>NC_069786.1:58350714-59008214 GCF_027406575.1 Nycticebus coucang
ACAATTAAAATGACTGAAATATAATATAGGAAAATAGAAAATGACTATCATGCATGGACAGTTTACTACCACATTAAGCTGAAGACCATACCCCCTGCCATCCAGGAACGTGAAACTAGTTTTAAGGAAACAAAAGAGGAACAAGTGAAGTGATGCTGTCGTGTAGCACTTTGCTTATTTTATTTAATCTTGTACTCAAAAGTTTTTGTTTTCCTGAAATAGGCTTATGTGCCTCTTTCACAGTGGAATATATTTAGCTTGATATTTGTTTCTTTCAAAATGACTTAAACATTTAGGAAGTGTTCATTGTCAACCTAGGCTTATACTTCTTGCAGGAAAAAGTTTATAATTATTTTGGTGACACAGCTGTGAAAGGAACAATGTCTCCAGCAAAATCAAGCCATGATGTCTCCACCAGGCACCTGGACTAGCTAAGGGCAGCATGAAGATGTGGCATTGAACAGGGCATTCAGCAGGCAAGTTGACATGCCGAGTAAAGGGGCGTGTTGAGCATCAGATGGTGAAATTTCAGTTTGTACATTACCTTTGACATTGCGACCATTGTCTGTTTTGAGCGTATAAGGATAAAAAAAAAGAGAGAAATATAAAAAGAAGACTAAAATTATATTGTGTATACATTGGTTTACCTCTGTAAAAACAATCAGAGAAAACAGGACATAATGTTCGAAAATTTAGCTTTACTTGAGATTAACATCGTATACCCTTCAACGAAGTAAAATGCATTTAACTAAAATGGTAACTGCCATAACAAACATTCTTGTTTAAATATGTGAAACATTTATCTCCATTTTAATAGATTCCAAGGTGCAGATTTTTATGATTATGTCAGTTTAGATAAAGACATCCCCAGGTGCCAGCAGTTGTGACAAAAATTTTCAACCTTGTCAGAAGCCAATTTTAGCATCTCCTGAACATCATTTAGCGTATACTCAAAGGAAGACTACAGCATTTTGCATGATAAGTGATTTTAAGTGTAATTTATCTGAGTATGTTAATAAGGAAAATGTTTCTAAGATAACAGTTTACCTTGATAAATTAACTTGCATTAGTAATCACAATTTTATTAACTACCCCCCTCCCAATGTTATTCACTATATATTTTGAAAATAGCAAATATAACTCAAATAGTCATTCTTAGGCAAAAGTAATTGCATTAAGTCAGTGAAAGATTTGACTTTTTAAAAAGAATGTGAACATTTTGAATTTATGCTATACTCAGATGTAATCAGTGTAATACCTAGGATATTTAGGACATTTATTTATAGTCAAATTGGCTGTTTTCAAATCTTAGAGTGCTTTCCAATTTGAGATTAGCAATCTAAATATTGTATACTTCCTGCTAACAAAATATGCAGTATCAGCTTTGAATCATACAAGCTTAAAATGAAGGTCATAATCTTATCAAAATCATTCATTTCATCCATTATTTGAAAAATATGTTCAAGATTTTATTGACATCTATGCTAACACTGTGCACATTTAAACCTTAAGATATAGCATAATTGTTTTAAAGCTTACAAACGGAGTAGTTCCAATAATGTGGTATACTGATTTGTTAGAATAGACATTGCCTTGGACGGAGATTCACAAATAAAATTGTGGCCTTAGACAACAACTCTCTCCCCTCTTTGAAAGAATCACAAAAAGCAAATAAAGATAGTGGAAGAGTTCTTGATTACATGGAATTAAGGTTTTCATCAGAAGTGGGGTCCAAAAATTTCTTGTATATATGAAACATGTATCTCTATTTAAATATATTTCATGTAAAATAACAACTGTGTGCAAGCCATTATAAGTTATAACTGTATTCACCAAACCTAGAAATTATATAAAAGATTTACTATTTCAAAAACTAACAAAAAGCTACCTTGTACAGTTAATGCTCCTGTGACAGTCTAAAGTGAGTAGGTGGTGTGTACTGGTATTAGCTGAGGTTTGCTTGTTATTCCTCCATGACAATATAAGTGCAGAAATTAAAAAGTATGCAGAATCTTTCATAGCAGTTTGATAGAGTAATTACAGGTTTGTTCAATCTAATAATAAAATAATTGGGGTTTACATATTGTATGTGCATTCTTTAAAAATCTTATTTTACTAATAGTGAATTTTTATTGCACTTACATTTTATTACATTTACAAATGTATTAGGGAAAGATTAGAAAAACATTCTGGTCCATCACAGATGGTTTGAAAAATACAGTTCTAATATACTTAATGAAAATGAGGATTAAATGGGACTATGGTGTAAAATATTATGCACCAGTAAGAAGTTAGTCTGTCTGAGGTTGCAACAATCTGAATTCAAAATATGGTGCTTATGGGATTTAATCAGTTAACCAGTTATATGAATTCATAAAACTAAAATTTGTTTTAAAAGTTTTCCTTTATCAATGGTTTCATTTAAAAATATACCAAATTATGTAGTTTTAGGAAGTGTAGTTTCTTCTGGCTCATCAGTGATTTTTGTAGCTAAAATTGCTCTAAATCTGAAGCACAAAATACCCTCTAAATTTATCAATTTATAGTCACACATTGACTATAGCATCTGCAAGAAAGTCATACTTGTTCTGAAAATAGCTTAGTTTGGGTGGGGGAGAAAAACTGAGGATAATTTTAGCACAGAGTGTTATGCATAGTACCTGTACTGAGAACTCCAAAAGCATTAAATCATTGTTCCCATAATTGTATCAGTAACTGTACACAAAATGGAGGGCACATAAATTGAAAGCAATGAAGTTAAATCATGAAATCTGATCTGAACTGTTCAGCATCACTGTTAAAACACAGGCTAAGTCTGTCTGATGCACTGATTATTAAATCAGTTTGATTTTCAAATTTATTGTTTCTGAATGTTATTTTACTGTTGCCTTTGGAACATGGGTTTTCTCTGAGAAGTCAATCTCTGAACAGTTGCTAAAAATGACCACACTAACAGGACTGACTAAAACATATGTTGTTCGTTTGAATTACCACTTTGGGTTTATTGTTGGTGCCTATCCATAAGAACCACTGATCAAAGATGGAATTATAGAGGTTTTTATCCTGTCAGGAAATATTGATCCTGCCATTACTTAGTGGTATGCAGCAGTTTTCAACCTTCCTAATGCTGCGACCCTTTAATACAGTTCCTCATGTTCCAATTATTTTCATTGGCAACAAAAGTAATTTTATGGTTGGGAGTCACCACAACATGAGGAACTGTATTAAAGGGTCACGGCATTAGGAAGGTTGAGAACCACTGGCATAGGGCCTTAGATAAATATGTAGTTTTGGAACTGGCCATGACTTTATGAGCCTTTTGACCTTATTTGGCCTGTAGATTAAAATGAATGTGCTCGGAGCACTTGTATCTGTTTCGGAGATATTGATTTATTTTTCTTTGAAGTTTTTCCTGCCAACTCTTTCACCTGTTCTGCCTTCTTTACTTCATTGTGCCCTTTAGATAAATAAAGAATCTTCACATGATCCAATCCTAATACTTTGCATGATTTTGGAATATAATTCATGACCACAGTCTTTTCAATGTCACATCACCATTTATCAGGTATCCACCGTGAAGCAGACAATTGTGCAGGACCCTGGGGGGCTTCTAGGAGCCATATGAGCTCTTCTCCACAAGAGCTCCTAGGCAAAGAGCTCACAGCAACGTAATCATTTGCATGCATATCTAACAAGAATGAAAGACATATAATATGTATTAAATATAGTGTGTTATAAGTGCTATACTACATGCAAATATTGCTTTGCACACTCGGGTCTGGAATCAGTTAATTCTTCTGGTTGGGGAGGGAAATGATCCCTCCAGCTGAGTAGTAGTGTGAGGAGGGATAAAGTGGAGAAGAGTATTCCAGACAGAACATAGCAATGAACCAAGTAAACATAAGATACATTTCCTGGAAGAGACAAATTAAATCTGTGCAAGTGTAGAATAGAATATGTATACAAAAGGGGAAGGAGTCTTGATAGGGCCAGAAATGAAGCTTGAGAGATAACTGTGATCCGCTGACAAATTTGCCTAGTTCCTATACTAAGGATTTATGTTTAAAAAGAAATCTAGCCTAAGCATGACAGCTGGCTTCTCAAGAACACAAATCTACATGAGTCAGGAAAATGGACCAAGATATTCATGCAGGGTCCTCTGCTTCTCAGACCCCCTGAAGAAAGCTCAGTGACTCAACAGATCCCTCCTGTGGCAAAACATGGAGGGCAGAAATCAGAGAGAAAATTATTGTGTGGAATTGATTGCAAACTCTGGAGACAGTCCTGGGATTGAAGCCAGACTCTGACACTAACTAGCTCTGCAACCTTGGGCTTCTTGTTTAACATTGCTAAACCCCAGTTTCCTCATAGATAAAATGGGGCTTGAAAATAGTTCCTAACTTACAGAGTTGTTATGAAAATTAGATGATAGTCAGTATGTGTCAAGCACTTATATTGCCTCAACATAGTAAATAATATTATCTATTATTGTATTAATTATCAATTATTTCTGCCATTGCTTTTTAAGAATCCCTACTTTCCCTACTGGTTCATATAAGTATGTGAACATGAAGAGGCCAGAGAGAAACAGATAAATCCTAACTTCACTTTTCAAGTTAGTTTTAGTTACAATCAGGAATTACAGGGTTCCCCCCTGCTTAGATTTTTCCCTTCCTTCTACCTGTTCTGCACTTGTCAGCTGTAACTTCCTGATCACTCAGTACATCATAATGCATACACTACATCCCTTTGGAAAGAGTTGGTCAGTGCAATAGTCCTGTGTTGGCACACTTTTTCCTTCCTGTGGCTTGATCACTTGTTAAATGCAACAAAATTTATTGTGTTTGAGATGATAGTGTTCATCACCTAAATACATTTTGAAATAAACATTAATTAGTTAACACTCCATGAGGTAGGCAGATAATAATTATCATAGTATTTCACAAACACAGATAAAGATGCCAGAAGAAATCAAATTACTCACTGGAGTTCAAAGAGGAAATTAGTAAGAACTCTGAATGTGGGACTCACATTTTTAATAGCTTTTAATTACATTTTTTTCCCTAAGGCATAAAGATTAATGTTGACATTAAAAACAATATGGAAATAACATTTTATTACCCATCAATTTATGTTTCCCAATTAAAAAAAAATTCAAACATACCTTCACTGGCATGCCGGTCTCTAAATATGTTCTTGGGGTGGACATTGAATCCTTCTATGTCATGAACTGAAGATGCTCTCCGTATACTACAAAGGCTTTCCTTTGATCTGGAATGGGTAAGCTGGGAGCCTGATTGTAGCATGTCAGGGTAGAGTCGGTCCCATTGCCTTTTGGGGGAGGAATGATCAAGAGGTCCAGATATATTCACCAAGGGAGAACATTTGCTGGGCTGTATCAATGCTTTTGTATCATCTGCTTCAGAGGGGCTGCAGCTTTCTTTTGTAGGAGACTTAAAGTGCTTCATGGCTACTGAATCATCACTGTGTTTAGAGGAATCAATTACTACCATATCAGGGTCTTCTTGTGGTAAGGATTGCTTTCTGTAAGTTAGAACTCTGAGACCAGGGAATTTGAACCCAAAAAGTTTTCCTACAAATGGAGACAGGAAAGACCATTATTATAAAACAAAAGATACATTCCATAACAAAAACAAACAAACATTATTTACTCATATTTAAGCACCAGCAAAAAGAATTATTAATCAATACTTTATTAAGTCATCTGAAGTTGGAATGAGGTAGGTATTGTGGAAAACTCTGAGACCCATATGACATATTATAAAAGTAGTGAGAAAATATTAAAATAATTTTTGTGTGTTTCTAATGATTAGATATACTCCAACAATAAAAAAGCATTATTTATATGACAGAAAATTTTCAGTTTTAATAAACTAAATGCACATATCCAAAATTCATCCACCTTCCCAGGAAATTTAAAGGATGAACACACTTTAGATAGGAAAAGAAGGGACAGAGCATCATATGCAAGGGACAGACACAAGAATGAATACAGTGCCTGCATGTGGGAGGGCTAGGGAGAGTTAATGTAGTAACAGTATGAGGGGTAGTGCAGAGCAAGATGGTGGATTGGAGACATTTCCTTGTTGACTACATATGTTGAGACAGGGGTAAGTAGTATTTAGCCATTTCTGGCTTGGGGGAATATGCACAGAAACATCACTCTGGGGGCATAGTGAAGCAGCAGGAGACTTCAGGAGCCAACCAGGAGGTCAAGAACTAAGGATCACCAATGCGGAAGCCAGGTGCTTGGCATGGGCAGAGGCTGGCCAGTCAGCCAGATCTCCCACAGACATCTGGGGATGGGAAAAGATTGTCCTGCAATATTTTGATTTTGGACTTGGCTGCTCCCTGGAGTAGCAAGTAGATTCAAACAGTGCAAAGCAGCTGGATCGAATGCTCAGTGGGATGGTTCTCCCATTGACTTGGCTGTTGTCAGGGGAATGCCACTATGGGAAGATTGCTTGTGTGGGAGGATCAGTCTGCAGGGTCCTAGTGCACAGCAGCTCTGGAGGGCCTGCTAGACTCAACTGGCCATGTGAGGAGTGAGATGAGTGGTGAGTGAGAGGACTGCACCCCCCCAGGAGAGCTGCTTTGTTGTCAGGAAATATTGTCTGGCTTCCTGGGAAGTCTGGTGAGAGCTTTGGGACCCCAGTTCCCTTGGGACTGAATGCTGACAAAGTGAACAGGCCTGGATGGAGGGCAAAGAAATCAGGAAGACAAGATTCAGTCCTCTTTGCAACTGGAGAGTTGTTCCCAACCCCAATCATATACAGAAAATCCAGCATGTGTTCTCCATCTCTTAACTATAGCACCACCTGGTGTCCAGGCAATATATTGCAATACACACATACGCACACATTATTTTACATTTCTTGCTTTCTTTTTTCAAAATTTCCCTTAGTTTTTTTCTTTGCCTTTTCACCTCTTTTGTTTCTGTTGGTTTTTATATTTAGTGTTTTTCTTGGTTTGGTTGTATTTTTATTTTTTCATTTTTACTTTCTTCAATAGCAAGGGATCTTCCATTTTTGTTACATTTTTTTTCAGCCTCTCCTTCTTTCTTTCCTTTTTATTTCTCTCTTTTTACCCTCTTTTGGTAGAGATTTTTCTACTTTTTGCAGCTTTCCCACATAAATTTCTCAAAACAGCTAGGCTATCCCTTATTGTTCTCTTCATTATCTCATACAATTATATTTTTATTTTTTAATCTATTTTTATTATTTTTTCATTTTTTTCCTCTTCTCTGAGGGCTGGGGGGAGTCAAAGCATTGGTCTGGCTGAGGGGGTCACAGGACTGGTCCTGACTCAGGAGGCTATGAGCTCACGATCTTGGGTGTCCTTCTAGCTTTAGCCTTTGGAAAGAAGGTATTAGTGTTTCCCCACTGTGAAAGATCCCCACAGAAGTGGAATCTTGCTTTTTCCCAGGTTTGTAAGAAGCTCTCGACATATAGGGACCTGCCCAATCTGGCTCCCCAAAGTCCTAGAACTCCTGGTGTGGGTAAAACACCCCTCTAAACACCACCATTTCTCCAGTTTCTCCCTCTCTCACTATTATTTTTTCTCATTTTCTTCAATTATTTACTTACACTCCCCTTTCCCTTATTTTTCTTCTTCTTTTCTTTCTCCTTTGTTGCTCTTCATCCTTATTTTCCTTTTAGCCTTATATCAAAAGGCCACTTCAACACCTAAGCTCTGAGACAAGGTAATTTAAAGTGAACTAGGTAATGAGAAGGAAAAAGTAGAGGAAGAAAGTGAACAAGAAGAAAACACACATGAGGAGGAACCAGCAGAAAAATTCTGGAAACACACACAAAAAAAACAGAATAGAGCAACCACATAAGGAATCTTGAGATAGCTACTGCAGAGGATTCTATCTATAAAGAATTAGTGGAAATAATAGAAAGGGAATTTAAAATATGGATGGCAAAACAAAAAAGGGAATTGATGAGAAAGTGAAAAACACAACCAAAAAAATGGATGAAAGATATGAAGAATGTAGAAAGGATATATAGCGGAGCTTAAGGAACTAAAGAAGTCAATCAGGGAACTTGAAGATGTAGAAAGTATTAATTAGAGCATGGAGGAGAAAGAATCACAGAACTAGAGTATAAAGCTCTTGAGCTAAATCAGGCAGTTAAAAAGGTGGAAAAGAAGAAGATTATGGGACTTAATGAAACATTCAAAGTATGAATTATAGGTATTCCTGACAGGGAAGAAGAATATCCCAAAGGAATGGAGGATATAATAAATGAAAACTTCCCAAGTAAAAATTCTATAACACTCCTTTTAGAGGGATAATGAACCCCAGGTTTTCTCAGCACAAATAGATCATCTCCAAGATATAATGAATTGTAATGAATCTGTCCAAAGTCAAGATGAAAGAGAAAATTCTGCAAGCAGCCAATTGGAGTAAGCACCAATTGATCTATAATGGCAGATCCATCAGGTGACAATGGAATCCTCTACTGAAACTTTCCAAGACAAAAGATAGGGGGCAGCTGCCTTCAACCTTCTTAAACAAAGTAATTTTCAGGTCAGTATACTGTACCTGCTAAAATAACCTCCCAAATTGATGGAGAAATCAAATCTTTTACTGTTATGTAAACAGTGATAAAATTTGCCACAACAAGACCAGCTTTACAGGAAATACTAGGACCTATTTTCCACACTGACCATCGCAATGGACCACTAGCAAAGTAAACGCACACAAACTAAAGGACAAAACCTAGGTTCCACAATGGCTCAAAGATAAAAATAAGCAACAGATCTTAACAAAATAAGATGATGAGAGCTCCACCACACTTATCAGTTTTCTCAATAAATGTTAATGGCTTGAATTCTCCACTGAAGAAGCAAAGGATGGCTAATTAGATAAAAAACACACAATCCATCCATATGCTGTCTCCATATGCTGTCTCCACCTAACATGAGGTGAGATAAAACAAGACTAAGGCTAAAGAATTGGAAAACAATATTTCAGATAAATGGAATCCAGAAGAAAGGAAGGATCACAATCTTATTTTCAGATACAATGGATTTAAAGTAACTAAAGTAAAAAAAAAGACAAAGATGGACACTTCATACTGATCAAGGAAACAGTTTCAATTCTAAATATTTATGCACCCACTTCATACTTGTCAACAGAACATTTCAGTTATAAATTATTTATGCACCTAACTTAAATGCTCCCAAATTTATAAAACAGACATTGATTGGTTTAAGCAACATGAAACCCTATAACACCTTAATAGCTGCGGACTTCAACACCCCTCTGAAACAAATGAATAGATCCTCAAAATAGAAACTAAACAAATAAACAAGGGATTTAAATGCAACCCTAGAACGGATGGACATAATAAATATACACAGAACAACCATCCCAAACCTAAGGAATATACATTCTACTTGTCAGCCCATGGAAAACAATCCAAAATAGATCATATCCTATGTCAGAAATCAAACCTCAGCAAAATTAAAAGAATTGAAATTAGACGATGTATCTTCTCAGATCAAAAGGCAATAAAGGTGGAACTCAACTTTAACAAAAATTTTCATCCCTACACAAAGGCATGGAAATTAAACAACCTTATGTTAAATGACAGTGGGTTTAAGGAAGAGCTAAAAGAGGAAAGTATTAAATTCCTCAAACATAACAACATGAAACTACAAGTTACCAAAACCTGTGGGATACTATAAAAGCAGTCCTGGGAGGTATATTTATCACATTAGATGACTACATCCAAAACAGAAAAAAAGCACATCAACAATCTAATGAATCATCTAAAAGAAATGGAAAAGGAAGAGCAATCCAATCCCAAATTCAGCAGAAGAAGAGAAATAACAAAAACTACATCAGAAATAAACTGATAACAAAAGAATCATTCAAAAAATTAATGAAACAAAAACTTGGTTCTATGAAAAGATAAATAAGATCAATAAACCTTTGGCCAGATTAATTAGAAACAGAAAAGTAAAACCTCTAATAACCTTAATCAAAAATGAATAAGGAGAAATATCTTGGATACAACTGAGATATAAAAGATTATCTCTGACTCTTACAAAAGATACTCTATGCCCAGAAATTCAAACATTTGAAGGAAATGGACCAACTCCTGGAATCACACCATCTCCTTAGACTTAACCAGAAAGAAATAGATATCTTTAATAGATCAATTTCAAGCACTGAGATCACAGAAACAATAAAAAAATCTTCCAACAACAACAACAACAACAACAACAACAAAAAGCCCGGAACCAGATGGCTTCACACCAGAATTCTATAAAACCTTCAAATGTGAGCTTGTATCTATACTGCAGAACCAATTCTGAAACACTGAGAAGGAAGGAACCTTCTCTAACATGTTCTATGAAACAAACATCACCCTGACACAAAGAAAGGACCCAAGTATAAAGGAGAACTACAGACAAATTTCACTAATGAATATTGATGCAAAAATAATCAAATCTTAGCCAATATTACAGCTACATATTAAAAACATTAAACATTACGATCAAGTAGGCTTCATCACAGGGATGCAAGGCTGATTTCACATAGGTAAATCCATCATATCAATAGAAGCAAAAACAAAACCATATGCTTCTCTCAAAAGACGTAGAAAAATAATTTGATAAAATTCAGCTTCCTTTTCTAACAAGAACACTTAAGAATATAGGTATTGATAGCACATTTCTTAAAATGATTGAAGCTGTCTATGACAAATCCACAGCTAATGTCATACTGAATGAAGTAAAGGTGAAAGTTTATCCACTTAGAACAGAAATCAGACAAGGATATCCTCCATCACCACTACTTTTCAACATAGTGCTGGAAGTTCTAGCTAATGCAATCAGGTAAGAGATGGCTATAAAGGGCATCCAAATGGGGGCAGAGAAGATCAAACTCTTGCTCTTTGCCTGTGGTATAATCTCACACTTAGAGAACCCCAAGAGTCCACCACAAGACTCCTGGAAGTGATCAAGGAATATAGTAATTTCTCAGGGTATAAAATAAATGTCCACAAATCAGTAGCCTTTTTATACACCAGTAACAGTCATATTGAGGAGCTAATAAAGGATACAATTCCCTTCACAGTAGCTTCAAAGAAAATAGTATACCTAACAAAAGAGGTGAAGGACCTCTACAAAGAGAATTATGAAATCCTAAGTATAGTAGAAAACATCAACAAATGAAAGAACATACTAAGCTCTTGGCTGGGAGGAATCGACATTGTTAAAATATCTATATTACCCAAAGCAATCTACAGATGTGGTGCATTCTTCATTAAAATACCAACATCCATACTTTATAGTGGAAAGTGGAAAAAATAGGACTTAGTTTCATACAGAAGCAGTAAAAACCCATATATCCAAAGCCATTTTTAGTAATAAAACAAAGCAAGGTTTGTTTTATTAAAGGTTATCATTTTAGGTTATATTACAAATCCACAGTGATCAGAACAGCATTGTACTGGCACAAAAGTAGAGACATAGAAATACACAACCAAATAGGAAGCCAAGAGATGAAACTAGTCTCTTACACCCCTCTGATCTTTAATAAACCAAACAAAAGTATACAGTGAGGAAAAGAACCCCTATTCAATAAATGGTGCTGGGAGAACTGGATAACCACATGTAAAAGACTGAAATTGGACCCTCAATTTTCACAAAAATTGACTCAAGATGGATAAAGATTTAAATCTAAGACATGAAACAATAAAAATCCTAGAAGAAAGTGTGCAAAAACCCCTTGAGGATGTCAGCCTGGGCAAAGATCCCGTGAAGAAGACTTCAGTGGCAATTGCAACAACAGCAAAAATAAACAAATGAGACTTAAGTAAACTGAAAAGCTTTTGCAGAGCTAAGGACACAACAATGAAAGCAAATAGACAACCTTCACAATGGGAAAAGACATTTGTATCTTACAAATCTGACAAAAGCTTGATAACTAAGATCTATAGAGAACTAAAATTAATCAACAACAAAAAAAGCAAACAATCCCATCTATCATTGAGTAAGAGTCATGAACAGAACCTTCTCGGAGGAAGACAGATGAATGGCTACCAAACATATGAAAAAAATGCTCATGGTCTCTAATCATAAGAGAAGTGCAAATCAAAACCACCCTGAGACATTACTTAACCCCAGTGAGAATAGCCCACATCACAAAATCCCAGGTTTGCAGATGCTGGCCTCGGTGTGGAGAGAGAGGGACACTTTTACACTGTTGATGTGACTATAAACTAATACATCCACTTGGGAAAGAAGTATGGAGAATCCTCAAAGAACTAAAATTAGAACTCCCATTTGAGCTCTCAATCCCATTAATAGGCATCTGCCCAGAAGAAAAAAATAATAATTTTATCATAAAGACATATGTACTGGATTGTTTATCACAGTTCAATTTACAGTCACCAAAATGTGGAAATAACCCAAATGTCCATCAACTCAGAAATGAATTAAAAAGCTGTGGTATATGTATACTATGGAATACTATTTGGCTGTGAAAAAGATGATGACTTTATATTTTTTGTATTAACCTGGATGGAAATGAAACACATTCTTCTTAGTAAAGTATCATAAGAATGGAAAAGCAAGTATCCAATATACTCAATTTTATTATGAAGCCAGTAGATGATGTAACACATGCCCACATAGGAGAAAAACTTAATTCTATTTAGGTCGTGGGGAAAGGGAACCAGATTAGGTGGAGAGGAGGGGAGACTGGTGTGCTTCCACTTAAAGAGCACAAGGTAGGGGTGTATGACACACTTTTGGGGTATGAGATACAACTATAAGAGGGACTCTACGTAAAAAATTTAAAAATTGTGACCTGGTTGTTTGTACCCTCATAATAACCTGAATAATAATAATAAAAAAAAGCCCATGCCCTACTGAAAATTAAAAAGAAGTGTATGAGGGAAGAAAGTGATGTGAGGTGAGAAAAAGTGGGGTCAGCTGTGTATAAACAGTTACTCATTTCATCTGGAATTCTTAAATGCTTTTGGTTTTAAAGAGAGATGGATTTTGAAGTTAAAACTGTCTTTGTCTTTTTAAAAAAAAATTTTGTGTTGTTCCAAAGTCTGAGAATGTGGCATTAAATGGTATACATATCTCATAGTGCATGCTGCACAGAATGCAACTAAATATAATCATTAAAGGGCAGATATTAAAAACGGAAATACTAGCCAATGAATGTAAACATTAAAATGTTAGCTAAATAAACTCATTAGTAGCAAAAACACAAACTAAAACAAGAGGATATTATTTTTTTCATTTAGCAGTAAATGAAAAAAAGCAAAACATCTAGTGTTGGCAAAGAATATTGGCAGGCATTCTGGTGCTTTTCTGGTGGGATTACAAACTCTTTGGAAAGTCATCTTAAAATATCTATTAAAATGAAAATATGTACACTTTTGATTTGTCTGCACAGACAGGATAGTACAAAGACATAAAAGCTATAAACAATATGAAATTCCATTAAGAGAGTGGCTGAATAAATTATGGCATTTTTATACTTTGGAATCTTAGGATATTCTTTTAAAAACTAGAATATGTATATTCTTTGATGGAAGGTTGTGTAAATGTAATGTTAAGAAGCAAAGTTCATTTTCATTAAAAACAACAAAATTTTATTTATTAGTTCATACATACAAGTTGTATGGCAGTGGAGAAACCTGTGGCAGAACACAGTCCAAACTTTTAATATTGGTGAGTTCAGAATACATTTGGAAGTAGGACGTATAATGTATGGTATTCTTCTTTATATCTCTATGGTTTGTTACATCAAACATCATCAAGCATGCATTCCTTATGAATAAAAAAACTTAATAAGTTAAGTTTTAATTTATTAAACTTCAGGCAATAGGATGCTAGTGATTTTTTTTTACATTTGTACCATAATTGTTCATCCTTAGAAAATAATTTTTATCTGTTGAAATTCATGTTGTTTATGAAGACTATTGCTTTATTGTCATTGTGCCCACCTTCCTCACTCCTCCAAATTTCCTCACTGAGAAGAAGACAAAACTATCTCTATTCTGCAGTGTCATTGCTCCTCCTTGCTTTCTAGAATCCAGGCCATAAGGACTTTGATTTCCTCTGCAGGAAGAATTCAGATTCAGGACTTTCTTTTGTTTGATCCTTTTTACTCTGTTTACTGACCTCATCCTTTAGGATTTAGCTGCAAAGTTATTTCTTTTGGGAAGCTTTTTCTTTTTACCAAGTCAGTTAAGCACCCTCTTCATAGCTTTCACCCCGGTAATAATTATACACTTGTTGATTTTCTCATTAACATTTCTCTCTACCACTGGACTGTAGGCCTCATAGGGTGAGGCCCCTATTTTGTTCACTATTGAGCCCCAGCCCTAGCAGAGGCCTGATCGTGGTAGCTGAATTTTCACAAATAGATTCTAACCTGAAATGATAATGTACTCAATTTTGACTTTTGATAAGCTAGAATATTTAACTGCTCTGGTCATGATAATTAGAGAATCTTAACCTCTTGGAATTGTATTGCTCCATATATACCAAAAATAATGGACTAAGCAGAACTCAATGGCTCATGAAAAAGATGGACTCTCTAACATGGCCCACGCACATGAGGTCTAACAATTAAGTTCATGAACTTGCCATCATGTGCTCATGTTGCCAGCACTGTATAAACCACTTGGTAAGGTTGCATAACTTTGGTATATCAGTGTCTCAGAGTTGTGTTCGTGTTGAAGTCTGGTGGTGTCTTGCTGAGCAGTGCTCATTATTGTTGTTGCACGTATTTGCGTGCTGTCACTAGAATGCTACAGCTTGAATTGCAGCAATCATTCATAAATTTCTTGTTAAACTTGGCAAAAGTGGAAGTAAAATCAGGAACCTATTAGTTTAAGTTTATGGGGATAATACCATAAGGAAAATGGCAGTGTACAAATGGATTAAACAGTTTTATGAGGGGAGAGAAAGTGTCACTGATGAAGAGAGGTCAGGACAGCCAGTAATGGGCAAAACTGACAGAAACATTGCAAAAATTCACCAAATTGTGTATTAAAATCATTGGCTGACTGTAAGAAGCATAGCAGACCTATAAACATAGATTAAACAGGAAAATCTTGGCCAACAACTCATGGCTCTTGCATCATGACAATGCACCAGCTCACACAACATTGTCTGTGAGGGAGTTTTTAGCTGGCAAACAAACAACTGTGTTGGAACACCTTCCCTACTCATCTGCTCTGGCCCCAATAACTTTTTTGTTTACCTGAAGATAAAAGAAGTACTGACAGGAAGACATTCTGATGACATTCAGGACATCAAGGGTAATATGACAACTTTGATGGGCATTCCAGAAAGAGTTCCAAAATTGCTTTGAAGGGTGGAGTAGGCCCTGGCGTAACTAGTTACGGTGCATAACTTTCCTAGGGGAATACGTCAAAGGTGATCATAGTGATTTTCAGCAATTAAATGTGTAGCACTTTTTCCTAGCACAAGTCCATGAACTTAATTGTCAGACCTCATATACCTGATATGACTCAGTTATACAATATCTGTTACGAAAAATTTAGAATTAAGCAGACTAATTATTGTAACCTTTCATTTATGGTCTAGCCATTAAAAGTGTTAAACACATATAATTAAAATAGAATTTATTCCTCTGGCAAAAGACATGACAATATACAGCCAAACCCCAAATAATTTGACATTAAACTCTGGATTAATAAAACAAAGATGAGAGCAACCAATCTACATAAATAACGCTAAGTAACAATGCATCATGATAACTGTTTTGCAAGCATTCTTACATATTTCTGCTAATGACTTTTATATGCTCAAGTAAATTGCCAAGTTAAAAATCGGTGAACTGCATCAAAGCCATTTGATTAGTTTTAATGACATGAAATTGAGTTTTAAAGCAATTTACAAATCAATTGTGCAAGCTTATTACAACGCACTGAAGGTCAATGCCTACTTTTATTCATTCATCGTTTACCTTCCCCGCCTTCTTTAAAAACAATTCACTGGCTTTCTGAAATTAATAACCACACAAGGCATTTACTTTGCTCTATAGTTTAGTCGTATCCAATGTGGTACAGATGGTCTTTTCTGCATCACTAGGTTAATATGACCATGTTATATTGTATTACAGATTTAGTTGTCTAACTGTAGTTCATCTGGAAAGAATACACTCTGAGAATTTTCCTCCATGCTAGTACTTTTAGGCATGGAGTATAAAACATGGATGAGTATTCTTTTATGGATTTTAACACCGAAAAAAATCTTTTTGAGTTAAGGCTTCAGATTTTTACTATATTCACTATAATTGGATAAATAAAATAGATATCATTTAACCTATCTACTAAAATACTCATAAATCTGAAATGAGAGAAACAGAATAAGGTTTTTCATATATTTTCTATATTCTCATAAGGAATTAAGAGTATTGATAAGCTACTTACACAAATGCACCACTTTCATCCAAGGAGGCATATATTTGCTAACATACATGGATTTATAATTCACTAACACTATAATGCACTTCTTAGGCCATGTCACTTTTGTGGAAGCTGCTGAATATGAATTTAGAAGCTGCATCTTCATGTAGCCTGTGTCATATTTAACCAGAGCTTTTTAGTTTTCAACCAAGAAGACGAAGATATTTCCATCATTCTTCTCATTGAAAAATCCAGAATTATCGCTCCAATTTATATGCAAAGATGTTAAATATGTGGCCAAAGTCAAATAGGAAATCACCATAAAGTAAGACTAAAACAGTGGTTTCCTTGATTTAATTTCAGTTTTACCCAAGGTTTGGTGTTTCTTGGATCATAAATATTTACATGAGAATCTAATGAAAATACCGGTTCTCACCTCTAAATAAATGCATATGAATGCACACACACAGTTGTGCTTATGATTTTAGAGGTCAAATAACTCACTCTCCCTCCTCTGATCAAAGTCCTTCCACACTGATCTCTCCTAGTATCCCCTGGGATCAGTCAATTCTTGATATTCCTTTCAATTTAAATTTCTGTGCTTACAAAGCTTTAATGGGGAGTACTCACGGAAAATGTAACTATAAAAAGGGCAAGACTGGGAAGAAGTTAAACTGCTATTCACATGCAGCTGAAGCTTCTGCCACTCCTGGAAGCTCTGGAGCTGGGCTACCCCTTTACAATTCTGCCAAGTTCAAGCCAGGGTATCTGACCTTTTTATCCCTGTATTAGCCAGCCCCTGGCTACAGCCACCCCAATGGAAAGGCCGTAACCTTGGGTAAGGCAATCCCTTGTCTGTGACAACAATATCCAGGGAGGGGCAGAGGTTTGTATCCTCAAAAGTAGATATTGCCAGCAGCTGGGCTGTCCCAGCCCTGAGGAAGGTATCTTGGCTCAACACCACAGTGTCCAGTACAGACTGGGAGAAATAGCCACTCTGGTATGAAAAATTATGATCTGAATTAAGTCTACTATCAGTTGTTATTACACAAAGTAAAGATGTGTAAATTAATATCAAAGTACCTTTCTAAAGTCAGAATACTTACAAGGCTGATACATAAATTGACAGCAGTAAAATCAGTGTCAGAATTTTCTCCAGCCAGATAACCTTGGATGTACAAAGAAACAAGATTTTAATCCCTGAGTCAGAGAGAGGAAAAGATCAAGTTTGATGGGAAAAATAAGAAAGATGATTGATACAACTGCCTTTTCTTTAGGGAGAAAATTTTCATAAAGACACTAAGAGGACAAGAGTCTTGCCTATTACTACAAACAGAAGGAGGTATGTGATGCTGCCTGTGAACTGCTAGAACAACCCAAGGGATTGCCAACCAAGGCTGTCATTAGCATTTAGCCTAGGAAAAAGTTACACTCAATGTGAACTCAATACTAACCCAGTGGTACCCTGATGGGTGGATAACTGGGCAGTATAGCCAGCATAGTCCTGGTGTTAGTGATAACAGGAAATCACGAGGGGTTCCACTGCCCTAGTAAACCTGAAGCTAATTAAGGGGCCTTTTAAAGGAGCAGATGTGATCAATAATGACTTGAAAGACTAAGAATCCGAGATAGTTCCTAGGGCCATAAATACCGGAGAAAAAGCAAGACCTTACAATATGGCAGTAAGTGTAGGACCAAATTGGAGTCTGGAGGTAATACATGACGAAAGGGGCTGTCAGTGCTGCAGTGAGGCCTGAGGACAATCACTGGAGATGCTGCAGCAACAGAGGACTTCTGCAAACATGTTGACAGATGTTGATGATATCTGAGACACACTGCTTATGACTTGCTGATCATCACAAGAGCAAGGAAGCAGAAAACATAGATTTGGATAAGAGAGACAAGACAGATGACAGGACAAAGTGGTGGACTGCTCAGGGTTAAAATCCCTCACTGAGGGGAGACTGGGAATTAAAGCAAACACATCAGTATTATATACACCTAATTAGGTTTCTTTGCATTTAAAATAATTGCTTAATGAATCAATGCATGAATTACCCCTACTGTTATTTTGTTTCTCCTGAATTGATCTCTTCCTTTTCTAACTAAATCTTGAAGAGTTCATTTAAGTCTTGTGAAAGTGATGTCTGAATCTGGACTCATCCTGGATAATCATATAGTTATTACATTGACCTGGACTCTCTTGATGGAATGTGAAACACAAATGGGACAGACACCAGTTACTGAAATGCTTTGTAAATAGAGACTGTTCCTGATTTGTGTTTTGTTAAGTAACAAAATCTTCAAAATTGAGGGCCCTTTTGGTTTGGATATGCCAATTTGAGCATTTATTAATAATCATTGTTAATGGAGAGACAATGCATATTTTTTTCAACTACTGGCAATTTTCTTTTCTTTTCTTCTTCTTCTTTTTTTTTTTTTTGAGACAGAGTCTCATTATGTCACCCTTGGTAGAGTGCCATGGCGTCACAGCTCACAGCAACCTCAAACTCTTGGGCTTCCAGCAGTTCTCAACCTGTGGGTCACAACTCCTTTGTAACAATGAAAATACATCACAGCCTTAGGAAGGTTAAGAACCACTGGAAGCAATTCTCTTGCCTCAGCCTCCCAAGTAGCTGGGGACTACAGGTGCCTTTCACAAAGCTCAGCTATTTTCATTGTTGTTGTTGCAGCTGTCATTCTTTGGCGGGCCTGGGCCAGGTTTGAACCCACCAGACCCAGTGTATGTGGCTGGCGCCCTAGCTGTTGAGCTACAGATACCGAGCCCTAGCAATTTTCTTAATCCTAGAAATATACTATTTCTCCAAATCCTAGGGGGAGACATGACATAAACTTTATTGTAAATATGACTTAACTTTGCCCAGATTTCTTTTTGCAACAACCAAATTTAAGCTTTTTTTACACCAAATTTAAACTTTAAAAAGAGGAAATTCTCAAACGCAAGATAATAATCAACATTAGTTACATTATAAAACCTTTAATTAAATTCATCTGAAGAATAGATTGTTTCTATAGTGATGCTTACTGAGTGGGAAACTATATTATTATGGCAGCTTTTCATCTTTGAATTAAAGAATGACTTTCAGGTTCAGTGGAGAATAGCAAAAACATCATGAAAAGCTCTTTTATAAACCAGCTACCAGAATACAGAAAATTTATTTGTTCTTTAGTTTGAGGCCTAAAACTTACAGACAAATTTGAGAAAGCAATGTATCTGTTGAGGTAAATGTGTATTTTATGTGTCAATTATCCAAAGTATTAAATCCAAAACATATAAGTACATTTTTAGCTGCTTAAATTAACTAGATAACTGCCTATATTTTCAGCTATATTTTGGCAGTGCCCATAGCACAATGCTTACAGCACCAGCCACATAAACCTCAAGGCTGGTGGGTTCGAACCAAGCCCGGGCCAGCTAAACAACAATGACAGTTGTAACAAAAAAACAGCCGGACTGGGCTCAGCGCCCATAGCACAGCTACTTGGAAGACTGAGGCAAGAGAATCGCTTAAGCCCAAGAGTTTGAGGTTGCTGTGAGCTGCAATGCCCTGGCACCCTACTGAGGGCCACACAGTGAGAGTCTGTAAATTCAAATTTTTATTTTTGTAAGCCTAAAAGGAAAATTGTCTTTGATTTGGAGAGTGTAATTTTAGTCTTTTCAAAGATAACGCAATCTCTTTTATGGCACGTAAGATTAAATGGAAAAGTTCACTTCTAGCAACATATCAAACAAATTATACATCATGACCAAGTTGGTTTTATCCCAGGGTCTCAAGGCTGGTTCAATATACGTAAATCTATAAATGTAATTCAGCACATAAACAAATTAAAAAACAAAGACCATATGATTCTCTCAATTGATGCAGAAAAAGCTTTTGATAATATCCAGCATCCCTTCATGATCAGAACACTCAAGAAAATTGGTCTAGAAGGGACTTTTCTTAAACTGATAGAGGCTATCTACAGCAAACCCACAGCCAATATCATATTGAATGGAGTTAAATTGGAATCATTTCCACTCAGATCAGGAACCAGACAAGGCTGCCCATTGTCTCCATTGCTTTTCAACATTGTAATGGAAGTTTTAGCCACCGCAATTAGGGAAGAAGAGGCGATCAAGGGTATCCGTATAGGGTCAGAAGAGATCAAACTCTCGCTCTTCGCAGATGATATGATTGTGTATCTGGAAAACACTAGGGACTCTACTACAAAACTCCTAGAAGTGATCAAGGAATACAGCAGCGTCTCAGGTTACAAAATCAACATTCATAAATCGGTAGCCTTTATATACACCAACAACAGTCAAATTGAAAAAGCAGTTAAGGACTCTATCCCATTCACAGTAGTGCCAAAGAAGATGAAATATTTGGGAATTTACCTAACAAAAGACGTGAAAGATCTCTATAAAGAGAACTATGAAACTCTAAGAAAAGAAATAGCTGAAAATGTTAACAAATGGAAAAACATACCATGCTCATGGCTAGGAAGAATCAACATTATCAAAATGTCCATACTACCCAAAGCAATATATAATTTCAACGCACTCCCTATTAAAGCTCCACTGTCATATTTTAAAGATCTTGAAAAAACATTACTTCGTTTTATATGGAGTCAGAAAAAACCTCGAATAGCCAAGACATTACTCAGAAATAAAAACAAAACAGGAGGAATCACACTACCAGACCTCAGACTTTACTACAAATCGATAGTGATCAAAACAGCATGGTATTGGCACAAAAACAGAGAAGTAGATATCTGGAACAGAATAGAGAACCAAGAGATGAATCCAGCTACTTACCGCTATTTGATTTTTGACAAGCCAATTAAAAACATTCAGTGGGGAAAAGATTCCCTATTTAACAAATGGTGCTGGGTGAACTGGCTGGCAACCTGCAGAAGACTGAAATTGGACCCACACCTTTCACCATTAACTAAGATAGACTCTCATTGGATTAAAGATTTAAACTTAAGACATGAAACTATAAAAATACTAGAGGAGAATGCAGGGAAAACCCTTGAAGAAATTGGTCTGGGTGAGTATTTCATGAGGAGAACCCCCCGGGCAATTGAAGCAGCTTCAAAAATACACTACTGGGACTTGATCAAACTAAAAAGCTTCTGCACAGCTAAGAACATAGTAAGCAGAGCAAGCAGACAGCCCTCAGAATGGGAGAAGATATTTGCAGGGTATATCTCTGACAAAGGTTTAATAACCAGAATCCACAGAGAACTCAAACGCATCAGCAAGAAAAAAACAAGGGATCCCATTGCAGGCTGGGCAAGGGATTTGAAGAGAAACTTCTCTGAAGAAGACAGGCACACGGCCTTCAGACATATGAAAAAATGCTCATCATCTTTAATCATCAGAGAAATGCAAATCAAAACTACTTTGAGATATCTTCTAACTCCAATGAGACTAACCTATATCACAAAATCTCAAGACCAGAGACGTTGGCGTGGATGCGGAGAAAAGGGAACACTTCTGCACTGCTGGTGGGAATGCAAATTAATACATTCCTTTTGGAAAGATATATGGAGAACACTCAGAGATCTAAAAATAGATCTGCCATTCAATCCTGTAATTCCTCTGCTGGGCATATACCCAGAAGACCAAAAATCACAACATAACAAAGATATTTGTACCAGAATGTTTATTGCAGCCCAATTCATAATAGCTAAGTCATGGAAAAAGCCAAAGTGCCCATCGATCCACGAATGGATTAATAAATTGTGGTATATGTATACCATGGAATACTATGCAGCCTTAAAGAAAGATGGAGACTTTACCTCTTTCATGTTTACATGGATGGAGCTGGAACATATTCTTCTTAGTAAAGTATCCCAAGAATGGAAGAAAAAATACCCAATGTACACAGCCCTACTATGAAACTAATTTGGGACTCTCACATGAAAGCTATAACCCAGCTACAACTTAACAATAGGGGGAAGTGGGAAAGGGGGGGGTGGGTAGAGGGAGGGGAATCGGTGGGATCACACCTGTGGTGCATATTACAGGGGTATTTGCGAAACTTGGTAAATGTAGAATGTAAATGTTTTGGCACAGTAACTGAGATAACGCCAGAAAGGCTATGTTAACCACTGTGATAAAAATGTGTCAAATGGTTTGTGAAGTGAGTGTATGATGCCCCATAATCATATCATTGTATACGGTTATGATTTAATAAAAAAAAAAATAATAAAAAAAAAGAAAAGTTCACTTCTGAAAATTACTGTGCGAATAAGATAGTATAGAAATTTATATTTATATTATTATATTCTTTATATTTAGTCTCACTTAAAATCTAGTTTTTATAGTTTTATCCAAACATTAATTAAGTTAGCCCATGGACTTCAAACTTTTGTGGGAATCAGAATGACCTTCATAATTTATTAAAAGGGATTGCTGAATTTCTGTTTTTCTATATTTGTGATTCTGATGTAAGGCCCAAGAACTTGCATTTCAAACATGTTGGAAGCTGATGGTCTCACACTTTGTCACTGACTTAGGCAATCCGAGTAATGCTCATTCGGCAGGAAAAAAATAACTGTTCAATGGGAAAATTATTTGTTTATGTATTCTAGAAATATATATTAGATACTTACTACTTGCAAATATTAGAAATACATGAAAGAAAATACAATCCCCCTGCTATCAAGTGTCTCCTGAACAGTGTGGGCTGTTTATTCTCAGTGGAATGAGTGTCAGGGAAAGAAGTCAGTGGTTTACTGGTGAGAGAGAGGCCCCCCAGTAAAGACAGACTCTGAAGGAATGGAGGAGGGCACAGGCCGAAGTGGAGATGGAAGCATCTATTAGGATCTGAACTTCATCAGTGAGTGAGATGTGTTTGCCCAGGGTGGGTTGATTTAGGAATTTTTCCTGCCCGAGGCCCTTCCTCCCTTATTTGAGGCTTAAGAAGTGAGGTTATTTGTGAGGGAACAAAAGAATGAATTTGAGGTCAGTCATGAGAAGCCCAGAAAAGTTTGACAAAACTTGCTAAGAGAAAAGGCTGAAGGATTTGAGGAAAAATGTATATAGTATATAGTTTTGATATGCAGTATAGTCATTCATTAACTGGGTAAAATTCATTCTATTTCTGAGAATAAAGAAAAATGAACTCAGGCCTATTTCCTGCTAGGAAATGTCTAAATTTCAGTGAAATGTAAATACTTCATGTATTTTTTGACAGTGATAGTAATAGTAAATTATTAGTAAACAGAAACTATTTAGTAATTTATACATTACTTAATATAAATAAAAATATTTTAAATTGATAAGAGGAGTGAAAATGTTATTAGTTAAATGTATTTGGAGATAGAAATTTAAGGTCAACTTTTATAGAGGCTAAAACTGACTTTAGTTTAAAACAATATAAAAATAGAATGCATTTATTTTCTGTTTGGATGTATATTGCTATGTTGAGGTTTCGATTTCATTTAGGTTCTCCTAATATCCTCATGAAATGCTTAGACTGGAGTCTCTCTGGTAATCTGTAATGCAAGAAAAAAAGAAATGTTTAAAAAGTTAAAATGTGTGTATGTGTATATACATGTGCAAACCAGAGTGTGAGACTAGACTTATGTTATACAATAGAAGAAATGTAAAATTCAAACATACTTTGCAATAATTTGAAATGAAACTTAAAAAATATTTTATTTAAAACATTCAAAGTGGGCTCAACGCCCGTTGCACAGTAGTTACGGTGCCAGCCACATACACCTAACCAACAATAACAACAACAAAAAATAGCCTGGCATTGTCATGGGCACCTGTAGTTCCAGCTACTGGGGAGGCTAAGGCAAGAGAATTGCTTAAAGCCCAAGAGTTTGAGCTTGCTGTGAGCTGTGATGCCACAGCACTCTACCAAGGATGACATAGTGACACTCTGTCTTAAATAAATAAATAACATTCAAAATGAAAACCTCTTATATGTGAAGATAAGTAACTCAGACATTAGTAAATGTAAACCAGAACACTTAATTTGTCTTCCATGTTGTACAAATTTTCTAGAACCAAATAGTAGAGAAGAAAAAAGAGGACACATTTTTTTTTTTCTATTGCTATCTGCTCCTTTAGATGTGTCCCCTTATAGTTGGTCAAAAAAAATACAATTTTCTCTTCCACTTTGTATCATTTCCATTTTTTGGACTGCAGAATTTTTTATAAAAAACCATCAATGAATAAAGAGCTTAATTATATCTTTTATTTGTTATTTATGGCTATTATGTGCAATTAATGGGCTCAATATTTATCAATTTGTAGCTTCATTCCAGGGGACATAAGTCATCTATCTGTTACTGATTCTCTATCTTATACAGAGAATAAATTTGTGAAAAATTAGGTCTTCCCAAAGAAAGCTGCTCATGTTTTTGGAGTAGTGTTCCTGACCCTGAAACTAGATACTTGTACTAAGAAATGATTCCCACTCTCTTGAATATAAGTCTCTGGGTTTCCAGAATTGACTCAGCCTGATATATCATAATCTCTTTTTATAATCCATCTTTTCCATTGTGTATGTAGCTCCTTTTCTTTTCTGTAATCTTCTCAATCTAATTCTTCATTTTTTCTTGACCTATGTTTCTTGTGTTGTCACTTCACATTTTTTCCTTTATTTTTTCTACTTTTCAGGAAAGGAAGTTAAATTTAGAGAAACCCACATCTTTTCTAACAAACAATATCTCTTTACTCATTATTATTTAAATTCTACAACTGTGGGATATGCATTCACAGACACACACACACACACACACACACACTAACGTACACACACATTCTTACATAATTACAAACATCTTAGATGAAAGATTAAGAATTAGTTAAATGGAAAAATGGAAGTGTCAGTTTAAAATTTTGCCTCTATGAGTGCCATCATAAATATTTTTGTAACCACACTTCTATTTCAGACCATTTTAAGTGATACAAAAGCTTGCGTTTGGATTGTAGGTTTTGAAGTAATGATATTACTATTTTGAAGGTAAAGATGTATCTGGTAAAATAAATGCATCAGAATTTGATTTTCTTTTCTTTCTTTCTTCTTTTTTTATTTTATTTTAATTTTTTTGTGGTTATCTCTAGAACAACAATGCTTGGAAGAGCCAATATAATTATTTTACACTGGTAGTAAAATTATAGTTCAAGTAAAAAAAATCAGTGACTTTTTCCAAATGTGGGTAATAATATGAAGTGGAAATTGAATAGTATTAGAAGCTACCTAGCATAATTTGTCTCTGTTTAACTTTTCTGCTTGATTTAACAATCAATTCTTAAAAAAACTGACACCAAGTAAAGAGAAATCTAGACCAATATACACGTTATAGATAATGGGCTTTGTAATGCTCTGGAAACAATTTTATCTGCTTAGTTGTACTCTCTCCAGTGATTCTCTGTATGAGTGACAGCTGCATTGTAGGGAAACCATTCATGTTCACAAAATAAGGAGCAGAATTTCTATTGCATTTGTTATGGCTAATACATTAAATGCTATTTTAATCACAACATAAAGTTGCATAGATTGTGTATTATATCCTGACAGCTACTGCATAGATTATCTTTTATTCAGGAAATGGAGGTTTCAAATCTTCATTGGTATTTCAGTTTTAAGTGTAGACATTATTATTCTTTTAAAATTCCCCTTCTTTGCCATGCTGCTGAAACACCCCTAAGTTCTTCAGTTCTATCCAATTTGATGGACCATGAAAGAAAACTGTTCCATGGGAACAATGAAGAATTTGAGAAGACAACAAAGAAACTAAACTAGGCATCCCCACCAAATTACCATAGTAATATTCATGACATAAATAGAGGCTGACATTAGCTAAATTGTACTCCCAGGAATCATTCAATAACGACCAAATTATTCAGCGGAAAATAGAATAAAATTGAAGTAGTCATCAACTCAAGGTGTAAGATTTTGAGATAAGAATAGTTTTTTAGGCCGGGACCGTGATCAGCACCCTCCTACCTCCAGAAGAGCTGCGCTGGGATCCATGATTGGCACCCTCTGGGACCTCCAGAAGAGCTGCACCAGGACCCATGATTGGTACCCTCCTGGACCTCTGGAAGAGCTGCATTGGGACAAGCGATCAGCACCCTCCCAGACGTCTGGAAGAGCTATGCCGGAACCCATGATCGGCACCCTCCCGGTAAGAGCTGCTGGGACCCTCCTGGACCTCTGGAAGAGCTGCGTCCTCTGGACCCCGGTAACAGCTATGCAGGGACCTGCTACCCCACCTGCTGGGTCTCCCCACACCCTGACCAGGAACTCCAGGAGCCACACAACCCCGTGTCCTTCCTCCTGTACCCTCCCTGCCTCCACACCACTTGCTGTCTGGCCAGGGACTCTGGCAGCTGCATGCCCTCCGGAGCCCTCCCTGCCTCTGTGCAGAGCCCTTCTCCTGGCCAGAGACTGCTAGAGCCTTGGGCCCTCTGTGCTAAAGTCACTGGGTGCCAGGCACTCCCAGAACTGTTACACCATCCCCTGCCCTGTTGCTGGATCCAGGGGTGTCACATTCTGGAGCTGCTCCCACAACCAGAACTCCCTGGCTGGGGCAACCCCAGAAGAGCTACACAGGGTCACTCCCTACAAAGATCCAGCAACAATAGAGTGATTTCCCTGGGTCTAATCTCGGAGAGACACCACCCCAACTCTGAGGATGGTCAGAGGCAACAGTGAAAAACAATCATGACATGAAATCAAAGGAAAAACTCTGGCAATATGAAATAATCAGAGTAGATCAAGTCCCCCAAGGAACAATGGGGCAGACACACCACAAGATCCCATGCACAAACAAATAGCTGAGAAGTCAGAAATCAAATTCAGAATCTGGATAGCAAATAAGATCAAATTAGAATTCCAAGCAGTAACCCTAAAGATGTCTCAAGAATTCAACAAATTCAAAGACCAAATGACCAAAGATTTTGACACATTGAGACAAGAAGTTGCAGCCCTCAAGATCTGAGAAACATAGTAGAATCCCTCAGTAACAGAATGGAGCAAGCAGAAGAAAGGATTTCTGACATTGAAGACAAAGCTTTTGAATGCTCCCAAACTCTCAGAGAGGAAGAGAAATGGAGGGCAAAAACAGGTCACTTTCTCAGAGAGCTCTGGGATAATTAGAAGAAAACCAATATTTGTCTTATAGGGATTTCCGAAAGTGATGAAGGGGCTTCACAAGGCACAGAGTCTCTTCTCTATGAGGTAATGAATGAAAACTTTCCAGACATACCAAGAGATTCCGAAATTCAGATAGCAGACAGTTTCAGAACACCAGCACGACTCAACCTGAATAAGACATCTCCCAGACACATCATAATCAATTTCACTAAAGTTAAAATGAAGGAGAAAATTCTGAAAGCAGCCAGATGAAAGAAAACCATCACTTACAAGGGGAAGAATATTAGAATAACTACAGATCTCTCTGTTGAAACCTTTCAAGCTAGAGGAGGATGCTCATAGACTTTTAATCTCCTAAAACACAATAACCTTCAACCCAGGATTCTGTACTGAGCTAAACTGAGTTTCATTTATGATGGAGAAATTAAATACTTTAACTACATTCACATGTTGAAGAACTTTGCCACAACTAAATCAGCTCTCAAGGATATTCTCAGACCTATCCTCCATAAAGACCAGCATAATCCTCCACCACAGAATTAAACCCACCCAAAAAATCTTGATCAAATTCCAACTTCCACAGTTGCAAAAGGATTAAAAATGTCCACTGGACTCTCAAAAGGCTTATCAATATTCTCAATTGATGTGAATGGTTTAAATTGTCTTCTAAAGAGGCACAGGTTGGCTGACTGGATACAAAAACTCAAGCCAGATATCTGCTGCATACAAGAATCTCATCTTGGGTGGCGCCTGTGGCTCAGTCGGCAAGGCGCCGGCCCCATATACTGAGAGTGGCGGGTTCAAACCTGGCCCCAGCTGAACTGCAACAAAAAAATACCCAGGCATTGTGGTGGGCGCCTGTAGTCCCAGCTTCTTGGGAGGCTGAGGCAAGAGAATCGCTTAAGCCCAGGAGTTGGAGGTTGCTGTGAGCTGTGTGATGCCACGGCACTCTACTGAGGGCAATAAAGTGAGACTTTAAAAAAAAAAAAGAATCTCATCTTACATTAAAAGACAAATATAGACTCAAGGTGAAGGGATGGTCATCTATACTCCAGCAAATGGAAAGCAGAAAAAAGCAGGCATTGCAATCCTATTTGCAGATGCAATAGGCTTTAAACCAACTGAAATAAGGAAGGATAAGGATGGACATTTCATATTTA
This sequence comes from Nycticebus coucang, assembly GCF_027406575.1. Lineage (NCBI taxonomy): Eukaryota > Metazoa > Chordata > Mammalia > Primates > Lorisidae > Nycticebus > Nycticebus coucang. The sequence continues at coordinate 58,379,446 of NC_069786.1, forward strand.
TTAAAGGTAATACTCAATATAATGAGCTAAGCAAAGAAATCTTAGATTTAAACATAACCATTCAACATCTGGATTTAACAGACATCTACAGAACATTTCATCCCAACAAAACTGAATACACATTCTTCTCATCAGCCCACGGAACATACTCCAAAATCAACCACATCCTGGGCCACAAATCTAACCTCAGCAAATTTCAAAAAATAGAAATGATCCCTTGTATCTTCTCAGACCATCACGGAATAAAAGTTGAACTCAATAACAACAGGAATCTGCATACCTATACAAGAACATGGAAGCTAAATAACCTTATGCTGAAGGATAGATGGGTTATAGATGAGATTAAGAAGGAAATTACCAAATTTTTGAAACAAAACAATAATGAAGACATGAATTATCAGAACCTCTGGAATACTGCAAAGGCAGTCCTAAGAGTGAAATTTATAGCAATGCAAGCCTTCCTCAAGAAAATGGAAAGAGAGGAAGTTAATAACTTAATGGTACATCTCAAGCAACTGGAGAAGGAAGAACATTCCAACCCCAAACCCAGCAGAAGAAAAGAAATAACCAAAATCAGAGCAGAATTAAATGAAATTGAAAACAAAAGAATTATACAACAGATGGATAAATCCAAAAGTTGGTTTTTTGAAAGGATCAATAACATAGATAAACCTTTGGCCAACCTAACCAGGAAAAAAAGGAGTAAAATCTCTAATTTCATCAATCAGAAATGGTAAAGATGAAATAACAACGGACCCCTCAGAAATTAAAAAAATCCTTAACGAATATTATAAGAAACTTTACTCTCAGAAATATGAACATCTGAAAGAAATTAACCAATACCCGGAAGTACACCACCTGCCAAGACTTAGCCAGAATGAAGTGGAAATGTTGAACAGGCCCATATCAAATTCTGAAATAGCATCAACTATACAAAAACTTCCTAAAAAGAAAATCCCAGGACCAGATGGCTTTATGTCAGAATTCTACCATACCTTTAAAGAAGAACTAGTAGCTATATTACTAAACCGCTTCCAAAATATAGAAAAAGAAGGAATACTACCCAACACATTCTACGAAGTAAACATCACCTTGATCCTTAAACCAGGGAAAGACCCAACAAGAAAAGAAAATTATAGACCAATATCACTAATGAATACTGATGCAAAAATACTCAATAAGATCCTAAGAAACAGAATCCAACAACACATCAAAAAAATTATACACCATGATAAAGTGGGATTTATCACACACTCTCAAGGCTGGTTCAATATACGTAAATCTATAAATGTAATTCAGCACATAAAGAAACTAAAAAATAAAAACCATATGATTCTCTCAATTGATGCAGAAAAAGCTTTTGATAATATCCAGCATCCCTTCATGATCAGAACACTTAAGAAAATTGTTATAGAAGGGACATTTCTTAAACTAATAGAGGCCATCTACAGCAAACCCACAGCCAATATTGTATTGAATGGAGTTAAATTGAAATCATTTCCACTTAGATCTGGAACCAGGCAAGGTTGTCCATTGTCTCCATTGCTCTTTAACATTGTAATGGAAGTTTTAGCCATTGCAATTAGGGAAGAAAAGGCGATCAAGGGTATCCACATAGAGTCAGAAGAGATCAAACTTTCACTCTTTGCAGATGAAATGATTGTATATGTGGAAAACACTAGGGATTCTACTACAAAACTTTTAGAAGTGATCAAGAAATACAGCAATGTCTCAGGCTACAAAATCAACACCCATATATCTGTAGGGTTTATATGTACCAAGAATAGCCAAGCCGAAAAAACAGTCAAGGACTCTATTCCTTTCACAGTAGTGCCAAAGAAGATGAGATATTTGGGAGTTTATCTAACAAAGGACCTGAAAGATCTCTATAAAGAGAACTATGAAACTTTAAGAAAAGAAGTAGCTGAAGATGTTAACAAATGGAAAAACATACCTTGCTCATGACTGAGAAGAATCAACATCGTTAAAATGTCTATACTACCGGGCGGTGCCTGTGGCTCAGTCGGTAAGGCGCCGGCCCCATATACCGAGGGTGGCGGGTTCAAACCCGGCCCCGGCCAAACTGCAACCAAAAAATAGCCGGGCGTTGTGGCGGGCGCCTGTAGTCCCAGCTACTCGGGAGGCTGAGGCAAGAGAATCGCTTAAGCCCAGGAGTTGGAGGTTGCTGTGAGCTGTGCGAGGCCACGGCACTCTACCGAGGGCCATAAGGTGAGACTCTGTCTCTACAAAAAAAAAAAAAAAAAATGTCTATACTACCCAAAGCAATATATAATTTTAATGCAATTCCTATCAAAGCTCCATTGTCATATTTTAAAGATCTTGAAAAAAAATACTTCACTTTATACGGAATCAGAAAAAACTTTGAATAGCCAAAACATTACTCATAAATAAAAACAAAGCAGGAGGAATCACGCTACCAGACCTGGGAGTATACTACTAATTGATAGTAATCAAAACTGGCACAAAAACAGAGAAGTAGATGTCTGCAACAGAATAGAGAAGCAAGAGATGTATCCAGCTACTTACAGTTATTTGATCTTTGACAAGCCAATTAAAAACATTCGGTGGGGAAAATATTCCCTATTTAACAAATGGTGCTGGGTGAACTGGCTGGCAATCTGTTAAAGACTGAAATTGGACCCACACCTTTCACCATTATCTAAAATAGACTCTCACTGGATAAAAGATTTAAATTTAAGACATGAAACTATAAAAATACTTGAAGAAAGTGCAGGGAAAACTCTTGAAGGAATCAGCCTGGGTGAATATTTTATGAGGAGAACTCCCCAGGCAATTGAAGCAGTATCAAAAATACACTACTGGGACCTGATCAAATTAAAAAGCTTCTGCACACTGATCAATACAATTTCTTCCATCACTCTCATCCTCTCTTCCTGACTTCCTTCTCTTCTATTCTTCAAGTTTTTTTCAGTTACTCCTCCTTCCCTTTTTTTTCTTTTTCTTCTCTTTTAGTCTCCTTCTTTTTTCCTCTTTCTTTATTCTCCTCTTGTTTCTGCCTGTTCATTCTTTACCTTTCTCTTTCTTTTGGCCTCATACCAAGAGGTCTCTTCATCACCTAAATTCTGAGACAAGGTAATTTGAAGCAAATGATGGAGTCAGAAGAAAAAAAGAGCACAAGAGGTGAACAAGAAGAAAGCACACATGAGAAGGAACCAATAGAAAAATTCAGGCAGCCTGAAAAAACAAAATAGAGCAATTCCTCCAAGGGACCATGAGGCAGCTTTTACAGAAGACTCCTCCTATAAAGAATTAACGGATTTCACTGAAATGGAATTTGAAATATGGATGATTAAGACAATAAAGAGAATAGATAAGAAAATAGAAAGACAGAACTGAAAGTTGGATGAGAAATATAGAACATAGAAAGGATATGATGGAGCTTAAGGAAATGAATGGGGCAATCGGGGAATAGAAAGATGCAGTGGAGAGTGTCAAAAATAGATTAGACCCTGGAGAAGAAAGAACCTCAGAGCTAGAGGATATAGTGTTCTGAGTTAACCCAGGTAGTTACAGAGGCAGAAAAAAGGAGAGAGAAAGCAGAGCATGCACTTAGAGATCTACAAAATGCTATGAAGCATTCACACATATGAATAATAGAAATACATGAAGGGGAAGAAGATTGTCCCAAAGGTATGGAAGCCCTACTGGAAACTACCATAATGTAAACTTCCCAAGTTTTACTAAAGATCCCGCCACACTCCTTTCAGATACATAGCAAACCTCAAGGCATCTCAACTTTAACAGAGCTTCTTCAATACACATTGTAATGAACCTGTCCAAAGTCAAGATGAAGGAGAAAATTCTGCAAGCAGCTAGGACTAAGCACCAACTGACCTATGGGGGCAGAGCCATTAGGATGACAGCAGACTTTTCTTTTTTTTTTTTCCTGGATGAAAATTTACTTTTATTTAAAAATGTTTATTGTTAGCATATGATCATTAATGTAATAGATATTAAGTACACAATATTTGCAAACTACAGAATAAAAGCACTGAGATAAAAATAAAAACCACTAAAATTCCACCAGAAAAATAATCAATGCAAAAAAAAAAAAAGCTTCTGCACAGCCAAGAACATAGTAAGTAAAGCAAAGAGACAGCCTTCAGAATGGGAGAAAATATTTGCAGGTTATACCTTTGATAAAGGTCTAATCACCAGAATCCACAGAGAACTCAAACGTATTAGCAAGAAAAGAACAAGTGATCCCATCTCAGGGTGGGCAAAGGACTTGAAGAGAAACTTCTCTAAAGAAGACAGAAGCATGACCTACAGACACATGAAAAAAAGCTCATCATCCTTAATCATAAAAGAAATGCAAATCAAAACTACTTTGAGATATCACCTAACTCCAGTAAGAGTAGCCCACATAACAAAATCCCAAAATCAGAGATGTTGGCGTGCATGCGGAGAAAAGGGCACACTTCTACACTGCTGGTGGGAATGCACACTAATACGTTTCTTTTGGAAGGATGTTTGGAGAATACTTACAGACCTAAAAATAGACCCGCCATTCAATCCTATAATTCCTTTACTAGGTATATACCCAGAAGACCAAAAGTCACAATATAACAAAGACATCTGTAGCAGAATATTTATTGTAGCCCAATGAATAATTGCAAAGTAATGGAAGAAGCCAAGTGCCCATCGACCCACGAATAAACTAGCAAATTGTGGTACATGTATACCATGGAATATTAAGCAGCCTTAAAGAAAGATGGAGACTTTACCTCTTTCATGCTTACATGGATGGAGCTGGAACATATTCTTCTTAGCAAAGTATCTCAAGAATGGAAGAAAAAGTATCCAATGTACTCAGCCCTACTATGAAGCTAATTTATAGCTTTCATATGAAGGCTATAACCCAACTATATCACAAAAATATGGGGAAAGGGCCAAGAGAGGGGCAGGAAGGGGGGAAGTCAGAGTGGAGGGAGAGTAATGGTTGGGTCCACACCTACGGTGCATCTTAGAATGGGTACAGGCGAAACCTACTAAATGCAGAATACAAATATCTACACAGAATAACGAAGATAATGCCATGAAGTCTACATTTGATGAGAATATTTCAGATTATATATGAAACCAGCACATTGTGCCCCTTGATTGCACAAATGTGCACAGCTATGATTTAACAATAAAAAAAATAAAAAAGAATATTTTTTAGAATAGTTCAATTTTGTTTCTAATGTCACCTGGAAGATGAATGAACTGGTGACTCTGATAGAGTTTATCCCAAGTGTGATATTGTTCAGGGTAAAGCATAAGAATACTGGAATGATATGACATTTTTATATTAGACCCAAGATTGTTTTAATAGAAGATTGGACTATCATTTAGACATACCTGAGGAAGTAATTGATACTATAAAAGATTATTGGCTGATGTATGTGTCATTTAGTATTATACTTAGTTTTACAAAATAGGCATTTGGGAACATATTTTTTACTTTATGTATCTTTCAATACCTAAATTTATATATAATATAACAATTTTTTTCAAAAATTAACATTTTGTGACAAGACTTCCAGCTTCCTATGGATAATGACAAGTATCTAAATTCCATTTTCCTCATGAATCCTCCCAAATCTGTAGAGATCAATAAGAAGAGGTATGCAAATAAAAGTAACCATAAACCACTCCACTCATAAAGAAACTTCACGAACTTCAGTAGGTGGGGAAATAAACATCTGAGACAAGCAAAATTAGCTCAAGAGATCACACTGCAATAGAAAATTAAACAGAAACCAAATGAAAAAAATGTGTACTGAATTCTCCTTGGAATGATAGAGCACATACCAGAGAGTCTCACACCAAATGAGAAATACTGAGAGCAGATCTGTGATATGAATGGTTAGACCACTAGTTACTGGAGAGACAACAGACAGGGCTTAAAAAGTGCCCAAGACCCCAGACACGAAAATCACTTACAAAGGACAGTCAGGTTGGCATCAAACTCCTGATCAGCAACAGTTGATGCAAGAAAATAGAACAACATCCACAGATTTCCAAAGCAATGAAATGTGGGCCATGTTATATCTACCTAGGATTTCCACTGTTATATCTCCACTATGTTATATCTACCTAGGATTTCCTTCAAATGTCAAGGATAAAGGAAAACAGTATTGAAATCTGGAAGAAAATTTTTAGAAAACTCTTCTAAGTATTGCCTAGGCAAAGAATTTATGAAAAAGAGCCCAATGGCAAACACAGCAACAACAAAAATTAAAAAAATGGACTTGATTAAATTAAAATGCTTCTGCACAGCTAAGGAAATAATCAACAGAGCAAATAGACAACCTACAAAATGAGAGGACAAAGATATATGTGTGTGTGTGTGTCTATCTCTCTCTCTCTCTCTCTCTCTATATATATATATATATATATACATTTTATTATGCATTAATATGAAGGTATATACAATTAGGTCACATTGTTTGCATTTGTAAGGTAAAGTTGAAAGTCTGAGTTGTAGTTGAGTCCCGTACCCAGGAAGTATACCATTTTGTACTTGTTTCCTACATTGTACCCAATAGGTGGGAACTAATCAAGCTCCCTCCCACTCCCCACTTCTTGAATTTCATTGCATTTTTCTCTTGACTAGGCCTGTATTTAGTGGGTCTACTATTTTCAGATTACTACTGAGTACATGGATATTTGCTTTAGCATTCTTGAGATACCTTACATCGGAGAATGTTCTCCAAATCCATTCATCCATCCCTTTGTAGATTCTAATAACCAGAACTCAAGAAAATCAGCAAGATAAAAAACAAACAGCTCTATTAAAAAGTAGAAATGACATGAATATAAACTTTTCAAAAGAAGATAGACAAACAGCCAATAAACATACAAAAAATTCTCAACATTACTAATCATCAGGAAAATGCAAATTAAAACCACAATGAGATATCACTTTATCCCTATCAGAATGGCTTTTAGTAAAAAGTCTAAAAACAATAGAAGCTGGTGTAGATACAGAGAGAAAGGAATATTTAAGCACTGTGGTGGACTACAAATTAATACAATGTCTATGGAAAACAGTATGAAGATTCCTCAAAGAAGTATAAGTAAGCCTAGCATTTGATTCAGCAATCACAATTATGAATTATGTGGTAGTAAACATTTGAGTGCAAGTGTCATTAAGATAAAATGACTTCATAAAGACAGACACTTGCATTCAAATGTTTACTACCACATAATTCCCACTGTAAAGATACAGAATCAACCCAAGTGCCCATTAGTTTTTATGAGTGGATTAACAAAATATGCTGATATATGTATGAGGTCTGTCAATAAAGTCCATAAACTCATCCTAGAAAAAGTGCTACATACCTCATTGCTGAAAATCACTAAGGTCACCTTTGAAGTATTCCTCTTGGGGGAAGTTATGTACTTATGCCAGTGTCTAGTTCACCATTCAAACAATTTTAGAACTCCTTTTCTGGAATGACTATCAGAGCTGTCATTGTATGATGTCTGACAATTAAGTCTGTGAATTTGCCACCATGCACTTACATTGGCAGCATTGTACAAACAACTCAGTAAGGTTTCACAACTTTGGTATATAAGGGTTCATAGCTGTGTTCGTGTCAGTGTGTGGTGGTGTCTTGTTGAGTGGAGTACATTATGTTGTTGCTTGTTTTGGTGCCATAGGACAAGAACTCTGTTTTCTTTTATAATTTTGTTTTTATAAATTTTACAAATCTCCATACCCATTCTTAATAAATATAAGTCAATGGCAACTACTTTAAAATTATAAAGCACATATAACTCAACCCACATGCCACCATTTTAATCAATAAGAAATAATGTTGGCATTCACACAAATTCAGGGCCCCAACTAGGTAAGGTAATATGTTAATATTGCATATTAAACATGTAATAATTATAAAGAACAATATAAAAAAATCTGTTTTATATAATAGAATATTTGAAAAATTCATGAGAGTCAACATAAAAACCATCCAAACTAACACAATTCATTAAGAAGGTTGGATGGGGGAGGCGGAGCAAGATGGCAGCCGAGTAACAGCTTCCTTGCATCTGGGCACCGTGAGTCTGGGGAGATAGGACTCCAGGCATCTCTGGCTGGTGGGATCTGCCTATCATCACCCTGAGAGGATACAGGGAGTCAGCGAGAGACTTCTGGACCCCAAGAGGAGGACTAAAACAGTGGAAAACCGGCAAGTGGTCACGTGTGTTCAATCCGTCTAAACCCGCCCTCAACTTCCACAGGCACGAGAACTGAAAGAGCAAGAGGAAGTGAAAGGAAAATTAGGGCAAGGAAACAGATAAAAGAAATCACTCATGAGGAAGAATCAGCATAAAACTCCAGTCAACATGAAGAACCAGTCCAGAACAACCCCGCCAAGGGACCATGAGGTAGCTACTGCAGAGGATTCCACCTATACAGAAATGTTAGGAATGACAGAAAGGGAATTTAGAATACACATGTTGAAAACAATGAAAGAAATGATGGAAACAATGAAGGAAACTGCTAATAAAGTGGAAATTAACCAAAAGGAAATTCAAAAACAGAATCAAATAAGAGATGAACGATATGAAGAATATAAAAAGGATATAGCATGTCAATTAAGGTTATGGGGGGGAAGCAGAAAGAGGGATGGAGGGAGGGGGATGGGGCCTTAGTGTGTGTCACACTTTATGGGGGCAAGACATGATTGTAAGAGGGACTTTACCTAACAATTGCAATCAGTGTAACTGGCTTATTGTACCCTCAATGAATCCCCAACAATAAAAAAAAAAAAAAAAGGATATAGCAGAGCTGAAGGAAATGAAACAGTCAATCAGGGAACTTAAAGACGCAATGGAAAGTATCAGCAACAGGTTAGACCATGCAGAAGAAAGAATTTCAGAGGTAGAAGACAAAGTTTTTGAGATAACTCAGATAGTAAAAGAGGCAGAAAAGAAGAGAGAGAAAGCAGAACGTTCACTGTCAGAATTATGGGACTTTATGAAGCGTTCCAACATACGAGTTATAGGAATTCCAGAAGGGGAAGAAGAATGCCCCAGAGGAATGGAAGCCATACTAGAGAATATTATAAAAGAAAATTTCCCAAATATCACCAAAGATTCTGACACTCTGCTTTCAGAGGGCTATCGGACCCCAGGTCGCCTCAACTCTAACCGAGCTTCTCCAAGACACATTGTGATGAACCTGTCCAAAGTCAAGACAAAAGAAAAGATTCTGCAAGCTGCCAGGAGTAAGCGCCAGTTGACCTACAGGGGCAAATCCATCAGAGTGACCGCAGACTTCTCTAATGAAACTTTCCAAGCAAGAAGACAATGGTCATCTACCTTTAATCTACTTAAACAGAACAATTTTCAGCCCAGAATTCTGTACCCTGCTAAGCTAAGCTTCAAAATTGATGGAGAAATCAAATCATTTACGGATATACAAACATTGAGGAAATTCGCCACAACAAGACCAGCTCTACAGGAAATACTTCAACCTGTTCTGCACACTGACCACCACAATGGATCAGCAGCAAAGTAAGAACTCAGAAATTAAAGGACAGAACCTAACCTCCACACTGTTGCAAAAGATAAAACTAAGCAATGGACTCTCACCAAATAAGACGAATAGAATACTACCACACTTATCAATTATCTCCATAAATGTTAATGGCTTGAATTCCCCACTGAAGAGACATAGATTGGCTGACTGGATTAAAAAACACAAGCCATCCATTTGCTGTCTGCAAGAAACAAACCTGGCTTCAAAAGACAAATTAAAGCTCCGAGTCAAGGGTTGGAAGACAATTTTTCAGGCAAAAGGAATTCAGAAGAAAAGAGGAGTTGCAATCTTATTTTCAGATACATGTGGATTTAAAGCAACTAAAGTCAAAAAAGACAAAGATGGTCACTTTATATTGGTCAAGGGAAAACTACAACAAGAAGACATTTCAATTCTAAATATTTATGCACCCAAATTAAATGCTCCCAGATTCTTGAAGCAGACCTTACTCAGTCTGAGCAATATGATATCTGATAATACCATCATAACAGGGGACTTTAACACACCTCTTACAGAGCTGGACAGATCCTCTAAACAGAAATTAAACAAAGATATAAGAGATTTAAATGAGACCCTAGAACAACTATGCTTGATAGACGCATATAGAACACTCCACCCCAAAGACAAAGAATATACATTCTTCTCATCACCCCATGGAACATTCTCCAAAATTGATCATATCCTGGGACACAAAACAAATATCAACAGAATCAAAAGAATTGAAATTTTACCTTGTATCTTTTCAGACCATAAGGCACTAAAGGTGGAACTCAACTCTAACAAAAATGCTCGACCCCACCCAAAGGCATGGAAATTAAACAATCTTCTGTTGAATAACAGATGGGTGCAGGAAGAAATAAAACAGGAAATCATTAACTTCCTTGAGCATAACAACAATGAAGACACAAGCTACCAAAACCTGTGGGATACTGCAAAAGCAGTTTTGAGAGGAAAATTCATCGCTTTAGATGCCTACTTTCGAAAAACAGAAAGAGAGCACATCAACAATCTCACAAGAGATCTTATGGAATTGGAAAAAGAAGAACAATCTAAGCCTAAAGTCAGTAGAAGAAAAGAAATATCCAAAATCAAATCAGAGATCAATGAAATTGAAAACAAAAGAATCATTCAGAAAATTAATGAAAAAAGGAGTTGGTTTTTTCAAAAAATAAATAAAATAGATAAACCATTGGCCAGACTAACGAGGAATAGAAAAGTAAAATCTCTAGTAACATCAATCAGAAATGATAAAGGGGAAATAACAACTGATCCCACAGAGATACAAGAGATCATCTCTGAATACTACCAGAAACTCTATGGCCAGAAATTTGACAATGTGAAGGAAATGGATCAATATTTGGAATCACACCCTCTCCCTAGACTTAGCCAGGAAGAAATAGAGTCCTGAACAGACCAATTTCAAGCACCGAGATCAAAGAAACAATAAAAAAGCTTCCAACTAAAAAATGCCCTGGTCCAGATGGCTTCACTCCAGAATTCTATCAAACCTTCAAGGAAGAGCTTATTCCTGTACTGCAGAAATTATTCCAAAAAACTGAGGAAGAAGGAATCTTCCCCAACACATTCTATGAAGCAAACATCACCCTGATACCAAAACCAGGAAAAGACCCAAACAAAAAGGAGAATTTCAGACCAATCTCACTCATGAATATAGATGGAAAAATTCTCAACAAAATCCTAGCCAATAGATTACAGCTTATCATCAAAAAAGTCATTCATCATGATCAAGTAGGCTTCATCCCAGGGATGCAAGGCTGGTTTAACATACGCAAGTCTATAAACATTATCCACCATATTAACAGAGGCAAAAATAAAGATCACATGATCCTCTGAATAGATGCAGAAAAAGCATTTGATAAAATCCAGCATCCTTTTCTAATTAGAACACTAAAGAGTATAGGCATAGCTGGCACATTTCTAAAACTGATTGAAGCTATCTATGACAAACCCACAGCCAATATTTTACTGAATGGAGTAAAACTCAAAGCTTTTCCTCTTAGAACTGGAACTAGACAAGGTTGTCCTCTGTCACCTTTACTATTCAACGTAGTGCTGGAAGTTCTAGCCAATACAATTAGGCAAGACAAGGAAATAAAGGGAATCCAAATGGGAACAGAGGAGGTCAAACTCTCCCTCTTTGCTGACGACATGATCTTATACTTAGAGAACCCCAAAGACTCAACCACAAGACTCCTAGAAGTCATCAAAAAATACAGTAATGTTTCAGGATATAAAATCAGTGTCCACAAGTCAGTAGCCTTTGTATACACCAATAACAGTCAAGATGAGAAGCTAATTAAGGACACAACTCCCTTCACCATAGTCTAAAAGAAAATGAAATACCTAGGAATATACCTTACGAAGGAGGTGAAGGACCTCTATAAAGAAAACTATGAAATCCTCAGAAAGGAAATAGCAGAGGATATTAACAAATGAAAGAACATACCATGCTCATGGATGGGAAGAATCAACATTGTTAAAATGTCTATACTTCCCAAAGCAATCTACCTATTCAATGCCATTCCTATCAAAGTACCTACATCGTACTTTCAAGATTTGGAAAAAATGATTCTGCGTTTTGTATGGAACCGGAAAAAACCCCGTATAGCTAAGGCAGTTCTTAGTAACAAAAATAAAGCTGGGGGCATCAGCATACCAGATTTTAGTCTGTACTACAAAGCCATAGTGCTCAAGACAGCACAGTACTGGCACAAAAACAGAGACATAGACACTTGGAATCGAATTGAACACCAAGAAATGAAACTAACATCTTACAACCACCTAATCTTTGATAAACCAAACAAGAACTTACCTTTGGGGAAAGACTCCCTATTCAATAAATGGTGTTGGGAGAACTGGATGTCTACATGTAAAAGACTGAAACTGGACCCACACCTTTCCCCACTCACAGAAATTGACTCAAGATGGATAAAGGACTTAAATTTAAGGCATGAAACAATAAAAATTCTCCAAGAAAGCATAGGAAAAACACTGGAAGATATTGGCCTGGGGGAAGACTTCATGAAGAAGACTGCCATGGCAATTGCAACAACAACAAAAATAAACAAATGGGACTTCATTAAACTGAAAAGCTTCTGTACAGCTAAGGAGACAATAACCAAAGCAAAGAGACAACCTACACAATGGGAAAGGATATTTGCATATTTTCAATCAGACAAAAGCTTGATAACCAGGATCTATAGAGAACTCAAATTAATCCACATGAAAAAAGCCAACAATCCCTTATATCAATGGGCAACAGACATGAATAGAACTTTCTCTAAAGACGACAGACGAATGGCTAACAAACACATGAAAAAATGTTCATCATCTCTATATATTAGAGGATTGCAAATCAAAACATCCCTGAGATATCAGCTAACCCCAGTGAGAATGGCCCACATCACAAAATCTCAAAACTGCAGATGCTGGCGTGGATGTGGAGAGAAGGGAATACTTTTACACTGCTGGTGGGACTGCAAACTAGTACAACCCTTCTGGAAGGAAGTATGGAGAAACCTCAAAGCACTCAACCTAGACCTCCCATTCGATCCTGCAATCCCATTACTGGGCATCTACCCAGAAGGAAAAAAATCCTTTTATCATAAGGACACTTGTACTAGGCTGTTTACTGCAGCTCAATTTACAATCGCGTAAATGTGGAAACAGCCTAAATGCCCACCAACCCAGGAATGGATTAACAAGCTGTGGTATATGTATACCATGGAATACTATTCAGCCATTAAAAAAAATGGAGACTTTACATCCTTCGTATTAACCTGGATGGAAGTGGAAGACATTATTCTTAGTAAAGCATCACAAGAATGGAGAAGCATGAATCCTATGTACTCAATCTTGATATGAGGACAATTAATGACAATTAAGGTTATGGGGGGGGAAGCAGAAAGAGGGATGGAGGGAGGGGGGTGGGGCCTTAGTGTGTGTCACACTTTATGGGGGCAAGACATGATTGCAAGAGGGACTTTACCTAACAATTGTAATCAGTGTAACTGGCTTATTGTACCCTCAATGAATCCCCAACAATAAAAAAAAAAAAAAGTCATTCATCATGATCAAGTAGGCTTCATCCCAGGGATGCAAGGCTGGTTTAACATATGCAAGTCTATAAGTTATCCACCATATTAACAGAGGCAAAAATAAAGATCACATGATCCTCTGAATAGATGCAGAAAAAGCATTTGATAAAATCCAGCATCCTTTCCTAATTAGAACACTGAGGAATATAGGCATAGCTGGCACATTTCTAAAACTGATTGAAGCTATCTATGACAAACCCACAGCCAATATTTTACTGAATGGAGTAAAACTGAAAGCTTTTCTTCTTAGAACTGGAACTAGACAAGGTTGTCCTCTGTCACCTTTACTATTCAACGTAGTGCTGGAAGTTCTAGCCAATACAATTAGGCAAGACAAGGAAATAAAGGGAATCCAAATGGGAACAGAGGAGGTCAAACTCTCCCTTTTTGCTGACGACATGATCTTATACTTAGAGAACCCCAAAGACTCAACCACAAGACTCCTAGAAGTCATCAAAAAATACAGTAATGTTTCAGGATATAAAATCAATGTCCACAAGTCAGTAGCCTTTGTGTACACCAATAACAGTCAAGATGAGAAGCTAATTAAGGACACAACTCCCTTCACCATAGTTTCAAAGAAAATGAAATACCTAGGAGTATACCTAACGAAGGAGGTGAAGGACCTCTATAAAGAAAACTATGAAATCCTCAGAAAGGAAATAGCAGAGGATATTAACAAATGGAAGAACATACCATGCTCATGGATGGGAAGAATCAACATTGTTAAAATGTCTATACTTCCCAAAGCAATCTACCTATTCAATGCCATTCCTATCAAAATACCAACATCGTACTTTCAAGATTTGGAAAAAATGATTCTGCATTTTGTATGGAACCGGAAAAAACCCCGTATAGCTAAGGCAGTTCTCTGTAACAAAAATAAAGCTGGGGGCATCAGCGTACCAGATTTTAGTCTGTACTACAAAGCCATAGTGCTCAAGACAGCATAGTACTGGCACAAAAACAGAGACATAGACACTTGGAATCGAATTGAAAACCAAGAAATGAAACTAACATTTTACAACCACCTAATCTTTGATAAACCAAACAAGAACATACCTTGGGGGAAAGACTCCCTATTCAATAAATGGTGTTGGGAGAACTGGATGTCTACATGTAAAAGACTGAAACTGGACCCACACCTTTCCCCACTCACAAAAATTGATTCAAGATGGATAAAGACTTAAATTTAAGGCATGAAACAATAAAAATTCTCCAAGAAAGCATAGGAAAAACACTGGAAGATATTGGCCTGGGGGAAGACTTCATGAAGAAGACTGCCATGGCAATTGCAACAACAACAAAAATAAACAAATGGGACTTCACTAAACTGAAAAGCTTCTGTACAGCTAAGGAGGCAATAACCAAAGCAAAGAGACAACCTACACAATGGGAAAGGATATTTGCATATTTTCAATCAGACAAAAACTTGATAATAGGATCTATAGAGAACTCAAATTAATCCACATGAAAAAAGCCAACAATCCCATATATCAATGGGCAAGAGACATGAATAGAACTTTCTCTAAAGACGACAGACGAATGGCTAACAAACACATGAAAAATGTTGATCATCTCTATATATTAGAGGATTGCAAATCAAAACAACCCTGAGATATCATCTAACTCCAGTGAGAATGGCCCACATCACAAAATCTCAAAACTGCAGATGCTGGCGTGGATGTGGAGAGAAGGGAACACTTTGACACTGCTGGTGGGACTGCAAACTAGTACAACCTTTCTGGAAGGAAGTATGGAGAAACCTCAAAGCACTCAAGCTAGACCTCCCATTTGATCCTGCAATCCCATTACTGGGCATCTACCCAGAAGGAACGAAATCCTTTTATCATAAGGACACTTGTACTAGACTGTTTATTGCAGCTCAATTTACAATCGCCAAAATGTGGAAACAGCCTAAATGCCCACCAACCCAGGAATGGATTAACAAGCTGTGGTATATGTATACCATGGAATACTATTCAGCCATTAAAAAAAATGGAGACTTTACATCCTTCGTATTAACCTGGATGGACGTGGAAGACATTATTCTTAGTAAAGCATCACAAGAATGGAGAAGCATGAATCCTATGTACTCAATTTTGATATGAGGACAATTAATGACAATTATGGTTAAGGGAGGGAACAGAAAGAGGGAAGGAGGGAGGGGGGTGGGGCCTTGGTGTGTGTCACACTTTATGGGGGCAAGACATGATTGCAAGAGGGACTTTACCTAACAATTGCAATCAGTGTAACCTGGCTTATTGTACCCTCAATGAATCCCCAACAATAAAAAAAAAAAAAAAGAAGAAAAAAATAAATATATAAATTCAACTTTTGGGTTAAAAAAAAAAAAGACTTTTGGAAGAAAGATTCCTTCAAAAGTTGAGTTTAAATAAGTTGGAGAAGACATGCTCTGATGGAAATTAAGAGAAACCATTGCCAGGTGAAGAATTATCACAAAATAGCATGGATTAAGATGAAAGGTATTCTCCACAACAGATGAGGAAATAGGAAGAATCAGGAATGTCATCCACAAATGACAGCTATCTGTTGCTCTTCAGCATCTCTCAACTGAGTCTCAGTAACTAAGCAGCTAACATATCTCCTTCCAAGCACCATGACACTGGTATACCTTGACAGATCAGGACTTAGTCACATGTGGAGGTTCAACAGCTATCCTCAGCTCGTCCCTGGAGAAGAAAGCATAAGAAAAATATACTTAAAAATAGAATACATGGCTGGGCAGCCCCTGTGGCTCAAACGAGTAGGGCACCAGCCCCATATACCGGAGGTGGCAGGTTAAAACCTGGCCCCAGTCAAAAACTGCAAAAAAAAAAAAAAAAAAAAAAAAAAAATATATATATATATATATATAAAATACATGGCTTTGTGTGCAATGTATCAGGGTCAGACTGGACATGCAGGAAACTGAAATGATTAGCCTAGCCTTGGTCATGAACTGCTTTGGACTTCATTTTTCTTAGAGGTGAAGGACCGCCATCTTGAAAGCTTCAGAGCCTCTTAACATTTTCTTCAGAATATAGACTGGAAAAACTGACCACCTTAATGGTCTGTTTCTTTCAACCACTTTTTTTTTCCAGTTATATTTTTTAATAAAATTCATTTTTCTAGGGTTAAAAAAAAAAAAGAAGGTTGGATGAAAAATTAACATATGTAGAAAAAAAGAATTGTCTTTATAAGAAGACAGAACAAAGGAGAAGATTCCATACATAATAGCAGCAACAACAAAAAGTTAAGTGCCAAAAAGCGAAGAGAACAAATGAGGAAAATTTTGAAACACACCAGAAAGACATAAAGATTGGACTAAAAAATTATGATACACACCATATTCTTGGATAGAATGAGCATCACAAAGACAGTTAATCTCAAATTAATCAAAAAAAATAATATGAATCCAATAACAAATATTAAAAGGGTTTTTATGAATCTAGAAAAGTTTATGAAGTTCATACAGAAAATTATTAAGAAATAATACCAAAACAGGCCAGGTGTGGTGGCTCATGCCTGTAATCCTAGTATTCTGGGAGGTCTAGGTGGGTGGATTGTCTGAGCTCAGGAATTTGAGACCAGCCTAAACCAGAGTGAGACTTCATCTCTAAGAACTAGCTGGGCTTGGACTCCGCGCCTGTAGCACAGTGGTTAGGGTACCAGCCACATATACTGAGCTTGGTCGGTTCGAAAGGACCCTGGCCAGCTAAGGAACAACTGTAACAAAAAATAGCCAGACATTGTGGTGGGTGCCTGTAGTCCCAGTTATTTGGGAGGCAAGAGAATTGCTTAAGCCCAAGAGTTTGAGGTTGCTGTGAGCTGTAAAACCACATCACTCTACCGAGGGTGACATAGTGAAATTCTGTCTCAGAAAACAAACAAAAAACAACCAGCTGGGCTTTGTGCTGGGCACATGTAGTCCCAGTACTTGGGAGCCTGAGGCCAAAGAGTTTAAGGTTGCTGTGAGCTATGAGGTCCGGGCACTCTTCCATGCATGACCAAGTAAGACTCTGTCTCACCAAAAAAAAAAGAAAGAAAGAAATAACCCACCCCCCAAATTATTATTATTCAAAAGGGAGCATATTATATCAGATTAATTGTATATGTAAAATGGCATGATTCTAAAGAATAAATAGATCAACAGAACAGAATAGAAGTCTAGAAATAGACTCATGCTAATAAGGAAGTTGACTATGTAGTGAAAGTTGTATCTCAAATTACTGGCAAAAGATGACTTTTTAATAAATGATTTCAGAGCAATGATAGCATTGATAAAAAGATAAATTAACTGTCTACCTTATACTATAGGCCAACAAAAATTCAAATGGAACAGAGGTTTTAAAAGAAATTATACAAGTTCTAAGAAAAAAGTGCATTAATTTACAACCTAGGATTGGTGAAAACTTTTTAATTATAACTTGAAACCTCCGAAAAAAACAAAGAAAACAGTCGATAAATTTAGTCACATTACAGAACAAAACAAAACTCTTCTGCACAACAAAAATCATGAAAAAAATAAAAGACAATTATTTTCTGGGGAAGCTATTCACAATTTATTTTACAAATTGATAATATAGGAAAAAGAAACAACAGAAAACATGTATGAAAAATGGACAACTCACAGAACAAGTTCATGTACAATTGCTATTCAATTAATATTCAATTAATAGCTATTCAATTGCTATTTAAAATTGCACATGAACTTTATGGCCACCTTGTATATGAACTTTGCACTATAATAAGAAAAACATAAACTAAAACTAATTGAGGCATTATATTTCACATCTATCATAATGACAAAATTAAGAAGATTGACTCGGACCCATTCTGTGACATGGATTTCAGGGGGGAAAAAGACAAAGACTATAGTCCTCAGCCCCCAGGCCACAGATCCCAGTACAGCAGGAGGGGAGCCCAGGGTGAGTGAGCAAAGCTTCATCTGTATTTAGAGCCACTCTTCATCACTTGCATCACCACCTGAGCCCCACTTCTGTCAGATCAGAGTGACAGGTTTGATAGGAGCATGAACCCTACTGTGAACTGTGCACATGAGGGATCTGGGTTGTGTGCTTCTGTGAGAATCTTATGCCTGGTGATCTGAGATGGAGCTGAGCCTGTGATGGTAGTGATAGGGAGTGGCTGCAAATACTGATTGTCATTAGCAGAGAGGCCTGACTGCACAGAGACCATAATAATTCAAGTGTGTGCAGACTCAGATCAAAACCCCACCAGTGAGTAGCAAGTGACAATTAAGCTGTATCAGTGTCACACTTTACAGTGGCAAGTGAGTTGAAGTACTTTAAGGATACTGCTGCTTCTGGTGGAAGGCTTTAAGTCAGAATCCAACATTTATTTTCATTTGTGCATAGCCTGCCGATTATTTTATTTACCACTTTCATCTGTGTCTCTTTCCCACACTGCACATTTTCCCAGTCACAGTTTTGGTAAGCCCACAAGCGAATCCTAGCAAAAGTGAGTACAAAATGAATGTCACTGGAGAGCTTCTTTGAAAGCAGTAAAGACTCCATAATGAGATAGCAGAAGACTCTAAGACTGCCAACAAAATGAAAGCTGCATTAAAAAAAAAAAAATACCAAGAGTCCTAATTAGATTACAGGGTCATTGAAACAGGTGACTAACATTCTTCAAGCCCACTTTGTATAATATGTGGTGACTGGCTAGCCATTGACATCAGGAAACATCCAAAACTGCTTCTCCACATGGAGACCAAGCACCCTTCATTAAAACTCTTTGGAGTTTTTCAAAAGAACAAAACATGAACATGGAGAACAGAAGCAATTACTGAAGGCCACTGCTTCATCAAATTTGTCTGCACTGAGAGCATGATTCTTAGCAGCTAACCACATGGCTAAAGATAAGAAGCCCTTTACAATTGGTGGAGAGTTGACCCTGCCTGTTGCTAAGGACATTTGCTGTGAACTTTCAGGAGAGGGTGCAGTTCAAAAGGTGGTACATGTTCTTTTGGCTAACACCATATCTAGACAAATTGATGAAAGAACAGAGGATATCGAGGCACAATTGTTACAGAAGATTAATGAGTCACTGTGATATACAATCCAGGCTGACCAGTCTACTGGTGTTGACAAGGCAAAAATGCTTGTTTTTATGTGATACATTTTTCAGGAGGATGTGCATGAGGATATGTTATATGTATTTCTGTCGATAACCAACACCACAGTGGCAGAACTATTCAAGTCTTTGAATTATTACTTATCAGGAAAATGGAATTCTTCATTTTGTCTAAACATATGCACTGACAGAGTGGCTGCCATGACTGGACAGCTTTCTGGTTTTACTATGCGGGTCAAAGAGATCACATCTGAATGTGAGTCTACACACTGTGTCATCCATAGACAAATGCTGGCTAGCCAAAAAATTTCAGCTAAATTAAACTATGTTTTGCAGGACATGATTAAAATTATCAACCACATTATCAACCACATTAAAGACAGCAACATTCAAGTACATGCCCTCAGCTCACATCAGTTTGTGTAGCTCTGTGAGGAGACTGAGGCAGAAGCACACATATCTTCTCTTTTTATGAAGGTAGATCACTAGCCAGGGGTTTTTAATTACAAGAGATGCTCCAGAGATTTCTTTTAGAGAAACAGTCATCATTGGCAGCACATTTCAGTGAAAAAACTTGCTTCCTTGTGTGACATATTCAACCTGCTCAACTTACTGTCACTTCAGGAAAGATGATAACTGTGTTCAAGTTGGCAGATAAAATGGTCACATTAAAACAAAACTGGAATTACGGGGATGGTAAGTAAACACTGGGATAGATTTTTGACATATTTCCAGCATTAGCAGAGATTTTAAAAGAGACTGAATGAGGGTCTTCTTTCTCACAGCTTTGCATAATCACCTATTTCAGTTTTCAAAAGAGACTGAGCCTTACATCTCAACCACAAAAGACCCCTGAACTGGGAAGGGATGGATTTGTAAGCCATTTGTGAATAAGCCATGTGAATCACCTTTGTCCGTGTTAGAAGAGGATCAACTGTTTGAGATTGCAAATGATGGTGGCCTTAAAAGTATGTTTGAAACAATTTCAAATCTTCGTATGCTCTAAATAAATGTCAAGGCAGAATATCCTGAGAGTGCCACAAAAGCACTGAAAAGCCTGCTTTTGTTTACAACATTCTATCTTTGTGAAGCAGGGTTTTTTGCAGAGACAGCAACCAAAACAGATTGTGGTGTAGAGTGGACATGAGCAACACACTTTGGGTGTCATTGACTCCTGTCACCCCTAGATGGAAATGTGTAGTTGAAGGAAAACAAGCTCAGGGCTCCCACTGATTGTACACTAGGTGAGTTGTGTAATTATGTCATTATATATTACAACGTTATAATAGATAGAAATAAAGCACACAATAAATGTAATTTCCTTGAATCATCTCAAAACCTTCTCCCACTCCACCCTGTCCTAGTCCATAGAAAAATTATCTTCCATGAAACTGGTAACTGGTCCCTGGTGCCAAACAGGTTGGGACCTCTGGCTAATATATTGTTGGTGGAAGTGTAAAATGATATAAAATGTAAAAACTATATGGAGGTGAATTTGGCATTGTCTGAAAAGTTTACATATGCATTTACCTTTTGATGTAGGAATACCACTTATTGGACTATGAAGATATTTTATCCAAGAATTCATATACACATATGAAAATACATATGCACAATTCATTCCAGCATTATGTGTAATAGCCAAAGTCTGGAAACTAATTCAATGTCTATCAGTAGGGGATGGGTTGAAAAACTATGGTATATCCAAGGCAAATGGCTTCTAAAGCAGCCAATAGTTCTATCATGTACCAAAGGGTAACATCACCTGTGCCTTCCTTATATAAAACCATTTTACTTCAAATGTAAACACATTTTGAGAAATGAATCAAAATGAAAAGCACATTAAAATTTCTACAGTAACAGATTACCAAGAGCATTGCATACATGTTGGCTTTTACTTACGGTTTATAGTTTTGACTGGTAATATTGGGTTTACCCTCTCTGGGGAGGCTGCATTTTTATCATCAGTCACATATTCAAAATTAATGATGAACATCATTGCCACACCTTCTTGATTTTTCACTGGAATTATGTGAGTGTTGCAAATAAAAGTAGATCCTAAGGAGATGGAAATGGAGTATTAGTCAGAAATATACCTTTATTTTGAACTATCAGTGATATTAAAACTGAAATGTACTCCATAAAGAATTTTCTATTGTAAATGGTCATGGAAATTCAATAAAAATAATTTGATTTTTTTAATTCACAGTTTATTGCATACATATTTACTTAAAATATGCATAAATTTTGACAGAAAGATTTTATAGGCAAATTCAGTTATTACTACATTATAGAAAAACAGAAATATGAAATCCCATTTGCTTTCATACTCTTCCATATAATAATTCATATTTTAAATAATATATATTCTTTAACTTCCTTGAAATAATTCTTACCCGTTCCTTATATTTTTTGATTAAATCTAAATCTATTAAAATACATCTATATACACAATGAAGATATCTCATTTTGTATGGTCTTGATTTTAGCAATAAACAAATTTAATCTGTTGGAAAACAAGAACGAATTTTTTTTAGATTATTGTGTTAATTTGATACATTCAACCTGAACCATGATATTCTTAGAGAAGCAAAATTATATAGATAATAAGATATATTTCATAATAGTCATCTGCAAAGGAAATGAGCAAAGGAATGACTCAGTTTGTAATCAATCACCGAGATCTAGTCTCCAGCAGAATCCACAATTTGATGAGCTTAATCGAAGCCTTAAGAAGATGGGACAAAGACCCTGAAGACATTCACACCCAGGTTTATCAGGAATCTGTTCTAATATTATAGATGGGAAGTGTTTTTGCATCGTGGTATCTTTACCTAGATCAGCCATCAGCCTGTCAACTGAGTTGAAATCTATTCAAATAAAGGATTAAGATATTAAAAAAAAAATAAAGAAAAGAAACACAAAGATTCAAGATTTGAGAACTTGATTCTAACTGACTCCTTGGAGCTGACTTCTAGAATTCTCTTAAAGCAACTGGCTCAAATCTTTACCCTCTATGTATTTTCTTTAGTCATGGTAATGAAAATTTCACAGGCTAGAGATTTGTTTGAGCTACAAATAAAGTATTATACTTTTAAAATGTAAAACTTCAGAAAGTGTTCTTAATCATTTAGCAAGTAGTGACTTCTTTCTTTTTCAACAATTAGCTGAGACCATCCTGAATCTAGAGGAGAGTGATAAATAGGCAATAACAGGTTGGGAGCAAGGTTGGGCTGGCACCAAACTTCAGGAGATGTGAACAAGTGCCAGGACACTTGGAGGCTAAGACTAGGGGCACTGGCAAACAGCTGAAAGATGTAGTTGGGAGCCCCCTCCATCAGCAAAAGTTATGGATACAAGTATTCCAAAATGGTGGCCTATGTAAGCACAATTAAAAACAAATAAGTATGAGAAAATCTTTTCTTTCTTCTGATCCTGAATCATGACTCCTGCTCTCAGTGCTGAGAATAAAGGTTATTATTGATATTGCTATATATCGATGACGTCACAGGGAAGGCCTTTGAGAATGGGCCTAGAGACCTAATTATTCATGAAATTGTTTCCATGAGTAAACATGTTCTAATTTCCAAATAACTGATTTACAAATACAATTTTAGAACATAGACTAAGTTGGGAAAGCATATGTGCTAGTTATAATTCAGACTTTCAAATGCGATAGCCTCTCAAATTTGAAATGTAGAGGACTTTATTAATAACGAACTTCATATTTTCTATAAATGTGGTGATAGTTTTACAGATGCTTGAAAATATGCTTTTGGAATGGCGTGCCTTACTTTCAGTTTTTCATTATATCTTCTTTATTTATGGTAAATGTTTTTATTATTAGTTGCATCAGAAAAACTTGTATTATAGGTATTTGCTGATGGACAATTTTATTAGAGTCAGAGACGATCATCTCTTCTAGAAAAGCAATCTCTGATGTCAGAATGGGAGACAATTAAACAAGATATTTCACTTTGTAATTTATTTTTTGCAAACATCCCAATTTCACATTTTCTGTGGATGTGGCAATGGTTTTATAGATGTTAGAAAATATGCTTTAGGAAAGGCCTGATGAACGTTCATTTTTCAGCTTTATCTTCAATTCATGTAATGAAATAGTTAGCTAGAGCACTTGTCATAGTTTCCATGGTAACAAAAGGGGATGACTTTAGTAAACAGAAAATAAACAATTTAAGACTGTTCCATTAGAACTAAAAATAGCAGTGCTTCAGGCCAGGCATCACAATACACACTGGTTAAACAGGGAGTCTGAGGAGATGCTAGAAATAGCCATTATGTACTTACTTTCCTAACGAACCAAAATACATGTTGATTTTACCACTTAAAATGACATTTCCTGGATCATTTAGAATATCGTTGTGAATCTGTAGATTTGTTACTGGGCAGTTTTCAAATCTTTCAACATTTGGAGTATACTGTTGATTGTAAAAAAAATTTAAAACACCAGTTTTTGTTATATTAATCAGTAAAAGATATGGGGATGGAGATCTAATAGGTTTGTAACAGAATTAGAGTAATTTTGCTTTCAGTTGTGAGGGGCGGCATCATGTCTTCCAATATAAATGCTTATAAAGTTACTGTCTGGTACCAAAAATCATAAAATTATAGTGTTTTAGAAAAAAGTTCAGCAGTGACTCCACAGTATATTAAGTTAGTGTAATTAACCTGGTATTTATTGCCCATGCTTTTTGTATGTTTCTTTTGAGCAACATATCTCCTGTCAAGTCAGCTGAAGACTCATGTTTGCATGCTTTTTCTTTTTTAGTTTGGTGATTTAATATCTCTATCAATCTTGCCTAGTCTTCTGAAAGGCAGAAAATGAAAGGGGATACATGGAATGTAGAAGAGGCAAGTAGAATAAATTTGATAGAGTAAAAACATTTTAGCTACACAAACTCCAAGCTCTGTGAAGGTGCTACTTTTGTAAAGTGACATTATTCTAAGAAGTTATCACCATGTGTTTCTAAATACCTTTTTGAATGCAACATGTACAGCAAAAGCAACGGTGACATAATCTAGTAAGTACTAACCTAGCAATGAAGAAAAAGCAGACATTTAATCATGTAGAAATAATAGAGCGAAATAAATCTAGAAAAAGTTCAGATCTTATTAACATAAGTATTATACTCCAAATAAATGTGATAAATAAAATGAATCTTATATTCAAATGAAATTAATAGTGTTAAGCAGCTGTTTGTTTACAATAACATCCATTACTTATAAAATAATACATGCAATTATACCAATATTAGTTAGACTCAGGTTCATTTCCATATTTTGTCATCTGAGTGAAGATATTCCTAAGGTGGGAAGGGTTGTTTTGAAGGAACAGTGCTCATTTTAATAAGATTTCTAGAATGTGTAATTTTTAACTAGAGCCATTCGACAAGCAAACTCAAGGTAATCTGAATAATTACAAACATTATTCCTTTATTATTAATAGTGGCATACACCTAGTTATTTTAAAATAATATGCCAGAGTGTGACCCTGTCTCTGAAAAAGCACATGCCTAGACTCCCCCTTTTGAGCCACTTTACATGTGTTTTATTCTTCAGACTGTGGTTTGCGGGCACAGGGCAGCCTGCGCTCCCAGGAACAGTGTAGAAGCTAATGTGAGTTAGCAGTGTGGTGTTTGTGAGGTAGAGTAAAGGAGGGAGAGCACAGAAGGTCAAAGGAGAAGCCATCAGAACCACTCTGTGAAAAAGGCCCAGGCATGGATCTGAAACTTTTCTCTGAGTTAGACAGGAGAGTGTTGGAGAGTTCTATGCTGAAGGTTGACATGATTTGACTTAAAACTGTCCCTTTAATGTGACTGTGAAGAACAGTTTGCAGGGTGGGGGACTAGAATGAAGCAGGGAGGCCAGTTAGGAAAACATTTCAATAGTCCAGCTTGGCCACAAGAATGGTTTGGACCAAGCGGATGTTGCTGAAGGTGATAAGAAGGGTTCTGCTTGGGATGTTTTGACGGTACAGTCTTCTCTGATTTCCCTACTCTTCCTGCCTTACCGTCTAACAATTTATTATAGATATGGTTCCTCAGTTTACTTGTCTGTATACTAGGGATAATCTATATTTCATAGAATTATGCTGGAATTTGAATGAGTTCATACCTGTGTACTAGGGTATTTGATTAGGATTTTCTGTCACTATTTTCACTGATATGAAATGCTAATATGATAGACTTAATGAAACTACAGTGAGAATGACCCTCTTCCACTCCCTACATGTAAATTGACAAAGAAAAACTACAGAACTTTTAAGTCAACAATGCAAAAAGCCAGGCAGTACACAGGAGAGTGGTGTGAGGGGTCTGGGGAACCCATTTTTTGAAAAGGACTGGCAGACTGCTGTGGATTTCCCTTCCTCCCACCTTTATGAACTGCCTTCATCCAAGGCTGGGACTAATGAGAGGACTTTAAGGGTCGGTCCACCCAAAGACCTTTGAAATGTGCTTTCTGCAGTTGGACGACACACAGGATGCTATCTAAATGCTAACGTGGATGAACAAATGGCCATTATGGGACCTCAACCCTGCAGATACAAAGGGATAGAAAAAATGACCTCTCCACTTCCACAAAGCCAGGGAATCATGATTGGGACAGGCTTTTGTGCCAGTGTCAGTGGAAGGGCTGCAAGGTGGCCCCCTGACCTGAGTGTCTGACCACGAGCCATCACAAGGTCCTTCCAGGATAGGAGACAGAGGGACTCCAGAGGGAGAGTCAGGCCCTACTCCATCTGCTGATGGGGGACAAGGAAGGAAAGAGCCAGGAACCTGGGGCAAAGGGAAAGCATTGAGGGAAGGGTTCTGCAAGGAGCAGGGTCTAGGCAGGAGCTCTGAAGATCCCTCTCAAGTGCCCAGGGAAGACAGCGTCAACTCTGCCTCTATTCTAGAAGCAGAGAGGGCAACCAGGCCAGCCAGGTAAGAAGTGGCCTGTTCCACACCTTCTTCCCTCTCACCTTCCTCCTGGAGTGGTGCAGATAGCAACCAGACAGAGAAGAGGGAAGACAGTAAAGGGAAGAAAGTCAAGGCCTGTTTCCCATTGCAGTCTGACCTGGAGCAGTCTGGGAATTAAAACTTTAGGAATAACACTGCCTTTCGCAATGGAAAATTAATAGAAGGCTTTATTACCCGAGAGTGACCCAACAAAGGAAGATGTGCTACATCACCTCCTGAAACCAGTGGTCAATTAGTCCCAGTGGACAAAGTTTATGGGATGGTGAAAAACAAAAATAAGCTGCATTTTGATTACAGTGTAAGTTTCACACTGTTCAGTAGAACTCTTACATGCCTAAAGCTCTCAGAATAGTACTAAGCATGGAGTGAAACTCAGTAATGTGAGCTATTATTTATGCCCTTTGCTTGAAGGTCTCCAGAAGAGTAAGTTATCTCTCAAGCCAACCTATGTAATTGCCTCCAACCCTCTATCATTCTTGGAATCACAGGCTATACTGTTTATTCATATTTTGGGGCATAAAGAAGATGTTATTCTCTGAGCCGATGGGTTTAGTGAATGTCTGGGAGTTTTTATTTCCTTCTTTGTAGTAGATTGAGGGCCCTTTGAAGATTAAAAAATATCAATAGTAACCTGCCTTAGAAGAAAAACATAACCCAGCAACTCAGGACACAAAGGCCTCATCAAAGAGGCAGCACTGTTCAACTTGAATTGAAAGGCTTATTAGAAAAACAAAAGGGATCGGTTCACCTCTTAGAAGGAGACAGTTACCTAAGGGGAAGCATAATTTATACTGGGTTTTCTGTATATAATGTTCCTTTTTCTTTCTGTCTTTCACCACCTCTTCCATCTTCTACTCTCTCTAGGCTTCCAAGGTAAAATAGAATGAATTCCCTCCTATGCAGGAAGAGCATCCTGAGAAATATTGATTTTTTAATAGAACTATTAATGATATAAATGATTACTATTGCCAGGAGAATTTTTTACAGGGGGGTGAAAAACAATAATTGACCCAAGATGAAATCTACTATAACCTCTATGAAGAAAAAAATGCAGTATTTCAGTTGTGTAGATAATACTTTCCAGATACCTCTTAATTCATATTATACAAATAACTGTCTGCTGACATCCATAGTGGATGTCAGACAAGTTCTGATCCAAGAACAAGTCAGGATCATGATGGAGTCCTGGAGCAGGAATAGACACATTTCTATGAAAGGAGAGTTTGCCTGACATCATTTATCCTTTTGCTTATTTTTTAACAATTACTGGGTATAATGTATGTGTATAACAAATACTGTGTAATATGACAAGTAAACACAACAGACACTTAATCCTCACTCATAATCCACTTCCAGATTCATTATAAGGTTTTTAGAATAATACAACAGTAAAAATTTTCCATGTTATACTATGTTTACAACTCAACCATAAGCTTTCCAAAGGCGAGATGTTATCATTTTCTCCACGTAGGCCTCTACACATAATGGGAGTGCAGTAAATCCTTTGACTCCTCCTTGACAGATCCCAGAAAGCTTTCCCCAAGATCCACAAGGAACACTTGTGACTTCGTAGGCAATAGCCTGTAGTTTTAAAAAGATGGACTTTGGAGTCAGAGAGATACCTGGTTTCCAAACTTAACAAGTTATTTAGCTTCTTTGCTAAATAAACAATAGCATTTTAAATTTTGAGCACTGTATGAGAGGATATCTTTGGAGTACAATGCCTAGCTCATAGTAGGTACTTAATAAATGGTAGCTCAAAGGAAGGCAATATTTTAATATGTGGTAGGTATAGAAACCGAGTATGTTCAAAGAGTTATTCTTGTAAAAGACCAGGAAATGTTGCACCTAAGTTTTTAAGGCTGAGTAGGAAGAAATTGGTAATGAAGAAAATTCTATGGAGAAGAAACACATGCAAAATTCAAATAAATTTCACCTTAACAGCTGATTATTCAGAACCCAGAAGGCACTAGGGCCTTAGCAGGGAACAAGACAGATGGAAATCCTTGCCATCCTGTAGTTTAAAATCTGGTGGAGGTGAGAGAGACAGAACAAATAAATAAATTACATAGTAGAGTAAATACTGATAGCATCACAGAATGTCATCGAGAAAGGAAGGAAAGGGGATAGTGAGGAGGAAAGTTTGTAACTGAGCAGAATGAGAAAAGGTCTTGCTGAAGATGCCAGGAAAGAATTGAGAAAAATGAGCAATGAGTCATGAGGATGTCTGGGGAAAAGGGGAACAACACATGGAAAGACCCTGTTATGGACTCATCTATGTCTCCCTGGATTTCATAACTTCTGATGTGACTACATTTTAAGATAGGACCTTTAAGGAAGTAAATAAGGTTAAATGAGCTCATAAGGGTGGAACTGTAATCACACAGGACTTAGTCTTCATAAGAAAAAACACAGGAGTGCATAGGCACAGAAGAAAGGCTGTGTGAGGACCCAGCAAGAAGGCAGCCCTCTGCAGGCTGGGAAGAGAGGCCTCCCCAGGTACCACCCTGGCACCTGATCTTGCACTTCCAGCTTCCAGAAGTATGAGGAAAAAATAATCTGTTGTTTAAGCCACAAAGCCTGTGGTATTTACTTAAGGCAACCCCCACAGACTATGACAGGCTCTGAGGCTGAAGCATGCCAAGGCAGGAGATGAGTGAGACAAAACATATTAAACTGAGGGAAGGTAGATTGGATCCAGGCTGGTAACAGAGCTGGGGTGTGGGGAGGCTGGGGGAAGAAGGAGTGCCTTATTGCATTGTAATGACTTGGACTGACAATGAGAAGCCACTGGCTGGATCGTGCAGGCACCTATTTTCAAACGATGCTCTTGGTTGAAGTAAAGACATAGATGTGTGAGATACCTATGTTAGTTTGTTAAGTAACTTGGTTTCAACAGAGTACTAGCACTTAGAATGTATAGTATTCAGTGTGGAGTGATCATGTCCTGATAGTCTTTTATGCTCTTGAAATTCAGTTTTTTTGTGCTAAGGATAGAGGGAACTATTTTAAGTATGGAAATGTGTTCAGAAGTATTTTACAGTACAGAGTACTTACACATGGACTATGTTGGGTACTAGTGATGTCTTAGGAACAGAACTATGTTCAAAAGATTAAGGAGGTTTTTTTTATTTTAGAGACAGAGGCACAATTAGAAGAGTAGTTAATAATTCTTACACAAAATCACATCAACAAGAATAAATGGAATAGCTAGTTTTTGTGTCCACGTATATTCTGTTTAGCCTGATAAGAGTGGGTTCAACTTCACGGCTTATGGGAGGCCTCTGACCATCAATAGAAGGCTTGTTCATTTCTCTCATTTTTTTCTAATCACCTTGTTAAGACTAAAGGAGACTATTGAAAACAAATAGGTGGAACTCATGTGAACTAATAAAAATGCTTTATACAGAAGCATTATGAACAAAAGGACTGAGCTGGCAAAAAGCTGGCAGTGGACTAATAATACCTGAGCTCTGAAGAAACATCCTTGCCATCGAAATCACTAATATATATAGATTTAATATACAATCACCAACATAACTAAATTATAATAAGCATGAACATATTTATATTATTAATACAGCTGATGAAGTAATAATGGGACTAGAAATTATCCTTTCATAATTTCCAGGACAGATTATATATATTTGCTTGTTATTTGAAAAACAAAACAAAGAGATAATTTAATTTAGACAAACCTAATTGTCATTTTCATGTTCCCCTGTGTGGTAGTATTGGCAGTGTCTGAGGTGCTGATGAAATGAATGATTCATCTTTAATTATTTAAAATGATTTTAAATGTTCAGACATTCAGAAGACGGCAAGGCAGTGCCATGGAGTAGTAAATTTCTTGGATGTGTAGCTCTGTGTAGCCTTTAGAACTGGACAGATGCGATTCTATCTAGTCAATGAATAACCCTGGGTAGTTACTTAATCTCTCCAAAACTCAGATTCCTTATCTGTAAAATGAAGGAAGAGAGAGTCCCCTACCTCATAGTGTAGCTGGGAAGGGAAATAAGATAACACATGTAAAGCACTTAGCAAGGAAGCTGGGAGATAGGGTGTGAGCAGTAAATGGTGTTCTTATTACTAAGTGGGGTAGGAAAAACCAGTTTCTAGAGCTGAAATAGTGGATAACTTCCAAAGATGCAATGATGCAATTGAATTATTTAACTCTTAAGGAATGTGAGAGGGACTCATCAGGTTAACCCACTTGTCTTCAGTTCAGAAGGTGGCAATCTGAGCATGGATGGAGACTTAGCAGAAGAAAGCCTTTCTTATCAAGGAAAGCCTAAAATATGTCTCCTCAACTTTTCAGTGAGGAGGAGACCCTTGGTTTATTTCCTGTGTTCTCCTGTCCCTGTGGATTGTCTCATTGCCTTTGAAAAGTACACTGTGTACCAGGTATCCTTGGTGACAGAGGAGCTTGACTTCCCTGGGCAAGCTTCATGGTCAGTAGAACTGGAAATGTAGTGGAAATGTGTGAAAAAATCTTTATTTATTGATTTGCTCCAGGTTCCATGGTCAGGATTTGAAAGCACATTTTCGAAAGAAAGGTAATGCCAACAGATAATATTTATAGGTGCCAGCCCAGTAAAGGACTTTATGTGACTTACTATCCTTTGCATTCTCATAAAAACTTAATGACGATGAATCCACCATTAGCCCATCATGCAGATGTAAAGCGAGCCAGGCATACAAGTCTCTTCTGTCACTTGGTCCTGGGGCACGTGGTGCCCTTTCTGTGATGAAGACAGATGTTTGAGGTCCAATTCCTTCATTATGTCAAGATTTTAAATTCCACGATTTTTGAATCAGGTGAATTCTAAGAGATTTTTATAAGCAATGGCCTAAAAATTAAAACTTTCCCATCTCTTTCCCTTAGTCTTTCTCCTTTTTGCAGCACTCCTGGCTTAGGCAGATTTCCTTTCTCCTGCCAACTGGGAGACAGGAAGGCACAATACTCCTGCCCAGCCTGTCCCCAACCTCATAGTTCATTTTAATCTATTCTGTCTGATACTAGCTCATGACCATTTCTCATTTACCCTCCTTTTATTTTTTCAATCAGTTTAGAGCTTTTTAAGCTGATATTCCTAAGAATAGGGGTGCTGTATTCTGCTTCCTGGGTCCCTATTCCTTCAACTGCATAATTAAATAATCAATCAGGCTATGTATTCTGAGTGTCTTCTATACAGCATGTGTTTCTCATAAGAAAACTTTGTCTCAGAGAAGCTTCTGAAGCAAGTAGCAGAACCAGGCTTGGAACTCAGACTTGTTCAGCCTTCACTCTTTCTCTTGTATCAAACAGTGAACTGTTAATAGATGTTTCTAGAAAGGGCTTGATGTCTTTAATCCAATTTAGGAAATGCCCTCCTCTAGGAGAATCATAGTGCACATTAGTGTAATAGAGGTTTTGAGAAATTCTGGGAAAAAAAAGTAAATGTACTTTGTTCAAAGTAGTAGTTTACAAATTTCTTTCACTCTGAGGTCCTATTACAGAGAAATTTGTGATAACTTCCAGTTGCTTGGAATGTCATTGACAAACATTGAATTATGTCATGCTCCCTCCCTGTTTCAAAGACACCCTTCTGAGAGAGAGGAAAGTAAATATCATAGGTCACCTAGTTGCTTATTGGAGAGGGACAAGCCACAGGGGAAAAAGGGCTGAACCAGGAAAGAAAAGGAATGCCAAAGGTCACTGTCACCTATTTGTTATATTTTGCTTGGTGTTGGTTCTGGTCTGAGCCCTCAAAAATTTGATCTGTATCTTGTAGCAACGGTGTCCTTATAAGCTTGTTCTGAGTATAAAAGTTATTGCTAAGTAAAATATGACAGAGTTTTTCATATCCTAGGACCAGTGCATGCTACTTGCCAGATCGGGTCTTCAAACATAAAAGCCTTAATTCAAAAATCCCTTAATATTCTGCACCAGAAATTTTATAAGATAACTCTGACTTGTTTAAGGAAATTTTTTGACAGTGTTTCCTCAGGAGTCATTCCTCTGCCTTTCAAACTATGGGTCTATATGAATTTATAATTATTTGTTGACTATCCATCCTTTCCATTGACATATTCTATGTTAACATTTCTGCTCAGGTGTGAGGTTCTTTTCATACTTGTAAACTTGATTACTGAGAAAAGCAAGTTCAGCTCCTTTTTTGTATTTGATAAACCATGAATAAATTAGCTGGTGATTGAAATTAGAAAGAAAAATTCTTACACATTGTCTGACTCATAAATAAGATGCAGTCTTTTAAGATGCACAATGAGGATTACCTCCTTCTCAGCTCAGATTTTTGTTTAATTTTGGGACTTTCTGGACTAAGTGAGTGTAATAGGAGATATAAGTGTTAGAACAAATTGAGGCCGATTCACAATGTTGCACTCAGTCTCCAGGCAAACCAAGTCTCCACTTATGATCAGGAATTTTGTGACAATTTTTAATACCTTGTGTTTTTTGATACTCAAGGAAATATTTGATTATTTGGCTCAGTTTTTTTTTTCACAAGACATATTAATATTCCCAAGCCTCAAATGTACTTAAAGCAAGCCCTCTAAACTGGGCTTTAGAGGGCACTTTACCCCCACTAAAGTGCCATTTGTTCCATCAAATTGCATTATTACTGAACCAGCTGACTCAAAATACCAGCAGATCTGCACGTTGTCATGGTATGTGCACATGATTGTCAAGGTCAAAACGCAGTGAGAATCCTGGGGCCAGGCACCCACTGGAGGCCATGGTAGCCGAGGCTGTGCGTGGCTCCATGCACGGCATGCTCAGTTCGTGTCTGTGTAATTGATGAGAGGAACCAGACATTTTGCTCTAACTGTTGTTTTCTACTCTGGAGCATGGACAAAGTTATAAATAATGTGCATCTATTTTCATACCTACAAATGAGTCAAATATATTCTAAACTAATAAAATTTAATAAGAACATGTTGGGTACCTACTGCGTACAAGGTACTATACCAAAAATTGTAGGTGTTACAAACATAACTAAAAACAGGGATTTTTTTATCCCCCCAAACAAACAAACAAAAAGAATCCACTCATGGAATAGTGATGGAGTATCTGGGGAGAAGGCAGATGATTCCTCTCTGAGATATGGCAGATTTCATGAAGGAAGCATCATTGAAGCTTGGTCTTCCGTGACTGTGATAGGAAGAAATCAGGAGGAGCAGCTCCCCAGGACTAGGGAAAGTATGAGCACTGAAGAAATGTGGAGACTCCAGGGCAGAGCAAGCATGTAAGGGCAACCTATTTAATTGCTTACATGCCTCATATTTCTGATTTTGATAATAGTTCTTTTTTTTTTTGAAACAGAGTGCACCCTGAGTGGAGTGCTGTGGTCTCATCACAGTTCACAGCAACCTCAAACTCTTGGGCTTGAGGGCTCCACTTGCCTTAGTCCTGAGTAGCTGAGACTACTGGTGCCCACCACAACACCTGGTTAGGGGTTTTTTTCCACCTATTTTTAGTAGGGAGGAGGTTTCACTCTTGCTCAGGCTGGTCTCAAACTCCTGAGCACACGGAATCCACCTGCCTCAGCCTCCCAGAGTGTGCTAGGATTACAGGCGTGAGTGACAGCACCTGGCCAATAGCTACCTTTTATTACACCATTGCCCTATGCCAGTTATTACTCTGACTCCTTCACAAGCTTTACGTCCTTTGCATAAAACCTTAAAGAAGTGTGTACACGAAACATCCTCATTTTATAGAAGTAGGTCTTGAGACATGAAAAGAACAAGTAACTCCCCCGGTCACATAGCTAGTCTATGGGAGAATCAGTATTCTGATCTAGATGGCCTAACATAGGCCAATGGCTTCACACAACCCAGTGAGGCCTTTGCTTTCACCCAGACACAGGTGGTATGAATGACCTCAGTCGCATGGGCTCTGTATCCTTCCACAGTCTGATACATCTTCAGGGTTCTCTATTGCGTTCAACATAGGAAAGGCACATTTTAAAATAACCACAAATCATTGGAAGTGGCTCAGACCTCTTCTGAAAGTCCTCTGCCAGGGGCATAGAGACCTTATTGAGGTGAAAATTAGTCTTGTTAGGTATGTCAGGGACTATAGTGATAAAAGCAGGAAAAGGTGACAGCAAAGGTATTTCTCGAGGTACCTCAGGTCTTCCTTCCTCTCACAAAAATTCCTATTCTGTTGAAACATTATAACTTGGATTTTTTATTTATATATTTTTTAATATCAACAAAAAGGATGTCCTAGAAAACTAGTGGCAATAGGGCATTTTCTTCCAGAAGAAAGAGCCCTGTTGGTCCAGATTTATTGGGGAACACCCTTCTCCCAGGCTGTGACACCAGGCCTTGGGGCATATGGCTACTACAGATGTTCCCTGTTCCCTAAGGCTGCCAGAGACGCCAGCTCCAGCAGGTGCCTGACAGCAGCATTGCTTTGCCGTGGCTCACTTTGCCCTGCATGTGGTTTTCCAAAGGTGGCTGCACAGCAAGAGGGAAAGCTGTTTCATTTCAAATTCCCATGGACCACATTTACTGTTACTTTTATGTTCTACCAGTATTGAATTCATGACCTAGCCTAGTGCCTTTGGAAATAATAGGGTAATGAGTACTACAGTCCTGCTCTACACTGAGACCACAGATTTGTTCACATAGCAGTATACACTTATTTGAGTGGCAAGATGTATTTACTCTCTGTGTCCACGAGAAGCTGTGTGTGTAGCCGATAAGCCTGCAGCCTCTGCACAAGATTGTCAGGGGTTGATTCCTGAGTCTGCCGTTTTCTATTGTTTGATCTTAAAATAAGGGACTTAACTGCTCTGAGAGTCAGATTTTCCCATTTGTAAAATGGAATTATTGCGAAGATTAAATGATCCAGTATCTATAAAAAGCTTAAAACATTGCCTTATATATTAGAAAAAGTGTGAGTTATTGTCATAAATGAAACATCAAAGAATAATTTTGAGTTCTATAGCCAGCAAGTCATTGACTAAAAGACAGGTCCCAATCTTTCTGTTTAATTTGGGAGGAGGCGATAATGTGCTTATAGTTTGCCCATTTCCCTTGTGATCTTTTTACTCCCTACTGGGGTGTCCCACCTGCAACCCACAGGCTGCACGCAGATTATTTGAGGACTGTTTATTTATCTGTGATGTCAGACATTGCAAAAAGTATATATGGATATTTTCTTTTGCTCCTCAGCTTTCATTAGTGTTAGTGTATTTACTGTGTAGCCCAAGATAACTCTAATTCCTCCAATGTGCAGCAGAAAAGAAAAAAGGTTAGGCACCCCTGGACCCTATGTTCCCTATGTCTGGTCCATTAGCTTGTAGATATAGTTGCTTCTCTAGAACTTACCTCTAGCCTGAGTATCATCCCTTATGAAAATTTTCCTGTCCACAGATTTATCTAAGAGTCTTGCTTAAGCACTTCCTGACTTCAGAGATACATGGGGCTTAATTTTGAGATAAGAGAATAAATAGGAGCTCTGGGCATGAGATTTTTTTTCTTAATAGGAAATCTCTGTTCCTCTGCATTTACCCATAACTAGAATAAGTTGGATATAAAAGCTGGGGTTAATGCCATCAGCTGAAGGTTAAGCTGTAGCTTCTCTAAACAGATTTCATTGAAACACCAATGGCTCATTATTTTTGCCTGGTGACTTTGAAGCTGATCAGTGAATGTGTCAACATGTTACCTCTCACAGGTAAGCTGGAATTCATTTCATAAGAACTTCCTGGATATAAAGTCCTGTATCAGAGAAGTTTCTCTAAAGATGGAAATTTCAGGCACTAGAGGAAGCTACCGGGAGAGACTTTTAGATGTCAATGGTGACTTTTTTCACTCCTCAAATATTAAGGCAAAACTGAAAAAAATTAGAATGAAAATACTAGTGAGATTACAACAGACAATAAAACTGCCAGCATAGGTGACCGATCATGTATCATATTTGAGAAGAAAGGGATTATAATAAAAATTTTGAGATGAAAAGAATTAATTTTCTAGATTCTCTTCTCTTATCATCATTATAAATTTCTAGGGACAAAGAAAGCGGGTATGATAATAACATAGCATCAATGTTAATAAAAACAAGGAAGGAACCCACATTTGATCATCTAGTAACATCACTGGAAAAACACAGTAAGAAGGGCCTGCATCAACATTTCCATTGAAGAAAGAGACTGACTTTATTTCCCTGATGTTTTTTTTTTTTTAAGTGCTGCTGTTACTAGGAACTGCACCTGAGAAGCAATAAGTATTTCAAAGTCTCTGTGAGGATTTTATGGAAGGCTTCCAGAGAGGTGAAATCAAGTTGTATCTTAATGGGGAATGCATAAATATTTCCAAATAAATTTCCAAAATGGTATGGAATGCTTGGCAAAATACAAGGACATTGAATGGTATTTTAGAGTATGGGTTTAGGAAAAATAATGGAATAATGTCATATGTTGCCCCTAAGTTGCAACCTCTCTAAGAAGGAATTGATGGTGATATAACTACATTAGTATTTCTGTTGGGTTGCCTCAGTTTGCCCTTCCTGCTTCTCAGAATAGAGAGAAGCTGCTGCAAGGATTTCCTCATTCTGTAACTTCCAATTGGGTTTCAGCCAGTGGAGATTTCCAGCAAGAAATTGGAGTGAGGGAGGAGAGTGATGCTGGAATATTTATTCCCCAGACTCCAACCCTATGGGATTTCGGTGGGTTGGTTGCATCTTTCACTAACGTTTATAGTTTCGGTTAGTGCTTGACACATAGCTGTGTCTCAGGGTCTGAGTAACAATCATTCCTTCTGCTTCCCCCTTCTAAAGGTTTGCCTCTGTTACTAATCCTGGGATATAACATCATTCCTTGTTGCTTCTCTTAAACCCTATCTGAATTTGTGTAAATAGGAGGATTTTCATTAAAATTTGAGTGTTTCAAATTGCTTAAATCCTAAGTCATACAGGATAAAAGTTATTAGCAAGGAAAGCAAATGGAATCTTGGTAAGTAGATATTTTGTATTTTAAGAATCAAAATGTAGCAAAATACTAAGATAATGAGAATCAGCTGGATATGTTAGACAAGGCTAAAAGAACCTACAGAATTAGGCCAGATAATAATAATGTGGTACTACATTTGTCCCCATAAAGATTGGCAGGAATCTTAATCAGGACAAAATGTGAGTGTCAGATATTTGTGTAAGATAAATCACTTTCCAAAATTTAATTCCTCTAGAACTTCAAAGGAGATGAAATATAATAGACTTAGTTTTGTGCAGTGGTCAAGAAGAATGATAAATTGCTAAATGAGTAATTTGCCATGATCAACTCCAACATTTCAGTGAAAGTGAGGGGAACTAAAAAATATTCATCTGAAGAGGCGTGCTAATGATAGAAAACAAAGCAAAAAAGCAACAAAAACTGACAGAAGATTTAAAACAAATTTAAAAAATTATTCATTAATACCTCCTAGGAAATCTCAAAGTCATTTAAAAGCATCACAATGTACAAATATTTCCAAACAAGTAATTTGACTATAAGTTACACATGATGGAGTAGCAAAATTATGCACATGAATGAGAAAAGCAAATAAAAAATTAAGACTTTTTTCACAATGAAGAAATTGTGAAAGAGAATCAGGGGACCTAGTAAGAGTTGAAGGTTAAAAGTAAAAATTAAGCTGAAAATAATTTGAAGAGCACATGAAATAGCCACTAGTTAACATGTTGAGTTATTGCAAGATTAAAAAATGAAACAAAGAGATGAACTTAGAAAAACATTTGATCACTGAAGATATACTTGTGGTAGAAAAGAAAACTCATTCTATTAGATATGGGAGAATTTTAGAATGAAGTTATGTAAGTGGAATGCATTTAATGTACTGGACAAACACAATATAAATAAATCACTTCCTGTAATCAATATTTAAAGTATTCAAGGTATAGTGCTACTGCCCCAAGTATGTAATTTATTTTTAATGGTCAATGCTGTGTTCATGTGATTCCTGTAATAAGCATTTGAGAGAGAACAGATTACAGAAGCACTTCCATACCAGGCAAGCTATTGGCATTAATAATAAATTGTTAGGGTACTAAAGCCCATTGATGTGTTGGTAGAAAAGTAACATTTTTCTGTAACGCAAAGACCTGTCTGTTTCCTCTGTTGGAGACTTCTATGTTTAAACAAAAGCCAAGTAGAATCAAAATGAAAATAAAAGAGAAATAAAATAAAGGACAAATATTGTTAGCTGACCACTCTGAGTTTAACATTATGGTAAGAATTTTAATACATTCATTAAATATGTTCTAGGGGTGTAAATTATTATCTCAGTTTTACAGAGAAAACACATTAAAGGGCTCCATAACTACCTTGCTAACTGGCTAAAGTCTAATTGCTGTTACATGGAATTCAGACACTTGCCCAGGTCTGCCTGGGTCTTAGTGCCCTGTTTATTTTACTAATTCATTTAGACTTTCTGAGAATTTTAAATAAATATTTACTAGAGATTTTAGATGGCTTTAAAATTAAATGACAGGTTGATTTGGATAACGTTTTACAAAGAGGAGGATGCAATTCAAAAATTTTAAAAAGAAATATGGAAATAATTGCCCATTTCTCTTCCTAGAAATCGTGAATAGCTTTTGTGAGGCAGAAATCCAGAATAGTGAAACTGTGACTGTGACAATGGTGAAATTAGATCCCACAATTAGTCGACATTATATAGCATGCTGACTTTAAGAAAAGGAGATTATCCAGGTTTGCTTAGTGTATTCACATGTGACTTTCAAAGTAGAGATTTTTCTCTGGTTGGTCACGGAAGAAGTCAAATGTGTTCTTGCTCTCCTGGAAGAAAGCAAACATCCACGTTTGCACTGCTGATGAGAAGGGAGGTCACTGGGAACTGAATGCAGTGCCACATGGAGGGAAGTGGGGACACAGGAAATGAATTGTGCCATTATCTGTTGTATCTGGAAGGGGACCTACTACCAGATGAGAACTGCTGGCCTGGGGTGACAGCTTGATTTGAGCCTCATAAGACTCCAAGTGGAGAACCTAGCCATTACACTGCCCAGAATTCTGATTTACAGAATTGTGAGCAAATAAATGAGCGTTGTCCAAAGCTGCTAATTTGTGAAATTTTATCATTCGGCAATAGGAAACTAATACCTAACAAAAACTACTTCTGGAATCTGTCTAATCTGACATTTTAATAAGAGTACAGGGAATTGAATGGAAAGATTATAGGAGTTTATGCATATAATATAAATCTGATCTGTGGTGATACAGGGCGTAGAGGTTAAGATCCATTGACTGTATGCAATGGCAGAAGTTTCAGTGTGGGCCGTAGGCAAGGCATTTTGGGAAGAATTAATCCAGATTATATTTGCAAGATGGATTGGTCTCAACCAGCAGTTACGATTTATTAAAGAGCTACAGGGGTATTTTCATTGTTCCCTGTAGACATCAGCTTAACATCCTACTGTAGAGAAGACCAAAAGAATTCCCAAGCATCCTCAGGAAAGGTGTTTGAACCTAACTGGAAATAAAATGTCTACATACAATAACTAAGAAAATGCCATGAAGGCTATGTTGAACAGTTTGATGAGAATATTTCAGATTGTATATGAAACCAGCACATTGTACCCTTTGATTGCACTAATGTACACAGCTATGATTTAACAATAAAAAAAATGAAAAAAAAAATAAATAAAAGGTTGGGAAATAAATAAGCTAATCATCTCCCTGAGTAATGTGAAAGCTAACCCTTTTCACTAGACCTCAGGAAAGATGTAAGTGAAAGGCAAGGTCCTCACATGAGCAACTAACATGAGCCACAGGCCAGACTTGATTAGGATGTACATTTTGCAAATATGTTCTTTACCTGCAGAATTAAATATCATGTTCATAAAAAATAAGTAATCAAAGGACTGAATAGAGGGTCCATTGGCAGCAGTCTCAGAATCTATTTATTGGCTGGATTTTTTTTTTTATTAAATCATAACTGTATACATTGATATGATTATGGGGCATCATACACTCGCTTCATAGACCATTTGACACATTTTCATCACAATGGTTAACATAGCCTTCCTGGCATTATCTCAGTTACTGTGCCAAAATATTTACATTCTACATTTACCAAGTTTCGCAAATACCCCTGTAAGATGCACCACAGGTATGATCCCACCGATCCCCCTTCCTCTACCCACCACCCCCCTCCCTCCCCTCCCTTTCCGACTTCCCCCTATTGTTAGGTTGTAACTGGGTTATAGCTTTCATGTGAGAGCCCCAAATTAGTTTCATAGTAGGGCTGAGTACATTGGGTACTTTTTCTTCCATTCTTGAGATACTTTACTAAGAAGAGTATGTTCCAGCTCCATCCATGTAAACATGAAAGAGGTAAAGTCTCCATCTTTCTTTAAGGCTGCATAATATTCCATGGTGTACATATACCACAATTTATTAATCCATTCGGGATCGATGGACACTTGGGCTTCTTCCATGACTTAGCAATTATGAATTGGGCTGCAATAAACATTCTGGTACAAATATCTTTGTTATGTTGTGATTTTTGGTCTTCTGGGCATATGCCCAGCAGAGGAA
The DNA here is from genome assembly GCF_027406575.1 of Nycticebus coucang. Taxonomy (NCBI): domain Eukaryota; kingdom Metazoa; phylum Chordata; class Mammalia; order Primates; family Lorisidae; genus Nycticebus; species Nycticebus coucang. The sequence goes on from NC_069786.1 coordinate 58,420,787, forward strand.
TTACAGGATTGAATGGCAGATCTATTTTTAGACCTCTGAGTGTTCTCCATATATCTTTCCAAAAGGAATGTATTAATTTGCATTCCCACCAGCAGTGCAGAAATGTTCCCTTTTCTCCACATCCACACCAACATCTCTGGTCTTGAGATTTTGTGATATAGGCTAGTCTCACTGGAGTTAGATGATATCTCAAAGTAGTTTTGATATGCATTTCTCTGATGATTAAAGAGGATGAGCATTTTTTCATATGTCTGAAGTCCACGCGCCTGTCTTCTTCAGAGAAGTTTCTCTTCAAATCCCTTGCCCAGCCTGCGATGGGATCCCTTGTTTTTTTCTTGCTGATGCGTTTGAGTTCTCTGTGGATTCTGGTTATTAAACCTTTGTCAGAGATATACCCTGCAAAGATCTTCTCCCATTCTGAGGGCTGTTTGTTTGCTTTACTTACTGTGTTATTGGCTGTGCAGAAGCTTTTTAGTTTGATCAAGTCCCAGTAGTGTATTTTTGAAGCTGTTTCAATTGCCCAGGGGGTTCTCCTCATAAAATACTTGCCCAGACCAATTTCTTCAAGGGTTTTCCCTGCACTCTCCTCTAGTATTTTTATAGTTTCATGTCTTAAGTTTAAATCTTTAATCCAATGAGAGTCTATCTTAGTTAATGGTGAAAGGTGTGGGTCCAATTTCAGTCTTCTGCAGGTTGCCAGCCAGTTCAGCCAGCAACATTTGTTAAATAGGGAATCGTTTCCCCACTGAATGTTTTTAATTGGCTTGTCAAAGATCAAATAGCGGTAAGTAGCTGGATTCATCTCTTGGTTCTCTATTCTGTTCCAGATATCTACTTCTCTGTTTTTGTGCCAATACCATGTTGTTTTGATCACTATCGATTTTAGTAAAGTCTGAGGTCTGGTAGTGTGATTCCTCCTGTTTTGTTTTTATTTCTGAGTAATGTCTTGGCTATTCGAGGTTTTTTCTGATTCCATATAAAATGAAGTATTGTTTTTTCAAGATCTTTAAAATATGACAGTGGAGCTTTAATAGGGAGTGCGTTGAAATTATATATTGCTTTGGGTAGTATGGACATTTTGATAATGTTGATTCTTCCCAGCCATGAGCATGGTATGTTTTTCCATTTGTTAACATTTTCAGCTATTTCTTTTCTTAGAGTTTCATAGTTCTCTTTATAGAGATCTTTAACGTCTTTTGTTAGGTAAATTCCCAAACATTTCATCTTCTTTGGCACTACTGTGAATGGGATAGAGTCCTTAACTGCTTTCAACTTGACTGTTGTTGGTGTATATAAAGGCTACCGATTTATGGATGTTGATTTTGTAACCTGAGATGCTGCTGTATTCCTTGATCACTTCTAGGAGTTTTTTAGTAGAGTCCCTAGTGTTTTCCAGATACACAATCATATCATCTGCGAAGAGCGAAAGTTTGATCTCTTCTGACCCTATATGGATACCCTTGATCGCCTTTTCTTCCCTAATTGTGGTGGCTAAAACTTCCATTACAATGTTGAAAAGCAATGGAGACAATGGGCAGCCTTGTCTGGTTCCTGATCTGAGTGGAAATGATTCCAATTTAACTCCATTCAATGTGATATTGGCTGTGGGTTTGCTGTAGATGGCCTCTATCAGTTTAAGAAAAGTCCCTTCTAGACCAATTTTCTTGAGTGTTCTGATCATGAAGGGATGCTGGATATTATCAAAAGCTTTTTCTGCATCAATTGAGAGAATCATATGGTTTTTGTTTTTTAATTTGTTTATGTGCTGAATGACATTTATAGATTTATGTATATTGAAAAAGCCTTGAGACCCTGGGATAAAACCAACTTGGTCATGATGTATAATTTGTTTGATGTGTTGCTGGATTCTGTTTGTTAGGATATTGTTGAATATTTTTGCATCTATATTCATTAGTGATATTGGTCTATAATTTTCTTTACTTGTTGGGTCTTTTCCTGGTTTGGGGATCAGGGTGATGTTTGCTTCATAGAACGTGTTGGGTAGTCTTCCTTCTTTTTCAACCTTTTAGGTTGAATAATATAGGTACTAATTCCTCTTTAAAGGTTTGGTAGAATTCTGACGTAAAACCATCTGGTCCTGGGCTTTTCTTTTTAGGGAGGTTTTGTATAGTTGATGCTATTTCTGAACTTGATATGGGTCTGTTCAACATTTCCACTTGATTCTGGCTAAGTCTTGGAAGGTGGCGTGCTTCCAAGTATCGGTCAATTTCCTTCAGATTTTCATATTTCTGAGAATAAAGTTTCTTGTAATATTCATGAAGGATTTTTTGGATTTCTGACGAGACTGTTGTTATTTCGTGTTTGTTGTTTCTGATTGATGATATTAGAGATTTTACTCTTTTTTTTCTGATTAGGTTGGCCAGAGGTTTATCTATTTTGTTGACCTTTTCAAAAAACCAGCTTTTTGATTTATTGATCTGTTGTATTATTCTTTTGTTTTGAATTTCATTTAATTCTGCTCTAATTTTGGTTATTTCTTTTCTTCTACTGGGTTTGGGGTTGGAATGTTCTTCATTTTCCAGTTGCTTGAGATGTCCCATTAAGTTGTTAACTTCCTCTCTTTCCGTTCTCTTGAGGAAGGCTTGCAGTGCTATAAATTTCCCTCTTAGAACTGCTTTTGTGGTTTCCCAGAGGTTCTGATAGTTTGTGTCTTCATTGTCATTTTGTTCCAAAAAATTGGCAATTTCTTTCTTAATCTCATCTCTGACCCAGCTATCATTCAGCATAAGGTTATTTAACTTCCATGTTTTTGTATGAGTATGCAGATTCCTGTTGTTACTCAATTCAAGTTTTATTCCATGATGGTCCGAGAAGATGCAAGGAATAATTTCTATTCCTTTAAATTTACTGAGTTTAGACTTGTGACCTAAAATGTGGTCAATTTTGGAGTATGTTCCATGGGCTGATGAGAAGTATGTGTATTCAGTTTTGTTGGGATGAAATGTTCTGTAGATGTCTGCTAAATCTAAACATTGGATGGTTAGGTTTAAATCTAAGAATTCTTTGCTCAGCTTATGGCTGGAGGATTGATCCAACACTGCCAAAGGAGTGTTGAAATCTCTGACGATTATGGAGCTGGAGGAAATCAAGTTGCTCATATCTGTTAGAGTTCTCTTATAAATTGAGGTGCATTCTGGTTGGGTGCATAGATATTAATAATTGAGACTCATCATATTGAGTATTACCCTTAACAAATGTGAAGTGACCATTCTTGTCCTTCCTTACTTTTGATGGTTTAAAGCCTACCGTATCTGCAAATAAAATTGCAACACCTGCTTTTTTCTGATTACCATTTGCCTGAAATATGGATGACCATCCTTTCACCCTGAGTCTGTATTTGTCTTTTAAGTTAAGATGTGACTCTTGTATGCAACAAATATCTGGCTTGAGTTTTTGTATCCAGTCAGCTAACCTATGCCTCTTTAGAGGACAGTTTAAAAGCCATTCACATTAATGGAGAGTATTGATAAGTCTGGTGGAATTTTGGGTATGGAGTTTTTCAAAGGTCCAGTGGACATTTTTAATCCTTTCGCCAGTGTGGAAGTTGGAGTTTGATCCGAAGTTTCTGAGTGAGTTTACTTTTGTGGTATAGGATTGGGTTGGTCATTGTGGAGGATAGGTCTGAGAATATCCTGAAGAGCTGGTTTACTTATGGCAAATTTTTTCAACATATGAATGTCATTGAAGTATTTAATTTCTCCATCATAAATGAAAGTCAGTTTAGTTGGATACAAGATCCTGGGTTGAAAGTTATTTTGCTTTAGGAGATTAAAAGTTGATGACCAGCCTCTTCTGGCTTGAAAAGTTTCAGCAGAGAGATCTGCAGTTATTCTAATATTCTTTCCTTTGTACGTAATAGTTCTCTTTCGCCGGGCTGCTTTGAGAATTTTCTCTTTCATGTTAACTTTAGTGAAGCTAATTATGATATGCCTGAGGGATGACTTATTGGGGTTGAATCGTGCTGGGGTTCTGAAGCTGTCTGCTCTCTGAATTTCAGATTCTCTAGGCATGTCTGGAAAATTTTCTTTCATAATTTCATGCAGAAGGGCCTCTGTGCCCTTCGAGGCCACTTCATTATTCTCAGAAATCCCAATTATTCGTATATTGCTTTCCTTTGAATTATCTGAGAGTTCTCTGAGTGAGTGATCTGTTTTTGCTCTCCATTTCTCTTCCTCTTTGAGAGATTGGGAGCATTCGAAGACTTTATCTTCAATGTCAGAAATCCTTTCTTCTGCTTGCTCCATTCTGTTGCTGAGGGATTCTACTGTATTTTTCATATCTTTGAGGGCTGTAAATTCTTGCTTCAGTGTGTCTAAGTCTTTGGTGGTTTTGTCTTTAAACTTGTTAAATTCTTGAGACAACTTTTGAATTTCTCCTCGAATTCCTAATTCCATTTTATTAATCTTGTCTGCAATCCAAATTCTGAATTCGATTTCTGACATCTCAGCCAGTTGTTTATGAATGGGATCTTCAATCACATCTGCCGTATCTTTTCTTGGGGGTGTTGATCTATTCTGGTTATTCATGTTACCAGAGTTTTTCCACTGATTCCACCCCATGGTTATTTTACTCCCTTTGCTTTTTCCCCTGGGGCTTTATCGAGGGCCCGTACAGTGTTGTGGCCTGAGAAACTGGGGCCCTGTCTTGTGTGGTGGGGCTAAGTGGTTCTGTCTTGTTGTCAGCTGGTTTCTGTTTGATCCTATTGTAATGTTTACTCTGGCTTGAAGTCTCAGCTGTGTGGAAAAACCAGCAATTAAGTCACCCCACCCGCCCACCTCTGGCACCAGTTGGAAAAGGAAAATCAAACCTTCCTACAACCGCATACCCAGAGCACTGCCTGAAAAGTCCTCAGTCTATTAGTTCAGTTCAAAAGGTACAAATTGATTGTCTCAATCGGCACCTGTCTCGGGTGGGAGAGTTCAAGAGGTCTCTGGGAACTGGATCACAGGGGTCTGGTGACTCCTCTGATATGGCTTACTCCAGTGCTGTGTGGAGTCAGGAGGAGCCACCTAGCAAATAGATCAGTCTGGGAAGGTTGATGTCTCCTTCCCCACTTTGCCCCTCCGTCGGACCCAGTCACTGGTATCTCTGCAGATGGCTAACCCAGTTGCCAGTAGTGAACAGATACTCCAGGGATTTGCACCTGCTTGAATTGCAAGGAAGTCTGCCAGGCCCCTGCAGTCTGCTGCTATCTAGCAGGAGGAGATGGGGCCTGAAATCTTTGAGTGCTTGATGCAGGTGGTGGGAGGGAGGTGTTCATTCAGGCTTAGCCCTGTCTCTGACTGATGTTGCTAACAGAACAGAACAGAACAGACAACTTTGCGGGGTTCTGTCTCTGTTTCTGCTAAAATCACCTACAGAAGACGGGGTGTTCTGAGTTCAAACGTCTTTGCTACTGGAGGTTTGTGTCCGATTACCTCTCTGTGTCGGCCCTGCCTGGAAGCTTCCCAGGTTTCTGAGCAGTGTCAGGCAAATCCTTTGCTCACTGGTGGTCTCCTCTAGTTGCCCAGGGAGACAGGGGGTGTGGCTTCAGAATATCCAGAAGTGAGCCATTTTGCTGTTAAAGAAAAAACGGCTGTTGATTTGCCTCCAGGAATTGCCACTCTGGTGTGGGCACCCAGCTGACCCTTTTCTCCTCTGTCTTGTGCCCCAGAGTCAGCACTGAGCAGCCGCAGTTTATGCTCTGTCCACACCCCTCGAGAGATCTCCCAAGAATCCAGACTCCTGGGGGGCAGGACCCCAGATCCCCAAGTGAGAGTGAGGGGAAGCTAGAGTTTCATTCAGTTTTATGCCTGGCCGTATTGTTGCCCAGGGAGGGCTGCTGCACCGCACCACAGGGAAGTGCCGCCAAGGCGTGACTCTCCCTCAGCCGAGTGCCCTCTCCTCACTCGCGTGTCCCAGAGTCAGAGCTGACCAGTCGCGGCTTGGGCACTGTGCACTCCCCTCGAGAAATCACCCAAGAATCCGAATTCCTGAGGGACAGGCCCCCAGACCCCGAGTGAGAGTGAGGGGGAGTGCTGAGAGCTCAGCGGGGAAGCTAGAGCTTCATTCAGTTTTATGCCTGGCCATATTGATGCACAGGGAGGGCTGCTGCACCGCACTGCAGGGAAGTGCCGCTGAGGCATGACTCCTCCTCAGCCCGGTGCCCTCTCCACACTCGCGTGCCTCGGAGTCAGCGCTAACCAGTTGCAGCTCAGGGACTGTCCACTCCCCTTGAGAAATCACCCAAGAATCCGAACTCCTGGGGGATAGGCCTCCAGACCTCAGTGAGTGGGAGGGGAGTGTTGGGGATTCAGGGTTGTCGGCAAAGGATTTTTAAAGTTTTATACAGTTTTATGCCTGGCAGGAGAACGCCACGGCACCCTAGTAGGGGAGGTAGGTCCAGTTTTTAGAAGGTCTCTTCCGTGGAGTGTAGCGGGAGGGCCTTTAATTTCTGCCCGTTTGTTTAATTGTGGGGCTCTTGAGCCGGTCTCATGAGGGAGGGGGCTCCCATCGCTTGGTGGTGGATTTTGTACCTTTTGTTTGTGTCCTTGAGATCACAGCTTGCCTCAGCGGTGTTGATGTGCGTTCTTCAAACTTCTCTCTTGGCGTGGCTCAAATCCACCAGGATACTTACTAAATTCCTGTCCCTTAACTCTCCTTCTGGACTGGAGCCTCTGTTGAAAGCTGGCTTCAGTCCGCCATCTTATCTCTGGCTGGATGTTTTTCTTTTGCTTTTCTAATGTTTCTTTCTATGTCTTATAGTTAGATAAGTGTGATACTCCTGACCTTCACCGCGCTCGTGGGGAGAAAAATGTGCTTTATCTGGTTGGCGAAATATAAACAATATATTGGAAATTCTTAACTCATCTTCTCCTTTTTACCTTTTGAGAATAACTGTGATCAATGAGAGTACATTTTCTCATCTGCATGTCTCTAACAAGGTACGTAAGGCTGTTTTGTTCCGGGATTCAGTAAAACTCAACAGATTATATATAAACCATGAAATCTACCCTTAGCCTTTTTTTTTTTTTAGTAATAAAGGTAAAAATTTGATCCAGAAAATTTTGTCATAGTTTAAAACTAGTTAAAACCTTGATGTGTTTAAAGCTTGGAGGTCAGAAATCCAAAATGGGGTGGTAGGGCTACCTTCTGTCTGGGGTCTCTGGAGATGAACCCGTTTCCTTGCCTTTTCCAGCTTCTACAGGTCACCAATGTTCCTTGGCTCATGGTGCCTTCCTCCATCTTCCAGCAAGCAATGTAGCATCTTCATCTCTCTCCCTCTGATCCCAGCTCTGTCAATCATCTTCTTTCCTATCGGGGCTTTTGGGGTCATATCCTTTTTATCACTGACTGTGACCCTCCTACCTCCATGTTATAAGGACTCTGGTGATTATATTGGGTCCACATGTATAAACCAGGATAATATCCTCTGCCCAAGATCCTTAACTTAATCACATCTCCAGTGTTGCTTGTTCCATGTAAGGTAACATATTCGCAGGTTCTGAGGCTTAGGGTATGGATTTCTTCCCAGGATTCAGCCTATCACATGGAATCTACTTTATTTATATATCTTTGTCTATAGAAAGAGAATACTTCATATAACATTGAGAATTCAAAAACTTCTGTTAAGACATTTTATATGTATATCCAAATGATTTCATGTAAAATTTGTGCAAAAATTGCCAAAACATCTAGCAGTTGTTGGTGGGGTCTGACGCTTATCAAATGGAGGAGCTTCATCTTTCTTTCCTCTCTCTCATTCAAGACACCTTCTTTTGGCTCTACCAATACTAGCGTTCAAAAAATCCTGCCTTAGGGGATTGAAGAGGAGGCAGGACAGGCAGGTTGGTCCTATTGTGGGAATTTACTTGAGGTTACACTGATTAAATAAATCTTACTTTCTTTGACATTTTACCCTTTAGATCAGTTTGAAGGTAAGTGCCAATCTCTATTTCACTCAGTTTCATAGTACCTATGATTTGGTATCTTTTACCTGAATCTGTCTTCAGATATGCATATGTATTTGGAATTAATACTTAGAATTCAATTAAATTTTTAACTGACATAATAAAATTGAAAAAGAAAAACCAAAACAGAGGCTGAGCTTAATATGAATGTTGACACTCAGAATTTTGGACTAAATTGTTTAGGAGTCCTAATCCAGATAATATTATGAGATTTTTAGGTCTTAACATTTTTCTGCTTCTTGTGGTCTTTTTACGTAGATTACAGCCTCTTAGTGTCTATAAAGATTTAGCATCAGCAGAGCACTTGTCCTATGATCATAAGCACAAATATTCTGATCTATATGAGCACAAGTCTCCATAGATTTTAGCGGAATCATTTTTCCAGTTTTCTTGTTTATAAGTTCCTGTGTGTAAGATAATTTTCAAAGTAAGGATGTTCATTACAGTATTTTACATACTAGTTAACATTGTCCTAAGGAAACCAAATAGCACCCTAGACATTTTTCATATATATTTCATCACTAATAAATCAGGACACAATGTGATGGCAAAAATGAATAAAATATATTTCTATATATTTTTATAAAACTATGTCCACATTATATGAAAAAGAGTTCAAAAATTGGCTTGAATGTCAAGCATCTATAATTCTGTATATTCTTGTTAAAGATGTATACATGTGATTATGAGTGCTTAGACTAGAATCTGGAAGGAAACGTGCTTATTCATCAAGCTGTTACTAATTCAAACTAAAATTTATTGTATACTTACTATATTCCAGACTTTGTTCTACATGTTTTATGCTTATCTTTTGTACAATCCCACTGCAAGCTTATAAAGTATTATTACTATCTTGATTTTAGAGAAGCAACAGAATTACAGGGAGATAAAATAACTTGCTGATGACACCTGCTTGTGTAGCTTTAGATTTGGATGTTCAGAGGACTCTTACCTCTACTTAGTTCATGGCTAATGCTGGAATTTTCAATAATTAGTGTGTATCACTTTTATAATTGTATAAAGAAGAAATAAGTTTTTCATTTGGGAAAAAAAATGATCCTCACAAAAGAGGAAATCAGTTGCAAATGCCTGGCTGCAATTAACTGGCATTATTATTTGAAGTGTAAGAGAAATCATATTTGATACTCTGAGTCTTTAAAACCCATTACTTTTTAAAATAAATTAAAACTAGATTTCCAATCCTCACACGAATAAATAATTGAATAGAAACTTATATTTTTAGTCTTGACATGCAAATTCCATCTTTTCCTAAGAATTGATTTCCATAGGAAGCTGCAAAACATGGAAAAATTATCCTCATTTTAAAATTTGTTTATAGAATTTTAAGAACACATGGCATTGATATGATGAAACCACTGGAGGAATTTGTTTAAATACCAGGTTGGCTTTCGTCAAATTGTGTTAATAAAATCATAGGAAGAAACAGACGACAATTATATTTGGGAAAGTCATGCAGCATTTCATTATTATTGATTATTCTGATTATTGATTAACACTCCAACACTTAGAGGCTCAAAATAATTATTTATTATTATCTCCAATGTTGCAGGCTAAGTTCTGAGCTGGGTAGCTCTAGATTACCCAGGTTCTTCCATGTTTTTGCAGTTAGATTTTGGCTGTAGCTGCAATCAGAGGAAAGCGGCACTGGGTGGTGAATGCACTCACAAGGCTGGCAGTTGTAGCTGGAAGATGATTGAAAGCTCGGCTTACATTATTGACTGGAATACTTATCATTTCAGCCTTCTTCAACTGGCTTTGGCTTCTCAGAGAATGATGCCTAACTTTCTAGAAGAAGTATACAAAAAATGAGTGTTTGATTGCAAGCTTTCCAGGAGGTAGGAAGTAGAAAATGTTGGGCCAGTTAAGAACTAAATCCAGAATGAGCACGGCATCACTTCTTCCATATTCTCTTAGTCAAAGAGTCCTGAGGTTCCACTCATATTTAGGGGGCACAGAAACAAATTTCCTCTCTTGAGGGAGCAGTGGCAAGAGATGGGAGACAGGGGTGATGTTGCTACAGCTGTCTTTGGAAAAGTCAACCTGCTAGGATTGATCAAAAAGCAATATCCACCTGATCTTCGCAAAATATTTTTGCATAGTTACTTTAAAAAGTTAACAGTGTCATGCCTTAATAAGGCATGAAACAATAAAAATCCTCAAAGAAAGCATAGGAAAAACACTGGAAGATACTGGCCTGGGGAAAGACTTCATGAAGAAGACTGCCATGGCAATTGCAACAACAACAAAAATAAACAAATGGGACTTCATTAAACTGAAAAGCTTCTGTACAGCTAAGGAGACAATAACCAAAGCAAAGAGACAACCTACACAATGGGAAAGGATATTTGCATATTTTCAATCAGACAAAAGCTTGATAACTAGGATCTATAGAGAACTCAAATTAATCCACATGAAAAAAGCCAACAATCCCATGTATCAATGGGCAAGAGACATGAATAGAACCTTCTCTAAAGATGACAGACGAATGGCTAACAAACACATGAAAAAATGTTCATCATCTCTATATATTAGAGAAATGCAAATCAAAACAACCCTGAGATATCATCTAACCCCAGTGAATGGCCCACATCACAAAATCTCAAAACTGCAGATGCTGGCGTGGATGTGGAGAGAAGGGAACACTTTTACACTGCTGGTGGGACTGCAAACTAGTACAACCTTTCTGGAAGGAAGTATGGAGAAACCTCAAAGCACTCAAGCTAGACCTCCCATTTGATCCTGCAATCCCATTACTGGGCATCTACCCAGAAGGAAAAAAATCCTTTTATCATAAGGACACTTGTACTAGACTGTTTATTGCAGCTCAATTTACAATCGCCAAAATGTGGAAACAGCCTAAATGCCCACCAACCCAGGAATGGATTAACAAGCTGTGGTATATGTATACCATGGAATACTATTCAGCCATTAAAAAAATGGAGACTTGGCAGAGCCTGTGGCTCAGTTGGTAAGGTGTCGGCCCCATATGCCGAGGGTGGCGGGTTCAAACCCGGCCCCGGCCAAACTGCAACCAAAAAATAGCCGGGTGTTGTGGCGGGCACCTGTAGTCCCAGCTACTCGGGAGGCTGAGGCAAGAGAATCGCTTAAGCCTTGGAGTTGGAGGTTGCTGTGAGCTGTGTGAGGCCTCGGCACTCTACCGAGGGCCATAAAGTGAGACTCTGTCTCTACCAAAAAAAAAAAATGGAGACTTTACATCCTTCTTATTAACCTGGATGCAAGTGGAAGACATTATTCTTAGTAAAGCATCACAAGAATGGAGAAGCATGAATCCTATGTACTCAATTTTGATATGAGGACAATTAATGACAATTAAGGTTATGGGGCAGGGAGCAGAAAGAGGGACGGAGTGAGGGGGGTGGGGCCTTGGTGTGTGTCACACTTTATGGGGGCAAGACATGATTGCAAGAGGGACTTTACCTAACAATTGCAATCAGTGTAACCTGGCTTATTGTACCCTCAATGAATCCCCAACAATAAAAAAAAAAAAAAAAGTTAACTGTGTATTTAATAGGGAAAGATTACATTTCTAAAGAAGCCTGCTTATCACACATGATCTCTTCCCAAGCGATAATAATTATGAGTAATGCTGATGTCATTTTACATTTCTGACAGTCTCTTTTTCTATATCAGTTTCTTTTTCTTTTTCATTTGATTGTTGGTGATTGAAGAATGGAGATTTACAGAGTGGAGAGTAAAAATGGCAGTAAGGAGTGAGTCCATGGAGAAAAATTTTTGATTTAATTATAAGAGAAGTTTGCCAATAATTGTTGTTAATCTTTAGACTTCATTAACAAAAGAAGATAATCCTTTGCATATAATTGTGGTAATATCATGTATGTGTGCCCTGTGGTTAATAAAGCCCTTTCATATATATATATATTACCTGATTTGAAACTGCTTAAAACTTACTTTATAGGTCAGGAAATGGAGGGATAAGTCAGCTAAGTGAAATCCTTAAAGGCACAGAGCTAGTCATGGTGATCAAAATGCAGGTCATTTGTCATCAAAACCCGGTATACCCTTTGTATCACTTTGGTAGGCTTTTATTGCCCAAACTGAAAATCAGGTGAAGAAAGAAGGAGAAGCGGCAGTGGGTAAAACCAAAGGCTAGCTATGTAATTTGGGGCAAGTTACTTGATATTTTAATGTGGAAGAGAAATAAAATGGGGATGATAATAATGATACCTGCTTTGTGTAATTATTGAGAAGTTTAATGAGAAAGTATAATAAAGTTTAAGGGAGTGTTTTATAGGGGTCACTTCATACTCTTATGATGGAATTATCACTATCAACTATCATTATGTTAAAAATGATGTGATGCAGTAGAAAAAGTATCGAATTAGTGAGATCTAGTTTTTGCTTTTCAATGCAATTGATAAAAATATCTACAAATTTGTTTTAGGCAAAATTCATTAAATTTAGACTCTTCAATTAATAGATGTAGAATCTGAGGCCAGGGAGTTTAAGGAACTAGACTCCAGAATAATAGACGATTTCTAAAGAGCTTTTAATTACAAGGCCATGTCCAAAGAGCACTTATCAAAGAATTCTAATGAATCATGTGGAGAAAAAACAGTGTGAGAGTCAGATGTGATCAATAGCAGGAAGATTAGTGATAAAAGTGCTGAATTATGCCAGAAACTGCTTAAAGTGCTCTGAACATCCACTATTAATCCCAACCCCAAAATTGCTATTTGCAAATAATATTTCACATTGGAAAGTTTAAAAGCAAGGAAAAAGTTTATACAAAATCTGATCTTCCTCTTAATTTACAATTTCTATGACTTCGCAACATGCCACCAAGATATCCATGACCATTTTATAATATTATGTCCAAGTTGCTTGATTGGTTCTTTTGAGTCATTGCCATTATCAGTCTTCATTGTAACTCCTTTAAGATTGAAGCTGTAGTTGTGAATATAGAAAGTGACAAGAAAACAAATGAGACCAATGAATGGATACATGCATATCTTATATCAATGAAGTAAGGTAGCCCATAAAAATGTGTCTGCATGGACTGTCTGTAGTTGAGCTATTGTTGCGTCTATGTAGACATTGGGCAGTTTTAGGGTCTGGCTGTCTTCATGAAGCAGATGTGTCATGTATGATATGTAAGAGATGGAGTTCTGAATTACTAAAACACATTTACGATGTATAGCTGTATCACAGAAATTTATAGCTTAACAAAACAGGGTGGAACTTGTTGTCATATTTAGAAATAACACCTACTAAACCATAACATTAGTTACAGTTTTCTAAAATATTTATTTGCTAACATATAAACTTGACCTACATGTTTATTTGTGATAAAGTTGTCTCTCTTTGGGAGTAAACTCCTAAAAGTAGTGAGGATGCCAACTATAAAACAAATTTTGCATCACAGCTAGCCAGAACATCATGTTCCCTGAATTCAATGAAGTTAATGTTAAATTGCATTCCTACAAAATTTGCAAAATGGGGAACCAAGTTTTTCACTGTTTGAAAGTCACCATTTTGTTTCTAGTCCTTATCTTAAACATTGTTATTATTATTAAATTTTAAGCCTTTTTAATTTTGTGAAGGCAAAAAAATGGAAACCTAATAAACACATGTATATGTAAAAATAACAAAAATAATAAAAATAAAATAAAGTCACCATTTCAAACTTTCTTATGAATGTAAGTTCTGGTCTTAGAGATACTCATACTGAAAATCTCTTTTTCTTTCTCTGCCAGAAACTTCTAATTCCTAACTTCTAATTTTAACATGAGAAGAAGGAACAAAAGTAGCACATCATCTGGACTTGAAGAGAATTCAGGGAAGAGGAGAGGCCATATAGCCAGGTTGAGGATATCTGGACATTAGAGCTGGGTGGCCAGCAGCCAAGGGTAAAAATGGGAAGGAAGGACAGGAAAGAATGTGTCACGCCTAGCTCTGTTTAACTTTTCTGTATGAAAGTACTTCTGGAGTATTCAAAGTTAAATTCTTTATTGTCTTCAAACCAGTGAAGTCAGTCAAGTATGAAAAAGAATTAGGCTGTTTTTAGAACCTATAGTTTTAATGTCTATACCATTCTTCGGATGCCGAAACTGAAGGAACACCAGATAAAACTAATGTGCTGTATATTCAAAAAGTATATATTCACCAGATAAAACTAATGTGCCTTCATGAGCTGTATATCCAAAATAGAAATAATTGTATTTCTCCAAATAATGTGTGCTTTAAAAATATTGCAAAGGTACAGAGGATTAGGTTTAAATTCTTTAAAGGGCGACTATTTAGGCAATAGCTCATTCCATAATTCACTTTTCTTGACATAATTAAGTATTAGGGACTTCGTTACATTATGTTAGTGTCTACAAGGGTATCTGACATTAAAATGGTATAATTCTTTCTTTTTTAAATTTCAGATTAATATGAGGTTACAAAGGTTAGGTTAACTTGTTTTGTATTTGTTAGGTAAAGTTCAAGTTGTAGTTGAGCCCTTCACCCAGGGCATTGTGTTGTATACCCTTCCATTATACCCATTAGGTAAGAGTTTACCAATCCCCCTTACCATCTCATTCTCTTCCGTCTCCTCCCCCTCACTTAAATTTAATTGTGTTTTTTTTCTAGTGTAGGTGTGTGGTTTTTTATTTATTGGTCTCCTATTAGTATTGAATACATTAGATATTTGCTTTTCCATTTTTGTGATACTTTACTAAGAACAATATTCTTCAACTTCATCCAGGTAAATATAAAAGATGTGTAAAATCTCTTATCTTTTTTCTGGCTGAACAGTATTCATGGTATACAAGCACCACAGTTTATTAATCCATTCATGTGTTGATGGGCCCTTGGGTGATTCCACATCTTAGCAACTGTGAACTGACCCACCATGAACATTCCAGTTTGTATGTCCTTATGGTAAAATGATATTTTTTCTTCTAGGAGATACCTAGTAATGGGATTGCGGGATCAAATGGAAAGATTACTTTCAGCTCTTTGAGGATTCTCCTTAAGGTCTGTATTAGTTTGCAATCCCACTAGCGGTGTAAGAGTGTTTGCTTCTCTCCACATCCAGCATCTACAGCTTAAGGACTTGGTAAAGGGCTATTCTCACGGGGATTAAGTGATATCTCAGGGTGTGTCTGATCTGTATTTCTCTGGTAACTAGGGATGATGAGCACCTTTTTCACGTGTTTGCTGCCCTTTCTTTCGTCTGTCTTCCTCAAAGATGTTCTTTTCATGTCTCTTGCCCACACGTAGATGGGATTGCTTGTTCTTTTCTTGTTGATTAGTTTTAATATAGATTAAATATAGATTCTCAATATCAGCCCTTTGTCAGATTCACAGTGGGCAAATATCTTCTCCCATTCTGATGGCTGTCTGTTTGCTTTAGTTGTTGTGCCCTTAGCTGTGCAGAAGATTTTTAGGTTGATCATATACCATTTATTTATTTTTAGTATTGCTGCAATTGCCAGGGGTTTTTTCTTTACAAAAATCTTTTCCCAGGCAGATATCAACAAGAGTTTTTCCCCTTTCTTCTAGAATTTTTTATCATTTAATGTCTTAAATTTAAAACATAGTAAATGCAATCAGTGTAACCTGGTTTCTTGTACCCTCAATGAATCCCCCAAAATTAAAAAATAAAAATAAAAAACATGGTGTTGGAAGACAGGTTTGCCACATGTAGGAAACTAAAATAGGACAAACTAAAACTGGACCTGCACCACTCACCACTTATAAAAATTGACTCTCACTGGGTAAAAAGAATAATAATAATTATTTTTTTTGTTAAGCAGGCCAAGGCTGGGCTCAAGGCTGGGTGCAGGCCAAGGCTGCACCTCTGGCGCAGAAGACCAGCACTCTAACCACTGAGCTACAGGCATCCAACCAAAAGGAATAATTCTTATATGGGACTATGGTAGCCAGACAATCTCATATTAAAAACATAGATATGAAATAACCTTGTTTTTTTTTTTTTTTTTACTATCTGGAAATGCTGTTTTCATTAACTGTTGTATTTTATGGTATGAAATGCTGTTTTCATTAACTATTGTATTTTATGGTATGAAAATTTTGCTCAGATTTTTCTGAGCTCTATAATTTTTATTTACATTCTAGAAGACCATCATTATACATATAATTTATATTGAACATTCATGATATAAAACATGTCTATTTCCCTTTCTCTTTTCCTTCAAATACTTTAGTTTTATTTATTTATTTTGATGTGGCTGTTGCTTTTGCTATGAAGCAGAAGTAGTAGCTATCATTGTTACTGAGAAAAATTAGCAATTCATTTTCTCTGAAAGTTTTTTTAAATGTTTAAGCGAAAATGAAAACTTTTCCTTTTCCTCGCAATATACAAAATTTGATTCCAATTTTGAATACAATTTATGAGTGATTTACAATATGCATAATTTTATTAAAGCATTGCCCATATAGTTAAAAATGTAGGTAACTGAGACAAGTTTTAGTTGTAAGAACATGGGCTGACTGCTGCTCCTATATGTACACATACCACTGAGTAAACACTGTGCATCTCCTTCATATAAGGGGTGGGCACCCTATCTTGTGTTCTGAAGCAGCTGTTCAGTGGCTTTGGGGTGAGTCCAGGCTGCGATAGTAAAGGTAAAGAATAAGAGAGTGGGCGTTTGTGCTGTTAGCAACCCAGGAAAATGCGGTAGGTCCTTAGCTTACATGTTAAAACATGGGAGATGGAATTATCTTTTCCCTGCTCACTTGTACCTGGGCTTTGAAGAAGTCAAGGGTGTTGGCAGGACGTGGGGGGAGAATGGCTTCTATGAAAGAGAAGTAGGTTCCTAGATAACCCCAAATGGGATGGGATCTCTGTGTTACCTTCTTTGTCCTGCCCATGTTTCCATTCCTGGCCTTTTTGCAAGGACTTATTTAATGTGCTAGCACACACTCAGTCCTCCTAGAGTCCATCTTTTGAGTTGGGTGTCCACCCATGAGCCACAGAGCCCTGTGTGTCAGTGACAGCAGAGAAGCATGCTCTGGTGGAGAGCCTATCTCTATTGCCACGGTTTGGAGGATGGGGTTAAGGTCTTGGTCTTTCTTCAAACTATCTTTTAGCTGACTCAGAAACACAAGGTCACTTTTCAAAGGGTAACTATTTTCAACACTTATAATTTAAGTGACTGCTGTTAAATGAAAGATGGCATATTCACTGAGTTTAAATGTGCTGTGATAAGCACCTCCCAGGCAGGGACAACTGCCAAGGGCTTGAGTTTGAGCTCTGCCACTTACTAAGAAAACTGCTTTCTTCATCTGAGCACTTAAGTTAATACCAGCTCCCTTATAGGTTGTTTTCAGCATGAAATCATATAATGACCTATATGCAAAAGTGCAAGAAACATAGGTGGGAACATCTAGTAGTTAACAAGTGATAACAGTTTTAATATATGCAAGCAGTTGTATTTTCACTTATATTGTTTTTCTCGATTAACATATATGGGAATTTACATACACACACACACACACATCCTGCTCAGGGGTGGTTTTATTGCTTAAAATATGAAGTGATTAGTTTTTTCTAGCTAATAATAAATCTAGGGCAAAAGGGTATATCAGATAAAGAATGCCTTTGCAAAGATGCTTTTTCTTGTGATCTTGAATGGCCAAACATAACTGCTAACCTACTACTCTTTAAAAAAAAAAAAAGTGAAAAGTGAGTTCAAAATTTATAAAAGTGTGCTAAAAACAATAACAGAGCATGTTGGCTATAGGGTGAAAGCAGGTAATTAGAGTCCCGAAATAAAATCCTATGAGACAGTAAGAAGCGACTTCATGGCCCTTTGTCCTTGTGGTTACAGACAGTGTCTGAATCTGACAATCTGTCAACTTACAATCAACCTTAACTTTTAGTTCTTTCTTTTCCTCTGCAACATCATTTTGAACCTGGTTTGTACAACAATGATTTATTGTGGGAGTGTTTGAGAAATGTATTTTCCCAGTACAACTCATAGCTATTTTTATCAGAGATTTAAAAGTTATTATCTAGAATAAAGTCTTCTTTGGGCATTCATTCTGTAATTGCGATAAACCAGAGCAATTCAAAACTTTTCTTCCAAAAGTTAAAACACGTATGTTTTTTCTTCTACATACTTCTTCCCACATACAATTTACCTTAAATTATTACCACATATAATTCATTTTTTTAAAGCCACTGCTCCTTTGATCCTGTTTTTCCATTTCTATTTCCATCCCTCCATTATTATTTTATATAAAAAAATATTTCTTGCTAGTGACCCTGGGTAGCATCGCTAGAACCTATGTATTTTCTACCTGATTTACAGGTATGAACCAGAGAGTTTAAATGAGTTGACCATGTTTAAGGAATCAGGCAGAGATTTCATAGGTGCTGAATTTCAGTTAAAAGCATTAGTGCAGTCGGTGAAAGAGAATGTTACACTTGTAGAATTCTTCTCAATGAATTTTCTTAACTTTGCCGACACGAAGCAGGCCATGTACCCCTGAGGAAATTGAAGTCCAGAGAGGTGAAAGAGAATTCACTAACCCTTAAAATTGGTTATACAATTGATCTATTTTGTTTTTCTTTCTTGGAGAATCTTAGGAAAATTCTCTGTGATAAATTTAAAAAGACATTTATACAGGTTATTTTCCCTTACTACACATTAAAGGATATTTTATGCATGACCTTGATCACTAATTCTTCATAACATTAAGGATGAGGAGGATTATTGGTTTAGGATTAAGGAAGTACAACATAATATTTTCTGTATCTGTAAAATTATTACATAATTCTACTTCTGAGGTTCATTAAAGGCCAGATCCTATTCTGTTCACTTTTGGCATCCTCAGGTCGATATATCTTCTTCTGCATCAAACTGCTTATTCCATATTTCATTAGCTTGGAAAATCATAATAGCTTTCTATAGTTCTTCCAAAACTCCAATCAGTTAAAATAATTCTAGCGGTAGGCTAGATATGTTATGGGGGGCCATTTCTATTTTTGAAGGCCCATTTAGCTCAGAGGTGGATTAGTAATGGTATATCCCCTTAACCTCCAGAGTAATTTGTTTTTATGTCCTCAGATTGGAATCATGCCCTGACTATTTATATTTCATACCAACAAGTGAGGGCTTCAGTATGTCCATCTGCTTGGCTGGCAAAATGCCTGCCGCCATATCTGAATATTGGTCCTAAAAGTGAGTAATGATTTTCAACCTCCTTTAGCTAACACGCTATGCTTATTTTCTATACAGTGTTTAGACTACAATAACATAAAATATTTATGATCACCACTTAAGCAATATGTGCAAATAAATTATTTTGTTTGAAGAAAGGAACTAATTAGTCCTAGGAAATATTTCCATTTACGTAAGTTAGATAATATAGGCTATTTAAATAAATTCTAATTATTTAGTATCTAATCTCTGTGCATATATTTTACACATAAATATGGGGAAAATTAGTAACACACAAAACTAAAAAATGATGATATAATTGTATGGTAAAATAAGAAGAAAAGGAAAAAGTCAGCATTATATAGCTGTATGAAAAAATTCCAACACGTCCCATTAAATAGTCATTTGCGAAATGTTAGTTTATTTATCCTAAAACTATAGGGTAGAGACTTGTTTCGTGATTAAAATATGCTAGGATGTGGCAAATCTGAAGTCAGTTCTTTGTCTCCCACAATCATTACAAAGAATGTTGCATTGTATTTATAAATTTCACCATCTGAAGAGTTTTCTTGATATACTTCAGTTTGGGAGCAGGATTGTACTAATACCTTCCTGAAAGTCTGCTTGCATTCGAATATTAACTTCTTTGAGGCATGTGACCTGAGAGTAATTAATGAGCCTTCTGTCCCTCTGTTTCTTAATCTCTAAGACACAGTGATGACAAAGGGTTTTTATGGGGATAAATAAAATAATGTCTATAAAGTACTTTGTATTCTAAATACTTGGTATTAGCTTATTACTTGATGTCTTAGGATATTTACAAGTTACTTTCATCTATCTGGGAACCATGCTCTGCCACACTGATGCTCATAGTGGAGGACTAAAAGTTTTTACACACATCACCCTTTTGGGGAATCTACTGGCATCAACCTATCTTCCTCAGAAAGGTTATCTGTTATTTTTATTAACAATAACATTGTTATTGTTATTAAATTTTAAGTCTTTTTAATTTTGTGAAGGCAAAAAAATGGAAACCTAATTACTACATGTATATGTAAAAATGAAAATTAAAAAAAGGTTATCTGTTATTGTTATTCTGTGCTTTCCTTTTTTTATCATCTTTCATGAAGTTTATAAGCCTTTTAGACAGAACACTTGTATGGGTTTAATATCTTTTCTAAAATGTGTTTTTCTGTAAGCATGATCACTTTGTCTCAGTCTAATTTTATTTAGGGGTAGCATATTTTCAGACTTACAGGTGCTCAATAAATGCTTTGTAGCCATTTTCAGCTCATTTATTTATAACAGGGCTGGAATGAGTCTCAGCTGACCAACTCAGTTTCATATGACCTATTCTGTAGTCACAAACTAACTGCCTGAAATGAAAGAGTTGCTTTGAAAATATGATCATTAAATACAAACAAAGAAAAAAAGAGTTCTCAATTTATAGCCTCATGTAAGCAACATTTTATTCATTGATTTATTATTTATTTAATCAGGAAACACTTATGGATGACCTAGTAAGGATCAAACTTATTAAGTATGTAGTAAAGATCAGGGTTTTTTGCCTGAAGCTACAAATCCAAATAAGACAGTAACAGGCATTGAAGGTCTTCCATTCTGATGAGCAAAGACAATGGTCAGGGAGAGATCAAGATCAGTAAACATCTAAGTATAATTTTTTCAGGAGATATTAGATAATTATATACTGAACATGGGGGTACCCAAAGGAAAGGTGAGTGGGTGCCAGGGTAGCTTAGTCTGGAAAGAATATTAGGATTTGGCCAGCTAGGAGGGTTCAGGTATTCAGGGTTCAGGATAAAGTTGACTGATGACATATCAGTAGTATAATTTATCAGGGAAGAAAGGGGGTATATTAGTATACCTGTATTTGGCATGAACTCAACACATTCAAGAAAAGATGATAATTGAAAAATTAAGAAGATATCAAATATATGAGTTTCCTCTGAAGTCAACATTATAATAAACATGAATGTCCATCCCTTAGGAGGACAAAGATGGCAATTATAAAATTATCACTTAGCTAATACGACACTCTAAATTAACTCTATACATTCTGTAGGAAAAATGATCATTTTCTAATAAAAATCAAAATTTACAAAGAGTTAGAAATAAAGAAGACACTTCTTTATCTTGTTTTCTTCCTGCCTTCCTTTCAGAGTAGCTCCAAAAGCCTTGAGGGAAGGCTAAGCAAGGTAGGTATCCACACAAAAATGGGGGACTGGAGTGCAGTAAAAGTGAGAATAGTAGATGTTACCACTATCATACACGCTAATAGTTGGTATCCTCGCTAGGAAGTGAGCTTCCTGAGGGCGAGTCACTCTCAGTTCGTTTTCTTTCCCCACAGCAAAAATAAATAAATAAGGCTTAAATGAAGCACCAAGTGATTATGGTAGGAAATGCTATAAATTGTACAATTATAAGTTCTGTATATTGATTTGTATTATTCATCTCTCTTCTCTAGAATGCAAGCTCTATAAGAGCAAGTATATATATATATATGTATTTTTTTTGTCTTTTGATTTTTTTTTTTTTATTGTTGGAAATTCTTTGAGGGTACAATAAACCACGTTACAATGATTGCATTTGTTAGGCAAAATCCCTCTTGCAATCCTGTCTTGCCCCCAAAAGGTGTGGCACACACCAAGGCCCCACCCTCCTCCCTCCTTCCCTCTCTGTGCTCTTCCTTTCCCCACCCCTTCCTCCTTCTTTCTCTCTCTGCTTTCCCCTTCCCCCACCCCCATCATGACCTTAATTGTCATTAATTGTCCTCATATCAAAATTGAGTACATAGGATTCATGCTTCTCCATTCTTGTGATGTTTTATTAAGAATAATGTCTTCCACTTCCATCCAGGTTAATACAAAAGATGTAAAGTCTCCTTTTTTTAAAATAGCTGAATAGTATTCCATGGTGGACATATACCACAGCTTGTTAATCCATTCCTGTTTCCACATTTTGGCGATTGTAAATTGAGCTGCAATAAACAGTCTAGTGCAAGTGTCCTTATGATAAAAGGATTTTTTTCTTCTGGGTGGATGCCCGGTAATGGGATTGCCGGATCAAATGGGAGGTCTAGCTTGAGTTCGTTGAGGTTTCTCCATACTTCCTTCCAGAAAGGTTGTACTAGTTTGCAGTCCCACCAGCAGTGTAAAAGTGTTCCCTTCTCTCCACATCCACACCAGCATTTGCAGTTTTGAGATTTTTGTGATGTGGGCCATTCTCGCTGGGGTTAGACGGTATCTCAGGGTGATTTTGATTTTCATTTCTCTAATAGATAGGGATGATGGACATTTTTTAATATGTTTGTTAGCCATTTGTCTGTCTTCTTTAGAGAAGGTTCTATTCATGTCTCTCGCCCACTGATATATGGGATTGTTGGCTTTTTTCATGTGGATTAATTTGAGTTCTCTATAGATCCTAGTTATCAAGCTTTGGTCTGATTCAAAATATGCAAATATCCTTTTCCATTGTGTAGGTAAGAGCAAGTATATTTTAATTTTATCCATTGCCTGGAATAGTGTCTGGCACATAGTAAGTGCTCAATAAAGAATTTTCAAATTAAAATTTTAAAAAATTATATAAACAGTACAAATATATGTATAAAACACTAGGTCATTTATTGTAAGATCTTAAAGGTGTTAAATTAAGTAGATCTATGCCCGAGATAATAATTTTTCAGTCAATGATGGACCACACATATGACAGTGGTTCATAAGATTATAATTCCATATTTTACTGTGCCTTTTCTATGCTTAGATATGTTTTGGTACACAAGTACTTACCATTGTATTACAACTGCTTATAGCATGCAGTACAGTGACATGCTGTATAGGTTTGTGGTGTAGGAGCTGCATCATTGGTGTAACTATATTTGTTCTCACAAGCACAAATTCACCTAATGATTTATTCTCAGACCATCTCCTCATGTTAAGTGATGTTGGACCACTATTATAATTTCTATTTCTAGTTAATTAAATAACATGGAAATAGCCTAATGAGGCAAAGTTTAGTGACATTTTCATAGGCATTTTTGTTTGTTAAAAATTTACTGTCAGGAGCATCACAAGAATGGAGAAGCATGAACCCTATGTACTCAATCTTGATATGAGGACAATTAATGACAATTAAGGTTATGGGGGGGGGGAAGCAAAAAGAGGGAGGGAGGGGGATGGGGCTTTAGTGTGTGCCACACTTTATGGGGACAAGACATGATTGCAATAGGGACTTTACCTAACAATTGCAATCAGTGTAACTGGCTTAGTGTACCCTCAATGAATCCCCAACAATAAAAAAAAAAAAAAAAAATTTACTGTCAGGTTATGTGACCAGTGGAGTCAATGTTTTGGTGAACTATACACAAATGGATGAAGTTAGAGATATTAGGTAGAGTAGAAATAAAAAGGAAATCTAAAGATATATAAGCAATATGCAAAAGAAAGAAGTCTAGATGAAAAAAATGTAAAATTTTAAAATATTTTTATGAAAATTATTGTAAATAGAAGTTAAACGTGAAAAGAGCTGAACCAATGTAAGAGATACTTTAAACATCTTTTTTTGCTTTACATAGTATATCTATATTTTTCTCAGATATTGCACATATACATACAAATACATGACACAAATAATGATTAAAAAGCCATGACTTTGGGTGCTGAAAAAAATTGTCATGAAATCACAAATAAAGCCTAATATTTTTCAGATTTCATCTCAATATATCCAGGAACTAATTTCCCCCAAGAAACATGAAATGAGAAGGAAAAACTTATGCAAATTAACTTAAATAGATTACATAGGGTCATATATAGGAAGGTCAAAATGGAAATTGTGATAGGAAATGAAGGAATCATCAAATCAAGCTATAACTGGGTATGAGCCCCTCAAGGGTAAGAACAGTAGCCCATTCTTCTTCTTTTTTTTTTATTGTTGGGGATTCATTGAGGGTACAATAAGCCAGGTTATACTGATTGCAATTGTTAGGTAACATCCCTCTTGCAATCATGTCTTGCCCCCATAGTAGCCCATTCTTCTTTACTGTGACAACATTTGGCCTTTCAAGGCCTGAAAAATAGAGAAACTATTACATACTTTCTGAAGAAGTAAATATAAGAATAGAATAAATGAAAGTTTCAATGTAGTAAAAATGCTATTAATACCATAATTATAAGTAAAGGGCAGGCATAAATATTTAAACTAAAATACCTTAGAAAATAGCATACTACCCAATTATATTGCTTGGGAACCTACAAAAACTCATTTATTAGTTACATGTCCACAGATTCATTCTAAAATATTTATTATTTCAATATATCTGTAGAGAATGTAATTATTTCCTTCAGCTCACCAGGTGCAAGTATTCTGCCACCTTTTATTTTGTGCTTACACTGCAAATCTAAGATTAGCAAGATTATTCTAGGATCTGCTTTGGAAAAACTGTCTGACATGTTATTGTGTTTAATAAAGTATACTTGACTGTTTTATAGAAATATTGTTATACATTTAATTGGCAGGGAACTTCCAATATTCAACTTTTTAAGGAAAATGCAAAGATATATTTGGATCATAGTTAAATATACATGCAAGTACATATAGTCACTAGAAAAAAAAATGCCTGTGAGGACAAGTTGCTATACAAATCATGAATATGCTATAAAAAGAGCAGAATAAGCACATTTGTAAATCATAACTTTTTTACTTATTCAAATTACCGGCAAATCTTTTACTCTTAGTTGGCAATTTTTTTTAAGAATATGTCATTTGTATTAAATACTGGTATTTAGTTAACTTAAATCACAGAATTAACTTAATATCCATTGAATAAAATCTGGACAACATGAATATATTTTGCATCTGTAAGGTGTAGATATTTACATTTCTCATTGGACACTACAAAGCACATACTGTACATTGAAGGTTAATAAGCATGAATGTTAAATATAATGTAAATATGACTACTTGAGAGAGATGGAGCTACGTTTTGCCTTTTCATTAGCCATTTTTCAAGTTGACAGAACAGCCTGTCTCAATTCATTATTTGAGGGCTTTACTGGTCTCTTCTTAACTTCATCATTTTAAAGAAGTCTTAATTTGTCCTTTGTAAAAAAAAGATTAAGGCACAAAAACTGGATCATATACCTGTTAGAGAGTTTGCTCAGTAGAATTGTAATAGTTCCTTTATTATGGCTTCTTGATCCAGTTATGTACTTGAATGTAAGCTATTTATTTAATAGAATGTAATGACTTTCTAAAGTCATGTAGAGCAAAGTACTCTTTTTGGATTTTCATTTAAGCATTCAATGCTATGAATGCCATCTGAACTTCTCATTAGAGCAGTCCTTGGATACCACAGTAGTATTTATCCCTTGGAGTTCTAGAATAGAAATGTAGAGCATTCTTATTCTAAGGAACCTGTGAGCTCCTCTTGCCACATTGCACATGGCAAGAGCAAAGCTGGGTGGAGGCAGGAAAGCCACAGCCAGTCCCAGGAGCTCCATGACTGAAAGGCTGTCTTTGGAGACTCAGTTCCCAATTCTTCCCTTTACATAGTATCACCATGTTGGGTTTTCAAAAATAAAATATTAACTATTCTTTTTTTCTCATTATTAGATATATGTATTTCAAGGAGATGACTAAATGCTCAGGTAGTGGAGAATGGTCAATATTTTCTGGTCTATCCTTGGCATGTAGTATGTATCAAATACTAGAGGCAGTGTTGGGTATTTGAGGACTTTATTCCCTCAATGTTGTAGTAATTATAGAAAAATTACAGTACTCTTCCCAGGCTTTGCCTCTGTGTAGTCCCAACCCCCTCTTCTCTAGTGAGGTCACTTGGCAGCCCTGCAGAGCCAGAATACAGAACTGGGAATCTGACCCTGCATGGGAGGGTTTTCAGTGTGTAAAGCCTTCTATTTGGGGACACAAGATCAAATCACATCTGCTGCTAGTTTGCCCTTGACCTTGGAAATCAAGTAGAATAACTGGCCTTCTGCTTTATTCCTCAGTTTTGGTGCTCTTCCCACATTCCCTCTACTTCTGCTTTCGTGTTTGAACCCAGCCTTGGGACTTGCTCCTCTAGGATAATCTCCCACGAGGGATTTCAATCCGACTTTATCTACTGCGTGGAACTTAGTTACTTGTACACAGATTTGCCCGAGGCTCAGTGTCTATCTGCCTGCCAAGAATTCTGGACACTATGCTTTGCTGCCAGTGGAGTTCCCTTCTTGACCTGTTGGAGCTCCTGATTCCAGATGCTGTCCTGCACGGCAGACTCTTGCCTACTGCCACGTTCCTGAGTGTTATATCCTACTATGTTTTAGTTCTACTTGCACCAAGAGTTTGCTTTTGACACCATAGAGATGGACTTTCTCAAGGAATAAAAAGCATTTCAGATTCTGGCCACTATTATCTGCTCAATTCTTCTGCAAGTAACTGCATTGCCAGACTATATCTCAATGACATGTCGAAATACTTTCTATGCCATTTTTTAATCAAGAGCATTTATTTGTGAATTAACTATATTTCACCTTGAAACAAAGGAGATTACATTTGTTAGTTGAAACATAACACTATATCTCAATGACATGTCCAAATACTTTCTATGCCATTTTTTAATCAAGAGCATCTATTTGTGAATTAACTATATTTCACCTTGAAACAAAGGAGATTACAGTTGTTAGTTGAAACATAAATAACTATACTCATAAAAATTTAACATATACCCTTAAACACACCAAATCACTACTTCAGTTTAAAAAATTCAAAATTTCTCTGTTCATCATATAACTGTAAAATTAATTTAAACCAAACGATTATTTTTGCAGTACTTGAAACATTATGAATGATCTTTCAGACAGCTGACTCACTTGAAGGAAATGGGGTTTTGCCATGCATAAACAACTTCGAGAACCACATAATTTGAGATTGATTTAAAATTGAACCCATGAGTTTTGAAAGAAGTCTGGGTTTGGCAAAAGTGCATTTTTTTTTTTTTAATAGCAACACCCATTCTTTGCATAAAGAGAGATTGTGGCTGCACACCAAGTAACAGGTATTTACTTTTAATTGATACAAAGAATTCAAATTCTCTCACAGAATTAACATTTGGCTTGTTAAACTTTTTTCTCTAACACCATGGAAGACTAAGGGTTAAGAATTCTTGATGCAAAGGGCAGGAATAAACCCCCTCTTTGTAACTTTGCCTGTCATATCATCTATCTTGTTTTCATTTTTACGTCTGTAAAACTGAGGGTTTGAGAAGAGTGAGCAGAAAGGAGATGAAATGTCTTCTAATTCTAAAATGCTGAGATTTAAGAAGTCAGGGAAATGCTTCAAATGGGACCTGTTCCTTAGTGGAACCTTTTCCTTAAAAGCAGGAAACCTGGAGCAGTTAGTGAAATTAGGCACTCCTTCCTTTTATCTAGTCTTAATGTTTTCTCTCACTTAAATTTATTTTTCCTCAATAATGTGCCTCTTTACCTTCCTCCCCTAAGTCCACCACAACCACAAAAATATTTCTAGTGTTTTGAGTTTTCTTTTTCTTTGGTTTATTTGATTTTGCCTGTTTACAAGAGGATACAAAGAACAAAAGTGGCGAAACACAAATTTTTAATATTAGCAGCGACTATAATGATGATAAAACAGTACTGTAAATGAGAGAAAGTTAAGAGAAAGAGTTGAAGAGATAAGAGGTGAGAAGAGAAATGAAAGGTAAGTTTTTCATTGGATCTGGTAGAACTAGGATGAATAGAATCTCTTTCAACTAGGATAATTTATTATGAACTCGTCCTGTAATTTCTGTACTCACTCTCCCTCACATAAGGCTACGTCAAATCATTAATATCTTTTTACTTTTTCATTGGTTGGGGAAGAAGGCAGGGGACTCACACATTGAGGAACATGAAGAAGTTTCACAGTTTGCTACTCTGGAAACTTTTATTCTGGGCTCTGGCCTAAAATGGGGGAGTCTTGAATCAAAAGCCTTGAATTTTGGGCTCTGAGCTCTGGACCCACCTTCCTCATTCTGTGATTTTTCGTTGAACTTTAGCGAGGGCACATAACATCATTTCAGTTACTTTTCTATAAAGAAGAGAATATAACCTGTTCCTTTCCGAATAGTCAGACCAAGTTAGATAGAAAGATTCAAGGGAAAGTATGTTATAAACTGCAAATTTCTATGTCAACACAAAATAACTTTATTTTTTCTCCAAAGAGTGGACTTGCTTAATACTCATTAATTTAGGACACTTTTATTCAAAGCCTGTTGTTTAGAGTAATTTTCTACAAGTTCCACATTAAATAAATGGAAAAAAGTATATACAGGGTGTCCATAAAGTTTGTGTGCAATTTAAAATTACACACAAACTTTATGGACACCCTATATTTATGTATTCACCCAGGTGCTTCCCACACAGACATTATCATTTCTATTTTACAGTTGAAGAAATAGAGCCTAATGCAATTAAGTTACCTGCCCAAGGCCACATAGCTCCTAATGGTTGAGCTGAGATACGATTCTAAGTCTGACTAATTCCAAAATCCACAAGTCGTAGGTTCCAGGGATTGTTGAGACAAGTCCCCATGCTACAAAGGGGCCTGTAGTGATCTGGGACATTCTCCACAAAAAAATGATTGCACTGTGTCTCCAAAGCGTGGCCTTCACTGGCTACTCTCTTCTCCAGTTCTTTTCACTCATTTATTTGGTGCCGACTCAGAGTCCCCATGAGTACTGAATGGTATCAAGGCAATGAATGGATCAGGACAAAAAGCTGACACTTAAGATAAGGGTAGGCTAGAGGTGAGTCCCTGTCAAGATGAACATGGCTTTTATTTTGTTGCCTAGGGCTTAGTTTGTAACCTTTCCCCCCCCAGGCCTTTTTCTTCTTTTGATGTCTCCTTAATAGAATTGATTCTCTTTATTTTTTATTTATTTATTGATTTTTGTAGAGACAGAGTTTCACTTTATAGCCCTCGGTAGAGTGCCATGGCATCACACAACTCACAGCAACCTCCAACTCCTGGGCTGAAGCGATTCTCTTGCCTCAGCCTCCTGAGTAGCTGGGACTACAGGCGCCCGCCACAACGCCCAGCTATTTTTTGGTTTGCAGTTCAGCTGGGGCTGGGTTTGAACCCGCCACCCTTGGTATATGGGGCAGGCGCCTTACGGACTGAGCCACAGGGGCCGCCCAGTAGAATTGATTCTCATAAGGCATCTGTCTTTATTATTTTTTATATGTATTTTTGTTTTTATTAAATTATAACTGTGTAGATGGATGCATTTATGGGGTTCAGTGTACTGATTTGATATACAATGTGAAATGCTTACATTGAACTGATTAACACATCTATCACAATTATATTTGTTTCTTAATAGTTTTGAAATGTACCATTGCATTATGCACAATAGGTGAGATCCCCCAAAATACCCTTCCTCCAGCTGTCCTCCACCTCCCCTCCCTTTTCTCCCCTCTTCCTTTCTACTCTTCCTGTGAAATTCAGTTGTTATGCCCTGGGAATATTTTTTATCTCCAAGTCAGAGTGAAATAATATGTCTCTGGATAGAAGAAGTAGAAGCGGTCTTTGGAGTGATGTGTGTGCATGCACGCCCATGTGTTCACTCATTTATTCAGTGGTCTTCAAAATATCAGGTCCTCGTAAGACAAAAGGAAGCAAAACAGACATAGTTCTTGATGTCATAGAGCTTAACATCAAGTAAGGAAAACAATGAGCAAGTAATTATAAATAAAAGGTGATGAATACTATGATAGGAAGGCCTGAGAATGGGCTGACCTTGCCAGTCTAGGAGTTCATGTTTGCCTGCCTGTGTTGTGTGTCTGTGTGTGACTTTTAGAAGATGGGACAGGAGAGGCGACCTTCAACACTAACTGAGACTATAGCAAAGGGAAAGAGGGAAAGCATCATTTATTAAAAATAACATTTTTAGCATAAAGATATCTACTAAGCCAGGCATTTAACATAAATTAATTCGGGGTGTTTAAATATTTATATTTATGTTTCCTTTAAGCTTTCAAAAGAATTTCCAGATATATATTGCCAGTCCTTACTATGTCCTGGTAAAGTAGGCATGACGTGGTATTATTCCTGCTTCACAGAGAGAGGTCAATGCTGCAGCTAATTCATGACAAACAAGTTGGTGACAAAGGCAATGCTTCTGAACCCCAGATTTAGGCCCATTATTATAGGATGGGTAACTCAGTGCCCAACAAGGAACCCAGGAAGGGCTGAAGGTTAGTTAGATGACAGTGAAAAGAGAAATTGGAATACCTCACCCATTTTTGTGTTTTTCCTGGGGTGGGGCTGACCTCAGGGAAGCACCTATAGGGTCATGCTCATTCACACATGGGAACTGAAGGTCGAGATATAGCCAGTGACAAACAGAAAAGGGGAAAGTACTTCCTGAGTGTGGAAGTGGGACCTATTTCCCTTGATAAGCATCCTTTACTATCATTGCAAAACAAATGGACTTCCTATGAGGAAAATCATACCAAATTTGTTATTATTATTATTTTTAGTTCTATTAAAAATTAGTTTTCATTCAGGTTTATGAAGTTTTTTTATATATGGCAAGATAAACAATTTCATGTTATGTCTACCTGTCTACTGAAACACCTTACAGTTAGAATGATTGGGTAATAATTCTCTTTAGTAGTGAAATCTAGGCTGAGAATAAAAATATATTTCAGGTCTTTTTCTTTTTCTCAGCTCAATTAAGAGGCTATGAAGGCTGTGTGAATTCTTAAGAGTCATATAAATAATTTGAACAGTGAGACAGATACTTTTTATTTGTGCTGACTGAGGAGGGAATGAGGCCGGAAGAAGAGATTTCGCTGCCTTTGAACACTAAGCTCATCTCTCCTGGGAATAAAGATTACTTTAAACTAGTCCCTTGGCTCCCTTGTAGGTTTGAGCCATTCTGTAGCCCCTCAGGGGAAATAGAAAAGGAGCATCGGTCTCTAAATGCAGGTTTTTTCAACTTTAGTTCCTGTAAAGGGAGATGCAACTTTTCTTGGCTGATGGAAGTACATGGAAAGAACTATTGCAATCACACTTCCAAGGAGATACCGTCATTCCTGCTCTTCTGCTATGTCAACATGAAAGTTCTGTTTTCCCCAGTTTCAGTGAGCAGCTTGGAGACTCTTTAATCTCCCTAGTGTCTGACATACCAGTTACAGCCCAGAAGTCTATAGGGCTTCTCATCCTTGGTGCAGTAAAACAGTCGGGGAGCAAGCTCAGGGATGTTGGCAGATAAACTGCCCTTGCAGCAGTAGCAAAGGGGGAGAGAGAAAGGTAACATTTATCCCACAGGGTGGGCACCTCTGAAATGCAACAAGCTTTTCTAAAAGTCTGTATATCTTATAATGGTACAAGAAGTAGTCGGTTTAATGAGGAATCCTAGCCAAGACAGACATACAGAGTATAGATTAATTAAAAATATAAAACATGTAAGCACTTTCAACTTGTACAAATAATGAACACATTGAATCCCATAATGGCATAAATGTATTTATGATCTATGTATAAATGACAATATTAATAAAAAAACAAATAAAAAATATAAAACATTTTTCTTCAGAAAGGAGGGAAATTGGAATGGTGGGGGGAAAAAGATATTCAGAGAAATGATTTTTTATTTGTGAAATATTCTGATAATGCTTTTAAGATGAACCCTAATGGAAAAGAAAAACTTGATTTCTTGGATTAAAATGATGGAAATAATAATAATACCTTTCACAAACCAGCACGGGGAAGTGGAACAAACCAGAGTGGAAGTGGCAGGGATTGAGAAAAATTCAACGCAAGTGAAGACGCAGAGACGAAAGATGGGATTGGGAGGTCTGACTGAGCTGATGGCTGCAGCCAGCACCAAAGCACAAAATCAGCTTTATTGTATAGTACCTTGACAGGGTTGTCTATGGGGAAGTAGCATAGACAAAAGACATATCTTTGGTCCTACAGTATGTAAGAAAATGTAAATGACTTTAATAAAGACAAAGCATCCTGTTAATGGTTTAACTCAACTTTGTTAACATATGGTAAGAAGTGAAAAGGGAAAGATCACAAGGATCTCTGCATAGTTCTTAAAAATTAACTAGAGAAAGAGCTGTGTGACTTCTGGCAGGGGAGCAAGAAGAAAGAAATATGGTTGTTTTGGGAAAGGAGGAGAAGCAGTTGGGGGTTCATTCCCTGAGGGTTCCCCAGACTGTGGGGGCCCTGCCTCCTCACAGCCAGCTCTCCAAGAATACCCTCTGAAGGGGCACTACAGGACATGGCAACACCTTGAAGTCTTCACCTTCATTCAAAGCAGGCTTGACTATAGATCAGATTACATATACTCCAGGCTATATTTATACTTTCTTGCAAATATCCATTGAATACAACTCTGTGACCTTTCCTGGCTTGTGCTATAGGCATCATATCTCAAAGTCAGGAAGGTCTTTCTAGGTTATAACTGAACTCTGGCAGTGCTAACTTGTTCACATTATTTATGGTTCACAGTCAATGTCCATCACTTAGCAATGGCATAAATTGGTTTTCAGACAGAACAGAAGAAAACAAAACAACTACCGAGAGCCTACAAAATGATAAGTTAGATCCAGTGTCTGTCTTTCAGGAAGAAATATTTCATGAGCGATTTTTTTAAAGAAAGAAATGAGTGTAAATAAAAGCTAAAACATGTCAAGAAGTCAAGAAGTGAATGTTGGGCTCACTATAAGAGTATGAACAAGGGATGCTTCCATAAAACGGGGTTCCATACTAAGTTATCCTATTCCGTTTCTTTTGATCACAGGCCAGTACATTCTATTGCATTAAATTTAATTCATATCAGTTTTGTAGGATGCAACTCAACATTTTAAAATTATAAGATTTTCATGTATTTCTGTAGAAAAGAGATTCCCTCTGGATACAATGAATATCCTGGAAAATCAATGAATGACTTGGGTTAAGAGAAAGAGGGCTGGCCATTGGAGATGCTATGGGAGAACCTCTTTTAGGAGAGGCTGAGAAAATTGCTGGGTTTGGGGTAGAAAGCAGATCTCCATGGGAACAGAGGAGCTTGTAGGCAGAAACATCCAAGATTCCTATATGTACATATAGAAATGGTCTCAAGATGTCAAAATGTATGGGTGATGTTATAGAGAAAGGAGAGAGTGAAATGAATTTTAAAAATAGTAGGTGTTTTTTATATTATCTGTGTACAGTGAGAGTCATGTGTACTAATATTGCTTCACTATAATTAAAGCTCAGGGAGAAAAATTCTATATACCAACATGATTTTTCCAAGTTTTGAAAAATGGCGGTGGCCATGATGGATAATGCACAAGCTTCAAGCAAGTGAAACGTGGTAAATCTCTGGATATCTTCCTGGTTTCCAAGCCCAAGAATTTCCATTTTGAGTCAAAATAATTGTAGTTTCTCTCTTTATTTGTGAGAGATTAAAGTCAATCGGCAGATGAACTCAAACTTTAAAAACTGGGGTATTTTATTCAACCTCAAGCATAGCATACTGCACAACTTACTTTGCTAATGATTGCACTTCTGTATCCATAAGTGATGGAAAAGTATATAATAAATCAAACAATAATGGATAGCTATTTTCAGAACTGCATGAGATATATGAATGACTGAACAATACAACAATCACTACTATAACAGCTGAGCAAAAATAGAGTCATTGTTTTATTATATCCATTAACTGAAGTATTTGGGGCACATTTTTTTGGAAGTGAGAGCTTATTTTTTTTACCTTATTTCAAGAAGAGGCATTGCAGGTCATATCCCCTGCTTGTCCTTTCTACCCGTGGAAAATTTCCTTGTTTGACTGCAACTCTTTTAGGGTGTGTTCAAAAAGTGTATTTAAATGCAGACTTTTCTCTAAGATGCAAACTTTGTTTTCATATAATATTATCTTGCTAGGCTACTAGTCTGATTAAAAATTAATATTTATTTTGTTGAGTAATATATTCACTGTTGGGAAAAAGTATAACATCAAGTTTAAGGAGCAAAATGACAATGTAATGTCATATACACATATCTTAATTAATTGAAACTTGGTTTGATTTACAACTAAGAAAACTTCAGTGATCCAGAGATATGCCTCAAGCTCTTAGCTCAAAAGGGACCCAACCATCAAACGAAATGAGAAACAGTGATGAGATATTCATAGTCAAAGATAAATTGCTGAGCTAGAATCTTTCCCACTCTCCCTAGGGTTTGTCAGTGTCTGCAGGATGTCCTGGGGAGATCTCTACCTACCAGTCAGTGTGTAAAGCAAAATGGGCTGGATAAACTGAAGGGCAATATAGACAGGGCTGGATAAGCAAGGCTGCACAAATACTTCCCTTTGCAGTTTGAGATTTAAAGAAAGGTAATTCTAAAGGTCAAGATGGTTCCTGCTGGAATAGAATATAAGATTCTATTTGGATTTAGCTATTTGGTTTGGGATAATGTTAGGCTGGAGATTTGCTGCTCCCAAACATTGATCACAACCTTCCATTCTTTCTTAGGATTGAACCGGGTCTTCTGGAGTCCTATATTAAAATATAAATAAACCCAGGAGGCATTATCTCATTTTCTCTTTTAGTATGTGATCCTCTAGCATTTAATTGTTTGGTAGCAAGGAGTAGCAAGGTTAAAACACAAAATAATCACTATAGGACTGGCAGAAAGTTTTCTTAGAGAAACAACTCTATTTTATAACTTGGTTGAGACTTTCTGCCCTTTTACTTGTGGGATAAAGGCCAGGAACAGATAGCACCTTTACTCTGCAATATAATTTTTCGTGACTCAGCTTTGAAGCCAGCTCAGCTGAAGGGGGTCTGGCTTAGTCACGGGGTTTATTCCTGGGCTTGTCTACTGCTTCGGCCCTGTGAGACAACTGATCTGGAAACCTGGGTGCAGATAAGGTCACCTCTTCCTAGGTTTAGAATACAGTATTTCATATGATAACAAATCTGTTCTAACAATTAAGCTGGAAGGAAGGAACCTGATTCTGACTCTAATTAGCTGTGTGATCTTCCATAACATAGGAATCCTCTCAAATCTCACTTTCTTCCTTAAGTCAAGAAGAATTGACCAGATTTTTCTATGACCATTGACTTGGATATTAGGTGACACCTATATCTAGAAGATGAAAAAAGTAACAACTCAATGAGAGTTTGGTATAGTTTGGTATAATTTCTTGCTCATAAATCTTCCCACGCTGAGTAGCATTTTAAATGTTGTATTTTAGTGGCTTAGTAAGGGTGAGATATTTTAAATCTATTTTTAGCATAAACAATGGAGATGACTTCTGTGGTAAATGCCAAATTTCAAAACTGCCTCCCTGGTTATATTTTTAAAGTTTTAGAACACCCCAACTCTTTGAAACAAGGCTGC
Organism: Nycticebus coucang; assembly: GCF_027406575.1. NCBI lineage: Eukaryota > Metazoa > Chordata > Mammalia > Primates > Lorisidae > Nycticebus > Nycticebus coucang. The sequence goes on from NC_069786.1 coordinate 58,456,347, forward strand.
TTGATTAATAGCTGTAAACGGTTTGTAATTAGTTACAATATATTTAGGGCAATTTTTATTTACCAGAATCAACAGATCCTTCAGGTAGGTGGCCAGATGGTATGTAGCAAAGAGGCTGGTTATTTGTTATAAAGAGACAATACAGATTTCCTATACTAAAAGACAGGGATTTTCATCATGATTTCTGTGAAGGGGAAAATTTAGACATACATTCATGAGCATGTACAAGTAGTAAAAATTGTTCTTCCTGAGGCACAGCAGAATAACACAGTCATATATTAAGTCTTAACTACATTTTCCACAGAGTAATTTTGTCGGTGTAACAAAGCTTAAAAAGCTCTAAACTTTCACCCTGTTATTCTTGTTCTAGCATGATGTTAAACAAAGTCTCCCAACTACAATTAATGCAACTATTTTTAAATAAGCAAAGAAAAAAAACTCATGAACCCTCTAGTGTTGACCTAAAATACTTCTACTGTAATAGTATGTGAAATATATGAGCACATAAAATCCAGAATTTAAAACATGCTCACATTTATAATCTAAATGCATATTCAAATTTAATACAATAAAACAACACAATGAAAATGAATAACAATAATTTAATACAATGATTGGCGTTGTCTTGCTGAAATAAACTTTAGGGATTAGAATAGGGCACTAATGTCTTCATAAAGCTGTCATTAAGAAAGAACAAAGCATAGCACACTGGCCACTGATTCAGATTCTTTTGCAATAATGACAACCCTGTGGGTTGATAGCATGTCCTCTGAAACCACCAGGAAATGCAGGATTTAAAGTCTTTCAGACATTTGAAAAGGCAGTGTCTAATAATCAAATACATTAATATCTTTGCATCAAAGTATGTCTAATAATAAAATACATTAATATCGTTGCATCAAAATATATGAATATATAAATTTCACATTAAAAGAGATGAACTTGTAGGTCAAGTTTTGCATTTAAAATTACTGTATTTATAATTATTATGTTTTCATTTAAAAATATTAAGGGGGTGCAAATCTGCAAATCTTTTTGTTATATGAATAGTGTTTATTGCACCGTATAGGAAAGTTTTTATCACGCATTCCTCATTTAACTTCCCCCTTCTTGATTTCCAATGTTCTTCACGTCTCTTTGTGTCTGTGGGTACTCATTGTTTAGCTTTCACATATTAGTGAGAAGATGTGGTGTTTGTTTTTCATTCCTGGGATACTTCACTTAGGATAATGGTCTCCAGTTCAATCTATGTTGCTGCAAAAAACATTATTTCATTCCTTTGGATGGCTGACTGGTACTCCATGGGTGTGTATGTGTGTATATACACATGTATATAGTATACACATTTTCTTTATTCACTTATAAATTGCTGGGCACATAGATTGATTCCAAAACTTTGCAATTGTAAATTGTGCTGTGATAAACATCTGAGGGCAAGTGGGTTTTTTTTGTTGTTTGTTCTTTTGAGACAGAGTCTCACTTTGTTGCCCTCAGTAGAGTGCCCTGACATCTCACAGCAAACTCAGACTCTTAGGCTAAAGTGATTCTCTTGCCTCAGCCTCCCAAGTAGCTGGGACTATAGGTGCCCACCACAGTGCCCAGCTATTTTTTTAGAGACAGGTTCTTGCTCTTACTCAGGTTGGTATCGAATCCATGAGCTCAGGCTATCTACGCTCCTGGGCCTCCCAGAGTGCTAGGGTTACAGGTGTAAGCCACAGGTTTTTGTTTTTTTAAATGAAAATTGTCATTTCTATTGGATAGACACTGAGTTGTGGTATTGCTGAATTAAATAGATCTACTTTTATTTCTTTGAAGAAACTGCACATCATTTTCTATAGTTGTACTAATACGCAATTCCAACAATGGATACAAGTCCCTTTTTCTCTGCATCCATGACAGCATCTATTATTTTTAGCTTTTTAGTAATAGCCATCCTGACAGACACAAAGTGGGATCTCATTATGGTCTTAATTTGCATTTTCCTTAAGATTAGGGATGCTGAACATTTTTTGATGTGTTTTGCCTATTTGTCTGCCTTCCTTTGAAAAAAATCTGTTCAAAAAAAAGAACATAAAAAAAAGAAAAAAATCTGTTCAGCTCTTTTGTCAATGATATAATTTTTTTTTCTGTAGATTTGCTTGTTTTGCTATTGCTTTGACTATTTGCCTCTTTCTTTGGTTTCAATTTTTTTTCTAGATTTGTGAAATATGATGTTGGTCGGGATTGTGTTAAATCTGTAAATCATTTGGGGCAGCATGGAAGTTTTAACAATGTTGATTTTTCTCATCAATGAGCACGTGATGTTTTTCTATTCATTTACGTCATCTGTCATCTGTGATTTCTTTTTATCAGTGATTTGTAATTCTCCCTGTAGAGCTCTTTCACCTCCTTGGTCAAGTAGATTCCTAAGTATATTACTTTCTTTTTAGATATTGTGAATGGCAATAGTCCTTGATTTGATTCTCCTCTTGACTGTTATTAGTATATAGAAATACTACTGATTTGTGTATATTGATTTTATAACCTTAACTTTACTGAATTTATTTACCAACTCTAAGAGTCTTTTGGTGGAGTCTTTGTGTTTTCTAGATACATATACAAGATTGTGTCATTGGCAAACAGGGATAGTTTGACCTCTTCTTTCCCTAATTGGATATCCTTTATTTTTCCTCTTGCCGGATTGCTCTGGCTGGGATTTCAGTACTACGTTCAGTAGAAGTGGTGCCCTTTGTCTTGTTCCAGTTTCACATTTCCCTTATTCAATATGATGTTGTCTATCAGGTTGTCATACATGTCTTTTATAATTTTGAGGTATGTTTCTTCTATACCTAGTTTGTTGAGAGTTTTTATCATGAAGGGATGCTGGATTTTGTTGAATGCTTTTGCTGCATCTATTGAGATGATCGTCTGGTCTTTGTTTTCCCTTCCATTTATGTAATTATGTGTTGAGCAATCCTTTCATCCCCAGAATGAAACTCATTTCCTCATGGTGAATTACCTTTTTGATGTGCTGTTGAATTTAGCTTGTTAGAATTATGTTGAGAATTTTTGCATCTATCTTCAAATAAATACTGGTCTGTAGTTTTCTCTGTTCTGCCCTTTCCTCGCTGTGGTATCAGGATGATACTGGCTTTGTACAATGAGTTAGAGAGGATTCCCTACTTCTCAACATTATGGAATAATTTCTCTGGTTACATGCTAGTTCTTCTTCGCAGGTCTGATAGAATTTGGCTGTTAATATGTCTGTTCCAGGGCTTTTTTATACTGCAAAATTTTTGTGTTATTGCTCCAATCTCTCTGCTCATTATTGGTCTATTCGGGATTTCTATAATATGTCTTTCTAATTCAAGCTTGAGAGGTTGTGTCTTTCCAGGAATTTTCCATTTCCTCTAGGTTTTCTAGTTTGTGTCCATAGAGGTTTTGTATTATTCACAGTTAATATATCCCAGAGCACATAAATCTCAGAATATTTGTATTTCTCTGTTATCAGTTGTAATTTCTCCTTTTTCATTTCTTTCTCTCTCTCTCTCTTTTTTTTTTTTTTTGTAGAGACAGAGCCTCACTTTATCACCCTCAGAAATGCTGTGGCATCACACAGCTCACAGCAACTTCCAACTCCTGGGCTTAGGCGATTCTCTTGCCTCAGCTTCCCGAGTAGCTGGGACTGTAGGTGCCCACCACAACATGCAACTATCTTTATTATTATTAAATCATAGCTGTGTACATTAATGTGATCGTGGGGCACCATACACTGGTTCTATAGACCATTTGACATATTTTCATCACACTGGTTAACATGGCCTTCCTGACATTTTCTTAGTTATTGTGTTAAGACAATTATATTCTACATTTACTAAGTTTCACATGTACCCTTGTAAGAGGCACCATAGGTGTAATCCCACCAATCACTCTCCCTCCGCCCATTCTCCCCCCTCCCTCCCCTCTCTCTCCCCCTTCCCCATATTCTTAGGTTATAACTGGGTTATAGCTTTCATATGAAAGCCATAAATTAGTTTCATAGTAGGGCTGAGTACATTGGATACTTTTGCTTCCATTCTTGAGATACTTTACTAAGAAGAATATGTTCCAGCTCCATCCATGTAAACATGAAAGAGGTAAAGTCTCCATCTTTCTTTAAGGCTGCATAATATTCCATGGTGTACATATACCACAATTTATTAATCCATTTGTGGATCGATGGGCACTTGAGCTTTTTTCATGACTTAGCAATTATGAATTGGGCTGCAATAAACATTCTGGTACAAATATCTTTGTTATAATGTGATTTTTGGTCTTCTGGGTATATACCTAGTAGAGGAATTATAGGATTGAATGGCAGGTCTATTTTTAGATCTCTAAGTGTTCTCCAAACATCTTTCCAAAAGGAATGTATTAATTTGCATTCCCACCAGCAGTGTAGAAGTGTTCCCTTTTCTCCACATCCACGCCAACATCGCTGGTCTTGGGATTTTGTTATATGGGGCTAATCTTACTGGAGTTAGATGATATCTCAAAGTAGTTTTGATTTGCATTTCTTTGATGATTAAGGATGATGAGCATTTTTTCATATGTCTGTAGACCATGGACGCAACTATCTTTTTTTTTTTTTTTTTGTTGTTGTTGTTGTTGCAGTTTGGTCAAGGCTAGGTTTGAACCTGCCACCCATGGTATATGGGGCTGGCCCCCTACCTACTGAGCCACAGGAGCTGCACTCTGTTTTCATTTCTGATTGAGTTCATTTAAGTCCTTCTATTTCTGGTTAATTTGATTAGTAGTGTATTAATTTTGTTTATCTTTTCAAAGAGTCAACTTTGTTAAATTCAATCCTTTGTATTATTATTATTTTTTTTTGGCTTCTATTTTTTCAGTTCTTTTCTGACTATTGTTATTTCTTTTCCTATTCTAGGTTTAGGTTTGGTTTGATTTTTTTCTACCTCTTCGAGATGTGACATTAGATCATTAATTTGTGATCTTTCTGTCTTTTTGACTTAAACATTTTACCTGTAGCACTGATTTTCCTGTACTCCACAGATTTTGAAAGTTTGTGTCCTTTTGTTGTTAAGTTCAAGAAAGTCTTTTCACTTCTATCTTAATTTCATTACTGACTAAAATATCATTCAGTAGCAGGTTGTTTAATTTTCATGACTTTGTGTATATTTGAGAGATTCTCTTGGAACTGATTTCTAGTTTTATTCCACTATGGTGTGAGAAAATACATATCATGATTTTGGATTTTTCTGAATTTGCTGAAACTTTTTTTGTGACCAAAAGTAAGATGAATCTTGGAAAATGTCCCATGTGCTGATGAGAAGAATGTATATTCTGTAGTTTCAGGGTAGAATCTTTTGTAAATCTCTGTTAGGTCCATTTATTTTAGAGCCCCATTTAATTCCAATATTTCTTTGTTGATCTTCTGCTTTGATGAGCTGTCCAGATTTGTCAATAGTGTGCTAAAGTCTCTGGAAATTATGATGACTGTTTGGTACTGTTTATTTCTTTGCTTATATCAGATATAATTTGTTTTATGAATCTTGGAGTTATGTTAGGTGCATATATATGTCATCTTGCTGAACTGGTCCCTTCATCACTGTTGATTAAATTCTATTTTATCTAATAGGATAATGGCTACACCTGCTCACTTTTCTTTTGGTTTTCATTTTCAAGGAGTATTTTTTCCCCCATTTTTTACATGAAGTCTGTGTGAATCTTTGTGAGTCATGTGGGTTTCTTGAAGACACCATATAATTGAGTTGCATTTTTTTCATCCATTCAGCCAATCTGTGCCTTTAAATTGGAGTACTGAGATCATTCACTTTTAGGGTTAGTATTGATATGTGGGATACTTTTATGTTCATGATGTTGATACCTTGTTGTTTTTCCTCATTTGCTGTTTTATAGGAGCTGTGGGCTTTGACTTTCATGTTTTTACCCTGGTGGGTATCTATTGTTCTGTTTCATGTATGGTGCATTTTTGAGCATTTCCTGGAGGGCAAGTTTAGTAGTGACAAATTCCCTTAGTGTTTGCTTGTTTGAGAAAGTCTTTGTTTTTCTATCATTGAGGCAACTTAGTTTCGCAGGATACAAAAGTCTTGGCTGACAGTTGTTCTGTTTAAGAATTAAATGGGGCCCCCATGCTCTCTGTCTTGTAAGCTCTCTGCTGAGAAGTCAGTTGTTAGCCTGATGGGTTTTCCTTAGTAGAGTCATTGTTGCTTTCATCTTGCAGCATGCAGGATTTTCTCTTTCACTTGATTACTATGTGTCTTGGAGATGTCAGGTTTGCTATGAATCTTTCCAGTGTGTGATGACTACCTTGGATATCTGAATCTCTGATGATACTAGGAAAATTTTCCTCATAATCCTCTCAAATATGTTTTCCATGCTTTTTTACTTTTCTTCTCCCTCAGAGATACCTGTAAATCTTATATTGGCTCATTTTACATAGTCTATTAGTTCTCTGAGTAAACAAATGTTCATTCTTCTTTATTCTTTTCTCTGAATCTTTGACTGACTTAGTTAGTTTGAAAGCCTGTATTCAAAGTCTCAAATTCTTTCCTCTCCTTTGTCTAGTTTATTGTTGAAGCTTTGTGCTATATTTTGGAATTTCCTAAATGACATTTTAATTTCTTTAAGTTCTCTTATATCTTACCTTTTTTTGTCTCTTTTGTGACATTTTCATTTTTTAAAAATTTATGTGCTGAAATAATTTTTGACTTCCTTATGTTGGTTTGCAATTTAATGATCAATTCAGTTTATTTCATTTGCCATTCACATTCTGAATTAGTTTCTGACATTTCAACAATTTACATCTGATTGGAGTCTATTGCTGTAGATATTTTGCATTCCTTTGGGGATGTCTAACCAGCTTGTTTTTAAATGTTGCCAGAATTCTTTAGCTGGTGTTGCCTCATTTCATACCTCTTCTCTCATCTCAGAGCAGATAGGTTGTGGTGTACCTGATATCTTTTGCTAGGAAGTTTCCCACTTAGTAAGAAGAAGGAGAGGTCCCTAGATGGCACATTGTGTCCTACTCAAGAAGACTGACCCAGAAAGAGAGGGACAGATGAACTGAGAGCCCATTAATGCAGTTGTTCTGTATTATCCCATTCTCATGTGGTTGTCATAGTCCATGCCAGGGCTAGAAGATCTTTTCATGGAGTGGTATTTGCTTCCCAGTTAACTGTTGGAAGCTCAGATTGGGAGCTGGGTGAATCCCTCTCCACTGAGGCAGGCATTTGAGCCATTGTTCTGCCTGAGTTTGCCCAAGGTGGTGGCAGTGGCATGTGTGCAAGGCTACCTAGGTGGTGGCTGTTGGTATTAGTGATTCATTCATTCACTCCACCTAAGGATAATAGTACATGGAAGGGTGCAACTTGTGGTTAGCAGATCCATGGTATTGTGTTGGATGGCAGATGTGGTACTGGGCATTTAGGTGGGCTCTTGAGAGTGGGGCTGCCAGTCAGCATGCAAGATCCTGTGGCTGGGCAGCTGGGCAGTCCCCATGCAGGTCTCAGGCATTTTTCATTTGAATCCCCTGGGGGCACGTGGCTCCCAGTCACAGGGCGCACCGTCCCCAGTCAGTCAGGGGTGATATGGAGGTCACTGCAGCAAAGCTGATCCCTGGACCAATGCTCAGAATGGCATTGGTTGTAGTGACCTGGGAATAGAAGCCAGTGTTTCCCTGCTGTGCCTGCTTTCTATGACAATGATACAGCAATGTTTCCAAGCATCTTTCTGATTAGTATGGAGGCTTGCACAGGTATTGGGGTCCCCCTCGTATCTTAAGTCACAGTGTCTGCAGAGGGAGCGTGAAGGCCAAGCATTCTTTCCTCTGACCCTTCATCATTAAAGCTTCTCCAAGTATTTTCCAATCTTGCCTAGTGGATCATCCCATGTCCTTCACTTTGATTGTACTTTGTCACTTCTTTGATGATTTACATTGCTCTCTACAAGAAAGTCTATCTGTAGATGAGTATTGACTAGCAATGTTTGATCTTCTCCTTAACAGTGGCAAGCACAGTCTAATTCTGATCTGCCACCTTGGCCAAATTCCCTTCCTGCATTTATAATTGTGCTTACTTTATTACTTAAATGTCTACTACATTTAGAAGCTATTTACTATATTTATTTACATATATGGAGCAATATCTCCATTGAATAAAATGCAATGAAACATCTACAACTTTAAAAAATGTAGTTTACCTAAAAACTTACTTTTTCCAAACTGGGATACATTTAATTAGGTTATAGATTGTTATTCTAATATTAAAGAGACTTGGGAAGAAAATTAAATTTAAATTGATCTTTTTCTAATGATTGATCTAGCATTTCTACAATCTCTTTTACTACATGACTAAATGATAGTTTCCACCTAATATAAGCAGGCATAATTGGATAAATGATTAAATTTTCAAAACATAGATGAAGGATTAAATAATGCCTAGTTTTCTGTGCTATATTTCATTGACTCAAACTTAGAGCAAGAATTTTCAGCAACATTGGTAAATTAGTATTAAGGCAAATTAGAATTATGTTGGAGTTAATGATTTTGACAAATCTTGCTTTTACTTATTTAAAAGAAATAGCTCTCTATATTATAGAGAAATACAACAAATGTGTGAATTCATAAAGCCATAAAATTAATCTAGGACCTCACAATACTTTAAAAAGTTTATCAAAACCTAAAAAGAATTTGCACATAATAAAAGTTTTCCTTTAGAAAAAAATTTAAATTTTAAGATTTTATTCCTACATACAATAGAACTTCTGTAAGTTGACCATGCAAGGAACTATAATAAACCAGTCAACATACAGAAATGGTCAACATAAGGAAATATACCTAATGTACTGGTAAGTATGTGTGGTGCATGTATGATCTATGAAAATCAGGTCAACTTAAGGAGGTGGTCAATGTAGGGAGGTAGTCAGCTATGGAATGTCTATTGTTTTCTTGATGAGATCACTATTAATTCATCAAGATATTAATCCTCTTTTAATTTGATGATTGTAGGAGATTACAAATACAATCATAAATTCCTCTTGTTCTTATATGCTGTGCCCAGCAATGGGTGGAGTCTCTTTCCTACCCCACTTCCCTGGAATCTGGGCTGCCCTTGCAAATTGCTTTGACTAATAGAATGTCCAGGCATTTACACTGTGTAACTTTTGAGACGAGACAAATGGTCAAAGATCTTATAACTTGTATTTTGCCCTTTTGGAACAAAAAAAAAATAAAAGCTTTGAGAGTACCAAATTCTGAAGAAGTTTAGGATAATGAACCATATCCAATCTTCCCAACTGAGTCCTCAGACCTGAGAGTGAAGCCATTGTAGGCATCCCATTTCCAGTCTGATGAGTGTATCTGATGAGTACAGGCCTATCAGTGATGCCAGATGAGTCCAGTCCAAGGAGTTACCCAGATGAGCTGACATCAAATTGCAGGATCATGGGCAAATAAATGAATTTTCTTTTAAACCACTAAATTGATGATAGCAGAAATGCCTGAATAACTGATGTAATAGTAATAGTTTCTTTTCTGTCTCTATTTCCCCTCCTAGAAATAGAATGTCATGCTTTGATATCAATACCCAACAAAATTTTACGTTTAATATGAAATAATAAATAGTGTGATAAGGATGGGTTTTTTTGTTTGTTTGTTTGTTTTTCCAGGTAGTGGGTTGTTTTTTCTTTCTTTTTCTTTTTTTTTTTTTTTTTTTATTGTTGGGGATTCATTGAGGGTACAATAAGCCAGGTTACACTGATTGCATTTGTTAGGTAAAGTCCCTCTTGCAATCGTGTCTTGCCCCCAGAAGGTGTGGCACGCACCAAGGAAGGATGGATTTTTTAGTACAAATAATTTTCATCATGTATGAAAAACCTTTAAAATTTAAAAATGAAAATAAGAAACATTTGTATCAACTTTACATAGAAAGTTATATGTACTATACCTCTTTTTGCATACTTCAATGTTTTTCATACTTCCATCATCATCACCACCAAAATTTAGTCAAGATCCCATGTCCAATTTAAGCTCTGATTCATACACAGCACAAATAAATTATTTTCTTACTGAATGAATGAATACCTTCGTGTCCTTCCATCTCCAATTCTACTGCTTTCATGTTACTTGTAAGCAAAACTGACAGTATTAAATGATTTCAACATACAAATCCTGTCATGACAGTTTCTACCTATAATTTATTCATTTATTTCTGCTTGCTTATTATGTTATTTGCTTCAAATTTATGAGGAGTCTGTAGTCTGATTAGAAAACTAGAATAGGTGTTATCAAACACTTGGACTACATCTTTTAGTTGGGTAGATTGTTTAAGATCTAGATATTTTTCTGGGAAATTGTCATGGGGATATTGGACCCAAAAAAATCTTTTAAAATACAGTGTAATAAGTTTCTTTTACAATATATACTTCTCTCTAGTCCCTATGACATGCACTCACAATAACTGCCTAGATCTTTTATAAGATTCCTGTGGAAAAACTAATACAGAGTCCATATTATAGATATTGCTAAAGTTTTTTTAATATCAATTCCATTGTGAAGGCTTTGTTTTCACAGAATTAAAAAAATTAAGAATGAGATAGTAGAAGCAGCAGCAAAAATATTTTATGCTTAGTTACACACACACGCACGTGCACACACACACATATATACATACTGTGTCATCCAAACCCTTTCTGTGTTCTTAAGAGTCTATTTATGTAATTTCTTTGTACCATTTTTGTCTAGAAAAGACAGTAGCATGTACAATGATAAGTAGCAAATAAATAAACATATATCCTTTTTTGCACTGCAGTGAGTGATTCTATCTAAGGAGCAGTCAAACATTTACTTCTTGCCACAATATATGTCATCTTTCATTTTCTTTGCTTTGTATCTATAAGATGCCAAATTTATTTAGCTCTGTCTTTATGTTTTCTCACATCTTATGAACACATAATGAGTCAGTATATATACGAATATAGGATGACACAGCTGAGATATATACAAGTTCTACTGCATATACCAAAAAGGGCATTTCCCAGGAAACAACCTTATATCTGTAATTGCTGTCAATAAAAGAAAGCCAGTCATGCGATAGAACAGCAACGACGGTAGCACTGGCAATTCGTGCTTCTTCCTCCCACAGCTCCTGCATTGAACTAGTTGTTAAAAGACCATGGAATGTTGACAACTAAGGCAATGTCACATATATATTACATGAACAGAGCCAAAGACATTGACAACTTGATTCCTAACCTTCCCACCTCTGAATATTACCCACATTATAAAACTTGGAAGAAAAGTTAAGAAAAAGATTAAGAAACAAAACAAATCTGAATTTAGTTATTTTTCTGAGAAAAAGGATAATCTATTTTGATAGTATCTTCATCTTCCAAATAAGCTTGATTTGATATGAAACTTAACTTCATTATCAGATTTAATGTAAAGATCCACAATGTATATTAATTTGTTACTTTGATTAATTGATTAATATTTTATCATTATTATTAACATGTTACTATTCATATGGTAGTCTCCATATTCCTCTCAAAAACAAAAGTTTGTTGGGTGTTTTTCAGATCAATATATTTATCATATGTTTATTAATTTCTTGTTGAAATCAATTAAAGTTGTCTCTATTAGTCCAGTATTTGGTGTATTCTAGATTTATTTCACCAATAATGAGGATTGTCAGCTAACCTGTCTACACTCCTGCCTCTCCGTCCAGGTGATCACTGGCAGCTGTAACTCTACAGCTGGGTCGTTAATGTCAAAGGTAGAGTTTGGCTAACCAGGAGTCAGGTGATGGGCCATTTGATTTTTCACTCTTCCTCACTCCAATCACATTTTCATGAGTTCACAACCTGGATAGTTAATTTGGCTCCCAAAATTTGGTCTAAATTCTTCACTTTTAAATCTGAAATAAAGATGTTATTCCTGCATACCCTTCATGGCTGGTGGACATAGATGCAATATGGATTCTGAGGAGAGAATGGAAATGTGGTTGTGGCACCCTGGAGCTTTCTGGGCCAAATGACTCTCAGTGGTGTTCATAAACTGTGTGAATCAGGAGAGTAGTGTGAAAGGTCCAGAAAGCTGGCCTCACTATCTATTGAACAAAACTCTGCTTCTGAAAGAGGTGATTGTTTCAGTGTTTAACAAGAGGTAGAGAATGGAACATTCTTCTTGGTATCTTAGATGTATTACCAGGATCATAGGATTAAGGGGTGTGTGTGTGTGTGTGTGTGTGTGTGTGTGAGAGAGAGAGAGAGAGAGAGAGAGAGAGAGAGAGAGAGAGAGAGAGAGAGAGAGAGAGAGAGAGAGAGAGATTCATTACAAGATTAGTTGAAGGTGGTCCATAAAGTTCTTGTGTAATTTAAAACAGTTAACATAGTATTTTGCACATGAACTTTATATCCACCCTGTATTTATTTTTTATTTTTTGAGACAGAGTCTTGATCTGTCACTTGGGTTAGAGTGCCATGACATCAGCCTAACTCACAGCAACCTCCTGGGTTCAAGCAATCCTCCTTCCTCAGCCTCCTAAGTAGCTGGGACTATAGGCACCCACCACAACACCTGGCTACTTTTTCTATTTTTAATACAGACAGGGTCTTGCTCTTGCTGGTCTTGAACTCCTGGCCTCAAATGATCCTTCTGCTTGAGCCACTCAGAGTGTTAAGGTTGCAGGCATGAGACACTAATCTGGCTACTAAATCATATTTTCAACAAATAGAACAAACAGGGAACTCTCAAACATTGCGTTTTAAAGAAACAGACAGACCTGGAAAAATTTTTCATTCCAGATTTTCCAAGTGCATTTTGTAGAGAACAATATCTTATATGGATAAATACCTCATGCATAATCATGGGTTTATAAAAGGGGTTGGAAAGTTTGTTCTCCCCCTTTCTCATTGGAGCATCTCTTCTCTTATGTTTTTTTTATATTAGAGATTTGGATTCCACCTACGATTCTGTCTGAGGAACGATTCTTATGACAAAACATGTTTGAACTATGGATGTAACATAAGAAGACACTAAATTTTCACATTTTATACTCGGGGAATTTTAATATAAAAGTGACAAGTGATGATAATTACTAAGTGCCATTGCTGACAAGACTTCTATCATTTAGCTGTGGTATATTCATGAGCATATGTGTTCTCTCAAATGGGCAGCATGTTCCTATTCAAGTCTTTGCATATGAACATAAGAACCTAAACACTGAGGAACGGATGGAGGAAAATAAAATCCAGAACAAAGAAAACCATGTGCGTGATGTGGAAAGAGAGATTAGCTTCATTCAGTGCAGAAGGCATTAGGTAAGTGACAAAACTTCACATAGGCACTAACTGAGTAGCACTGGATGGAAGTTGGGAGCCGAGGAGGGAAAGAAGTTATTCAATTATAGAACATGGAAGCAACTGGGAAAAAATGGCTTTGAGAGTTTTTATGTAGAAATACACTTCAAGATAGTTTTATTCCACCTAAATTAAGGAGGTTTAGAAAATTCCCAGCCACAGCATGGCAGGAAAGAAGACATCTTGTACTGAGGCGTTTATCCTAGTGCATTTGAGTGGGAGGAGAGCCACCTCTCTTGAAGTTCTGGCAAGTGAAAACACTGCAAATAGGAAAGAGCTAGAGCAAATATTTTAAAAACTTAAATTGGAGACAGAAACAGAAAAGCCATTGAGATCCACATTTCAGCTCTAACAAAGGAAAGAGACTAGAGTGATAGGGATCTTAATGAATCATGCCAAACTTGACCTGAACTAGAAAGTGACAGAGAAGCATATTACAGGGTACCTAGAGCCAGAAAATAGCAAAGGAAAACAAATGGTAGGCCATGATCTCTAGTATTCCTCATGCTTGGGATAAGTACTGTAGAGAGATGTTTTATCTTTTTCCCAAATTATCAGCACGAATTCCCCTGTCTAATCTATCAGCAGCAAGTCTTCAAGGTAAGAGCTCAAAAACATGCATATATGTACCAAATTCTTTTATCAATCTCCATTACCTTGGTGACTACTGTTTATAGTCTGGATGACTGATCCTCACTTCTGTTCTTCTCTTCTTTTAACCTATTTCTATGCACATCTGAGAAAGTAATTTTTAATATGTAAATCAGAGCACACAAAGTCTTCCAATGGCTTCCCAATAAACTAAGAATAAAATTCAAACTCCTGATCATAACTTATAAACATCATTGTCTGATCTTTGCCTATCATTGAACTCGTCTATAGAACTTACAATTTTAACCACAATAAATTTTCTGTTCCTGGAATGTGCACAGCCTTACCTCCTGCTTTTGGGCATTTGTTGATTCCTTTTTGTGACCTCATTTTCCCAGCTCCTTAATGGCTGACTCTCTCTCTACCTTCAGGCTTCAGCTAAACAAAAGCTTCTTGACCAATTCATCTCCCTCAACTAGGTTATTTTATTTATACACCACCTGACTTATTATCTATATCACATTCTCTGAAATTGTGCATTTCTTTTATTTTTAAATTTTTCTTTTTCTTTCTTTGTTTTTGTGTATCTCTTCACACTATAAGGTAATTTTAACAAGGCAAGGACTTCCCTGCACATTTGTCTCCACAGACCTTACAACGTGCCCAGCATACTACAGGAATATAAGAAGAGCTGAATAATTATTTTTTTAAATTTAAATTGTTAGTATCTTCTAGTCACTTATAACTGTTCCTATTTCAGAATTCCAACTTTACAAAAGTAACTGTCCCCCCCCCCCCGGAATTAAACAGCTACATATTTTGTGGAAGATACAAAAAGAATTGCAAATACCATTCAAGGGATAAAAAGAAACAGCAAGTACCTTCTTCATAGTGGTGCAGCCAACGTGCCGCTGCTGTCAGGGGGCTGAACAGCTGACTCCTGGTGAGTCATTAGGTGACTTTGGTCACATAGTTTCATCATGTCACTATGCCAAAAATGGGTAGCTGTAGGTATCTGACTGTCATAAAAAGTCTATACATATTTTTACCATAAAAATTAAAATTATGGATCATTTGGAACATTTTCTTCATATTTTATAAGTAGAAAAGAATTTTTATTTTTGAAATCTAACCCATATTGTTGATTTTTTTCATACTCAATTAAGAATCAAAACACATGTTCTTCTTGTTCACACTCCTTTTTCTTCTCATTGATTATCTTAAGGCAGTCCATTAACTTTCTAAGAAACGTGTTTAAAGATTTGTGAATATTGTAGTGGTGAAAGTCTCCTGCATAGTTGATAGAATTTCAATCCACTTTTAATTTTTCCTTCTACTAAATTGATCAAAAGAAAAGAAAGAAAAAGGAAGGAGATGAGGGGCAATTTTTTATTCCACTTAACAAAAATACTGTAGAGAAACAGTTAAGAATAGTATGCTAAGTTGGTTGGGTGATTCAAGTCTCCCACAGCTGAAAGGTTACTTAATTCAGAGTTGTGCTGAGTTTCCAATCTATTCCTAGTCTCCTGACAGACAAAGGTTTCACCCACAATCTGCAATCAGCGCTAGAATTATATTAAGGAAAAGAGGCTGATGCGATTGTTAAGTATGTCATCAAGAAAAGGGGTGGAAGCCTTCAGAGCCAGGGAGGACATTGTTAAGTATTGGAGGGTCTAGGCCAGGGGTCCTCAAACTGTGGCCCTCAGGCCACATGAGGCGGTGTGATTGTATTTGTTCCTATTTTGTTTTTTTACTTCAAAATAAGATATGTGCAGTGTGCATAGGAATTTGTTCATAGTTTTGTTTTTTTTTTTTAAACTATAGTCCGGCTCACCAAAGGTCTGAGGGACAGTGAATTGGCCCCCTGTTTAAAAAGTTTGAGGACACCTGGTCTAGGCTAATAAATATAGTCCCTAGATGTGGGGGAGGGGGGAGAAAGAGAAAATAATGAGCACACGCATTTTATCAGGGCTTTCACACTACTATTCTTACCACAAAACCTGGAGTGCTTTGAGGAAAATGGACTTTTGGCTGTAGACAATGGGCAAGCTTATAAATTTAGCAGCATCAACAGGTGTCAGGATTTAGATAATCTGACTCAAAGGAGTCACATGAAAGAGGCAAACTTGGCTGCAACTAATATTTACAATCTCACCCTGCAGCAGTTCTTAGAGCCGTTTCTTATTTACTGGATAATTTAATATTACTTTATTTGTATGTTTGTGTTATTATGTGATATATAAAGTTTTTATTTTACAACTCCTGTTTATTGAGTATACTGGCAAAGCTTTGCCTTGTCAGTTTACTTAGTTTCGGTTGAGTTGGCCGAGTGCACAAATAGAAACATTTCTCTCTTCTTGATATCAAAATATTGGTGTATTTTTTATCTTATTAACTAATTTACATTAAAAGCATAATGCAGCATTTTGAAAATGAAATAAGAGTGTCTGCATCCTGTATCCATTTTGTCAGTTTAGACAGATACAACCACTTTTATTTAAATCATTTAATTTACTAATAACCAACCACCTGTTACATTTTTTTTTATCTTTTTTTTATTAAATCATAGCTGTGTACATTGATATATTCATGGGGCATCATTCACTAGCTTCACAGACTGTTTACCAAGTTTCACATATACCCTTGTAAGATGCACCGCTGGTGTAATCCCACCAATCCCCTTCCCTCTACTCACCTCCCCCCTCCCTCCCCTCCCTTTCCTCCTTCCCCCTATTCTTAGCCACCCAAGTTACATTTTAAAGGAACTATATGATTCAGATCCCTGTAAAGGGCTAAGGAGTAAATATTTTAGGCCTTGGGGGCCCCACAAGGTCTCTATCACTACATTATCTTTTTTCTTTGGCAAAGCTTTAAAAATGTTTGCAAGTTTCTTAGTCCCAGCTGCAGGGCTGTAAGCTGGATATGGCCCATGGGCCTTAATTTCCTGATTCCTAGCATAAGTAATAAAAATTGCATTTAAGAATTTGCTTTGCTTTTATCAAATAGGTCTACTGTTCCTCATATGTATAATGGGGATAATAATATAAACTGACAGAATTGACAGGGATTCTGTACTCTTAAGGAGATGGCTTATTTGGAGAATAGGGATATTAAATATTCCCAACTATTCACGGTTAGCATAGGCAATCTTAATCTAGTTCTATCTAATCTTAGGAACAACGTGATGCAATTTAGCATTGGTAGGAAGAAAAATTTTTTTGCTTCCATAAAAGGCAGCCTATATAATTATGAAATGTCATCTTCAATATTGTTTTTTGGTTATTTAAATTGAAATAGCTTGGGCAGGGATAAAAATTGCTATTTCTTACATTGGATGATAGGGTTTTGCATCTCTTATTCCCTGCTTTTAGGCCAAATCTTCAGCTTTGATTACTAATAACAACAATAGAGCCATGTGCCTGTTTGACCTTTTGTATCTTGTAAAGGTCATTGCTAAATAAAAATGAAGATGATTTCTATACCTTTTTTGTTTCTACAGGTTGAGAAGCCCTAATACAAAAATGCTAAATCTTAAATGTTCCAAAATATGAAACTTTTTCAGCGCTGACATGACACTTAAAGAAAATGCTCATGGAAGCATTGTGGATTTCAGATTTTCAGATTAGGAATGTTCAACCACTAAGTATATAATGTGTATATTCCAAAATCCAAAAAAGTCTGAATTTCAAATCCCAAGCATTTCAGATAATAAATACTCAATCTTTAATAATACTGTCAAAGATTCAAACTTATAACCTACAAAAGAGAGCTGAATCAAAATACCTTCAAAACAGAACAATTTATAAATTAATTGACTCAATAGATCCATGAAGAAGCACTCAGATATTACCCACTTTCATTCAGATGTCCTCCTTTTACTGCTTTCTTTTCTGTCTTGCAGTTGACTAGCTAATCCTATTTATATAGAATGAAGGTAGGAATATGACATTAGTAGCATTTTGTGCAGGATTCTTTTGCCTTCTGACTTCTATCTATGATATTCTCTCCACTCCTGGGCTTAAGAAATCCTCCTGCCTTGGCCTCCCAAGTAGTTGGGACTACAGGAACAGTCCACCACACCTAAGTAGTTGGGACTACAGGAACAGTCCACCACACCTGGCTAGATTTTCTTATTTATTTATTTATTATTTTTTTTAAAAGATGAGGTCTTGCTCTGTTGCTCAGGCTCATCTCAAACTCCTGGTCTCAAGTGATTTTTCCACTTTGTCCTCCCAAAGTGCTGGCATTACAGATGTGAGTCACTGTGCCTAGCTTAGTAGCAGTGTTCTCTGGTTGTACAACATAGTTCCAAATTAGACCTTTCAAATTAAACTTGCAATTTGGTGAAGATCTTGAGAATTTAGGGGAAGGACAAGTACATCCATCTAAGTGTCTTTCACAAGAACATACTAGTTAACCTCATAGACGGGTTAGTGAATATTCCTTTCTGAACCACTGCCTTTATACAATCACTTAAACCAATTTTAGTCTTTGTTAGTCTCTGTCTTTCTCTCCCTCTCTTTCTTTCCCAAATCCTTCTCTCCCTACAATACCAAGTTTCTTAGAAAAGGAAAGCTTCAAGTTGGATGCAAGGAAAAGGAATATAGCCAATCCAAATTAATATTTTGAAAAATTTAGAAGAGGAAAAAATACATCCAAATTCATTTTAAAAGGCCAGCATTACCCTGACACCAAAACCAGAGAAGGACAGTATAAGAAAAGAGAACTACAGCCAATATCACTAAAAAATTGAGTTCCAAAAATGCTTAAGAAAATACAGGCAGCCCTTCATATCCATGGGTTCCACATTGTAGAATTCAGTGAACTTTGAAATTAATAATGATAAAAAAAAAAGGACGGCTACCTTTGTACTGAACATATACAGACTTTTTCCCTTGTCATTATTCCCTAAATACCACCACATAGCTATTTACATAGAATTTACATTGCATTAGACATTATAAGTAATAGAGATGATTAAAAGCATATGGGAAGGTATGTGTAGGTTATACGTAAAAATACTATACCATTTTTGTGTATAAAAGACTTGAGCATCATAACTTTTGATATCTGTGAAGGTTATGGAACCAAATTCCCATGGATACTAAGGGATGACATTAGAAAGTCATATTCATCAGTAAATCAAAAAGATCTTTCATTATTATCAAGTGGAATTTATCCCAAGAATGCAAAAATGGTTCAACATAAGCTAATCAATAAATGTGATTCATTGTATTAATAGCATGAAGGACAAAAAACATATAATCATGGCAATAGATGCAGAAAAAGTAATTGACAAAACTTGACATCATTTCATGATAAAACTCTTAAAATATAGGCAAGAAGGAATATTCCTCAACATGATAAAGGTCACACATGACAAGTCCACAGCTGACATCATACTTAATGGTCAAAGTTGAAAGCTTTCTCTCTAAAATCTGAAACAAGACAAAGATCCTCACCATTTTTATTCAACATGGTACTGGAAGTCCTGGCTAAAGCAATTAGTCATGCAAAAGAAATATAAGTCATCTAAACAGAAAGGGAAGACATGTTATTTTCTCTGTTTGCTGATAATACGATCTAATATATGTTGAAAATGCTAAAGACTGTGAGCAGGCTGTGAGCAGGGAATTATGCCTATAATCTAGTACTCTGGGAGGCTAAGACGGGTGAATTGCTTGAGCTCAGGAGTTTGAGGCCAACCTCAGAAATAGTGAGACCTCATCTCTACTTAAATTGGACAAAATCTTATGGGGCATTGTTGTGGGCTCCTGTGGTCATAATTACTGGGAGCTGAGGCAGGAGGATTGCTTAAGCCCTACAGTTTGAGGTTGCTGTAAGCTATGATAATGCCTTGGCACCCAATCCCAGTGCAACAGAGTGAGACTCTGTCTCAAAAAACAAAACAAAAATCAAAGGAAACAAACAAACAGAAAGAATTTCCCCCCCAAACTACTAAAACAAATAAAGTTTCAGTAAAATTATAGGTAATAAAATTAACATAAAAAATCAGTAGCATTTCTATATATTAGTTGTGAACTATCTGAAAAACACATTAAGAAATAGTCTTCAATAGCACAAAATAAAATACTTAGGAATAAATGTAACCATCGAAGCTATATTTGACTAGTATCTGTATACTAAAACTATAAAAGATTGATGAAGGAAACTGAAGCTAAGAAATATAAGTAGAAAAATACCCTGTGTTCATGGATTGGAAGAATTAATATTGTTAAAATGTTCTTCCTAGCCAAAGCAATCTATAGAGTTAATGTAATCTCTACCAAAATCCAATGCCATTCTTCACAGAAATAGAAAAAGCATTTCTAAAATCCTTATGGAACCACAAAATACTAGGACTAACCAAGCAAAAGGAACAAAGATGAAAGCTTTGCAATGCCTGGTTTCAAAATATATTACAAAGCTATTGTACTCAAAACAGAATGGTGCTGGCATAAAAACGGACAGAAAAACAAATGGGATAGAATTGAAAGCCCAGAAATAAACCCATAAATCTATGGTCAATTTATTTTTGACAAAGGTGCCAAGAAAACACAATGAAGGAAGGAAGGATAGTCTCTTCAATAAATGGCATTGAAAAACTGGCTATACAACTGCAGAAGAATCAAATTGGACTGCTATCTCACTCTGTATCCAAGAACCAAGTCAAAATGGATTAAGAATGAAAATGCAAAATAAGAAACTATAAAATGATTAGAAAAAAACATAATATGAAAAGTTATCCAACTTTGATCTGAGCAATGATTTCTTTCCTAAGACCCCCAAAACCCAGGAAACAAAAGCAAAAATAAACAAATGGGATTACACTAACCTAAAGAGCTTAAACACAGCAAAGGTGACAATTATAGTGTTAAGAGACACAAATGGAATGAGAGTAAACTTTACATCTGATAATGGTTACTATCCAAAATATATAAGGAACTCAGAAAACATTAGCAAGAAAACAAATAAAAAAATTAAAAAATGTGCAAAAGACTTGGGCACAAATTACTCAAAGGAAGACATATAAGTGACCATCAGTTACATTAAAAAATGCTCAACATCACTAAGCACCAGAGAAATTAAAACCTCAATGAGATAATACCTCACACCTGTTGAAATGGCTATTATTAAAAAGACATAATATAAATGTTGGTGAGGATGTGGAGGAAAGAGAACCCTTGTACACAGTTAGTCAGAATATAAATTAGTACATCAATTTTGGAAAACAGTCTGGAGATTCTTCAAAAAACCTCTTAGAAATAGAGCTACCATATGATCCAGCAATCCCACTTCTGGGTATATAGCCAAAGGAGCTGAAATCAGTATGTCGTAGAGATATCTGTGCTCTCATTTTCACTGCAGCCCTCATCACAACAGTCAACAGCCAAGATGCAGAAACAGTGTAAGTGCTCATCAACAGACAAACAGTATTATATGTGCATATATTCACAAGAGAATACTCTTTGGCCTTTAAAAAGAACAAAATTCTGTCATTTGTGACAATATTGATAAATCTAGATGACATAATTCAGGCAAGAAAGACAAGTATGACATGATCTCCCTTATACATGGAATCTAAAAAGTCAAAATCATAGAAGCAGAGGGCAGAATATTGGTTACTAGAGCTGGGGAGGGGTTAGGCCATTGTGTGGGGAAAGGAGAAATGTTGGTCAAAGAGTACAAAGTTTCATATGGGAGGAGTAAGTTGTAGTGATCTATTGTACAGCCAGGTGAATATGGTTGATAATAACGTTTAAAAATTGCCAAAAGAGTGGATTTTAAATGTTCTCATCACAAATCACCAGTATGTGAGATGATGATGTTCATTAGCATAATTTTCTCACTCCTTAATGTCTAAGTATCAAAGCACCACACTGGGCCTGGCACAGTGTCTCACACCTGTAATCCTAGCACTCTGGGAGGCCAACGCGGGTGGATTGAGCTCAGGAGTTCGAGAATCCTGAGCAAGAGTGAGACCCTGTCTCTACTGAAAGTAGAAAAATTAGCCGGGCATTAGTATAAGGCACCTGTAGTCCCAGCTACTCTGGAGTCTGAGGCAAGAGGATCACCTGAGTCCAAGAGATTGAGATTGTTGTGAGCTAAGATGACGTCATGACACTCTATGGAGTTAGACTCTGTCTGAAACAAAACAAACAAAACAAAACAAAAAAACCAACCCCCCACTGCATGTATTCCATAAATATATATAATTATTATTTATCAATTAAAAATAAAAGTAAAATTAAATAATATTTTGCAAAATTCACTTTAATAATGGATACATGGAAGAATTTTTTGAATATCCATTGAATCGAGTATGTAAATTGTGAATTCTAGGTATGAGAGTCCCAATATTCTCAGCTAATCTACATTTTTGTTCACCCTGTACCTGTATTTATTCTCTTTTGTTTAATCTCTTTTTGTCACTCTCATGCTTTGGATACATCTTATAATTCAGGCATAAAATTTTCTCTTGTTATAAAGGAGAAGCTTCTGAAGCTCCATGGTACAGGTATAAATTACAGTATTCTGAATCTATGTGGGTGCTGAAGAGACTTTTGGATAATTACTTTGGGAAGTTACCATCTACTTTTCACTTTGTTTGTAAACTAGGCTATAATAGCAGGTGGAATCTTGTAAAAAAAAAAAAAAAGCAAAAATTTTTTTTTTTTTTTTTTTTTGCAGTTTTTGGCCGGGAATGGGTTTGAACCCACCACCTCCAGCATATGGGGCCGGCGCCCTACTCCTTTGAGCCACAGGCACCGCCCAAAAAAGCAAAATTTTGCAGGATTAAGAACACAAGTGAGAAAAATTCCTTTACTTACATGAAGACTTGTTTAAAGGGTAAGTATGATAGAAGCTACAGATATCCACCTTATCAAATAGTCGATAAAAATTCTTTTAGTATTACATGTGGAAACAACAGTTATGTCTGAATTTTTAAGAAAAGCCATCTTTAAAAATCATAGTAGCAGCTATAAACTACCATCTGGAATATGTGTTTTATGTACATTTAAACAAATTTTAACCTTCTAATACAGAATGATATAGTCAATTTAAAAAATGTTACTTTACACTGAAGAGTACTGTGTGATTACTACCCCAGGTTTTGTAATTATTAAAGGCAAAATTGTTTATTAGGATGAGGTCAAAACTTCTTTCAAGCATTAAAGATCTCACACCAGTTTTTCTTGTTTTACACAACAGAGATTTTAGGTGGTATCAGCATTTTTAAGGAATGTCACATTTTCTTTGTGATGGATATATGAAATAATATTCAAGACTTTAGATTTTATGAAATGGTTTTGTTAGAAATTTTGAGAGAATTTTATAATTTCATAACGCTGAAACAATAACTTTGTAATCATTTACTTTGAAAGTTTATGTGCTTCAAACTATTCTCAGAAATTAGCCTTTTTTCACAGAAGGAAATTAAAACTCTGTACATAAATATCAGCTCATTACAAGTTGACAGAATCCTAGATCTTCTGCACCACTGGATGGAGCAAAAAGCTGAAGTTAATAGCCTGGATCAATCCGACCTCTGTGAAATAATGGTATGAAATCAGCGTTTATTTCACGCAAGATCTTTTGTCTTCATTTATGACCAAAATTTTTTGTGATGTTATTTAATATGTTTGCTCTTTCTTAATCGTTGGACACTGAACAGCTTTGCACTCCCCAAATTTCCAAATACTTTTACTAATATTTCCTAACTTTTTCTACTTTCTACCTTTGTGATAATTTATTATTTCCATCTCAAGTCTCTGATTTTTGAGGCCTTCCGAACCTTTCTCATTTATATATTCTCATAAATAAATTGGAAATATTACTTAATGATTAATATACTTTTTAATTTGCTCATTAATAAAATTATATAGCATATTTAATAAAATGTTATACAGTTAATGAAATACATAACTGTATTTCATATTGTACAAAATAGAATTAGCTAACTTGCTAATAAAACCATGTGGACCAAAGTACAGCTGATGATTCATTAGTAATAACCAGCGTGCTGTGCGACTCATCCATTTCAAACTTGAATTTGTGCAATTGCAGATTTCTTTCGTATGTTGTTGAACAGTTGATTGTAGGGAACTCAGTTTCATTTGCTTGTAATCATTTTTCAAACAGTCAATGTCACTTTTAATTCTAATTTTGTCTTCCAAGGTGCTCACCCATCCTGATGATGTGATGCACTTGGCAAACTTAATGACCACTCTCTTCAATGTGTAATCAATCACATACTGAGATATTAAAAGCACCCAGGACTGATCTCTGCAGAATATTACCTGTTACAAGCTTAGGGGCAATGGTTCTAGATTATGTTATTTTTAAATTCTGATGATTGTCTTCTTCTTCACAGGAGGGCTTAGAGAAAGACAAATACAAAGCTCCCTGACTTAAGAAAGCAGATCTAGGAAAGTGATCACCAGTAGGTCTGGTATCTTCCCTTAGTACACTTCACAAATTATGGCCTCTACCTTGACTTTCACTCAGGAAGAAATCAGATAATTGGGGATGGACAGTTTGGCTCTGCCACAGTTTTACTGTACTTGTGATTTTCAAGGCACCAGCAAGTTGCTCAGTATTGCCAGAAAACTTTGTCTGTATGGAAAATATCAGTTTCAGTGACAAGTGCATCGATAAGCTAATACTTACGTGTAGAGGTAGAAATGTAAAGAAGTGAGCCTTTCAAAGGCAGCTTGTACTAAACAGATCTGTTTATGTATTTGGGTTCAGAAACTCGGCATATGGAGCAAATAACATTAATATATGTTAATTTTCCTGCTTGTGTGGATTAACATATCCAGCAAGAGGAGCTCCATATCCATTTTATAGATGGAATAGTTAATCTATCTGCAAATAGCTCTGGATCCCTATTTTTTTAAATAGTAAAATGGAAATTTGGAGTAGACTAGATATAGGAGGTAGTTTTTCTCCGGAGGACCAATTGATTGGAAGTGGTTGCCCTAAATGATCTATTGAAAATTATGAGATAGAGTCTGTGCTTCATAGAAAAGAACACTCCATCGAGTAGGCATCTCCTCTATGGGAAAGGCAGAAGCAGAGAATGCATATGTGATTTATTATCTTTGCACTAGATTATTTTTAAAGTCCTCTTTTGCTCTAAGATTCAACAACAACTTAGCTAAAAGGAAAGGGAAAAAAAGGATAACTCATATTGTTAATATCGATACCTCTGGGAGAGCAGTATGTAGGTGGAGTTCTCTTTCACTATCTAGTTGGGGAAGAATACCTGTGCTCAAAATGCTCTAGTAAAAGTCTGTGACATACTGGTGGCCAGTGGTTTGCAGATAACAGGGCAAATGTTATCAGTTGACTGGAGATTCCTTCATTTAAGATGAGGTTTTGAATTGATCCCTTGAGGTTCTAGGCATTCCATTTTAATTTCTTTTATCAAACAATTGTTTGACTATATTATATCATTGAGTATATTAACTTCCTACTTTTTTTAAAATACTTTTTTCTCTTGTTTGGTTACTTTGGTGTTTTTAATATGTCTCAGATATAAATTCTGTATCAGGGCACAAATGACCTTTAATGATCTTGCCATTATTCTATTTTTGTTTAAATGTCACATTCCCTAACAAACTGTAAAATTAATCTCTTTAACATTTTGCTTGGACCACCAATGGTAAAATTAATTCTAAACTGTCTTTTTTAAGTTAATAATTCATACTGTTATCTGAGTAATATCATTATATTCTCTGCTAAGGTTGTTCAAAGTTAAAAATTTTATAACTTTATCTTCTGACGTTTCATTAAATATTGTAAACACTTGCTTTAGATGCCTTCCTTTCATTCGTTAAAACATGGACTGCACTTTATGTTTCCTGATAACCTTTTCATGACATGTACCTCATTAACCTTTATAAAGAATGAACATTTTGTAGCGTTTTTGAATTAATATTCTTTGACAAATGGATTAATGTCCATTTAAAAAGAAAAGTGAGAATTATTTAGTTGTGAGTTTTAAAAAACATTAATCGCAAAATGTTATAAAGCAGACAAAAAATGTTTAATGGTCCCAAGACTCACTGGGACAAGAACTGGAACTTGTGGTGTCCCTGTGGATGTGAGGATTGTAGCAGGGGTTGGGGGTGGGCCCAGGACTGGGGAAGGCACGCAAAGGAAGATCTATCACGATATTTTGGGGAAAAATGAAATTTCATTCTGTTTTACTGCCTCTTTCTGGGGATGTGAGGAACAAGGCTCAGTGCATGTGTTTGGTTAGAGATAATAAGTTAGAGGCCTAGAAAGAAATTTTCAACAGGGATCACCAGGAAGACAGCCAAACCCTGACAGATGAGATGATAGAAAGGGTCTGCAGCTTACAGGCCCTGATGAACCAGAAGGCTGTTTACCAAGTTTACCCAAGGAAGCCTGAGGCAAGGAAGCTGGTAAGAAAATCCAAACCTCGTTTGAAAATGCACCAAGATCTGTAGTTTTGGGATTTTGTGATGTGGGCTACTCTTACTGGAGTTAGATGGTATCTCAGAGTAGTTTTGGTTTGCATTTCTCTTATGATTAAAGATGATGAGCATTTTTTTGGTGGTGGGTTGATAGAAGCAGGGATAGTAGGGGGACCACACCTATGGAGCACATTGCAAGTAAAAGTGGACGTATCAGGTGTAGAACGCAAATGTCTTAATGCTGTAATTGGGTAAATGAAGTGAAAGCTATGTTGATTAGTAGGATGCAAGCACTCCAATTTGTACAAATAACACATCGAATCCCATAATGGCATATATGTATTTATGATCTATGTACAAATGACTTAATAAAAAAAAAAAAAAAGAAAATGCACCATGGTTAGAGATCTGAGGAGGGTGATAAATATTACACTCTCTCCACAGCCTACAGAACTCTAAATGTCTTGGCCTCTGGGTACTTTTTTTTCTGCCGGGGCTGGGTTTGAACCTGCCACCTCCGGCATATGAGACCGGCGCCCTACTCCTTGAGCCACAGGCACCACCCTGCCTCTGGGTACTTTTTAAACTTTATTTCTATCCTTCTCCTCACTCCCGGAAACCTGGCCTCCTCTCTGTTCCTAAACACTGCCAGCACACTGCTGATAGCCTGGGCCTTTGTGCTTCTGATTCAGGTCTCTGTCAACACTCTCTTCTTCAAAAAGAGCCTCCCTGACCACTTCATCTAAAATATTACAATGCTAGCTAACTCATTATTCTGAATTGTTTTCTTTATAACTCCTATGACCATTTCACATTATATCGAATTATTGCTTTTTATCAATCAATGAACAAGAAGGCCAGAAAGAGGGACATAAGCAATGAAGGTAAAAGCCAACCACATCAAAAGCTCAATGAAATGTCATGAAATGAAGACCTTAAGTCACCCTGTCAGAAGTAAGACACTGTAAGGAGGAGAATCTGGGTTTCCTTTTTTGCAGGGTTCCCGCAGAATGGCATTGGGTTTAGTCTGGAACCACATTAGGGTTTGACTAATGTATCATCAGGACATATTCTGAGAATCAAACAAATAGAGTTTAGGAGTTTGTGATTGAGTTTCAGTGTCAACCCTGTGATTTTTGAGGTGAAAAGTCTTGCTATTTCTTAAATTTCCATTTTATTCCTAGACTTGTTATCTGTTTTAAAGATTGTTTTTGTTTCCATATAAATATTGTACTTTTATTACACAGACAAATATTACTGTTGTATGTTTTCAAAGTTTTAAGGAAAGGTGCAAAAAGTGGTTGCGAAAACACGATTCTCACAAACTTCAAGAACGATAACAAAATCAAGATGTTTAAAAATCCAGAGATATTATTATACACACTTCCATTTGTGAAAAAAACAAACTGTCAACTTTTAGAAAATATTCTACCTACTTCAGATCACTTCTGCTTCCTATTATCTGTGTGATATACCCTTAAATTCTGTCCTCAGTCTATCCTCTCCCTAGAATGAAAAGATTTGGTACCAAAATTCATAGGCAAATTTATAATCCCTTAATAATCTATACTAGTTCTATATTTTAAAATTACATCAGAACATTTTCAGTGTGGCTTTCATTTCTCATAAATGGTAGATAGTCTAACACCTAATAGTATTTAAATATACACCTTAAAATAAAATCTTATTCTATAACATTCTGCAATCTAAATATTAAGGAAACTCGATGTTTTAATTCTTCTTTTATTGACATGAAAATATGTTAGTATTTCACATTAAAAACACATTAAAAAATGGAGGGTTGCTATGAGGTAACTTAGGCAGCCAGTGACCAATAGAAAAAGGGCAAAGGTGACTAGGGGTGCAGAGAGTCCAATGAAAGAGTTACAATTTCAAATGAAGAGAGAGAGGAAATTTATATCTCTACACTGCCCTGTGTCTCAGTCTTTCTCACCACTTCTCAGTCATGAGAAATTCACTTCCAAGTCTCCTTGGAAATGCTCTAAGCATTCTCTTTGTTCCTAAATAAAATTTCTTCGTTTTATTGAAAAAAAATGGAGGGTTTATGAAATTGGCTAGAGAAAGTTCTATTTTATGCTAGGGATTCTTTTCTAAATTAGATTGTTTTAGGAAGAAAACATACATTGTCCTTAGGGGTGGCTGTTGGCCTCATTTCTTTAGGAAATTAAGAAATTTATATTGCTTTATGATTATGTTGCTTCTTGGATGAAAAGGAAGATTGTAAGAAACAGCGTGTACATTCTAGAAAATTTGTTCTTTGGTTCAGTAGTGGTCTGAAAACTGTAATAGTTTTCCATTTGGAGAATGGGCATAGATTACCCATTAATGGCATAATCTAATGGCATAGATTACCCATACATCATTACCATTATATTAGTTTATCCCACCCAATCCTATGATTTCTAAGAACCCTTAGGTGTCAAAGATTCCCTATTCAATTCTTAAGCTCTGATTTCTCTCTCACGCTTCTACTTTCATATAAGTCTGCCTATTCTATGCATACTTCACACATGGTATATCAAAAACTGAACTCTCTGTTTCCCCCCTAAACCCTTCTTCTTTCTGTATTTCCTATTTTGATGGAAATGCTCTTAGCTACACAGCAAATAAAGCCAGAAATAGGGGAGCTAATCTGTAGGCATTCCTTTCCCTCAATTTCACCTCACCTCATATCTTTTTGACATTTTGATTTTACTTTCTCTAAATCTCTCATATCCATTCCCTGCTATTTCTTTTTCAGGGTAGGGTCTTAGTTGAGATTTTCTTGTGTTAGATAAAAAGAAAAAAATAATCCTATTGACTTGTGAAACAAGAACAATCTACGTCCAAGAGAAGAAAGGAAATACTCCGGCAAAATTTTGATATTAAGAACTGAGCTTGGGGACTAGTATATGCAATTATCTACTGTTGAACAGCTAAAAATATTTTTTTATCACTCTGTATTCACAAATAGCAGTACATGGGGGAAATGACTTAAAATGCTTATTAATCATTTCATAAATGAGTCCTAAAATTTCATCAATGAGATTATAAAACATAGGGTTTATTGATGATCAATTCTTTTTCCCCCCCCCACAGGAAAGTATAAAAGTATCTGTTTTTATATAAAACTTAAATAAGAATTGTGAAGTGGAAATGCATATCAGAAGCTTTATTGGGAGAGGCTGAAAATGTGCAAAAATGCCAATCTTTCCTCACCCAGGAAGGCTGAAATGAATGGAGCTCAACACAGTTGTTCCACATACCTAAATTACTACTAGGTTTCTTGAGCTGAGCATGGAAAAGCAAGCTACAGCAGCATTAATTACTGTCATGGACTACATTCCAGGTTAGTTCACCTTTAGAGAAACAGATTAATTTTGCTTTTCAATTTAGCTTGCTCTGTAGCTATGACAAGATAAATCATTTTGGAGAAGATTTGTTAAATCTGATTAGAATTCTTCTTTTAGCAGCTATCAGACTTGTAATGGCGGGTAGCCAGCAATAAGCAGACACATAGAGGGTTACAACTAAAAACTTTGGGAAAGGAATACAGAATGCATTTTTATTTTTTAAATTACTAGGAAAAAGTCAAACTTCCACTCTTCTGAAGGATTTTTCTTGTTTTGATTTCTAGATGCCTGGAAGGTGATAGATGTGAGCACTAAAATTCTGCTTTAATGTGAATTTCACAACTATCATTTCTCTGATGGAAAATATTCTACTAAATATAAGAAGACATTCTGGTTGCTTAAAGTTTCATTTTTCAGGGTTGACCCTTTCTCCTTGAAAGCTTGCACAATCTTGAATACTGAGCTTGATAATTTCCTTTCCTTGGTAATGAAATAGACCCCTGACAAAGTTGGCAAAAACATTTCCACAACTTCTAAAGTTTTAAAATTTAATTTGCCAAGACTTTTTATACTTCTCTGTTAGCATATTGGTGGATGTACTGCATGCCTTCTTAGTAAAATCCATACATATACAGGGTGGACATAAAATTCAAGTTCAATTTAAAGTAGTTTAACACAGTAAGTTGCAGATGAACTTTGTATCCACCCTGTATGTGTGTTATTTATTATATGTACAATAAATCATTTATTAATTTTATTGATCAGATTATAATTTATTATTTATAATATACATTCACTTTGTATATAGGTAATAAATACAGTAGAACCTTCATAGTTGACCACCTCCCTACCTTGACCATCTCTTTAAGTTGACCTAATTTTCATAGACTAGACATATACTATATGTACTAAAGCCTAATTCCTTATATTGACCACCTGTGTATGTTGACCAGTTTGTTATAATCTCTTTGGTAGTCCTTACAGAGACTCTACTGTATATTTATTGTATTTTAGTTGTTCTATAAAAATTATACAGTAGAACCAATGTAAGTTGACCACCCAAGGGAGTGCAACAAACTGGTCAATATATAGAGGTGGTCAACATTGGGAACTAGGCCTACTATACTAATATGTATATGTGACACATGTCTGGTCTATGAAAATTAGGTCAACTTAAGGAAGTGGTGAATGTAGGGAGGTGGTCAGCTACAAAGGTTTTACAAAAGGTATTTTGTTCCGGATAGATTTTATAAACCTAATGGCTGACAACATAGAGAAAGATGATCCCTTTGTGTATAAAAAAACTCCCTTTAAATTCTATTGTTAATCATTTTTTTCTCTGGAATACAATTTCTTTTTCACATGCTTTCAACTGCTACTAAGTAATATGGTTGAACATGTAGCCTGGGAGAGAGAAAGAGTATTAATAAATGAAAGAAAACTGAAGATGTACAAATCTTCAGTGAGAAGGCCACCTTTGGAATTCAAAAGTAAAAGCCAAGCTTTTTTTTTTTTTTTTGGAGACAGTCTTACTCTGTGAGCCCTCGGTACAGTGCTGTGGTGTCACAGCTCACAGCAACCTCAACTCTTGGGCTTAAGTGATTCTCTTGCTTCAGCCTCCTGAGTAGCTGGGACTATAGGAGCCTGCCACAACACCTGACTATTTTTTGGTTATAGTTGTCATTATTATTTGGCAGGCCCGGGATGGGTTCAAACTCACCAGGTCCAGTGTATGTGGTAGGCACCCTAGCTGCTGAGCTATAGGCACCAAGTCTAAAGGCCAAGTTTAAAGTAAACCAACCAACCAATAAACTAGAACTGAATTAAAAATAATTGTATTAATAAAAATTCATTGAGTTTACTAACAGGAAATGAAAAGTTGATTAATTTTTAAGTATTCGTTCAGTTACAAGGTGACATTTACTATTATCATTTTAAAAATTATTTTATTCGGAGGCGGAGCAAGATGGCAGCCGAGAAACAGCTTCCTTGCATCTGGGCACCGTGAATCTGGGAAGATAGGACTCCAGGCATCTCTGGCTGGTGGGAACTGCCTAGCATCACTCCTATGAGGATACAGGGAGTCAGCAAGAGACTTCTAGATCCCAAGAGGAGGACTAAAACAGTGGAAAACCGGCAAGTGGTCGTGTGTGTTCAATCCGTCTAAACCCGCCCACAACTGTAAGTTCAGTAGCAGCGAGACTGCAAACCAGAAAGGCCCTACCTGTGAACTGTTTTGATGTCCTTGGACTTGGCACTGAGTTGAACTGCCCTGGGGAAGGCCTGAGCAGGAGTGCGGAGAACTTTGGCCGTTGTCTAGGGCCCCAGTCTGAGCCGCTGAGCCAGACGGAGCTAATAGTGTTTGGCGGTGGGTCACACGGAACCATTGCCAGTGATCTGCCCTGGCAAGCTCCGCCCTCAGGGTCTCAGAGCTAGAAACGGGTGGGAGCTTGTAACCCAGCAACCAAGTAGCCTAAGGGTGGGGTCTGAGCCGCCTTGCAGCCCTAACCCTCAGGGGCAGAGTGAGACCGGTTTTGGCACACTGGGTAAGTGGATAGCAACTGCAGCAGTGATTCCAGCGAGAAAGCTGGGAAAGCTTCTGTACAGCAAGTTTACAAGTTCAAAGTGCCTTTTAAGTGGGCTGAAGAGAGATTTAGGGAGTCTACCTGCTGAGGTTTGAGAAATCAGCAGCCTCCAGTCGTATCAGAATTGTGACTAACATCTCATACCCCAGAAGACCACGTGTTGCCCAGACAATATTCAATAACATATACAAACTGCTTTGTTTTTGGTTGTGTATTTTTTTCTTTTTTTTTGTTTGTTTGGTTTTTTTTTGTTTATTTTGACGTTGTTGATGTTCTTTTGTTTTTTAATTTCAATCTTTTCCATACAGATCCCTTTTTCTTTCTCAATTTTTCTAGTTTAATTATAATTTCCCATTGCTGCCTTTTTTAATAATTACAACTTCATTTTTGCTAGTGTTTCTACCCCTATCATTTGGTTTTTCACGGTATCCCCGTGGTTTTTACGGTATCCCTGTAAAGTTTTCTGTTTGCTTGTTTTGGTTTGATTTATAGCATTTTTGTCTTTCCTTTCTACTTGGTGGAGGTGGGGTACTGTGTCTGATCAGGTTAGCAAAGAGCTGCTGACCTCAAGGGAACCACCCAACTGGGCATTCCAAGAAGGTGGGGTTTTTTAAGGTTGTGTCAAAGTACCCTACTATACACCTATATTGCCCTGTCTCCCTCTTTCTGTACCTCTCTTCTTTTTGTCAATGTTCCTTATCCCCACCCCCTCTCCTTTCTCTATCTTTCTTTTTTTTCTTATCACTCGGTCCTCCTTTCATTCATCCCTTTTTTGCTCCTCAACCTTCTCACCCTTCTGGTCCTGTAAACCTTAGTCCACAGGCACAAGAACTTAAAGAGCAAGAGGAAGTGAAAGGAAAATTAGGGCAAGGAAACAGATAAAAGAAATCACTCATGAGGAAGAATCAACAGAAAACTCCAGGCAACATGAAGAACCAGTCCAGAACCACCCCGCCAAGGGACCATGAGGTAGCTACTGCAGAGGATTCCACCTATACAGAAATGTTAGGAATGACAGAAAGGGAATTTAGAATACACATGTTGGAAACAATGAAAGAAATGATGGAAACAATGAAGGAAACTGCTAATAAAGTGGAAAATAACCAAAAGGAAATCCAAAAACAGAATCAAATCAGAGATGAACGATATGAAGAATATAAAAAGGATATAGCAGAGCTGAAGGAAATGAAACAGTCAATCAGGGAACTTAAAGATGTAATGGAAAGTATCAGCAACAGGTTAGACCATGCAGAAGAAAGAATTTCAGAGGTAGAAGACAAAGTTTTTGAGATAACTCAGATAGTAAAAGAGGCAGAAAAGAAGAGAGAGAAAGCAGAACGTTCACTGTCAGAATTATGGGACTTTATGAAGCGTTCCAACATACGAGTTATAGGAATTCCAGAAGGGGAAGAAGAATGCCCCAGAGGAATGGAAGTCATACTAGAGAATATTATAAAAGAAAATTTCCCAAATATGACCAAAGATTCTGACACACTGCTTTCAGAGGGATATCGGACCCCAGATCGCCTCAACTCTAACCGAGCTTCTCCAAGACACATTGTGATGAACCTGTCCAAAGTCAAGACAAAAGAAAAGATTCTGCAAGCTGGCAGGAGTAAGCGCCAGTTGACCTACAGGGGCAAATCCATCAGAGTGACCGCAGACGTCTCTAATGAAACTTTCCAAGCAAGAAGACAATTGTCATCTACCTTTAATCTACTTAAACAGAACAATTTTCAGCCCAGAATTCTGTACCCTGCTAAGCTAAGCTTCAAAATTGACGGAGAAATCAAATCATTTATGGATATACAAATATTGAGGAAATTCGCCACAACAAGACCAGCTCTACAGGAAATACTTCAACCTGTTCTGCACACTGACCACCACAATGGATCAGCAGCAAACTAAGAACTCAGAAATCAAAGGACAGAACCTAACCTCCACACTGATGCAAAAGATAAAACTAAGCAATGGACTCTCACCAAATAAGACGAATAGAATACTACCACACTTATCAATTATCTCCATAAATGTTAATGGCTTGAATTCCCCACTGAAGAGACATAGATTGGCTGAGTGGATTAAAAAACACAAGCCATCCATTTGCTGTCTGCAAGAAACACGCCTGGCTTCAAAAGACAAATTAAAGCTCCGAGTCAAGGGTTGGAAGACAATTTTTCAGGCAAATGGAATTCAGAAGAAAAGAGGAGTTGCAATCTTATTTTCAGATACATGTGGATTTAAAGCAACTAAAGTCAAAAAAGACAAAGATGGTCACTTTATATCGGTCAAGGGAAAAGTACAACAAGAAGACATTTCAATTCTAAATATTTATGCACCCAATTTAAATGCTCCCAGATTCTTGAAGCAGACCTTACTCAGTCTGAGCAATATGATATCTGATAATACCATCATAACAGGGGACTTTAACACACCTCTTACAGAGCTGGACAGATCCTCTAAACAGAAATTAAACAGAGATATAAGAGATTTAAATGAGACCCTAGAACAACTGTGCTTGATAGACGCATATAGAACACTCCACCCCAAAGATAAAGAACATACATTCTTCTCATCACCCCATGGAACATTCTCCAAAATTGATCATATCCTGGGACACAAAACAAATATCAACAGAATCAAAAGAATTGAAATTTTACCTTGTATCTTATCAGACCATAAGGCACTAAAGGTGGAACTCAACTCTAACAAAAATGCTCGATCCCACCCAAAGGCATGGAAATTAAACAATCTTCTGTTGCATAACAGATGGGTGCAGGAAGAAATAAAACAGGAAATCATTAACTTCCTTGAGCATAACAACAATGAAGACACAAGCTACCAAAACCTGCGGATACTGCAAAAGCAGTTTTGTGAGGAAAATTCATCGCTTTAGATGCCTACATTCGAAAAACAGAAAGAGAGCACATCAACAATCTCACAAGAGATCTTATGGAATTGGAAAAAGAAGAACAATCTAAGCCTAAAGTCAGTAGAAGAAAAGAAATATCCAAAATTAAATCAGAGATCAATGAAATTGAAAACAAAAGAATCATTCAGAAAATTAATGAAACAAGGAGTTGGTTTTTTGAAAAAATAAATAAAATAGATAAACCATTGGCCACACTAACTAGAAATAGAAAAGTAAAATCTCTAGTAACCTCAATTAGAAATGATAAAGGGGAAATAACAACTGATCCCATAGAGATACAAGAGATCATCTCTGAATACTACCAGAAACTCTATGCCCAGAAATTTGACAATGTGAAGGAAATGGATCAATATTTGGAACACACCCTCTCCCTAGACTTAGCCAGGAAGAAATAGAGCTCCTGAACAGACCAATTTCAAGCACTGAGATCAAAGAAACAATAAAAAAGCTTCCAACTAAAAAATGCCCTGGTCCAGATGGCTTCACTCCAGAATTCTATCAAACCTTCAAGGAAGAGCTTATTCCTGTACTGCAGAAATTATTCCAAAAAACTGAGGAAGAAGGAATCTTCCCCAACACATTCTATGAAGCAAACATCACCCTGATACCAAAACCAGGAAAAGACCCAACCAAAAAGGAGAATTTCAGACCAATCTCACTCATGAATATAGATGGAAAAATTCTCAACAAAATCTTAGCCAATAGATTACAGCTTATCATCAAAAAAGTCATTCATCATGATCAAGTAGGCTTCATCCCAGGGATGCAAGGCTGGTTTAACATACGCAAGTCCATAAATGTTATCCACCATATTAACAGAGGCAAAAATAAAGATCACATGATCCTCTCAATAGATGCAGAAAAAGCATTTGATAAAATCCAGCATCCTTTTCTAATTAGAACACTGAAGAGTATAGGCATAGCTGGCACATTTCTAAAACTGATTGAAGCTATCTATGACAAACCCACAGCCAATATTTTACTGAATGGAGTAAAACTCAAAGCTTTTCCTCTTAGAACTGGAACCAGACAAGGTTGTCCTCTGTCACCTTTACTATTCAACATAGTGCTGGAAGTTCTAGCCAATACAATTAGGCAAGACAAGGAACTAAAGGGAATCCAAATGGGAGCAGAGGAGTTCAAACTCTCCCTCTTTGCTGACGACATGATCTTATACTTAGAGAACCCCAAAGACTCAACCACAAGACGCCTAGAAGTCATCAAAAAATACAGTAATGTTTCAGGATATAAAATCAATGTCCACAAGTCAGTAGCCTTTGTATACACCAATAACAGTCAAGATGAGAAGCTAATTAAGGACACAACTCCCTTCACCATAGTTTCAAAGAAAATGAAATACCTAGGAATATACCTTACGAAGGAGGTGAAGGACCTCTGTAAAGAAAACTATGAAATCCTCAGAAAGGAAATAGCAGAGGATATTAGCAAATGGAAGAACATACCATGCTCATGGATGGGAAGAATCAACATTGTTAAAATGTCTATACTTCCCAAAGCAATCCACCTATTCAATGCCATTCCTATCAAAGTACCTACATCGTACTTTCAAGATTTGGAAAAAATGATTCTGGAAAAATCGGAACCGGAAAAAACCCCGTATAGCTAAGGCAGTTCTTAGTAACAAAAATAAAGCTGGGGGCATCAGCATACCAGATTTTAGTCTGTACTACAAAGCCATAGTGCTCAAGACAGCATGGTACTGGCACAAAAACAGAGACATAGACACTTGGAATCGAATTGAACACCAAGAAATGAAACTAACATCTTACAACCACCTAATCTTCGATAAACCAAACAAGAACTTACCTTGGGGGAAAGACTCCCTATTCAATAAATGGTGTTGGGAGAACTGGATGTCTACATGTAAAAGACTGAAACTGGACCCACACCTTTCCCCACTCACAAAAATTGATTCAAGATAGATAAAGGACTTAAACTTAAGGCATGAAACAATAAAAATCCTCCAAGAAAGCATAGGAAAAACACTGGAAGATATTGGCCTGGGGAAAGACTTCATGAAGAAGACTGCCATGGCAATTGCAACAACAACAAAAATAAACAAATGGGACTTCATTAAACTGAAAAGCTTCTGTACAGCTAAGGAGACAATAACCAAATCAAAGAGACAACCCACACAATGGGAAAGGATATTTGCATATTTTCAATCAGACAAAAGCTTGATAACCAGGATCTATAGAGAAGTCAAATTAATCCACATGAAAAAAGCCAACAATCCCTTATATCAATGGGCAAGAGACATGAATAGAACTTTCTCTAAAGACGACAGACGAATGGCTAACAAACACATGAAAAAATGTTCATCATCTGTATATATTAGAGAAATGCAAATCAAAACATCCCTGAGATATCAGCTAACCCCAGTGAGAATGGCCCACATCTCAAAATCTCAAAACTGCAGATGCTGGTGTGGATGTGGAGAGAAGGGAACACTTTTACACTGCTGGTGGGACTGCAAACTAGTACAACCTTTCTGGAAGGAAGTATGGGGAAACCTCAAAGCACTCAAGCTAGACCTCCCATTTGATCCTGCAATCCCATTACTGGGCATCTACCCAGAAGGAAAAAAATCCTTTTATCATAAGGACACTTGTACTAGACTGTTTATTGCAGCTCAATTTACAATCGCCAAAATGTGGAAACAGCCTAAATGCTCACCAACCCAGGAATGGATTAACAAGCTGTGGTATATGTATACCATGGAATACTATTCAGCCATTAAAAAAAATGGAGACTTTACATCCTTCATATTAACCTGGATGGAAGTGGAAGACATTATTCTTAATAAAGCATCACAAGAATGGAGAAGTATGAATCCTATGTACTCAATCTTGATATGAGGACAATTAATGACAATTAAGGTTATGGGGGGGGAAGCAGAAAGAGGGATGGAGGGAGGGGGGTGGGGCCTTAGTGTGTGTCACACTTTATGGGGGCAAGACGTGATTGCAAGAGGGACTTTATCTAACAATTGTAATCAGTGTAACTGGCTTATTGTACCCTCAATGAATCCCCAACAATAAAAAAAAAAAAAATGAAGAACAAAAAATTATTTTATTCAACTGAATTTTTAAATGAGCACTTTAATTCTAAATTCTCTTCAATTAACTGGAAAGGGACTAAAACAAGGATAAAAACAGTTAATGGAAGCTACACAACCAGCTTATATATGTGAAAATTATTCCACTTCATTATTAATCCTATCAGTGTGAATTCGAGATGATTGTCTTCTACCGATGATAAGAAAGATGAACACCTCATGCTGCTGAGGATTTCAATCTTACACGCTTTAGCCCAAATTGGTTAAAAAAAAAGAACAAAATAATAGTCCAGAGAAGAAACATGGTAAGATCATCTTAAAAGTTATACATTTTGATTTGGTAATTCTCCTAGAAATCTATTTTCTTAAAATTAGAGCCACAAAGAAATACAAAAATAAACATATCAAAGAAATTATGAAGTATTACCTCGTGTTTTATTTGTATCACATAGAAATTAATGAATAATAATTAAGCTATATGACATAATTATCTTTATTAATAATATGTCAATATCATTAGTCACATACTTAAGTTGAATAAAAGTTCTAAACACTTAAGAGTTCACACAATTTGGTTTCTGGACACACAATAGTTAATATTCTATCTTTATGTATTAAGTAAAAAAATACATAACTTTACAATACTAGGTGTTTTTTTTTTTTTTTTTTTTTTTGCAGACTGGTGGTATTTTTTCCTTTTAATTAAAGGCTACACATAAACAGCAGAGAAGAAAGATCAGTGCATGCATCAGCTGCACCAGGTAGGCATGGCAGTGACAGTGTAATCATGTCCTGCCTGAACGTGGCAGTGCAAGAAGAAATCATGCGAATGGTCACTGTGCACGGGACTGACTGAGACAGGATGGAACTGGTAACACTTATAGGGGAGGTTATGAAATGTGGAAAGGAGCCCTAACGACCTTATAATAGATAAACAGTCTTAAAATACCATTAAGACAGTAAATAAATTTCTTATGTCATTACTAGGTTTATAAAAAAAAATAACACTTTGGCCTCTTCCAAATCTAGCGAATTCAGCCAGCTTGAAGATGAATATAATTACAGAATTACAACAATATGAACTCTCCTGCCTTCTATATGTGTTAGTGTAGCTAATTTTGAGTAACCCCATTTATTCAAACTCTGAAGCCATGGCATTTTATTTACCTTACACAATTGGAAATTCATTTATTATTTTCTGTGGCATCTCCTGAACAGTAGATGACTGTGTTGTTTTAGATTGTAATTTTTTTTTTTTTTTTTGAGACAGAGTCTCACTCAGTCATCCTGGGTAGAGTGCTGTGACATCATAGCTCACAGCAATCTCAAACTCTTGGGCTTGAGCAATCCTTTTGCCTCAGCCTACTCAGTAGGTAGGAATATAGGCACCTACTGAGTAGGCTGAGGCAAAAGGATTGCTCAAGCCCAAGAGTTTGGGTAATCCTTTTTTTTTTTTTTAATTAGAGAAGGAGTCTCTCTTTTGCTGAGGATGGTCTCAGCAAGTTCCTCTTCAGGAACTCTTGAATTCAAGTAGTCCGCCTGTCTCAGCCTCCCGAGGGCTAGGATTACATGAGTGAGCCACTGTGCCTGGTCTTGTTTTGTTATTTGGACATTCTCCACCCTGTCTGAAATACTCCGAGTTGCCTGAAAAGGTGGTGCCTTTACTAACTTCTGGACCTTTACAAGTGCTCAGATCATTACCTTCCTGTGATTCAATTTGCTCATGGTTCTACCAAATATATACAATGCCCACACACGTATGAACAAACATAAGCACACTTTTCAAGAGTCAGATGAGACATCACTTTTTCTATGAAGACATTTCTGCATTCCTCTGCAGGAGGTGGTTGGTTACTCTTCCTACATAATCCCAAAATATCCTCTTCATTCCCCATATGGCCTGTTGTATTTGTTTACTTCATCTGTAAGTGAAGTCCCATGGGGCTCTTTTATCATTTCTGCATAAATGAATAAATGAATGGCTTTTTCAAACTATTTGTCTTTTCCTGCATGTTGGTCTCAAACACTTAGTAATGAGGTGATAGGGTCATTGGGGCTAGGGAGTGTATCTATCTATCTATCTATCTATCTATCTATCTATCTATCTATCTATCTATATTTTAAATATTTTTAATATTAATATAATTTTTTTTAGTCTACCACCACTCAATATTTCATGCATAAAGAATTTTTAATACTTACTTATAGGATTTTTTTAAGGCCTGTATCAGATTTTTCCTTTGCATTGTTGTCCTCATATGAAGTCACAGAATTTATCTCTGGAAGGGTCCTTAGAGATCATTTAGTCCAACCTTTTCATTGATATTTCCTTTGGATTTTACTGTGACGGTATTTTAGGTATTTTGGCCCAGAGGCAAGATGAATTAGTTAAGGGAGAAAGTGCTAAGAGTGCATAAATGAAGTTAAGGCAAACTTTTTTGCTGCCTTTTCCTTCTTTTTGAAGGGAGATTTGGCAGCAAGTAGAAGAAAGGGAGGGATACTGGAGGGATACAAAAGAGATTCTGACATTAATGGTGACTCTGGAAGAGTCAAGGATTTGAATTAGTGGAGGGGAAGTGTCTAACAGAGACTAGGGGGAATTGGTGTAGGGCTGGAACTGGTCAGCTGGGAGATAATGACGGGGAAGAGTCCGAATCCAGATCTAACTCAGTCTAATTCAGGCTCAAAAGTGGGGCATCTCTAGGAAGTTTCAGATTCTAAGTCTCTTTAACAGAATAGAGAACTCAGGAAAGATTCTACTTACTATGTGTCTCTTTCTCTCCCCAGCACTTTTATATAACAAAGATGGGTGAAACTGAACCTCAGAATGAGCTGGAAAAGGGAAATAGTCACATATCACATGAAAGTTGGAAATAAGGTCAAGAGAGTGTGGCATATTTGTTCAATGCCATACTGGGGTGTTATCCTTAACTTTTTGAAAAGTATATTATAGCAATGTAACTTGAGAGGTAATACAGCCTAGGTAAGCAAACTTCCCCTGATGGCTTAGAGGGGCATTTATGATTTTATTTTATGTTCCATAGTTCCTTCAGGGAACAGCTAAATGAGTTCATTTCTCCACCTAGGTCTGACTGTCAAGAAACATTTCCTCCATGGGGTCTTGTTCTCTCAAAGCCTAGGACTCAGGAATCTTGTCCCAATTCACTACATGCTATTTTGCTGTTCTGCTTTTGGGCCAGAAGTGAAAAGATAAAAGTTGTTAGAGAATTGTTTTTATATGTGCATTATTGAAGACAAGCAAATATTTTTATAATTTTATTAACTTCCATGTAACCCATTATTTATTAAAATATCTTCCAATTTCCTAGCCCTGGTTTTCTGCTGACATTATGAAAGCAAAGTTATAATCTACATTATACGAGGATAGCCCTAAGACTGAGGACTTAGCTATTTTTATCTGCATTTATCTTGTGTATGATAAGGTACTAAAATGATAATAGGTTTAATATTCTGAAAATTAGTAATGTGTTTTTTTCTCTTGCCTTGCTGAGTACTGGATGTTTTACCTTACTTTCCCCAATGTAGGAAGAAAGGAACATGGTGAAAGTTGGGATTTGTTAAAGAACATACTCAATGACATACCCAAAATGGTTTCTTTTGGGAGACAAACCCTTGAAAACCAGGCTCAGTGAAGATACAGGTTATTGGGAAAAATGGGAAGATGTGTCAGTTCAGTGAGGCAAGGAGGACTCCAGATTGATCCTATACGGATGCAGAAGAACCCACACTATCCCTCCCCAGTTAAAGGCTCAGCATATGAGTATAAACTTGTAGGCATAGAAAATAAATTCAGGAAGGTCATAAAGTTTAACTTTTCTAAGCCATTTTCAGTCACAGTTGGTATGGGTATGTGCTTGAGAGCCAGGGGCCCACCATGGGGCCTGCTGTGACGGTGCTGGGTTAAATTGCCAGGCAGAGGCACAAATAGAAATAATGCAACGACACGGTATCCCCTAACCAAAGTCAAAAGTGATAAGATCATCTTGAGTTACAGGCCTTATTCATTATCTAAGAGTTCTAGCAGGACGAGCTACAATGAAGTGAACAAGAGATCTCATTCCGTGACATAAGTAGCCAGATAGCATCATGTTTTGAGACTTTGACTTTTGCCCTCAATACAAGTTTGTGTAAGACACACTGCTCTCTGATACTCAGGAACATTCTAAGGGTGAACTGAGAAAGGCATAATGAGCTCAGAAAGATGAAATACTAAGAGGTGGTTTCCTAAACAGAGTGGACATTAAAGGGATGAATCAAAGCAGTAGGTCTAAAAAAGAATGGAATGGATTAGGCATTAAATTACTGTTAGAAGATTAAGAAATACATGAAGCTGGGAGGAAAGACAGCTTTAGTAACGGGGGAAAAGAGGGTTTTTGTTCTGTTTTGTCTTAGGTTTCTTTTGCACATTTGAGCACATTTTTAAGTTAAACCTGCAATTTTACCTCACGGCAACGCATGACAGTAGATATATTGAGAAAAAGTAGCACCATTTCTTCCCGAGACACTTAGAAATGAGTGGAAATCTAGA
Organism: Nycticebus coucang; assembly: GCF_027406575.1. Lineage (NCBI taxonomy): Eukaryota > Metazoa > Chordata > Mammalia > Primates > Lorisidae > Nycticebus > Nycticebus coucang. Next base: position 58,499,238 of record NC_069786.1, read on the forward strand.
TATTACTGCTGAATTCCTATCCCATCTAGATATTATGTCTGACTCCTATCCCATCTTTGTCGGTCAGTGGGGTGGGATAGTCAGGTGATGCTTCACAAAAGGGGTAGAAATTTAATTGAGTCTTAATTTATAGCTAGGGCTTAGGAAAACAGAGAATACCATTGAGGGAAGGGTAGATGCTTGGAACAGAGTTGTGCAGCCAGAATCACACAGAGTATGACTAATATGAATGATAACACTTCATGCCTATTTTCAGCATTATGGCATATCAAGCAATTTGGAAAGCCCTATGGATACAAAAGACCTAGAAACATTGTGTAAAAATACAGCAAATATTCCTTTCAGACTCAGAAGTGAACTTCCAAAAATGGATGAGACATAAGCAGGAATCAAAATTCATAGTTACATAGTAGAAGGTGATGTAGATTTCAGGCATGCTTTGCAAGGCTTTCCCAATCTTTAAAACTAAGAGGGCTGAATATTAATGGTGATACATGCTTAGAACAGAGGGCACCACATAAAGTCAAGATCCATAAAAGATCAGTACTTTGGTCAAAGGCAGACTTGAACAAACAAGTAAACTCATCTGTTCTAACCTGGGCTTGAGTAGGAAAAATGTCTCCTCTAAAAATTTATGCACTTTAGCCTATATTCACAAGGGTTTAAAACTTAAATTTTCCCTCTCTGGTGGTCTAGGAGACCACAAATAGTAAATTACCCTAAGTAATTGATATTGACTGAAATTATACAGGAATGTCTCCCAAAAGGATAGGACACTTCTCAGGATCCCCAGAGATAAAGCCCTGCTAAACATGAATTCAAAGTCACAATTACAAAATACATAAAGAATAATCAGCAAAGAGCTTACAGATACCAAATAATTTAGTTACTGAATATATATGTACAATCATGCATTTAAGATGTTGAGAGAAAAACAGGTTGAAACATGGAAAAGAATAATATATTTTTAAATATAATCATAATTGTAAAAAGTATGTGTAGAAATAAAAAATAATAATGATTAAAACTGAAAATTCAATGGCAATCTTAAATAACAGGCTACACCAGAGCATAGCTGAAAAAATAATATGTGTTTAAATAATTACCCTGAATTTAGTATGAGACACAACATGAAATATAATACAGAGTTTAAGGGGCTTGAGGACAGAATGAGAAGATTTAATATGTATTTAATTAGCTTCCAGTAAAAACAATTCTATATAATGAGAAAAAGTAAGAGAGGAAATAGTTGTAGATATTTTCCACAATTGAAAAGCATGGATACTCAGATTGATGGAGGCTAATAAAACTCAATCGAGTAAATAAAAAGGAGTCTACAGCTAGACATATTATGTCACATGAGACTGCAGAATGCTAAGCACAGAAAGAACATTTCAAAAGCAGACATAGAGAAAGGAAGATTTTCTCCAAAGGGCTATGATTAGAGAGACTGTAAACATTTCAACAGCATCAATAGAAATCATAAGACAATAGAATAACCTTCAATATGTGAAAAGAAAAAGTTGCCACATAGAATTCTGTTCAAGGGGAAGAACACATTTTAATCAAAACAACACTAAAAATTTGCCTTAACAAACCCTTAGTAAAAATCCTCTCAAGCACATAAAATTTTTCAGTTACTACGAATAAAATTATTCCAGAAGCCTGTTGTTGTAGCCTATTATTTAAGCTTGCCACTGGATTATAAATTTTGTCATTACTTTTTATAAGTCTTATTTAAAATTATAACTCACTTTCAAAAATATAATGTTCTTTTCTATGTTTCGACCTATTTTCTTTTTCTGCAAGATGAGGTCTTCCTATGTTGAGCAGGCTGGTTTCAAACTCTTGGCCTCAAGGGATCATCCTATCTTCCAAGCAGCTAGGATGATAGGGGTAAATCACCACACCCAGCATCAACTTTGTTTTTGTTACGATGCTACTCAAAAGGTATTGAAGCAAAAACTGGTTAAAACTTAGGTGATGCATGCCTGTAGTTCCAGTTACTCAGGAGGCTGAGGGAGAAGGGTCACTTGAGCCCCAGAGTTTGAAGTTGTAGTAAACTATTGTGATGCCACTGCACTCTACCCAGGGTGATGGAAAGAGACTCTCTCTCAAGAAAATTATGGGTTGTATAAAGCAACAATAACTATTAATTTTAGGGCAAAAAATGAGACATAACAAATCTACTAGATTAAAAATATATATAAGAGGGGAGAGGGTGATTGTAGATAAGGATGCATGCTAAAATTTTGAAGGATTGATAACAGAACAGAAATAGAGTGAATTCAATTGTAGAGGGACAGTGAAATAGGAACTTGAATAATCCCTCCTCCAAGATAACATTTGTTTGTTTATTTTTTTAAAAAACAAGTATAGATGAAGCCAAGTAAATAGAGCACAAAGAAACTGGGACTCTTATCCATTTTGAATGGTAATCTAAATCTGCACTGCTATTTTGAAGAATAATAGTCTATCTCTTAAATATTAAGTTGTTCATAACTCATGACAAAATAATTATTTTCCAAGATATATAGGGCTGAGCAGTACTTCTATGGCTGTTTATGTTTTCAAAACTTTAAAACTGTTTAATGTACTGTAAACTGATAATTTTGCAAAATAAATCATCACATGCCTAAATGATGTAGCAAAGTGAAATGCTATAAGAGATTTTTTTGGCTCCGCACCTGTAGCACAGTGGTTACAGTGCCAGCCACATACACCAAGTGTGGCAGGTTTGAACCCGGCCTGGGCCAGCTAAACAACTGCAACAAAAAAATAGCCAGGCATTGTGGCTGGTGCCTATAGTTCCAGCTATTTCGGAGGCTAAGGCAAGAGACTCTCTTAAGCCCAAGAGTTTGAGGTTGCTGTGAGCTGTGACAACACAGCACTGTACTGAGGGCGACAGAGTGAGACTTTGTCTCCAAACAAACAAACAAGCATCTTAACAGAGGATTGCAGAAAAAGCAACAAAAGAAAAGCCTGGATTTTCTATTAATAATGATGAGTTTTTGGGCCGGGTGCAGTGGCTCACACTTATAATCCTAGCACTCTGGGAGGCTGCAGCCAGTGGATTGCCTGAGTTCACATGTTGGAGAGAGACCTTGTCTCTAAAAATAGCTGGGCATTGTGGCTGGTGCCTGTAGTCCCAGCTACTTGGGAGGCTGAGGCAAGAGAATCTCTTAAGCCCAAGAGTTTGAGGTTGCTGTGAGCTGTGACACCACAGGCACTCTACCGAGGGCGACATCATGAAACTCTGTCTCAAAAAAAAAAAAAAAGTTTTCATATGCTTACTCTGTGGTGATTGTATTTACTTCATCATAGATAACTAACAATTCATGGATTGTCACTGGTCCACAAACCACACTTTGTGTGGCATCACTCTGTCAAAAGACTAAAACACATGCAAAGGAGAAGATGCTCAAATAATCACGGTAGCACTGTTTATAATAGCAAACAAAACACAAATTAGCTAAATGACTCTCAACTGATGAATAGCTAAATAGTGAAATATTCATACATATGATATATTTAGTGATATTAATGAACTAAGATTACATATACCAAGGCCGGTAAATATTAAAAGCTGAGTATTGAGCACAAAATGTAATTTTCAGAAAAATGCACGTCATATGAAAGTATAACACAAAATGATTACTTTTTTTAAAGGAATAAATATATTTGTAGCAAACATAATAGGAGTAATAAGCACCAAATTTAGGATGCTTAACTACTTGTAGCTGTGGGAAGAGAAGAAAATTTATTGGATAGGGCTCTTGAACTATATTTGTATTATTAAACTTCTTTAGCTGAGTAGCAGGTTGAACTGTGTTGATTATGTCATCATCTATTTTTGTATGTTTAAAACATCTCATGATTTAAAAAAAAGATAAATTCACAAAATAGTTAACAGCTTAGAACTGTAATAATCATTCAGATCTGCTATTCTCCAACACAGTTGGATTTTGTTTGATATTCTTTATAGAACTTCAAATTGTGTGTTGTTAATATCTCAAGTCAGCATAAGTATACTACCTGTGATTTTTGTTGCCTCATACTCCTTTCCCTAAAACCTCCTCCATATGGGGCGGCGCCTGTGGCTCAGTCGGTAAGGTGCCAGCGCCATATACTGAGGGCAGCGGGTTCAAACCCGCCCCGGCTGAACTGCAACCAAAAAATAGCTGGGCGTTGTGGCGGGCGCCTGTAGTCTCAGCTACTCAGGACGCTGAGGCAAGAGAATAGCTTAAGCCCAGGAGTTGGAGGTTGCTGTGAGCTGTGTGATGCCATGGCATTCTACCGAGGGCCATAAAGTGAGACTCTGTCTCTACCAAAAAAAAAAAAAAAACCTCCTCTATATGAAGCACATCTTTTCCAGGTACCCGTGTATAGGGAGCCTTAGCCAATTAGAGGAGGTTTCATAAACATTGTAATAAGCATGGATCGTGGTGGTGCCTCCCACATTCTGAACCAAGATTAACTACTAAGTGCTTTTCATTTTCATATTCCACACTTCAAACATTGCCTATATACATGTTAATTATAAACAAACAATTGCTATACTCTGACTATTTATATAATGGAAAAGGCATTTAATTAATAATTAAAATCTAGCGAGGATTGTCTCAGTGGTCAGGGCGACTTGTGCATTCTTTGTTATATTCTCTTGTGGTTTAAAAATTTATTGAGGTTCTCAAATGTTAGGTAGCAGCACAAATAGTCCTACCTTAAGAATCATATTACACTCTACACACAGAGAAAGGAGTGCCTATTGTACTTTTAATGATAATTGTTTAATCATTTATGCAACACTTTCTCAATGCAGAATAACTTAGAGTCATTTTATTTATTGTTAAAGTAGTAAAACAAGAAGGTTATTAAACTCTCCCATTGTTTTACTGTATTTTTTTTTCTTTTTATGATTGTGATCAGCAAAAAATCCTAGCTCTATGAGATTGTTTATGAATGTAATTATAATTGTGAATACACATAAAAAGTGTACTAATAACTCATACTTTGAGTACACTGGTAAGAAAAGTACAACTTTTCTCTTGGACTTCTTATAAGTTTGTTTTCAAGTAATTAATAAAATGATGACATATTTTACACTTAACTGGAAGTGACTAAATTAGTGATAGAAAAATTGCTGCAATAATTTTCTAATAGTATGGTTTTCTAAACTTTCCTACAACCTAAACTGTTGCTGGAGTAGAAATGAGGCATATTTCTTTAAAAATGCCAAAGATTATGATTGAGTACAGGTTACGACAGGCCTATCATTGATTTTTTCCACATTAATTTGATCTCCATTTCCAAAGTTCAATTTATGACTCATTGGATGAAGGAGTGAAATTCAATTCCATCTGACTCATGTACTGAACATATGTTTCTTCCATGTTAGCTTTTGTGAAGTTTGAGAACATGGCCCTCCTCAATTGAATACTTGGCTGTGGGGAGAGACAAGACTTTGGAATACTAAATTTTTTTTTTAATTTTTTATTATTTAGTTTTGTAAAGTAGTTTCAATTGTTTTTCTAGGATGCACCATAGGTGTGGCTGCACCCATTACCCTCCCCCTACCTTCACCTCCCCCCTCCCTTACCCTTCCTTGGCCCTTTCCTCATAGTCTTGTGCTATAGTTGGGTTATAGTCTTCATGTGAAAGCTATAATTTAGCTTCATAGTAGGGCTGAGTGCATTGGATAATTTTTCTTAGATTCCTGAGATACTTTGCTAAGAAGAATGTGTTCCAGCTCCATCCATGTAAACATGAAAGAGGTAAAGTCTCCATCTTTCTTTAAGGCTGCATAATATTCCATGGTATACATGTACCACAATTTGCTAGTCCATTTGTGGGTTGATGGGCACTTGGGCTTCTTCCATGAATTAGCAATTATGAATTGGGCTGCAATAAACATTCCGGTACACATGTCTTTGTTACATTGTGATTTTTGGTCTTCTGGGTATAAACCTGGTAAAGGAATTACAGGCTTGAATGGCAGGTCTATTTTTAGGTCTCAAAGTATTCTCCAAATATCCTTCCAGAAGGAATGTAATAGTGTGCATTCCCACTAGCTGTGTAGAAGTGTGCCCCTTTCTCCACATTCACGCCAACATCTCTGGTTTTGGGATTTTGTTATGTGGGCTACTTTTACTGGGGTTAGGTGATATCTCAAAGTAGTTTTGATTTTCATTTGTATGATGATTAAGGATGATGAGCTTTTTTTCATGTGTTTGTAGATCGTGCGTCTGTCTTCTTTAGAGAAGTTTCTCTTCAAGTCCCTTGCGCACCCTGAGATGGGATCACATGTTCTTTTCCTGCTAATATGTTTGAGTTCTCTGTGGATTCTGGTTATTAGACGTTTATCGGAGGTATAACCTGCAAATATTTTCTCCCGTTCTGAGGGCTGTCTGCTTGCTTTACTGTTCTGGGCTGTGCAGAAGCTTTTTAGTTTGAGCAGGTCCCAGTAGTGTATTTTTGATACTGCTTCAATTGCCTGGGGAGTCCTCCTCATAAAATATTCACCCAGGCTGATTCCTTCAAGAGTTTTCCCTGCACTTTCTTCAAGTATTTTTATAGTTTCATGTCTTAAGTTTAAATCTTGTATCCAGTGAGAGTTTATCTTAGTTAATGGTGAAAGATGTGGGTCCAGTTTCAATCTTCTATAGGTTGCCAGCCAGTTCACCCAGCACCATTTGTTAAATAGGGAATCTTTTCCCCACTGAATGTTTTTAATTGGCTTGTCAAAGATCAAATAATGGTAAGTAGCTGGATTCATCTTTTGGTTCTCTATTCTGTTGCATACATCTACTTCTCTGTTTTTGTGCTAATACCATGCTGTTTTGATCACTATCGATTTGTAGTACAGTCTTGGGTCTCGTAGGGTGATTCCTCCTGCTGTGTTTTTATTGCTGAGTAATGTTTTGGCTTTACGAGGTTTTTTCTGATTCCATATAAAACGAAGCATTATTTTTTCAAGATCTTTAAAATATGACAATGGAGCTTTAATAGGAATTGCATTAAAATTATATATTGCTTTGGGTAGTATAGACATTTTAACTATGTTGATTCTTCCCAGCCATGAGCATGTTATGTTTTTCCATTTGTTAACATCTTCAGCTATTTCTTTTCTTAAAGTTTCATAGTTCTCATTGTAGAGATCGTTCACATCCTTTGTTAGGTATACTCCCAAATATTTCATCTTCTTTGGCACTACTGTGAAGGAATAGAGTCCTTGACTGTTTTTTCGGCTTGGTTATTGTTGGTATATTTAAAGGCTATAGATTTATGGGTGTTGATTTTGTAGCCTGAGACACTGCTATATTCCTTGATCACTTCTAAAAGTTTTGTGGTAGAGTCCCTAGCGTTTTCCAGATATATGATCATGTCGTCTGCAAAGAGTGAAAGTTTGATCTCTTCTGACCCCATGAGGATACCCTTGATCGCCTTTTCTTCCCTGATTGCAATGGCTAAAACTTCCATTACAATGTTAAAGAGCAATGGAGACAATGGGCAACCTTGCCTGGTTCTTGATCTAAGTGGAAATGATTTCAATTTAACTCCATTCAATACGATAATTGGCTGTGGGTTTGCTGTAGATGGCCTCTATTAGTTTAAGAAATGTCTCTTCTATACTAATTTTCTTAAGTGCTCTGATCATGAAGGGATGCTGGATATTATCAAAAGCTATTTATGCATCAATTGAAAGAATCATATGGTCCTTATTTTTTAGTTTGTTTGTGTGCTGAATTACATTTATAGATTTATGTATATTGAACCAGCCTTGAGACCCTGGGATAAATCCCACTTGGTCATGGTGTATAATTTTTTTGATGTGTTGTTGGATTCTGTTTGTTAGGATCTTATTGAGTATTTTAGCATCAATATTCATATTGGTCTATAATTTTCTTTTCTTGTTGGATCTTTCCCTGGTTTGGGGATCAAGGTGATGTTAGCTTTGTAGAATGTGTTGGGTAATATTCCTTCTTTTTCTATATTTTGGAAGAGGTTTAGTAATATAGGTACTAGTTCTTCTTTAAAGGTTTGGTAGAATTCTGACATAAAGCCATCTGGTCCTGGGCTTTTCCTTTTCGGGAGATTTTGTATAGTTGATGCTATTTCAGAATTTGATATAGGCCTGTTCAACATTTCCACTTCATTCTAGCTAAGTCTTCATAGGTGGTGTACTTCCAGGTATTGGTCGATTTCTTTTAGATTTTCATAGTTGTGAGAGTAGAGTTTCTTGTAGTATTAGTTAAGGATTTTTTGAATTTCTGAGGGGTCTGTTATTATTTCATTGCTACCATTTCTGATTGATGAAATTAGAGATTTTACTCTTTTTTTCCCGGTTAGGTTGGCCAAAGGTTTATCTATTTTATTGATCTTTTCAAAAAACCAACTTTTGGATTTATTGATCTGTTGTATAATTCTTTTGTTTTCAATTTCATTTAATTCTGCTCTGATTTTGGTTATTTCTTTTCTTCTGCTGGGTTTAGGGTTGGAGTGTTCTTCCTTCTCCAGTTGCTTGAGATGTCCCATTAAGTTATTAACTTCCTCTCTTTCCGTTTTCTTGAGAAAGGCTTGCAGTGCTATAAATTTCCCTCTTAGGACTGCCTTTGCAGTATCCCAGAGGTTCTGGTAATTCATGTCTTGATTGTTGTTTTGTTCTGAAAATTTGGTGATTGCTTCTTAATCTCGTCTATAACCTATCTATCCTTCAGCATAAGGTTGTGTAGCTTCCACATTTTTTTATGGGTATGTAGGTTCCTGTTGTTATTGAGTTCAACTTTTATTCCATGATGGTCTGAGAAGATGCCAGAAATAATTTCTATTTTTTTAAAATTTGCTGAGGTTAGGTTTGTGGCCTAGGATGTGGTCAATTTTGGAGTATGTTCCATGGGCTGATGAGAAAAATGTGTATTCAGTTTTGTTGGGATGAAATGTTCTGTAGATGTCTGTTAAGTCCAGATGTTGAATGGTTAAGTTTAAATCTAATATTTCTTTGCTTAGCTGCTTTTTGGAGGATCTATCCAGCACTGCTAAAGGGGTGTTAAAATCTCCAACTACTATGGAACTGGAGAAAATCAAGTTGCTCATGTCTGTTAGAGTTTCTCTTATAAACTGAGGTGCGTTCTGGTTGGGTGCATAAATATTAATAATTGAAATCACATCATATTGAGTATTACCTTTAACAAATATGAAGTGTCCATCCTTATCCTCACTTATTTCGGTTGGTTTAAAGCCTATTGGGTCTGTGAATAGGATTGCAATGCCTGCTTTTTTCTGTTTTCCATTTGCCTGGAATATAGATGACCATCCCTTTACCTTGTGTCTGTGTTTGTCTTTTAATGTAAGATGAGATTCTTGTATGCATCAGATATCTGGCTTGAGTTTTGTATCCAGTTTTGTATCCAGTCAGCCAAACTGTGCCTCCTTAGAGGACAATTTAAACCATTCACATTAATTGAGTATATGGACAAGTCTTTTGAGAGTCCGGTGGTCATTTTTAATCCTTTTGAGACTTTGGTAGTTGGAATTTGATCAAAATTTTCTGTGTGGGTTTACTTTTGTGGTGGAGGATTATGCTGGTCTTTATGGAGGACAGGTCTGAGAATATTCTGGAGAGCTGGTTTAGTTATGGCAAATTTCTTCAACATGTGAATGTCATTAAAGTATTTAATTTCTCCATCATAAATGAAACTCAGTTTAGCTGGGTACAGGATCCTGGGTTGAAATTTATTTTGTTATAGGAGATTAAAAGTCATTGACCTTCCTCTTCTAGCTTGGAAAGTTTCAGCAGAGAGATTTGCAGTTATTCTATTATTCTTGCCCTTGTCGGTGATGGTTTTCTTTCATCTGGCTGCTTTCAGAATTTTCTCCTTCATATTTATGTTAGTAAAATTGATTGTGATGTGTCTGGGGGATGTCATATTTGGGTTGAGTCATGCTGGAGTTCTGAAACTGTCTGCTATCTGAATTTCAGAATCTCTTGGCATGTCTGGAAAGTTCTCCTTCATAATCTCATGGAGAAGAGACTCTGTGCCTTGTGAAGCCACTTCCTCACTTTCGGGGATCCCTATAAGACAAATATTGGTTTTCTTCAAATTATCCCAGAGCTCTCTGAGAAAGTGACCTGTTTTTGCCCTCCATTTCTCTTCCTCTCTGAGAGTTGGGGAGCGTTTGAAATCATTGTCTTCAATGTCAGAAATCCGTTCTTCTGCTTGCTCCATTCTGTTACTGAGGGATTCTACTGTGTTTCTCAGATCTTTGAGGGCTGCAACTTCTTGTCTCAATGTGTGAAAATCTTTGGTCATTTGGTCTTTGAAATCATTGAATTCTTGAGATATCTTTTGGGTTACTGCTTGGAATTCTAATTTGATCTTATTTGCTATCCAGATTCTGAATTCGATTTCTGACATCTCAGCTATTTGTTTGTGCATGGGATCTTGTGCTGTGTCTGCCCCATTGATCTCTGGGAGTGTTGATCTACTCTGATTATTATATTGACAGAGTTTTTCTGTTGATTTTGCCTCATGATTGCTTTTCACCATTGCCTCTGGCTGTCCTGAGAGTTGGAGAGGTGTCTCTCCAATGTTAGACCCCAGCGGGATCACTCTATTGTTGCTGGATCTTTGTAGGGAATGACCCTGTGTCTTTCCTCTGGGGCTGCCCCAGCCAGGGCGTTCTGGTTGCAGAAGCAGCTCCGGAGTGTGACACACCCAGATCCAGCAACAGGGCGGGAGGTGGTACGCACGGTTCTGGGAGTGCCTGGCACCTAGTGACTTTGGCACAGACAGCCCAAGGTTCCAGCAGTCTCTGGCCAGGAGAAGGGCTCTGCGCAGTGGCAAGGAGGGCTCCGGAGGGCACGCAGCTACCAGGGTCCCTGGCCAGATGAGCGGGTCAGTGTGGAGGAAGGGAGGGTACAGGAGGGAGGACGCAGGGTTGCGCGGCTCCTGCAGTTCCTTGTCAGGGTATGTGGAGGCCTGGTGGGCAGGGGTCGTTGGTCAGGGTCATAGCGCAGCTCTTATGGATGTCTGGGCAATGCTAAGCCCAAGAGTTTGAGGTTGCTATGAGGTGTGACACCATGGCACTCTACCCAGGGCAACAGCCTGAGGGTCCAGTGTGCCAAAACCAGTCTCACTCTGCCCCTGAGGGTTAAGGCTGTAGGGCAGCTTAGTCCCTGCCTTTAGGCTGCTCACTTGATAGGTTACTTGCTCCTGCCCTATCCTTGCTCTGGGACCCTCAGGGCACAGCTTGCCAGGGAAGTTCTCTCACAATGGCTCCCTGTGGCCCACAGCCAAATACTATTAGCTCTGTCCAGCTCAGCGGCTCAGTCTGGGGCCCTAGACAATTCCCAACGTTCTCTGCACTCCTGTTCAGGCTCTCCCGAAGGCAGTTCAACTGAGTGTCAAGTCCAAAAACACTGAAACAGTTCACAGGTAAGGCCTTTTCCATTTGCAGTCTCACTGCAGCTTGTACTTATGACTGCCGGTGGGATTAGGTCGATCGAACACATACAACCACTTGCCAGTTTTCCACTGTTTTTGTCCTCCTCTTGGGGTCCAGAAGTCCCTTGCTGACTCCATGTATCCTCAAAGGGATGATTTTAGGCAGATCCCACCAGCCAGAGATGCCTGGAGTCTTATCTCTCCAGACACACTGTGCCTTGTTGCAGGGAAGCTGTTACTTGGTCGCCATCTTGCTCCTGCTCCCCCAAGAATGTATTATTTATGTAATAAAAAGAAAAGAACCTGTTTTTTAAAGCCATCCCTAAAGATCACATGCAAGAGGCTTTGGAGTACTAAATCTTTTATGTGAAAAATAGATAAAACAGCCAACATGTCACATTATATCTTGTGGCACAGACAAGCTAGACTTTAGAAAACTTGGAAGTTTTCTTCATGTATCACTAACTAGTTGAATGACTTTAACTTAGTATCACTTTTAACTTCCTTGGGTCTTGGTTTCCTCATCTGTAAAATGAGGATTGCACCATGTTACATCATCAATTGTCTCAGACTATTGTTCCTTACATAGGATTTGTCACTGACCTCATCCTGACCTTCTTTACACCAGGTTAAAACTTGGGTTGGGTAGCAAGATGAAAAGAAGTAGCTTAGAATTGCAAATTCTATAAAGGTCATTAGAGTTGACCTCCATCTTGAGATTTCTCCTTAACACAGGGAAAAAATATAATAATAGAATACGTATAGATTTATATTATAGTGAAAATTTATTTCTGCTTAGAAAGGTACTCTAACTCCCTCCAATGCCTTTTATTTTCCTGCTTAAAACTATAGAGATCAATTCTAAGGAGGAAAATTCAGTAGTTCTGTAATCCCATTTATGTCCACAGTATCACACATGACACAAACATGCTTACATAGAATTTTAAGTGTATAGAAAAAAATCACTAGTTAAAAAAACAACTCAACCACTGATTTAAAAATAAAACTACATCTGCCTGGCACAGTGGCTCATGCCTGTAAACTTAGCACTCTGGGGGCTGAGGTAGGCAGATTTTCTGAGCTCAGGAGTTTGAGACCAGCCTGAGCAAGAGGGAGACCCCATTTCTAAAAATACCCAGGTGCTGTGGCAGCCTATAGTCCCAGCTACATGGGAGGCTGAGGCAAGAGGAGCACTTTTGCCCAAGAGTTTGAGGTTGTTGTAAGCTATGATGCCATGGCACTCTACCAAGGGCAACAAAGTGAGACTCTGTCACCAATAAATAAATAAAACTACATTTACTTGGCAAAATTATATTATCTTACTTTTGAAACTTTGACCATTTTAAATGGTTACCTTTGGGTTCAAAATTCTTTTGTATCTTATTATTTGTGGTCTGTACACATTTACAGATTTATGGCTGCAGATGTTACTGGATTGATGGAGCAAGTGAGTCTTCATTCAACCTAACTGAATTAGCTTATTAAATGTCTCTGATTTTCTACTGTATGCACTAGAGGTGTGGAAAACTTTCCAGTGCAACAAAACAATTTTAAGATACACTATCATATCGAATAATTAAATGGGGGATGCGAAGGTAGATAAGCTAGATTAGACAGTATTAGACCCAATAGCATTGCCATAGCTTATTGACATATTTATTCATGCATGTTTAATTTATTCTTTCAGAAAACATATGCTAAAATTCTGGCATGGGTGAATCACACTTCTAGGCTCTGTTATGAATAAAGAGATGAAATGAAAAAAGTTGCTGTCTTTAAAGAAATTGTCTTGGATAGTTCTGTTGAATGTTGAGTTCATCTGTCTAGCCATTCATTTATTCATTTATTTATTCAATTACTCTTCATCAAGGAAATATAAAGTTATTAATTAATAAGTTACACACTTTAAGAAATATGATATACTTCAAGATTATATCCCAAAGAAATAAAAAAGTCCTGAAAAAATCTTATTAAGAGGGTGAGTACAAGGTCAGAAAACATCAAAATTTCATTAATGGGGTAGATTCAAGACAAAAGACCAAGGGGAATATTGGAAAGTTCATTGACAGGCTTTTAATTCTTAAAATAATTTTCTCTAAAATGGAACAACAAGCTGAATTAGTCTGTGGTTCAAGACTCAATTCTTCTAAAAAATTCCTTTGCCCTCGTCTCCCTCTAGAAAAACCTCCAAAATCAATGCCAGATGACAGCTGATCTATTAATATTTCCTCTGTGACAAGACAACCTGAAAACAAACGAAGACAATTATATCCTTCTCCCAAAGGGATTCTTATTATAGAAAAGCCAACATATATCCCTATCATTAGTAAAATAATTCTCCATTGGCTTAAGTATTTGCTGACAAATATTTTGTATGCTGTTGCAAAATCATCTCCTGATCCTGGAAACTACTTCACAGTAATTAAACTCATCTTGTCCCATAGACCTTGTTCCAGAACATATCGCTTGGAAATCTAATTTGTTGTTACTTAGTATTTAACTTCTGTTTTTATACATTACTTTTTTTTATTTTTTTATTTTTTAATTTCAGTGTGCTTGTTCATTCTTCTTTGTTCGAAGTACTCCTTTTTTGTTGATTTTCTTCTTTCTCCTGCAGTGCTGGCTGTTTTTGATGTTGTTGGTAGAGACGGGGTCTTACTCTGGCTGACTGCTGCTCATATGGGTTTTGAATCTCTGAGCTCAGGCAATCCACCCGCCTCAGCCTCCCACAGTGCTGGGACTACAGGGGTGAGCCACCACGCCCGGCCTATACATTACTTTTTAAAGGATATAAAGAATTTGTGCAAATATCAAGATTAAGTATAATGCTTATTAACCTTTAAGATTTGGGGATTTTACCATGACTTGTTCTAAGGAAACTGCTGAACAACAGAGACCTAAGTCCAAAGGACTGGGACTAGGAGATCCATGGCCAGTCCTCCTCAGATGCACTATACAGATAACATCTCTATGAGAGAGCATTCACGTGTGTGTGTGTATAAATATGGTCGAACCTTCATAATTGACAACCTCTCTACATTAACCATGTCCTTAAACTGACCTAATTTTCATAAACTAGACATTCACCACATGTACAGATCAGTACAGTATGCCTAGTTCCTTATGTTGATCAGTTTATTATAGTCCCTTGGGTATACTTACAGAGGTTCTATTGTATACACAGCGCATACGTGTGTGTGTATTAACATATTATCTCTTTAATTCTATCGTGAAGATGTTTGAAGGTCCCTTTTAGAGATTTGAATGCCCAGAAATTTTAAAATCCATGCCAAATCACCTATATACTGGTGATTTCAACTTTGGATTTCTTGTTTCTTTAGGCCAGCAGTTCTCAACCTGTGGGTCGCAACCCCTTTGTAACAATGAAAATACATCACGTCATTAGGAAGGTTGAGAACCACTGCTTTGGACCTTTACCTGTTGAACATTAGAACATGTTGTAACTTCATTGGCCTGGTTGAAAATAATATTTTAGATAGTGAACTTCTTACTTTTTAAAAATATTTTTTCTTCCGATATTTTATCCTTGTTATTTACAAAAACATTTCCAAATTCCCTCAGATGAATTAATTGATTTACTTATTTTGAAAGACAGGTTCTTGCTCTGTCACTCCAGTGCAGTGGTGAGAATACTGCTCACTGTTACCTTGAACTCCTGGGCTCAAGTGATCTTCCTGTTTCGTCTCAGTAGCTGAAACTGCAGGCGTACACCACCTGGTAATTCTTCTTTTCTCCCCTCCCTCCCTTCCTTTTTCCTTCCTTCTGAAACAATGTTTTGCTATGGTGCCCAGTATGGTATCCACATGCTGGCCTCAATCCTCCAGCCTTGGTCTTCCAAAGTGCTGGGATTATAGGAACATGATCCATTATGCTCAGCCAAAGTCCCTCAAATTTAAAACTAACATCTATTTTTAAGATCTTTTATCCCTCATATTTTATTTTAAGCCATTTGAAAATTCATTACTCCTTTATGAGGACTCATGGATTCTCCTGCTTATTTGTCTCCTAATCACTGAATAACAGTTCAGGTCTTTACAAATAGGAGAGCCTCTTTAATGGTTTTTCTTCTATCCCTTTTGCAGGTGCCAAGAAATCATGAAATAATCTTCCTATTACAGAGCTTCTGTCACCATAATTCTTTTGCTCAATAATACGGGCTATCTCTAATAGCTAGCATAAGCATGACAGATCATCCTAACTAGGACATATTTGAGAAATGGAAATTCTATTATTATTATGCTTAGGCAAAAGGCATTAGTTAGGACTGCTCTCATAAATGGAGATATATGGTTCCTTCAAACATAAAATAACCCAAACTTTCCCTCACTTACAAATGCTTCTACCAAATTACCTTCTCCCATGCTTTCTTCCATTTCATGCTTTTTAAAAAGTGTGCGTATAAACTATTTTGGTTAAGCAACTTTAGTTGCCTTCACAGAACATTGCTAGTTTTGACCCTTGTGCCTTCTACAGAGGCAATTCTGTACTTTTATTGTGTGATTTCTTGTTTTTCCTATGCTTCATAACCTGGGAGTAATCATCTTTAAAATCAGAGAATATGAAAGAGTGAACCATGGCATGGAGGATACTAAAGATGTACCCCAGCTGGCGAAAATCTTCTAGCCAAGTAAAGAGCCATAACATGCTGACATGCATCGCAACTGAGAGGACTCCTTTGCTCTGCCATGCTTGACAACCTCACTCGCTTTGTGTTCCCAGTCTGGAGAAGAAGAAGAGGCCCTGAAACTTTTGACAGATATTTTCAGCCTATGTATATTTCTCTGGGATTTTGAAAAAATTTATGCTTGAAACATTTTTCTAATTATGTCTTTCTAATTAAGACAATGCCTTAATACATTGTCATAATAATTGACAATTATTATATACTAATTTTCTCTGTGGCTGAATAAAAAAATACACAAGATTTTTATGTACATACATATTTAATTCTCATTCCTCAAATAACTTTAGTAAGTACAGCTTTAGCACTTCTTGTGTATATGTATAGAAGAAAAGATTAAGTATTATTAGCTGGTTTTAAACTGCACCAGAGGCTGAATTTTTATGTAAAACTTTATTTCACATCAGAGGTTCTTCTAAATGCAAAGTAGCTGTTGACTTTCATTTTAGCAAAATTGAAGTAATTTATTTAGTTACATTTGTTAAAGAATCTGTTTGTATTATTACATTTTTTCTATGAGAAAAGTAGTCAAAATACCAAAAGATAACATTGCTATTAAGGGGTATTTTCCTTTTGCCACTTCATATGTGTGTCTTTTAAAAGAATATTCAGTCTAATTTCTCTCTTGATATATAGTTTGCTGTTCTATTTTTGCAAAATAAGAACATTCTGTTCTATTCATTCTCCCACTTACTTTTAGAAACTGCAGAAAGGCTTAAATTAAACTCCTAAAAATTAACTGCCATTCTCATGCATAGTTATCAAATATACAATACTCCTGTGTTGGCTGCTCAGAGGAGTTGTGCCTTGCTGATGAACATGATCAGCTCTGCATTCATATAAAGTATCATGGGAGGGAGTATCGAGACTGGGTCAGTTCCAGCCCTTTATATGATGATACTTTGCTTGTGGGACAGGGAGGGAAAAGGGAAAGCCTATTAGCCACTTGACCACAGTGGGATATATGGAAGAGAATGGGTTCTTTGGGTTTAACATAATTATTTTTATTAATTCTTTTAATGGAAATAAACAAAGTGACATTAAACAGGTCCCTCAAGGCTGGCAAAGTCAAATGAGTTTAAACTAGTTTCTTAACCAGTGATTTTAGTTAAAAGCTATGTGCCAAAGGAAACTTCAGTGTCTCTCTTGGTTTCAATTTTGTCCTTTATTGGGGATAGAATGAAAGAAGGAATTGATCTCCAAGTTTTCTTCTAAATCTAGGTCTAGAATTTTGTCTCTTAACGTCTAGACTCTTGGAATGCAGTGTTAAATTTCCTAATTTATATTAATGTATGTGCCACTGAGAGGCCAGTTGTAACTGGCCGTAAAATCTGGTAGTAAATCTCTTAAGAATAAAAGTCCTGATTACAGATGCTCAGAGAATCAAAGCTATTATGGGATTTGACTAGGAAATAAATAAGGAATACTGACATAGAATTTGTCCTTTGAGTCCTGGCTTTGCCTCTCGTTATTCTGCTTCATGCATGTTTGTGTCTGTTCTATAGATTTCTATTCTGTAAAACAAATAAGCATCAGGAGAGTATTCTATATTCTTATCCTATGATTCCAATTAGTCCAAAGATGAAAAAGAGTAAGTAAATTTCTATTTCAAAAATCCTGCATTATTCCTGGTTGAGAAGGGTAGAAAACAATATGTTGTGGTGGAGTTTTTGTGCTTGAAAAAAATCCTTCACATTCTAAGTCACAAGGTGATTTGTGAAAACTGCGTGGATTATCTAGCTCTGAATTATGTTGTCCACATGTAGTGATTCTACTAGGACATGGTGATTTTCAATAATGTTAACTTGGAAAAGTTGGAGATATCTTCCTATACTTCTAGGTTTTCTTATAGGTAAATATTTGTGAATTGCTTACAGCTTTACTTTATTAATAATTTTCTGAAATATTTGTATTTCACTGAACTAGTTTCCTTAGATGTACTGTGTATTATAATCTGTCTGTTGTTACCCACCTTTTTTTTTTTAAGTCTAAAATGGTTGCAGATTAACAATTTTCATATGACTTAACCTAATGGTATAAATTTATAGTTGGGTAAGATTTAAATTACACATTTTCTTATTAAAGGATCTTCTAATTCAATAAAAATAAACTGGTTTGACTGTAGAACTGCTTGTCAGATGTGTCCTGCTAATATTGTGGACACACACTGAAAAACAATGTAGTAAATCAAATTGTTCTTAATCAGTCCTGGTGCAAAGATCAAGAAAAGGGATTCCAGAGTTAGACTGCTTGTGTTCAAAGCCCAGTTCTGTGAACTATTTATGTCATCTTGTACAAGTCAGGTAATCTCTCTGTATCTCAGTTTCCTATAAAATGGGGACAATACTACTTTATGGGATTAAGATAAATATTAAGTGAGTTAACATTCATAAAATTATCTGAACAATGAATTCCCCTAGTTTACACAAGTGTTAGCCAATATCGTTATCTTTTGACCTAATAATTTGAGGAATCTTTGAAATGCACTAGAGTAGTCTTTACGGTTTCACTTTCCTCACTCTCAGCTTGCTTTTAGCCTTGGTCAACCTAGGTATAAAGAGCTTAAATGGAAAATATCAGAAATAGCCAATTAGAACATTTTAAATTGCATCCCATTTGGGGAGTGTGATGAAATCTCATGCCATCCCACTCTGTCCTGCCTGGGATGTGAATCACCCCTTTGTCCCAGGTATCCACACTGTATACACTTCCCCATCCACCTGCTACTCCCGGATGTCATCTGCTCTTGACATTCAACCATCAACATTGTCATTCCTCAATGATTTAGGATCAACCAAAGCAGATGATCCTTCTTTTGATGCAGAAAGTCAACAGTAGCCTAATGCTACATCACAATGCTTACATCTGTCATCTCATTTCATCTCATTATGCAATCCTTTTATCATCTCACATCATCACAAGAAGGTGAGTACAGTACAATAAACTATTTTGAAATGGAAGAGACCATATTCACATATTTTTTATTATAGTATATTCTCACAATTGTCCTATTTTTTAGTTATTATTAACCTTTTACTGTGTCTAGTTTATAAGTTAAACTTTATCATAGTTACGTATGTATAAGGAGAAAAACAGTATACATAGAGTATGGTGCTATCCATAGTTTCAGGTATCCATGGAGGGTCTTGGAACATAGTCACTGTGGATAAGGGGGATTACAGTATAACACATGAATTAAGAGTAAGAGCTATAGGATCAGATGACCCATTTATATCTATTTTTCTATTTGAATAAGGCAAACAATGTCAGTAAATGTATAGTGTAAGACCTGGTATACTACCACTTGCTCCTAGGTAATGCCCTTTTACTTACATATTCTGACCACTCTAAATTTCCAAGGTTCTATATTAAAATTCTGATGTTCTGAAATTCATTAGACAGTCCTTATGTAGGTTAGCTGTATCATCTGTGACTTTATGGGTGGCTATCATACACATCTTTCCAGAATGAGAAATGGAATCATTTTTAGTAACTCCTTATGTGATGGCCTAGGTATCTCCTTTACCAATTTCTAAAGTTTTCTCTTAATCTCTAATTCCATTGTCAGTTGTGCAATAATTTCTATCACCCCACAAAAGGAAATTTCAGATGGTTCTAAGTAGCATAGTGAGTAAATGTGTAGACTTAACTCTGACTGTGTGGGTCCAAATCATTGCTCTGTTACCAGTCCCATGCCCTGGGGCAATACGCTTAATCCCTTGGGGACTTTGATTTTTTCATTGACAAAAGAAGAGGGGGGAAGAGTGAGTGCCTCACAGAGTTTTGTGATGATTAAATGAATCAATACAGATAAAGCACTTAGAACTTCACCTAGAATGTTATAGGTCTTCAACAAATACTGCCTGTAATTCTATTATTATTTCTTCACTTTCGGTAAGTAGGAGCTAGTAGGGGGTAAAGAACTAGTGGAAGATGAAGAATTTTAGATGTACCACTGTGCTGCTTTAGGCAAAGTAGCAGGATCCTCTTTTAAAGCAAAAGATGCTTTATTGTTATTATTGGATTAAAAAAATTAAATTGGGTAACCAAAATGAAAAAGATGAATGTTGGAATCTTTACAACCCCATTCTACCTTATAGGGCTTTGTTACTAGCTTTCTATTGAATAATACTCCATTATGCATTTAGAATAACTGGTAGAAAGAGCTACAGGGGTGGGGATTACATTGGATAATTCATATTGGAAAGAGAAAAAAATAATAAAATGATATCCTAATAAAAGGATATAGACCAAGTTGTGTGTGAGGTAAGAGAAGAGGAGGCCCTTTGGTCACTTGGGGAAAAAGATTTCGAAGAAGCCTTGCTATGGGAGTCTTAGCATGTATATATATCTTGCTGATCAAGTCAAATTCATTTGAATGTTCTGTTGCCACAGAGCTAGGACTGAGAGGCAGCCTCCTTATATTGTATTTCAACTAGGGGGTCATTGTTGTTAACTGAGTAGTAGTGTGGTTGTGGGGAAACTTTTGTTTACATTAATATGTGATTGTTTAGCTAAATTTTCGAGAAATATATGTTTTTACATATGCAGTTTCAGTTGCACTCAAATACAAAAGGCTAACTGTGTGGGAAACAATACCATACTACCACACAGTTCTCACCTTTTCTCACCTTTACAGAAAACTCGTGTGTGTGTGTGTGGGGGGGGGTATGTTGGTATGGTTGGCATTTATTGATTCCAGCCTTGTCCTAACCCTCCATGCAATAAATACTACCATATTCCCACTGCCCTCATCTCTTGCCCCAAGAGTTATGATATTCCTATGTTTTCAGCTATTCATGAAACTTGAGGTCCAATGTATATGTTGGTCCCCATGTTTGGAATGAACTACTGCAAGGGAAGATTCTCTCTGGAAATAAAGGTTGTATGGTGTTGTTTCCCCTAGAAGATGGCTGGGTCAAGGCTGACTTGCCCAACTTGCCAGTGGGCTGCTGAATAAGAAAAATACCTGATGCAGAGGCTCTGTGGTGTTCTCATGTACCTATGCTTCCATTGAGTCACTGACACACGAGACCGTGATTGAGGCATTCTGATGGAAACTAAGATAATCACATAATAAGGAGTTGGTGGAAGTGACTGGACACCAGTGGAGAAGTTACCAACTTGTAATATGTGCTCTCACTGGTGGACTCCATTTCCTAGCCCTGCCCTTGCAGTCAGATGAAATGTAATTACGGGGCCTGGTGGAGTTTAGAATCTTCCATGAGCCAGGAGGAAGAGGAAAAGGATGCTTAAAAGCAATGCGTGGTATGCTGAAGTACCCTGGCACACACCAGCTCTTATGAGATGATTATGCTCAGCTTTTCTCAGCACCACATGCAGTGATGTCATGCTGCTAACTTGGCACTGGCTATGGAGGGAAATTAGCCAATGCTATGTATCAGAGATTGTCTTTACTGCAGATATGGTTATTAAATGTTTCTAGCACCACCCTTTACAGTGAGTCTTTAGAGACAGGACACTGAATTATGAATAGTAACAGAGATAATAATACTAGAATCTGAATTCACTCAAGATAGGCTAACTTGGAAATGAATGAAGAATTTTCAAATGGACTGATTTTACTGAAGTAAAATATGTTACCCTTTCAGTTTTTAAGAGAAAGAAAATACACAGTGATGACAACATCTAATTTCTGATCATAGAGTTAATTACCAAAATGGCATTAACATGAAGGTCAATGGAATTGAGGCATTCAAGAAAGTATAAGATTTGGGGCCTACAAAGATCATCATGTAGACATGAAAATAATTTAAAATGATCTTAACAATTCAGATATGTATGAAACTGAGTTAAGTTTTGCAGACATTTAATTGAAGTCTCTATGGGGACATATGTGCAAGTAATAAGCAAAATCCATAGGATATGTGAGGACATTTTTTGCTTATTTGTGGTGTCAGATATCACGAGAAGTATACACGAATATTTATTGCT
Organism: Nycticebus coucang; assembly: GCF_027406575.1. Lineage (NCBI taxonomy): Eukaryota > Metazoa > Chordata > Mammalia > Primates > Lorisidae > Nycticebus > Nycticebus coucang. Next base: position 58,521,339 of record NC_069786.1, read on the forward strand.
AATCAGCTTTTGTTAGCGTTTGTGAATTTAAAGTGCAGCCCAAGACAACTCTTCTTTTTCCATTGTACAGCAAACAAACAAACAAAAACATTGGACACCCCTGACTAGAGCTTAGGGGAGCATCAGCATTCAAGATGCAATTCTGGGAATTATTTTCACTGTTATGCCAGCTGAGGATATGGAACTAGATGAGATTATCTAGGAAAATATATTGAGTTAGAGGAGAGAAGTATGCTAAGGGCAAGACCTTCAGTAATGTTTATAACTAAGAGATGAAGGAGGAAGAAGAATCAAAAAGAACATTATCAAGAGACATGAATAAAAAGATACAATAAAAATGAAGAAAATCCAATGTAAACACAGCTAAAGGTAAAGATACTGGCTTTGGCTATTAGAATTTTTGTTCCTAAGAAGATAGTTATTTCAGGCAGTGTGTTAAGGTTGGACAATAAAATTACTGAATACTGACTATCCTTTTGTGAGAAGATTGATAGATGGCGTCAAAGTAAAAGGAATGAAAAAGGAATTATTAAACATAGATTGGCAATATTAGTGTAGTTAATAGACCCTAAGCAGTATAAAATTTGGGCCAGCTGGGGAAAATAGCATCCATGGGAAAATAACCTTCCAAAAATAAGGTCTCCTGTCATGGGTTGAGCTGGACCAAAGTTTTAATGTTTTTGAATGGAGATGATATAAAGTGGGCAGGGAGCCTATAAGCAACCCTGTCTTGGCATTCTGCCAGCCTAATCTCCCAGATCAGGTTCCAGGTAGCAGGGAGCATTCTGGCATGGTTGCTCTGGATCTGAAGATACCTGTCTGCTCCAAGATCTAGAACGAACACTACTAGGCAGTGTCAACTGCAGCTGGACTTGGACAGAGTGAGGTTTCATAGCTGGATTCAAAAACACCAGGCTGGCAGGCCGAGCAGGTTTGTCCTGGTATTCATTTATCTCCAAAGACTACATTTTAGGTAATTGAACATTGTAGGTTGCCACATACTTACAATGCTGGTACAGGTTTCTACTGCATGTTTACCTGGTGGGAACTTGTACGATGAAAAGCTTGCCCTCTACTGCGAGTGCCACTGTAGTATGACATTTTTTATTTCTGTATATTGAAGAAACTTGCATTTTCCTCTTATCTCTGGGTATCTTTCTATTAAACCACTTCTCATTGTGATGGTCGTATATAATAGAAGAAGTTAAGATATAACATGTCCATCATATCTTTTTAGAAGCTGGTCTACAAATTCCCCCCAGATAAATGGTTTCGCATAAAAATTTGGAGAAAAATTGTGTCTGAACTGTTTTTTATGACTGGATAGACTCTGTTTCTAAAAATTCAGTATAAAGTTGAATTAAATTTATAAGATATTATTTTTAATTTATAAGATTTTAAAAAATGTATTGAATTCTTTATAGGAAAATCTATAAGGAAAAATGTTACTTTTTAAATCACAGAATAGTGTGAGTCTATTTCAGTGATATCTGAGTTGGTAAATATAATAAACAAAAAGTATCTGAAACATTAAGAAAAAACATTTTTATAAAGTAGCTATAAGAAACAACATTAGATTGCAATGAATTACAAAAAGAATCAAATTAATAGTTCATTGAGAAGAGAGAATTTGTAGTCAGAGAGAGTGGAAAAATTAACAGAAGATTAAGAAGAACATAAATATGGTTTGACAAAAGAAAAATGAAAGCAAGGCATGACAAATAATCATGTTTTAAAATGTCATTAGTTAAATAACAATCTTAAGAATTATTATTATTATTTTTTTTTTTGGTAAAAACATTGAGCAGAGTTTTTCATTCTATTTTCTACTACAATGCTCCACCCATTTTTTCAGGCATCTATTCTAGCCAAAAATTGTAATATCCTTTTATCCAATTGAATGGCCTGGGGTGGGGAGAAGTTTGGAAATGGGAAGAAAAAAATATTCAAAAATCTGATGAAGACTATCCATCAGAAATTCATGTAAAAACAAACAAAATCATGCTTAATGCTTAACTATTAGAAACATTCCCGCAGTAAATTTGAGAGATAAGACTGCTATTCAAAATGATATGTAGGACATACCCATTTACAGAAAAGGAAGATAAGTAAGTGAAGGTGCAAATATTGGAGAGGAAGGGACAAAGCTACTAATATTAACAGATGATAAGATAATCTAATAGACAAATCCATATGAATCAACTGAAAAACATTGAAGGTAATAAAATTAGTCAGCAAGATGGTAAATTCACTAAACTCAATAGCTTTTCTATAAAGCAGGAACATACAATTAGAAAATTTAATGGGAAAAGAATATCATTTGTAATAGCAATCCTATGTTGGTTCCCTATCAGGAGTTAAAAAGGAATGTTTGATGCCTGTAGACAGGAAGAAAACTGTAAGTTTACTGAATGTGTGTGCTAAAAATAACATAACAGAGAAGCATATCAAATTCTAGTAGTCAAAAACCTCATTTTTTAGAATGTCAATTTTCCTTAAATTAATCTAGGAATTAAAAAATTATCATCAAATTCTCAACATTACCTTTATAGAAATTATTAAGTCTAAAATTCACATGGCAAAGGAAATATTCAATAATAGAAGGAAACTTTCAATAAAGAACAATGTCCCAGAAGAGATTAAAATAAAAATCTATAGTAATTAAAACAGGGAGATTGGCTGAGGAGTTCATAATAGATTAGTGGAAAGGAATGGATTCCAGCAAAAGACCTATGAATAAGTATTAATATATCTTAAACAAATGGCATTTAAAAATCTTCAGAAAGGGTAGACTATTCACTAATGGTGTTGCAATAATTAGCTAACCATTTAAAACCAAATAAATATAGATCATTTTTAATGTCCGATGCTAGCAAATAAATTTATGTAGATTAAAAACACAAATACTAGTTTAAAATACAAGAATAGTAGAACATATTTATTATCAGATAGATAGAGGAAATCGAAAAAGTGAAAGACTTTCTAAGTAAAAGGAAAACCCAGAAGTCATAGAGGCAAAATCTGATAGATTTGGCTAAATAAAAATTTTTAAAAACTTCCCTAACAAAATATTTTGGAGAAATAAAATTCAAAGCATTTTGGAAATTCAAAGTGTATTTGGAAAAATACTTGCAAATTTCATATTGGAAAGAAATTAAGATAACATTTACAAACTATAAAACTGTATAAGACTACATATATATATGAACCCTTTTTATTTTTAAGCTACCATTTATTGAGCATTTTACTATAATTTAGGTAATGCATTAATGTTTTAAACATTTTGAAATTTGTCATGTTAGCCCTGTGAGGTATCTATTATTTCAAATTTTCATTTTCAAGATAAGAAAAATAGATTTGGTTGAAGTAATCAGTCTAAGTTTGCAAAGTTAGATGTGCCCCATCCAGCATTTAAACCATAGGTTTTAGGTGAAAAATTCTTAACTGCAAGCAATCTATGAATTTGACTGTGCTTTTGGAATTTTTTCACAGTTCATGGTTTATAAGTTTATTCCTATAATTATATAATTATAGTTTTATAATATAATAAAATTCCTATAATTTAGGATAAAAAGTTGAAAGATTTTATAGACATAATTATTAGTTGTTAGCTCTGCCATTTACTTTTCACAATATTCAGTCTATTAGTATCCATTAATACAACCTTTTAATCTATCTAGTACTCATTTTTGATATACAGTAAGAGTTGAGATGCACAAGTGACTTTTTTTTTTCCATTGAAGTGACCCTTTTTCTATGTTAACTCTTTTTACTGGGGGCCATTTTGAACTCATTCATTTTATTCCCCTTACTATGGTCTATTCTTATACCTTTATTACACTGATTTACTTACTGAAGTTCTGTAATTTGTTTTGTTTTATTATTTATTTATTTATTATTATTATAATTATTTTTTGAGACACAGTCTTACTCTTTTGCCCTGGGTAGAGTGCTGTGGCATCATAGCTCACAGCAACCTCAAACTGTTGGGCTTGAGCAATCCTCTTGTCTCAGACTCTTGAGTAGCTGGGACTACAGGTCCCTACCACACACCCAGCTAATTTTTCTATTTTTAGAAGAGACAGGGTCTCACTCTTGCACAGACTGATCTTGTACTCCTGAGGATTATAGGAGTGAGTCATGCACCTGGCCTGTAATTTGTTTTCATATGTGATAAAGTATTATTCTTGCATTATTCTTATTTTTCAAAGAATTCCTGGAAATTCTCCACAAACCACTGATTTTTTAAAAAGGATCTTGCTTCTTTCCAACATTTAATTTTTATTATAGGAATAAGGCATTTTTTTGCATTAACTCAAAACTACACATATATTTGATAATTTATACATTTATATATATTTGATCATTTGTTTGCATAGATCCTTCCAATTTATTGTTGAATATTTTTTAGACTACCTATTGTTTGTCTATGTGATAACTGATTTGTGTGGGAGATGAATGCTGCTACCATTAATCATGTGTTTTCTATCTATCGTATCTTCTATCTATAGCAATTGCTATGTACTAGAAGAACTTTGTTTTCCTTTAGCATAGCAGTAAAGACTGTGTTTTTATATCATTCAATTTCAATAATCATGTTAAGGCACTGATAAGTACCATATTCTGTTCTGGGGGTATGAAAATACAGGTAAGACAGGTCTGTGTGTTTAGTAGTCTACACTATGTACAGCTGTAGAAAGAGTTAATGTGAGGTAGATAAGTCAGGAAGGAAAGGCATTGAAAGTCAGTAAGGGAAGACTTACTTATATATTAGTAAAGCATCACGAGAATGGAGAAGCATGAATCCTATGTATTCGATTTTGATAGGAGGACAATTAATGACCTAGTACACGGTGGGGGTTGGGGGAAGGGGAGAGCAGAGAGAGAGAGAAGGAGGGAGGGGGTGGGGTCTTGGTGTGTGACACACCTTTTGGGGACAAGACACAATTGTAGGAGGGACGTTACCTAACAAATGCAATCAGTGTAACCTGGTTTCTTGTACCCTCAATGAATCCCCAACCAAAAAAAAAAAAAAAAGACTTAATAGTCAATATTCACTAACTTGAAATATAAGACTCTTTTCTTTGGGTTTCTTACTAAACAAAAGATGATAAATTGGGAATGGAGATAGATAATAGTCAGTAGTCAAATAGTAGTAAAATAGATGGGTAGAAAACCAGCATCTTGTGTTCCCTTTACTCTTTCATAAAATTTAGCACCACACTATTTAACATGTTGTTACTTAACTTCACTTTTAAATTAATTAAAATTAAATAAATTTAGGGTGGCGCCTGTGGCTCAGTGAGTAGGGCGCCAGCCCCATATGCCGAGGGTGGCAGGTTCAAACCCAGCCCCGGCCAAACTGCAACCAAAAAATAGCCGGGCGTTGTGGCGGGCGCCTGTAGTCCCAGCTGCTCGGGAGGCTGAGGCAAGAGAATCGCGTAAGCCCAAGAGTTAAGAGGTTGCTGTGAGCCGTGTGACGCCACGGCACTGTACCCGAGGGCGGTACAGTGAGACTCTGTCTCTACAAAAAAAAATAAAAAAAAAAAAATTAAATAAATTTAATAATGTAATTGCTCATTTACACCAGTTATATGTCAGCTGCTTAATAGCTCTACTATTGGACAGTGCAAAAAAGTTATGTCACTACAGAAATCTCTTTTGAATGGTGCTGATTTAGCACTTATAACCCAGAGGTCATATTCTGAAGTTACTTTATAATTTCATTTCCTCAGCAAATATTTAATGTATGCCAGGATACGAGCTAGATATCAGGACATAAAAATAGGTAAAACAGTTTCTTAAGTTTTTAAAAATCCAGTGGCAGACAAAGGCAATGAAGTTGCCGTTCTCGGGCATAACAATAATGATGATAATGACAGGTCCCCAAGATATTATTGTTCTTTTCCCATTCTCTTTCCCTGCACAATTGTTTCCAAATTGATCTGGGGTGCTCTGAATTTTCTATTGCCTCATGAATCTGAGTTTAATCCTGATTTTTACCTTTAAAGTTTTGCAAATCTTACTGCTGATTTTACACCCACCCACACAGGCCCAGAACTGCTGCTATAACAGCACAAATCTGAATCATAATTTTTGCTAATTCTTTTTGGAAAATAACTATGTCTGGAGTGATCTATTCACCTCTTCTTTGTGTTTGTTGCCTAGTGAAAAAAAGGAAGCCTTGACCCAGAATTTTCCCCATTTTATCTTGCACGAAACGACCACTGAAAAACTATCAGCAAAACAGGTCAGTTCTTTGCTATTAAAGAGCATTTGAAATTTTTCACTTAAGAGAAGCTGTTAGAAAATCCTGTTGTTTTCTCATACAAGAAGGCTCAATTTCCCTATGAATTTTTATGCATAAGCTAGAGGGGTTTTGGAAACATCTTGCTGCCAGAAAAAGCTATCAAATATTCTCCCCGAGTGTTCTCTCTTTATCAGCAGTTAATACAAATAATTCTGTTTCTCATTTTACAAAATACAATAAAAACTCACTTTACTTTTCCTGGAAGAGCCATGTCCATTAGAGCTTCTTTTTTCTGCACAAACTCTGTTTCAGGTAGTTTAGAATTTATGTGTAAAGTGTTTTCTTTTTAAGTTGATGTTCAGTAGTATTTATTCAGCACTTTTTTTTTCTATTTGGTAATAAGAAGATTTTATGGGGTGGTGTTATTTCATGGAGATAGCCTAAGATTAGCACCATCAAATAAGGGGCAAATTAGATTTCAGAAACAGAAACAGAAAAAAAAAATTCAATGTATCTAAAACATTCATCTTCTTCTGAGAAAAGATATGTCACTGAATGTTGTCCAGCTTTTACCTGGATCATTCTCTCTGATTGTAAGACAGTCATTACAAATATCGTTAACCAGAGAGTTAATAGTGTGTTGATTACTGCTTCCTACCAGTTGCTGGATCATCATAGGGTTTTCCTAATCCATTCAAATTCACCCTTGGCTAGTTTCTCGTGGGAGTGAGACTCTCTCTCTGTTTCATCTCCCTCTCCCCCTCTTTCTCCATCTTCATCTCTATCTCTCCTTTTCCACTGTCCAAATAAAAATTTTCTCTTTGTTTCCAGACCTGGATGATTCAAGGCACCAGGATTTTAATTCCAAACAAAAGACTAAAAATGAAAGTTCATTGACGTGACACCATCATCACATATTACATGTCATTATCACAAGTCCATTTTTGATAAACTGGCCATAGTCAATGGTTTTTAGGTTTTTTCTTTCCCATGCAAATGGAAGCAATATATTCCATTGACATAGATGGAAACAACCAATCTCACTGGATTTGCCTATAAATTCCTTGAGGGTATAAAACAAAGCTATTCATTCTGTTTTCCACCAATGGCTCCAATCTTGTATTTTGTTTTGTGAGGCCAGCATGATATATATTACTGAGTAACAGAGCTTGTTTTTTCTTCTGTTGTTTAACTCTCAGCCCTTCATCTTTCCTCTTTTTCTCCATCTAATCTAAGGCCATCTGGCTGCCTACCTTTCCTAGCCCTTCTGTTATTTTTAATTATGGAACCTTATAGGAAGTGTCCATTTTTAGAGAATTAATTAGGGACTCAATCAAGAAGACTTAACATTGGGCTATTCTTTCTTCTTTACATTTCATAAGCATTTCTCTTGCAACGTGCCAGGTAGGTGTCCACTTTCCAGACTATTCTTGGATCAACTTGTATGAGTGGAACTAACAACTCTGGCATTTCTAAGTGGCCATTTGACTAGTTAGAAAGCTGACGTGCTATCAACTGACATGTTGGTCAAAGGATACAAAATTTCAGTTATAAAGATGGAATAAGTTTAAAAAATCTAATGGACATAGGGTTGACTATAGTTAGTAACAAGATATTGTATACTTGAAAATGCTGGGAGTAATTTTTTTAAGTGATCTCACCCTAAAAAGATATAAGAATGTGAGGCAATACATACAATAATTAGCTTATTAGCCACTCCACAATGTGTACACATATCAAACAAACATCATGCTGCTTATCATAAATATATACAATTATTACTTTAAAAAAACAGAACAAAAAAGTAAAGTGAATTTGTTAATCTCCATCCAATGTTGGGGAAGCAAGGAAGAGATGGTTGTGATTTATTGGCCTCTTTAGATTCAGACAATAATGTGCTCGTTTACATGTGAGTTGATGAAAAGTTCTAGTGTGTAACCTCTCTTAATGCTCATATCTGCCTTGGTAGCCCAATGTGATATAAATCCAATGTTTTAACTCAAAGGGATTACTGTGACGGAAACAATCTAGGCCAATGGAAGGCCTGCAGAGGAGTATTTTTTTTTTTTTAATAGGATGCATCTCCCAAGTTTATTATTGAAAAAGAAGCACAATTGGTGGGAGTACACCTGCGGTGCATCTTACAAGTGTATATGTGAAACTTAGTAAATGTAGAATGTAAATTTCTTAACACAATAACTAAGAAAATGCCAGGAAGGCTATGTTAACCAGTATGATGAAAATGTGTCAAACGGTCTATAAAACCAGTGTATGATGCCCCAAGATTGCATTAAGGTACACAGCTATGATTTAATAATAAAAAAAAAAAAGAAAAAAAGAAAAAGAAGCACATCCTAGCTATGGTACTAGCTATACTAGTACTTGGCTAGTTTCTTCTTTATGTTGAGGTCTGAAGTGATAGTCCCAATACGTTATGGAAACAGCTCCTGAAAATTTCTAACTTTACTTTTACACAACAGGGATTATGCTGTAAAAGTGTGAATGGTCAGAGACAAATCACAGGAAGCCAAAAAAGTCACAGGAGGTACATAAATTTATATTCTGCATTAAATTGGTATTTTGGGGAAGGAGTTTATACCTATCATCACCTCGATTTTCTCTACTGATTTTAAGTCCACTTTTCAAATGTTGATTTGAAAATCAAGGTGAGGTCCCTTTAAATTCATTGTATTTGGGGTACTTTTAACAGAAAATATTAATGGCTTAAGCTTATAACAAAATAAGTTTCTGCATTTTGAAAGCAGAAGAGCAATTTTCTTTTCTTTTTTTTTTTTCAGTTTCCAAATGGTTATTTTATCAGATTGTTTGAACATTAAATTTATCCTTGTTTGCAATCCAAAATAGTTACCTGAAGTTTGCTGTTTTTTTCCTCTCTGTGTGTATGTATTTACTTTTATTGTATATGTTTTCTAAATTCTTTGGCACAATTTTCTGGGGGCGTTCAGACTGCCACAATACTAAGTCAGGAGAGAGCTTTTCTCTTGTGCTGCCAATTCTGAGCATTTAAATTTTGGTTTGGGTTGTGACTTTCTTGTTTTTGAAGTCTGCATTCTTTATTTGTAACAATTGTACTTTTATTTTTCTATAACCTCTAACTCCAGAGTTTTCTTTTTCTCCCCCCTTCCCCCACTTCTACATTCACAGTTGAACCATATTATTAGGAAAGGCGCCTTGATGAAAAGATCAGGATAGGAGCTCTGAACATTCGTCAGTGTTTTCCCTAGAATAATTAACAAAACAAAACAAAACCTAAAGAGCATCTTTCCTTTTTTTTTCTGGGTTTTTTTTTTTTTTTTTACATCTCTTGTGCTGCATCGGTAGACAGAACTTCAGTTAGTTTTATGAAATGCAACATCTAACCCCTTGTTTTCTGGGGAAAAGAAACTGCAATGACTTGAAGTTGAGAATGTGGATACCACCTCACTCACACACATTCATTCTCAGACTTTAAAAAAAACCCGCACCCTCCTTCTAGCCAGCAAGCATACAGTACCGTATGGCAAAGGTACAGCAAAGGGGGGCTGGAGACCCAGGCTCCATCTTTCTCCTCAGTAGCAAAGGCAAGGCTGCCTTTTACAACAAAGCACCACAGCTGAACCCAGTCCCTCCTTCTCTCCCAAAACCAGTCATTCCACTCGGCACCGGCCAAAAGACAGAAAAGCTAGTTCTAGCCTCTCCTGGGAAGAGATAGCTTTCTTTCTTTTTTAATAAGCAAGTAAATCCACTGTTTTTCTCTTTTCAAGATGGCCGATGTTATGGTTTTCTATGAAGTCAGTGCTTACTTAGCTCACTAACAGTGCTGCTGTTGGTGGCTGCGGCTGCTGCTGTGGCAGGATTTTCAGTGTGGTGTGTTTTCAAGCTTCACTCACTCATCCTCTCATTCCCAAACATTCAGCATTCGTGCACACTCCTCACTTCCGGGTTTTCAAAAGATTGCAGATTTCCAGGGGGGTCCTCAGGTTATCATCCCAATGGTAACAGATCAAGATTGGTTCTTCAGTTTCCTCAGTTCTTTTGTTGCCCATGTAGCAAGGGTTTCTACCTTGTTAGTCTTTGATCTCCGTCCTTCAGTTAACAATTCATGGATCATTGGCCTAGCTTCTACTAATTTCAGTACATCCTTCCCAAATGCTGTACATAAGTCCCCTATTAGTCCAGCAGCACAAGCTACTACTCCATCTGTATGATCTTCATCTCCAGCAATGTGGTCAATGAAAGACAGAATAAATTCTACTCGGGGTTGTACCAGCATCACATCCGGGTGTACATTCTCCTGATCCCCCTTCAATCCCTGGACGATTCCGGTATAGGCTTCCAAGCAGCCTTCCCTTAGCTCATTCAGATAATCCACCATGTCATAGTCTGACTTGTCCACCTGGGCTTGGGAGGCCTGCTGGAGAGTATTCAATACAACCTCTAAGTATTTTTTAAACTCTCCACCAATAGCAAGGGCAATATCACCAAACACTGACAGAATCTGTGGCTTCACAGACCTGTGTACATTCTCATTCCCCAAGTTCTCTAGCAGTAGCTGCATCACCTCATCACAGAAAGGTATGATGTTGGATTGCAGGGCACGGCATAAGTCTCCTACTAAGCCCACAGCTGCCAAACAAACCTGGTACTCAGCATATTTTTTCAATCCAATGCCCAAGAAGGGTTTAAAGGCCTCCATGTACTTGAGGAATTCACCACCCAACACTTCCACCAGTGTGCTGACTGCCATCAGGGCATCTTCTTGCACTCCCCCAGACCCAGCTGTGCTTTGGAACATCCTTAACAGGGAGGCCATGACCACATCAGAGATTTTCAAAGCATCTTGATGTTGCACTTTCCTAAGAACATTCTGAAGAGTTGCGCAGAGTAAAGACTGAAGGTCATTGAACTGGATCCTATCAGATGTACTCTGGATATGTGACTCCATCTGAAGCACCTGTTGTAGTCGCTCCATGATGACCAAAGTAGTTTTTTGAACTGCAGGGTAACAATCCTTAGCACTGTTTTTCACAATTTCCATTAGAGATTCATATGCAGAACTCCTCAGGTTGTTCTGGTGTCCATCAGGTCTATCTGTGGTCTCCAGGAGCTTCTGAACTATGAGTTCAAATGAAGAAGTAGCTGGTTCTTCCTGATCATCAGCAACATCTGCAGCTTCATAAGCAGCTTCAGACAGACTGGAAAAAGCCCAGCACACATTAGAAGCCACTCTGGGTTCAGCACTGAGGCCCTCAATCAGACACTGCAGCAGGGGTGTCAATTAGACATCATTGATGGCAGCTTCAGGGAGCAGTTCACAAATTCTGCCTACAGTCCAAGCAGTTGTATCTCGAACAACTATGCTGGGGTCTTTCATTAATTCTATTAGGGTGGGCATAGCCTGTATAACTAGTGGTTTGAGCTGATTGGGCTCTGGTCCTTCCAAGATACATCCAAAAGCCATCACTGCTGCATCTCGGAATCGCCAATCTGGGTTCTTGATGTGTTCTTTAATGAAAGGGAGGACATGTGGGACAATATCATCTTCACAGCAGGTGGCCAAAAGCATGAGGCACACCCCTGCTGCTTTGCAGGGGTTCCAGTCATTATAATCATCATTTTCATCCTGTTTAGTTAGTGTCTGTGTGAGGATTGGAACCAAATATTGTAGTGCTCCCTTGGCATAAAACTTGCTAGTGTGCTCAGGGGGCCGTCCTTGTTCTGCTGCCTCTGAGGCTTCAATGGCCAAATCCATTTCCTCATCACAAACGTTGGACCAGAATTCTATCCCTTGCAGGGCTACTTCATCAATGTCACTTTTCATTGCTTCAAATGTGATTGCAAAAAGAGCAGGACCCATATATGTCTCCATATACTGATAATATAAGGACATTATCTTCACCAGATTCTGTAAAGCAGCCACTCGTACCCTTGTATCTGGACACTGTGTGGCTTCACAGACCACCTGCATAATAAAGTGCCTTTCAGACTCTTTATCAAAGTTTGCTTTGGTGAACTCCAGTGAGTTCAGGAGTGCATTAGTAGCGCTAGCTTCGCATTATTACTAGGCTCTTCTTTTCTCATCCCCTGGATTATGGCAGTCAGAATCTCATTGGATTTATCCTGTAGCCGCTCTGGGTCTATATCTTGGCAAATGTAACCGATAGCTTCCAGCGTTGACTCTTTCATGTGCTCTGTGCTGTGGGGATTTGTGACATTGGCCACCAACTGAGGAATGAGTTCTGGCCAATGGTTTACTGGGATCTCTGCACAAGCAATACCAGCCACACCCTGTGAGGCAGAACTAGGCCGGTAAGTTTCTGTGCCCAAAGTCTGTAAAACATAGTTCTTGACTTCCTGTCGAGCATTAGCATCAATAGCAAGCCATCTCTGCTGATACTGTGCCTTGATATCTGGATCTTTAGATGTCAAAGAGTTCTTGATTTGTAGGCCCGCTGCAACTCGGGCAACCTAGTTCCTGGATTTGCCAGCACTCTGGACAGTTCCACAAGGAAAGTGGGCAGGTTCTCTACGCCGCACGCTCCAGGAACTTCTGTGCCGCTTCCAGCTCCACCCGATCGGGAGACACAGTCTTCTCGAGGATGGTGATCAGCTCCATGGCGGAGGTGGCGGTGGCGACTCCTCCTAAGACGATGGTCCGGCCTTTCGGGCGGCGGCTCAAACTGGGGATGGGGGTTGGGGGTCGGGTGGGAAGGGAGGGTGGGGTGGGGGCGGGGGTCACCACCAGCCCATTCACTGGCTCCCTCTGGGCAGTCGCTCCAGCTCCCCTTCCTCCCCTCTCTCCTTCCTTTCTCCCTCCTAATGTGCTGCTGGCGGCGCGGCAGCTGCGCCTCTGGCGGCGGGGGAGGGACCCCGGGGGCAGCTCAGAGCGCGGCAGGTGCTCGGGTGGCGGAGGGAGAAAAAAGAGAAGAGCAATTTTCTAACATCGTTACTGAATCTCAATACATAAGGTGTCACATCACTAACTCTAAGAAGCATGAATTTTAAGAGTAACCTGCACTAAGACCAACAAAAATCAAAGCCAAAAGAAGAGTGAATAAGCATATTTGATGATGCTCAGCAATGTCTATTAGCAAAATAGGTCTATTCCCAAAGAATGTGAAGTTTCTTTGTGCAAACATTTATTCCCTGGCTGGAAATCCAATTCAGATCTATAAGTACAAATCAGTGTATAATTGAAAGGATGCCAAACTAAAGGCAGTTCTAAATTTGGACCGACTAATCAAAGAAGAAATCTTTGGGAACAAAGGTTGTTTAAGCCAAGCTAAATCAGACTTTTTCAATCTTGATACTTACAACATTTGGGCATTATTAACAATTCCTTGCTATAATGGAAGCTGTCATGTGCATTGTAGGCTATCTAGCAGCATCCTTGGCCTCTACCTACTGCATACCAATAGCACAACCCTCTCCACCACCAGTTGCAGCAAATAAAATGTCTCCTGACATTGCCAAGTATTCCTTGGAATTGGAGCAAGATCGTCCTTTTCCTTCCAATGAGAACAATAGATCAAAATGAATTATTGTAGAAAAATCTTCCATTTGACACTATTTCATCAACTAGTATTAGTGATAATAGCTAAAATTTAAATTCACCAGGTGCTAATTATTTTGCTTGTATCTCATATAATTTTCACAGTTCTATAATTAGAAACTTTTATTATCAATTCTTTAAAAACATTTAATTTAATTTTATTAAATAAATGAATGAATGTATTATATCATTAGGCAGATGAAGAAACTGTGGTTTAGAGGGGTTAAGAAACTTGCCCAGGTTAATACTGCTAGGAATGGATAGAATGAAAAATTAAATCTAGTTTTACTTTCAAATCCCATGGATATAACCATTACATAACCATATATTAGTATAGTCTTGACTTGTCATGGAAAAAAAAAAGATACTACAAAGTGACATAATAGCTAATTATAATGCTAAGATTTAAATATCTAAGATAGAACAAGTCAAAAATGTCTATTCTCACACTATTGTACTTCTGGTAGAATTGCAATCTAATACAATCTCTATGGAAAGAAGTATAGAGAATCCTCAAAACACTAAAAGTTGACCTCCATTTGATCCTGCCATCCCATTACTAAGTATCTACTGAGAAGAAAAAAAATCATTTTAACACAAGGACATTTGCATAGAATGTTTATTTCACCAGAATTCACAATTGCCAAGATGTGGAAACAACCCAAGTGCCAATTGACCCATGAATGGATTAACCAACTGTGTTATATGTATACCAAAGAGTATTATTCAGCTATAAGAAAAGATGGAGACTTTACATCTTTTGTATTTACCTACATGGAGTTGAAACACAGTCTTCTTTTTTTTTTTTTTTTGTTTTTGTAGAGACAGAGTCTCACTTTATGGCCCTTGGTAGAGTGCCGTGGCCTCACACAGCTCACAGCAACCTCCAACTCCTGGGCTTAAGCGATTCTCTTGCCTCAGCCTCCCGAGTAGCTGGGACTACAGGCGCCCGCCACAACGCCCGGCTATTTTTTGGTTGCAGTTTGACCGGGGGCCGGGTTTGAACCCGCCACCTTCGGTATATGGGGCTGGTGCCTTACCGACTGAGCCACAGGCGCCTCCCGAAACACAGTCTTCTTAGTAAAGTTTCACAAGAATACAAAAACAAGTATCCAAGGTACTCAATATTATTATGAAACCAATATATACACAACTACACACTCTCACAAAAGAAAAACACAAGGAGAAGAGGGAAAGGAGAAAGGGGAGAATGGAGGGTGACTGGCAGGATTCTCACCTAATGTGCACAATGTGAGGGTATTCAGCACATCCCTTGGTGAAGGTCTCAACTACAACCTGAACTTAACCTTAGAAATGAAAACAATGTGACCTAAACATTTGTACTGGATTAAGATAAATATACAAAAATAAATTATATTTCTATATGCTAACAATGAACCAAAATTAAAGATGCAATGTTGTTTCTAATTACCCCCAAAGGCATAAATCTAACAGACATGTATAAAACATTATGCTAGAAATATGCAATGCTGAGGAAAGAAATCAAAGATTTAAATAAATGAAGAAATATACTGAGTTCATAGAATGAAGATTCAATAGCAAAATTTCAATTTTTCTCAAATTGGTATACAGGTTAAACACAATTCTTATCAAGATCCCAACAAGATATTTTTTATGTAGATATAGACAACATTATTTGAAAATTTATATAGAAAGGAAAAAGAAGAATAACAGTTTTAGAACAATTTTGAAAAAGAATAATAAAATGGAAAGAACCAGCCAATGTGACTTCAAGACTTACTATGTACGTAGATATAGCAATGAAGATTGTGTGGGACTAATGGAAGCATAAATGCATAAATCAATAGAACAGAAAAGAGAAACTCGAAATAGACCTGCACAAACATGTCTGACTGATATTTCACAAAGGCACAAAAGCAAGTCAATGGAGGAAAGTTAACATTTTCAATAAATGGGGTTGAAGCCACTGGACATCCTATCCATGGGGAAAAATAGAAAAAAAAAAAAACTTGACCCAAGCTTCAAACCTTATTCAAAAATTTTCAAAATGGGGCTGGACGTAGTGACTCATACCTATAATCCTAGCATTCTGGGAGGCCGAGGCAACTGGATCACCTGCGCTCAGGTTCAAGACCAGCCTGAGCCAGAGTGAGACCTTGTCTCTGAAAATAGCTGGGCGATGTGGTGGGTGCCTGTAATCCCACTACTTGGAGGCTGAAGCAAGAGAATCACGTAAACCCAATAGTTTGAGGTTGCTATGAGCTGTGGTGCCACAGCATTCTACTGAAGGTGACAAAGTGAGATTCTGTCAAAAAAGAAAAATTTTTTTTTCAATATGTATCATAGGGCAAAATGCACAATGTAAATTTACAAAACTTAAAAAAAAGAGAGAAAATTTTCAGGATCTAGAATAGACAGTAACTCTTACACTGACACCAAAAATGTGATGCATAAAAATAACAAGAATTGATCTTCATCAAAATCGACAGTGATTATTATGCATTTGTTAAGTAGATAAAAAAGACAAGTTACAGTGTGGGAGAAAATATTTTCAATGACATATCTGATGAAGAACTAGTATTTGGAATATATAAAAAACTCTCAAAGCTCACTAGTAGAAAAATCAAACAACCCAATTGGAAAATAGAATGTATGAAGAGATGTTTCACTGAAGAGAACACACAGGTGGCAAAATAATCACATGAAAAAAATATTAAACCTCAATAGATAATATGGAAATGAAAATTAAACCACACTATCTATCAAAATGGCTAAAATAAAAAAATATTGGCAAAACTAAATGCTGGTGAAGATTTAGAGAAATTGGGTTACTCGGACATTGCTATGGGAAGGTAAAATGATACAGCCACTCTGGAAAGCAATTTGGTAGTTTCCCCAAACATATAACCGTCATATAACTCACCAATTGACCTCCTGGAACTTGTGTTCACATAAAACCTATATATGAATGTTTATAGCTGTTTAATTTAAAATAACCTAAACCCATACATAACAGAGATACTCTTCAATGGATGAATGAGGAAACAAACTGTGGTACATGTGTACTGTGCAATAAAAATAAAACAAAAAAAACCTGTTGATACATGCAAAAATCTAAATAAATAACCAGGGAAATATGCTAAGTAGTAAAAGCCAATATGAAAAGATTACATACTGTATAATTCCTTTTATATATCATTCTTGAAGTGACAAAATTATAGAAGTGGAGAAGAGGTTAGAGGTCAGATATTAAGGGTTAGGCAGTGATTATAAAGGCAACCTAATTGTAATGAAAATGTTTTTTATCTTGACTGCATCAATGCAAATATCCTGGCTGCTATCTTGTAGCATAATTTTGTATGTTACCATTGGAAGAAATTGGTAAAGGGTACATGGAACCTCTCTATATTATTTCTGGCAATTATCTCAGAATAAGAAGCTTAATTTAAAATATGACATAGAAAAATATCAGACTTTCTGGGGCATTTTAGATAAGTTGAATAATTGGAATACCTTTTTTTTTTTTTAAACCATTTCACAGTTTTAATGAAGTGCAAACGATTATTTTCTCTTATTTGCTCATAAAGATGAAAAACAATGATGGTCACTCTGAGGAAGTGAAGCTGAAGGTTCCTCAGCCCAATACATTCCAATAGATAGCTATGGAGCGAGGGAGTTTTTGCCTTGGTTAAATTCACTATTGCAAGCCTTACTTCTTTTCTTTTATTTATTTATTTATTTTTTATTAAATCATAGCTGTGTACATTAGTATGATCATGGGGCACCATACACTTGGTTCATAGACTGTTTGACACATTTTCATCACACTAGTTAACATAGCTTTCGTGGCATTTTCTTAATTATTTTGCTAAGACCTTTGTGAATCCTAGTAAATGTGGAATGTAAAGGTCTTACTTGTTTTCTTATCTCAACTATTCTACGCAGGCTTCCTGTAAACTTCACAGTGATGGCTGAAAACAAGACTCTTAAGCCACTTATTTGCATGTACAACTCAGTTAAAATATTAACCATGGCAATAAATATGTACTGATAATTCTCTGTTTGTAAAGCACTGAGCTGAAACACAGTACCTTTTAAATTATTGTCTTGTCATTTAATTTTTATTCTATTTAATTTTCAATTGTACATGCTTTTTTTTAAATTAACAAATAGATTGTACAGCACTTGAAGTTAATTCATGTCTCTGTACCTTGTCTGTGTATCCACCATGCCCTGTGCAGTAGGCATGTGGCACATATTTCTAAGTCACTTAACTGAAAAATTCTCAATTTAGCTATTTATAGTACTTTCTCAGGCAAAGGCATAGCATACATTGTGGGCTGTAGAAGGAATCCATTATTGTCAATATTTGAATGATTCATGCAGGATCATTTTGCTGCTATAATGCTTCTTTCATTTGGATTACACTGTGGTGACTCCTAGGAGAAAGAGAGTTTCGGGTAGCAGAAACACCTGCACATGTCTGCTGGAAGCTACAGATGTGCTTTAAGGCTGCAGTGACACTTGCCTAACTTAAAATTCACATCAGCATGCAGCTGTGGTCTTGCTATTCTTGTAGATAACAGGGAGGGTGGAGATAGCACTAAGTAACTAGAAAAGCACTAAGAAATGTACCAGAGATTTCTGTGTTTATTTATGCAATGAAACAATTTAACAAGGCAAAACATACTGGTCAAATTATGGGCATTTGGGAAAGTGTAAGATGAAAGAATGCATATGGTTTGAAAATTTTAAAAACACTTTATGGAGTGCAATGGAGATAAAATAGAAATATTTATGCAATTAAAATTTGAAACTGTACTCAGACCAAGCTATTACTTACAGAAACTCTGACTTAATAGAATTTCTTCCTTTGAAATATTTTAATGACTCTAAAAACTGCCCTCCCAGTGATTTCATGGTGATTTTTATCCAATAATGCTAAGTAAGCTCACCTTTCAAACTTGTTGAACCAATCAGAGCTGCAGGCTAGCTCAAAGCATCCCTAATTAATGATCATTCAGATTATCAATTTTGTTTTAGATAGCATTCTGAGCAATTTATTAGAATTTATTTGCAAAACAATCTCTCAGAATATGCTGTTCCACCATAATTACACAGTATATTATGTGGAACATAATATTAGGGAAAGCATATGTAAAATTTTATGGCTAGAAGGAAATTAATTTACATGATGAAAAAAGTAAAATGGATTTAATTATTTCAAGAAAAATGATTAACAAAGCAGATTGATACAATACTAGATAAGATGTGTCTGGACCTTTAAAAATAGTGACTCTGACATT
Organism: Nycticebus coucang; assembly: GCF_027406575.1. Lineage (NCBI taxonomy): Eukaryota > Metazoa > Chordata > Mammalia > Primates > Lorisidae > Nycticebus > Nycticebus coucang. Next base: position 58,540,429 of record NC_069786.1, read on the forward strand.
CAGAGGATTAAAGCAACACGGGACGTTCTAGCTAATTCTGCAGGGGGCATATAGTATGGTTCTTTAGTTTATGGACTTGGAATCACCACAATATGGCTTTTTTTCCTATCTATGGCATATTTCTTTCTTGTCTGCTTTTCATATTCCCCTATCATCTGTGTAGGGCTAAAGGAAGTCCTTTTGGGCAACTTTGGGAAAAACAGACTTGAGAAAAATGACTGCACAGTGTATGTGCTATTTACAATGACTCACTAAGTATCAACAAACAGCCTTTTGCTCTAAAAGGAAATTAGCAAGTAAGGAGTCATTTAAATGACAGGAAATTAAATGATGGTGTGTCCTTTTAGTACATTAAAGTACATTTAGTACATTAACATTTTCTTTTTCTAGTAAAGTTGTCCACAGAAATAAAATAGTTAACAGTGACTAATGATTCCAGAACAAGACCCACTGGCTTTAAATGCTGAATCTATTCTTTTTTTTTTTTTTTCCTTTTATTTCCCTTGGAGTCTATCATGGTATACCTACAGGGTATCCCAACAGTCACCATACAAAGGGAAAATGGGAAATTGTAGCTGTATGTGCCTTTATTTACAAAATTTTCATTACAAAATTTTAGACACCAATTGGTTTCCCCTCAGGTCCTATTTTTTCTTTCATTATTTTAATTGATCTCTGAAAATCTTTAAACATCCTTACAGCAAAAGAAAACTACACTCAATGCATTATGGCTTTAGTAAATTTCAACTACTGCTAAAGATATAGAATGTCTGTTTGAGCTGTGGTATTTAACCCTAGAAAATAACAATCCTATAACTATAACTTAGTCTATATAAATACACACACACCTGTGTACGTTAATTTTTAAAAACATTACCATTTTGCTTACTTATATTTTACTAGTATCCCTCTACAATTAGTAAAACTTTCTTGCTCTGTTTTAGCAAAACTCAGTGTATGTTTGAGAAAAATTATATTTAAAAAGATCTCCATGGCATTATCTTTTTATGCCTCTGCTTGATTGACTTTATGTTGATTGATGCATTATTATAATGTGCAATTTTTAAGGAAAAAAGTTACCACAGGCTATAGATACAACTCTGTTCCAACATCATTTACAAATTTGTGGCAGAGGTCATTTGTAAATTTAATACGGGTTGAACTCTTTCATTTCTTTATTGTCTCTGTAACTGTAAAAGGAAAACTGGAAAACGAACGTAGATTTTCTGAGGCCATAAGCCATGTATCTTTCTCACCTTCTTTTCTAGAGATTGACTACCCTTCCAAATAGGATTTAAGTCAATTCATTATTTTTCATTATGTACTAAACATAACCAGAATATGCAAAAATATCCATCTCTTCTAGTTCTGTGTCCTCTCTCCCAAATGAAGACACACTGAGAGTTTCTGGTAACCACCTAGGAAGTAGACGTTTTCCTGGGAAACTTCACATTGCTACTCAGTGAAAGAATTTGAACTTCTTGTGTGACACATCTCTTAACCCATATGAGTCATCACCTTTTTCTCAGGTTGATAAGCCAATGACAGTTATTTGCCTATCTAATTCTAGAAAGGCACAAAAAAAGTGGCTTCTAAACATCATGAAAGCTCTAGGGCTTAATAAAAAATATTCACACTGTGTTCAAAGTAGACAAGGACTAGTTTTGTCAGCTGAATGCTTATAGCTAAACATGTCACATTTGGCGGTTTCAAGTCGTGACAAATAAAAGGGAAGTCCAAACAAGCTCTTCATACTTGAAAACTTACTTATTCATGTTTTATCCTTATGGATAGAGATGAGAATGTCCACATAGGAGAGAATAAAAGGTTTTATTAAAATTCAACACAACAACAACAACAAAAAAGTTCAACACAATCACATATGCTTCACACTACCACAAAAAGGGATAGACTTATCTGGTATATAATGCATTTCATAAGACCCCACAAATAACCTGTTTTTCTCTATTCCACCACTTTTCCTATTTGTTTACTGCTTTGCTGTATATATTTTCCATTTGTTTCTGATCCATACTATGGAATGTCCCTTCCCTTGAATAATGTTTGCTCTCAATTCCAAAACCTAGAATGTGATAAGATATTTCTCATGTGATGGTGTTATGTTATATGAAACAGTTGATCTCAAGGTAAGGAGTTTATTCAATGGCCTTAGTCTAAGGACATGAGCCTAGCCAGAGCTATTAAGTAAGAGACAGAGATAAAGGGCAAACAAATCAGAAAATGGAAGGTCAAAATATTCCCGTTTGCTGGAATTGATACATAAACTTATAAATTTCTAGGTTACAAAATTAATATATACAAATTAGTAGCATTTTTATATTCTAATAACAATCAAACTGAGAAACAAATAAAAATCTACATTTATAAGAGCTGCCAAAATAAGCAAATAAAATACCTAGAAATATATATAACTAAGGAAGTGAATGATCTCTATAAGGAAAACTGAAAAGCACTGATGAAATAAATCATTGATAACACAAACAAATAGAAAAACATCTCATGCTCATGGATTGGAAGAATCAATATTATGAAAATGTCCATATTACCCTGAGTGATTTATAGATTCAATGGACTTACAGCTATAATTCAAGCATTATAAAAGTAATCCATGTAACTAAAAATATATGTATCTTTTAATATTTTGAGATTTTAAAAAAGTACACAAAAGATATGAAGAGAGATTTTTTAAAAATAGAAACACAAATGTCCAGCAGGGAAATGGAAATTAAAACCATAGTGAGACATGACCTCACACCTATCAGAATGGTCATTGTTAAAAAGTAAAAAAATTCCCCAAAAACCAATGGAGCAAGATGGCAGATTAGAGATATCTTCTTGATGACCACTCTCTGACAGGCTGGGAAAACCTGCCCTGAGTCATTAACTCTTGGGGCACAGAGAAACCGCAGGAGACTCTAGGAGCCAACATGAGGTCTGGAGTTGAGAAGGACCAACACAGGGGGCAGGTGCTGGGTACAGGCAGAGGTTGACTGGTAACCCTCCTATGGAGGACTGGAGGTCAGAAAGGGTTGCCCCGTGGTTTTTGGTTTTGGACTTGAATGTTCTCTGGACTGCCTTGGAGGGGCTTGGATGAGTAAGAGAACTCAAGTAGCATCAGCTGCTAGTGCTTGAGTACCAGGTGGGAGGAAGCTCCCATCAGCGTGGCTATGGAAACGCCACCATTGTGCAGGAGAAATAGTTCACGGAGTCCTAGTGCACAGCTGGTTATGGTTTGCCAGCTGAGCTCAGGCAGCCATCCTTGGGGTGAGTTGAGCACTTTGTTATCAGGGGCACTGTTTAAAAGGTCAAGATGTGCCACCTGAGAGATCTGATGAGAGCTTTGGCATCCTAATCCCATGGGAACTGAGTGCTGGTAAAAGGATGAGATCCTGATTAGGAGCAAATAGGTCAGAAGAACAAGTCTCAGTTTCCTCTGAAACTGAAGACTGGCTTCTGGCCCTCAATATTATGCAGTGAAAACAGCATGTTGTCTATCTCTGAACATCACAGCAATATATTGCAATTTATATACGTGTGTGTGTGTACACAGTCACACACATTATTTCTTTTTCTTTTTTTTTTCCCCAATTTTTTCCTCAGTTTTTTCTTTTTTGTTGCTGCTATTGTTATTTCTTGTTTGGTTTGGTTTGGGTATGTTTTTATTTTTTCACTTTTACTTTCTTCAACAGCAAAGACTCCTCCATTTTCGTTATGGTTTTTCAACCTCTTTTGTTCTCTATTTCATTTTTATTTCTCTCCACTTTTCTCTCCTTTGGTGATATTTTTCTACTTTTGTCATCTTATCCACATGAATTTCTCATACAACTAGGATATGCCTTTTTTTACTTCAGTTTATATATACCATTATATTTTTAATTTTGTTACCTTTGTTTTTTTAATTGTTTTTTTCTTTTCTCTGAGGGCTAGGGATCATGGCATTGGTATAACTAGAATTTTATGACAATGGTCTGGCTCAAGGAGGCCAGGAGTTCATAGTCTAGGATGTCCCTTTCGCTTGGTCTTTGGAAAGATGGTATTGGTAGGTCCTCACTGCAACATACTACTGATTTTTTTCTATATTTGATAGAAATGGGGTCTTGTTTTTACCCTGGTTGGTAAGAAGATCTGACTTTAAGGGACCCCACCTACGTAGGCTCCCCAAAAGCCTGGAGTATTGGTTGTGGATCAAGGACCCCTGCTTTATACCACCATTTCTCTTGTCTCTCCCTTTCCTTCTTTTAGTCCTTGTTCTGTCCTTTTCTTCCAACTCATTCCACTCACCCCCTTAATTTTCTATATATTTTTCTTTCCTTTCTCTCTTCTTGCTCTTTATTCTTTGCTTCCTTTTGATCTTATACCTAAGGCCACTTATACCTAAAGGCCACTTCAGCACCTAAGCTCAAAGGCAAGGAAATTTAAAAATTAAGAAGGCAGTGAGAGGAAAAAGTAGGGGAAAAGAAGCGGACAAGAAGAAAATATACATTTTCTTGGAGAAACAAGCAGAAAAAAATCTGGCAACATGAAAATTCAGAATAATGCAAACCTTCCAAGGACTCCTACCCACTGCAGAGGATTACTCATATATAGATTTAGTTTAAAATACAGAAAAGGAATTTAAAATATGGGTGGAAAAGGCAATAAAGAAAATAAATGAGAAAGTGGAAAAACAGAACCAAAAAATGGATGAAAGATATGAAGTATATACAAACGATAAGGTGGAGCTTAAGGAATTAAAGGAGTCAACCAGGGACTAAAAGATGCAGTAGAAAGTATCAATAACAGATTAGAACAGAGAAGGATTTCATAAATTGAGTATAAAGCTCTTTTGCTAACACAGGTAGTTAAAGAGGCATACAAAAAGAGACAGAAAGCAGAATAGTTTCTCAGAGAATTATGGGACTTCATGAAGCATTAAAACATATAAATTATAGGTAACTCTGAAGGGGAAAAAGAATGTCCCAAAGGAATAGAAGCCCCAGTGGAGACTATGATACATGAAAACTTCTCAAGTTTCACTAAAGATTCCAAAACACTTCTTTTAGAGGCATATCAAACCCTGGGTTGTCTCAACACAAGCAGAGCATCTCTAAGATACACTGTAATGAATCTGTCCAAAGTTAAGGCAAAAGAAAATTCTGCAAGCAACCAGGAGTAAGCTCCAATTGACCTACAGGGGCAGAACTATCAGGGTGACAATGGACTTTTCAGCTGAAAGTTTCCATGTCAGAAGAGAATGGGAATCTACATTTAACCTTCTTGAACAAAACAATTTTTGGCCCAGAATTATGTATCCTGCTAAACTAAGCATCAGAAATCTATGGAGAAACCAAATCTTTTACTGACATGTAAACATTGAGGAAATTCACCACAATAATACCAGCTCTACAGGAAGTACTCAGATTTATTTCACACATTGACCATCACAATAGACCACCAGTAAAGTAAACACCCAGAAACTAAAAGACAAAACCTAACTTCCACAATGGAACAAAGGATAAAAGTACCCAAAGGACTTTCACAAAATAAGATGAATAGACCTCCACACTTAATAGTTCTCTCAATTAATATAAATGGCTTGAATTCCCCACTGAAGAGGCATAGATTGGCTGATTGGGTAAAAAAGAACAAGCCATGTATACGTTGTCTCCAGGAAAAACACCTAATGTCAAAGGAAAAAACAAGACTCAAGGTGAAGGGTTGGAAGGCAATATTTCAGGCAAATGGAAATCAGAAGAAAGGAGGGGTTGCAAACTTATTTTCAGGTATCAGTAGATTTAAAGCAACTAAAGTTAAGAAAGATAAAGATGACCAATTCATACTGGTTAAGGGAATAATACAACAAGAGGATATTTCAATTCTAAATATTTGTACACTTAATTGAAAAGCTCCCAGTCTGAGCAGTATGATAAAGAACCAACTTTTTCTTTCATTAACCTCTATGCTATTATAGGTATTATTCTGTAATAACATAATGGCTAGTACTTTAACACCCCTCTGACAGAAATGGACAGATCCTCTATAAACAGAAACTAAAGGTACAAGGAACCTAGAACAAATGGGCTTAATAGACATATATATACAAAACTCACCATCCCAAAGCTAAGGAATATACATTCTTCTCATCATCCCATGGAACATTCTCCAAAATAGGCCATATCCTAAGATACAAATTAAACCTCAACAAAATTAAAAGAATTGAAATAATACTGTGTATCTTCTCAGACCATAAGGCAATAAAGGTGAAACTCAGCTCCAACAAAAGTTTTCACTCCCACACAAAGGCATGGAAATTAAACAACCTTATGTTGAATGACAGTTGAGTGTAGTTTTCTTTTGCTGTAAGGATGTTTAAACAATTAATGAGATCAGGCAAGAGAAGGATATAAAGGGCATCCAAATGGGGGCAGAGTAGATCAAACTATCACTCTTTGCAGATGGATATGATCTTATCCTTAGGCAACCCCAGATTCAACCACAGAACTCTTGGGTGTGATCAAGGAATACAGTAACTTCTCAGGGTATAAAATCAATGTCTACAAATCAGTAGCCTTCGTATACACCAATAATAGCCAAATTGAGAAGCTTTTCAAGGACACAATTCCCTTGGCTGTAGCTTCAAAGAAAATGAAATACCTAGGAATATATCTAACAAAAGAGGTGAAGGACCTCATAAAGAAAATTACAAAACCCTAAGAAAAGAAATAGCCCAAGACATTAACAAATGAAAGAACTTCCCATGGTCTTGGCTGGGAAGAATCAACATTAACAAAATGTTTATTCCACCTAAAGCAATCTACTGATTCAATGCAATCCTCTTTAAAATACCAACGTCATATTTTGAAACACTGGAAAAAATAATTCTTCATTTCATATGGAACCAGAAAAAAAACTCTCTGTATAGCCAACGCAATTCTCAGTTATAAAAACCAACTTGGAGGCATCACTCTATTAGACATCAGGTTATATTACACGTCTACAGTATTCAAAGCAGCATGGTATTGGCACAAAAAAAAGAGTCAACAGAATAGAAAACCAAGAAATGAAACCAGTTTCTACTTGCATCTGATCTTTGCTAAACCAAACAAAAAGCATACAATGTGTAAAATAATTCCTACTCAATAAATGGTGCTGGGAGAACAGGATAATCATATTTAAAAGACTGAAACTGGACTCGCATGTTTCACCACTTTACAAAAATTGTCTCGAGATGGATAAAAGATTTAAATCTAAGACATGAAACAATAAAAATCCTAGAAGAAACATATGCACTTATATGTTTATGGCAGGGCAATTCACAATTGCAGAGATATGGAATCAATTTAAGAAACCATCAACTGATGAGTCAATAAAGAAATACATATAGGTACACACACATACTATGGAATACTACTCAGCTATAAAAAAAGAATGAATAAAGTCTTTTTCAATAACTTGGATGAAAATGGAAGCCATTATCCTAAGTATCTCAGAAGTGAAAAAATATATACTGCATGTGCTCACTTATAAGTGTGAGCTAAATGATGGGTAAGCATTGTCATACAGGGTGGTGTTAATGGACTTTGGAGACTCTGGGGGAAGGGTCAAAAATTACCTATTGGAGACTCTGGAGGAAGGATTAAAAATTACTTATTTTCTGTAATTTACAATACAGAAAGCCCTAACATCATCACTATACAAACCCATATATCAAAAAACCACTTGTACCTCCCTCAGTCTATTGACTTTTTTTTCAAATCAAGGAAATACCAAAAATAAGAAAACAGAAAGCTTCCTCCAATTGGTGGCTGAAGGTAAAGCAGGGAGATTTCAAATACAGAAGGACTTGATGAGCTGCACTCTTACAGACAGAGATGACCATGACAGAAGGAAATTGGGTGATCTCTAGGAGCAGAATGCTGTCCCCAGATGAGAGGTGCCAAAGCAAGGTGGACTTGAGACCTACAACTGCAAGAGACTTGATTCTACCAACAACGTGAACGAGCTTAGAAGAGGAATCTTCTCCAAATCCTCCAGATAAAGTTCACCTGGGTGACATCTTGATTTCAGATGATCTCATAAGAGACCTTGAACAGAAAATCCAGCTGAGTCTATCCAAGGTTCTAACCTATACAACTGTGAGATAAATGGGTGTTGTTGTAATGTGCTAAGTTTGTGGTTTATTACCTAGCAATAGTAGTCAAATACATATCTAGAAAAAGAAAATGATAGATATTTGTTTATGTTTCCACCCAATGGCACCTGGGGCCTGCTAGTTAGTTAAGCACCTCATGGCCCAAACTGCTCACAGACTTACAGCTCCTCAATATTGCTTCAGCTTCCTAAACTTTCTTATCACCCAATATTCTGACATGTTTGTGTGTGTTGGTGTATGTTCAAGTGTGTTTTATAGGGATGCTTATACTTAACTGTACATACAGTAAATGGCAGCTAACTCCTATTACATAAGGCTTTTAAAATATGTTTGATGACCTTTAGAAAAAAAAAGAAACTTTGGATGTCATTCCTTAATTTGTGTATTTGTGTGACTACATTTACAGATGCTTTGTGTTTACATCCTTTTATGATTTGTGCTCCAAAAACCATAAACACTTTGGGAATAATAACTATCTTACATGTATTGTCACATCCCCAGTTATCCTATAGTAGGCACTAAGCAAACAATTGTTAAATGAATGATGTTCATAAGGAGCAGTAAATGAAAAAGGTTAGAATGCAGAATCTTGAATCAGATTCCAGACAGCATAATATTGATTTATACTAAGTAATCTGTAAATGTTACCAAATGTCCATCAATCCATGAGTGGATTCATAAATTGTATATGTACATCATGAAGTACTACTCAGCCATTAAAAGTGTGAATTAATACCTCTTGTATTAATGGGGATGGAATTGGAGACCATTCTTCTAAGCGAAGTATCATATGAATGGAAAAACAAACATCACATGTACTCACTGTTAAATTGGAACTATTCAATCAATACTTATGTGAACATAAGGAAATTACATTCATCAGAAATCAAGCAGGTGGAAGAGGGGGATGAGTAGATTCACAATGGTACAATGCACACTATCTGGTGATACACATACTTATAAATTTGACCCAAATGTTATAAAACAAGTTATGTAATGAAAGGATTTCTACCCCATAGTATTCTGAAATTAAAAAAAAAATGTTTAAAAAATAAATGGTACCGGGCGGCGCCTGTAGCTCAGTCAGTAAGGCGCTGGCCCCATATACCGAGGGTGGTGGGTTCAAACCCGGCCCCGGCCAAACTGCAACCAAAAAATAGCCGGGCGTTGTGGTGGGAGCCTGTAGTCCCAGCTGCTCGGGAGGCTGAGGCAAGAGAATCGCTTAAGCCCAGGAGTTGGAGGTTGCTGTGAGCTGTGTGAGGCCACGGCACTCTACAGAGGGCCATAAAGTGAGACTCTGTCTCTACAAAAAAAAAAAAATAAATAAATGGTACCAATAATTTACCTGCAGTGTTTTCCATTAACTAAACTTTGCCACATCATGTTAATAAGTCCTCCACGCTCTAGCCTACGTGTTTCCAGTTTTATCTCCATCTACTTCCTCCCATGCCTATTCACGTTCCAGTAAGATGCATCTCTGTGCTTTTGCTCATGCTTTTCTCGTATCTGAACATTCTTTTTTTCCTCAATCAATGCCTTACTTTAAATCAGAGGTTAATAAACTATGGCCTGTAACCAAACCCATCTTTTGGCCTTCTTTTTGTCCATCCTACAAACTAAAAAAGGGTTTTATGTTTTTAAATATTTTCATTTTAAATGGTCATATGGTATAAGTTCCTATAATAGTCTCAATTTTGCCTGTTGGGCTCATAGATCCTTAAATATTTACTATCTGCACCCTTGTAAAAATAAGTTTGCTTACCCTTGCTTTAAGTCCATTTTAAATACCACTTTGTCCATTTATCTTCCCTAAATTCTTTCAGTTGAGGGGAAAGAGTCTTCTTTTAAATCTTCAGTGGATTGCTTATAATCTTTTTAAATGTTTCATATTGCTTTACTTATGTCTACATATAAAATGCTTGGATATGCTTCTCTTGGTTTTGGTCAGATATTATTTTCACATGTCATTCTTAACAATGAACAATTAAACATATAGGAACTACCCGAATATCATAAGTGTTACTTTATATATGCTAATATTTTTAGGTTACAGGTAGTGAGTGAGTGTTTATAAAACCTATGCATATCTGACTTTTATTTACTCAGTTTTGTTAAAACCAGACCTAGAATTTCAGTACATACTATTGATATGTTTTACTTATTTGGCATTTAATAGTATAAAATATTTTCATTTATCAGTGTTTAATGATTTTGAGTACTTTTGAGAATATATAAATCTGCTATTTAAAGTCTCAAAAATGTAAAAATAACTGAACTATATGAAAGAACTCCGAAGAAGAAATGCTGACTATACAGTAGAAGGAATCCATACAGGCAATAATACTAAAATCCTTGCTGGGTGGTGAAGATGGATGAGAACATTGAAAAAGGTGTAGGCTGGGTGAGTATGAGACTAGTGAAACTCTTTAATATTGATCAAATAAAAGAACTGGATACCAATAATCAACAAATTATTAACAGCAAAGAAGCCCCTAGGATGGAAGTTAACATTGCAACTAAAGAGATGTTAGAAATTAGAGTCAAACACTTCAAATAAATGCATGCAGCACTGTAATCAAATAGAAGAGAATCTAAATAATAGAGCAGTTAAGAAATGGAGATTTGCATTGGTGTCACCTATATTCATTCAGTTCCTGGAGACAAGCTATATGGGTTTTATACACAAAGCTAGCTAAATAAACTGTTTTAATATTTTCTTAGTAACTGTTAAGATCTGCTGCAAAAGTATTTATTACAACAGGGTCAGTAAGTGTTAGAGTTATTTGCTCAGCTGACTCCTTTGCTAGGATTTTTAGGTTTTCATTAGGCAGATATTATGTATTATTTGTCTATGTACCTATCTATATTGTTTTTGTATAAAATAGATATTCAAATATGTTTTAATGAATGCAAGATTAAAAAATTAGTTAATGAATTTTGAATGAACTTCTTACCACTCTTATTCTGTAACTGAGATATGTGTGTCCTATAGGTAAGTAGGGCATTAAAAATGTCACATAGTGCTTCTTTCCAGACCTTCAATTTTGTTTAAAAATTTGGTGGGGAAAAACACAGAAAGAAAATAATTACATATTGTGATGTAATATAAAACATTTGTGTTAAATTTTAAGTTAATAAACAATATTTCCAAGAAAGTTATGATCAAGCGAGGAACTTTTTTGTTACACAAAGTCCTGACTTTGCCAATAATTAGAAGTGTGACCTTTGGCAGAATATTTTATGTAAACTTTATTTTCCTGTTCTGTTAAATGGGTGTAATAATAGTATATAATACAAAACATCATAAAAAATAGAAGATACAGTATTGCAGAAGACTTAGTATAATGTCTGTCTAGCATTAAACAAAAATTCCCTGATGAGAAGTGAGTGGTCATTTTAAATAAGCTGCTAATAAATATTGGCATTTGATTTATTATAGAAATGTGTGGTTTCCTTATAGCAGCCCTCTTTTCACATAATGTTGATGAATGCTTAACAGCATTTGAGATGACTCCAGCATTAGCTGACCTACTTATTAGGAATAGATCTCCAATAATCTGGCCCTTATGGAGATTTTGTTTTCCTGGACTGAGGAAATTACATAATTATATAGAATGTTTTCAATTATCTTAAAGCATATAATCCTTAAAGTAGTTAATTGGTTATTTTTCCACAATTTATCCTTTCTAGCACATTATAAATGTCTCAAATCCACAGGAAAAATAATGTAATAAATGAATTTTTCAAAATGTGTTTGTAATTTGAATATTATTAATAATCATTATTTTGATGCCCTCTATGTAAGACAAGGTACAAAAAAGATAGTGCAATTTTAGTCTGTGTTTCCCAAAATTTTGTGGCCACATAAATAATGATCACAGGACCCCTGTGTTCTGTTGTATCCAATGCAACCAGAACCAGATTATTATAGTCTCTCATTTTTGATATAGCTTTTTAGAACTGAAAGTGATAAAAATAGAATCTTCGAAGAAAGAAGCAACAAGATTTAAAGTTTGAGGAAAAGTTCATGTAAGAAAGGATGAAAGAATTAAGAATTCAGGAGAGAAGATTCTCAAAGAGCCATGAGGACTATACTCTGAGTTGAAAGATGATCATAGAAGAGAGAAAAGAATTAGTGGCAGGGGTCCTCAAACTGTGACCTGCGGGCCACATGAGGCGGTGTGATTGTATTTGTTCCCCTTTTATTTTTTTACTTCAAAATAAGATATGTGCAGTGTGCATAGGAATTTTTTCATAGTTTTTTTTTTTTAAACTGTAGTCTGGCCCTCCAACAGTCTGAGGGACAGTGAACTGGCCCCCTGTTTAAAAAGTTTGAAGACCTCTGAAGGGTAGAATAAAGATCAAAAATGAAATTTTGTGATATGGGCCATTCTCACTGGTATCTCATGGTGGTTCTGATTTGCATTTCTCTAATATGTAGGGATGATGAACATTTTTTCATATGTTTGTTAGCCATTCGTCTGTCTTCTTTAGAGAAGGTTCTATTCATGTCTCTTGCCCATTGATATAAGGGATTGTTGGCTTTTTTCATGTGGATTAATTTGAGTTCTCTATAGATCCTAGTTATCAAGCTTTTGTCTTATTGAAAATATGCAAATATCCTTTCCCATTGTGTAGGTTGTCTCTTTGCTTTGGTTGTTGTCTCCTTGGCTGTACAGAAGCTTTTCAGTTTAATGAAGTCCCATTTGTTTATTTTTGTTGTTGTTGCAATTGCCATGGCAGTCTTCTTCATGAAGTCTTTCCCCAGGCCAATATCTTCCAGTGTTTTTCCTATGCTTTCTTGGAGGATTTTTATTGTTTCATGCCTTAAGTTTAAGTCCTTTATCCATCTTGAATCAATTCTTGTGAGTGGGGAAAGGTGTGGGTCCAGTTTCAGTCTTTGACATGTGGATATCCAGTCCTCCCAACACCATTTATTGAATAGGAAGTCTTTCCCCCAAGGTATGTTCTTGTTTGGTTTATTGAAGATTAGGTGGTTGTAAGATGTTAGTTTCATTTCTTGGTTTTCTATTTGATTCCAACTGTCTAAGTCCCTATTTTTGTGCCAGTACCATGCTGTTTTGACCACTATGGCTTTGTAGTACAGCCTAAAATCTGGTATGCTGATGCCCCCGGCTTTATTTTTATTACTAAGAACTGCCTTAGCTATACGGGTTTTTTTCTGGTTCCATACAAAACGCAGAATCATTTTTTCTAAATCTTGAAAGTACGATGTTGGTATTTTGATAGGAATGGCATTGAATAGGTAGATTGCTTTGGGAAGTATAGACATTTTAACAATGTTGATTCTGCCCATCCATGAGATGGTGTGTTCTTCCATTTGTTAAAATCCTCTGAGGATTTCATAATTTTCTTTATAGAGGTCCTTCATCTCCTTCATTAGGTATATTCCTAGGTATTTCATTTTCTTTGAAACTACGGTGAAGGGAGTTGTGTCCTTAGTTAGCTTCTCATCTTCACTGTTATTGGCATATACAAGGGCTAGTGACTTGTGGACATTGATTTTATATCCTGAAACATTACTGTATTTTTTGATGACTTCTAGGAGTCTTGTGGTTGAGTCTTTGGGATTCTCTAAGTATAAGATCATGTCATCTACAGATGCCAGCATGGATGTGGAGAGAAGGGAACACTTTTACACTGCTGGTGGGACTGCAAACTAGTACAACCTTTCTGGAAGGAAGTATGGAGAAACCTCAAAGCACTCAAGCTAGACCTCCCATTTCATCCTGAAATCCCATTACTGGGCATCTACCCAGAAGGAAAAAAATCCTTTTATCATAAGGACACTTGTACTAGACTGTTTATTGCAGCTCAATTTACAATCACCAAAATGTGGAAACAGCCTAAATGTCCACCAACCCAGGAATGGATTAACAAGCTGTGGTATATGTATATCATGGAATACTATTCAGCTATTAAAAAAAAATGGAGACTTTACATCCTTCATATTAACCTGGATGGATGTGGAAGAGATTATTCTTAGTAAAGCATCACAAGAATGGAGAACATTGATTCTATGTACTCAATTTTGATATGAGGACACTTAATGATAATTAAGATCATGGGGGGGAAGGAAAAGCAGAGAGAGGGAAGGAGGGAGAGGGGTGGGGCCTTGGTGTGTGCCACACCTTCTGGGGGCAAGACTTGATTGCAAGAGGGACTTTACCTAACAAATGCAATCATTGTAACCTGGCTTATTGTACCCTCAATGAATCCCTGACAATAAAAAAAAAAAAGAAAATTTAAAATTAAAAATAATAATAATAAAAAAATAAATTATCCAGTGTCCTAGATCAAAAAAAAAAAAAAGACCAAAAATGAAGTTACAAACAGTTTTGTCTAAAAATGAAATGGATAACTTGAAGGCAATTTGGGACTCCTGGTCATGGTTGGGTTCCAGCAGATGCCAGATGACCACCTATCTTCTGTATTAAGTTGCTGCTTTGTTGGGATGATGTGCTGCTAAAGACATTATAATTTTTTGTAGTCTCTGATTTAGTAGTTCCAGAACATTAGGCAATTGAATTTCATTTCTTTTTGGGCTTGATTATCTTGGATCTATAAAATAAATAAGAGTTGGAGGGAAAGTGGCCTTAATATTTGAGAATCCTTTCTAAATATTATAATTCTGCATTGATTATTTTGCAAATTTAATGTAATGAAAGTATATATTTAACCACTTTTAAAGTAATAGTTTTGAATTTACATCATTATTCAACCCCTCAACCTGTTTTAACATAATTCTGTCAGTATTAACAGTGTCCACTCTCTGAAGTTGAAAAACAAGTATATTAAAATTAAAATTTTATTGAGCCAGAATACATGTTTTTATCATGAGCATTTTTTTCTTCATTACTGATTATATGGTTTTATTTGAGATTAATAATGAAAAAAATAGCACTTAACAAAATTTTTCACAGCAGATACTCTACATTGCTGTTAGGACTTCCAGTTAGGTTATGTCAGGTAATGAAACACATTAGTAGTAGGTAATAATAAAAGCAATAAATACAAGTTCATGTTTCAGGAAGATGGAATTTCATTAAGACTCTAGTTCCACTATCAATTATTAAATAAATTCACCTGAGTATTTTCTTCCCCTAACCTATTAAAGACAAAACCTGCTCAGAGGAAGAGCATGTTCTTTGTTATGCATGAGTAGATTTTGAAATAACAAATGCCAGAGCCTTTTTTGGTATGCTGAAGATTTCTGTAAGACTATAGCTGAATAGTTATGTCACAGGCTTTCGTTTTGAGAAAAATTCAAATTTATACAATGGTATAAATTGAAATTTATACAAATTTTATTAGAGAATAAAAGTATACCAGACAATTTGAAAATGATTTTTTACTTTTAGTGTTGGTAATATCAATTGTCTAATACTATTGTTCAGTCAATGAATTTTTTATATTCACTTATTATTTTGAAGTCATTTAAATATTAACTCTCTCCTAAGAAGTCACATTTCCTGTGCATAATAGTACTGCTTGCGTTTTCTCATTCTGGGTACTGACTCTTAGAGATTTCTCTTGAGAACTCAATAAGACAAAGACAGAACTCGAGAAGAGATCCTAAAAATAAATGGGTCTTGACCTCACATTTCTGCATTGAAAGTCTTCTGTGATGATCTGTTGCCATCATATACTTATATCAAAGAGAGAGAGAGACAGACAGACAAGGTGGAATTTTCAGAGGTTATTTTTAACTTAGAACATTTAAGTTAAAGGAAATTCTGCCATCTTTCTTTGTTAGGTCAGCAACAAACATAATTAAACATAGCTGCATTTGCATTCACATACACAATCAAACAGCAATAACAATATTTTGTTGAAGTGACACTGGGTTACTCAACAGCATGTTTACTCATATAAGATACTTAATATATTCCTAATGTATTGGTCCTTTAAGAAAAGCCAACAATACAGTAAAGAGTAAAGAAAGGAAAATAATTGCTCCCACTTTCATGTTTGTACTACACTTACACAAACCATAGAGTTTGACCTTTGGCATATTGGATGATATGCCAAACACAGTGATATGTTTGGCTCATCACTACTGTAAATCTTCATTTTCATTGTGAGCTCTCAGGGCACAAGGGAATTATCTTATATTTTTTTGATCTCTAAGCAGAAAGTAGAATGGTGGTTACCAGATTTTGGAAAGAAATGAGGGGAAGGATTAGATGTTAGTCAAAGGATACAAAATTTCAGCTAGACAGGAGGAATAAATTCAAGATCTGCTGTACAACAAGGTGACTATAGTCAATAACAAAATTATTGCATCTTTGAAAATTGCTAAGAGTAGATTTTAAGTGTTTTCACTAGAAAAAGTGGTAAGTATATGAGGTAATGCATATGTTAAATAGCTTTAGATAGCCATTCAGCAATGTATGTATATTTTAAAATATCTTATACGTGATAAATGTGTATAATTTTACTTGTCAATTAAAATAATGAATTGATTAAATAAAAAGTTTATTATTATCCTTTTCAAAGTAATTAAGAAATAAATATTTTTCAAATGTAATGATAGAATTTTAGTATTTTTAAAGCACCAAGACAGGAAGTTATGCTCATGATTTGCAAAATGAGGATAACAATCTCTAGCTCATAGGGTTATTGTGACTTTTTAAGATATTCTATATAAATTCTTAGCATAGTTCCTGATAAGTAGATAACCCTCAAAAATATTTTTCTTTACTACTGATAATAACAATAGCATTGTTATTTACACCAGATAGTTGATGAGGATGTTGTTTATCTCATAGAAACAACTTCCTCATCAACTATCTGGTGTAAATAACAATGTAATAAATAGTAAAAGATACAACTATATACATCTACTATCATTTCAAGTGGTAACCCTCTGTGGCAAGTCCTTCAAAGAGTAATCTATTATGCTATATATAAATTTTATAAACCATGAATGTCAAATATATGTTAAATGTCAATACTTGAAATTTGACAGATCTGTCTTTTGTTAATACAGTCTAGGAAGTCTAAAATAATGCCTGTTTTGTTTCTAATCAATACCTTCAGAGAAAGAGAAGCACAAACAATAAATCCACTGACTTGTTCTGCGCAAACTTTGCGTCAATCTTTTTTCTTTTTTTTTTTTTTTTTGAGACAGTCTCACTTTGTTGCCCTCAGTACAGTGCTGTGGCGTCGCAGCTCACAGCAACCTCCAAATCCTGGGCTTAGGTGATTCTCTTGTCTCAGCCTCCCGAGTACCTGGGACTACAGGCGGCCAGCCAGATATATTGTGCTGCAGTTTGGCTGGGGCCAGGTTTGAACCTGCCACCCTCGGTATATGGGGCCGGTGCCCCACCCACTGAGCCATAGGCACCGCCCTCAGTGTCAATCTTTTAACAAACATTCTCTAAAACGTCTATATTGACTATAATATAGTCAATGTGGACCCATAAAATTGTGTATTATACTACACACACACACACACACACACACACACACACACAAAGTATATGAGGGGTGGAGGTCTAGAGATTTGTCTCTGGAGTTTTGCTGTCTGCTGCTCTTCTTGATTAGCTTCCTCCTGCCTTCTTACCTATCATTTGTATAAGGAAAGGAATTATTAACTATATACGGAATATGTAGAAAGGTGAAATGGCAATACTTCCCTTTAATTCAATGATGAAGAAGGAAAGATGAGTCTAACAGCAGCTTATTTCTAAAAGACTGTGTTCCAGGGCCTGATACTGGATGCTGCATTTTGCTCAATGTATTTCGTGATATGGTAGAAAACTAGTAAATGAACATAGTGCATCACTGATGAAGTTTGTGAGATATTTATTTTGAAGCATCAAAAAAAGGGTAAAAAAAATAAAGGAAAAATACAGTGAAATGTTTGGTTAGCTTTAGCTTAAAAGAAATACTGAATATTAGAAATGATTAATCATCAAACTTTACAGTTTTAAACTCAAATGACCACAGGTAAGGAAAATGAGAAATGGTGGGGACCATGGCAATCTGGAGAGCCTGGTGTCCTCTCTAAAGGTATAGGCAGTTCTAGCAGATTGCTTCCAGAAAATTGAACACTTACATGAAACTGCCATTTTTAACAGACTTATTATTTAGAGCAGTTTTTCATAACTAAATTGAGCAGAATTTACAGAGAGTTCCCATATACCATCCCTCCCATCATACAAGCAATGTCTCCCACACTAGACTGTCACAACAATTAAAGTTGCGAACCTACATCATCATCCAAAGTTTACTATGGGGTTCATTCTCAGTGCTGTATACTCTATGGGCTTCAAAAAACATAAATAATGACATTTATCCACCAGTATGGTTTCATACAGAATGATTTCACTGTGCTAAGCACCCTATATTCTCTTCCTGTTTATTCTCCCTCTTTTCTGATCCTACTGCAACAACTGATCATTTTTACTGTCTCCATAGTTTTTCTTTTTTTGTCTTTTCTTTTTTTGGCGATAGTCTCACTTTGTTGACGTCATTTCTCACAATAGCCTCTAACTCTTAGGCTCAAGTGATTCTCTTGCCTCAGCCTCCTGAGTAGTTGGGACTACAGGTGACTTCCACAGTGGTCAGTATTTTTCAAGATGGGGTCTTGTTTTTGCTCAAGCTGGTCTCCAATTCTTGAGCTCAAGCAATCCACCCACCATGGCCTCCCAGAGTGCTAGGATTAAAGGACTGAGCCACTGCACCCGGCTTCCATAGATTTTCCTTTTCCAGAATGCCATATAGTTTGAATTTTATATTATATAGCCCTTTCAGACTGGCTTTCTCACTCAATTATATGCATTTAATTGTCCTCTTAAACCATTTACTTTCATTGTATACCTTTGCTCCTTTATCAAAAAATGCTGACTATATTCACACAGGTCCAGTTCTGGGATCTCTATTATATTCCATTGATTGCTTTGCTTGTTCTTTTGCCAATACCTCACTATCTCGATTATTGTAGCTTTATATTGAGTCCTAAAATGGGTAGTGTCAGTCTTCCAAATTTGTTCTTCTCCATCAGTACTGTGCTGGATATTTGTGGTCTTTTACCTCTTCATATAAACTTTAGTATAAGTTTGTTATTATCTACAAAATAAGGATCTTGATTGAGATAGTATGGGTTCCATAGATCAAGTTGGAAATCCTTTCTCTCTATGAACTTGGGATATCTCTCCATTTATTTGCACTTCTTTGATTTTTCTATGAGTTTGTCAGTCTTTTTATATAAATATTATACATATTTTGTTAGATTTACAACTAAGTATTTCATTTTGGGAGATGCTAACATCAATAGTTTTGTGTTTTAAATTTCAAATTCCAATTGCTTATTCCTGGTATATGGGAAAGTGATTAACTTTTGTATATTAACCTTGTACTTTGTAACCTTGCTATAATTGCTTATTAGTTCCAGAAAGTTTTTTTTTTTTTTTTTGTAGAGACAGAGTCTCACTTTATGGCCCTCTGTAGAGTGCTGTGGCCTCACATAGCTCACAGCAACCTCCAACTCCTGGGCTTAAGCGATTCTCTTGCCTCAGCCTCCTGAGCAGCTGGGACTACAGGTGCCCACCACAACGCCCGGCTAGTTCCAGAAAGTTTTTAAAGTTAATTCTTTTGAATGCTATTCACAGAAAGCCATACTATCTGCAAAGACAGTTTTATTCCTTCTTTTGCAATTTTGTAGCTTTAATTTCCTTTTCTTATCTTGTATTAGCTAGGATTTCCAGTACATCTTCAAAAGGAAGGGTGAAAGGAGAAATCCTTGCCTTGTTCCTGATTTTAGAGGGGACAGCTACTCGATTCTTACAATTAAATATGATGTTAGCTGTACCTTTTTTTATAGATGAATGATGTAAAATTGAATTTTTTTGACTGAGAACTGGAACCAGACAAGGATGTCCACTATCACCACTGTTATTCAACATAGTTTTGGAAGTTCTGGCCAATGCAATCAGGCAAGGGAAGGATATAAAGGGCATCCAAATGGGGCCAGAGGGCCTCTGCAACTCTCCCTCTTTGCTGATGATATGATCTTATACTTAGAAAACCCTAGGGCCTCAACTACAAAACTCCTGGAAGTCATTAGGAAATATCTTAATGTCTCAGGATATAAAATCAGTGTCCACAAATCATAACCTTTGTATATGCCAATAACAGCCAAGTTGAGAAGAGAATCATGGACACAATGCCCTTCACAGTAGCTTTAAAGAAAATGAAATACTTAGGAATATACCTAACAAAAGAGGTGAAAGATCTTTTCAAAGAGAATTATGAAACCCTAAGAAAAGAAATTGCAGAAGACATTAACAAATGGAAGAACACACCCTGCTCTTGGCTGAGAAGAATCAACATTGTCAAAATGTCTGTTCTACCCAAAGCAATCTATAAATTCAGTGCAATTCCCATTAAAATACCAACATTATATTTTGAAGAACTGGAAAAAAATAAGACTTCATTTTGTATGGAACCAGATAAAACCCATGTAGCTAAGGTTATTCTTAGTAGTAAAAAGAAAGTCAGAGGCATCACCCTACCAGACTTAAGGCTGTATTACAAGTCCATATGAATCAAAATAACATGGTATTGGCACAAAAATAGAGACATAGACATATGGAACAGAATAGAAAACCAAGAGATGAAAGTTGTTTCTACTGCCATCTGATCTGGGGAAAAGAATCCCTACTCAATAAATAGTGCTGGGAGAACTGGATAACCATATGCAAAAGACTGAAACTCAACCCACACTTTTCACCCCTTAAAAAATTGACTTAAGATGGATAAGAAACGTAACTCTAAGACACAAAACAATAACAATCTTAGAGAAAGTGTGGGGGAAACTCTTGATAATGTTGGACTGTGGAAAGATTTTATGGCAAAGATTTCAGTGGCCATCGCAACAACAAAAATTAATAAGTGGGACTTAATGAAGCTAAAAAGTTTCTGTACAGCTTAGGACACAACAAGTAAACCAAAAAGACAACCTTCAGAATGGGAAAAGATATTTTCAGGGTCTCACCCTGAGAAAGGGTTAATAACTAGAATCTATGGAGAACTCAAATTAATCAACAGGAAAAGAGTAAACAATCCCATGTACTTCTGGGCAAGGAATATCAACAGAACCTTCTCTGATGAAGACAGACGAATGGCTAACAAACATTTGAAAAAATGCTCATTATCCCTCATTGTCAGAGAAATGAAAATAAAAGCCACCCTGAGGTTTCGCCTAACCCCAGTGAGAATGGCTCCCATCACAAAGCACCAAAGCTGCAGATGCTGGCATGGATGCACAGAGAAGGCAACACTTTTACACTGCTGGTGGGATGCAAACTAATACCACCTTTTTGGAGGGAAGTATGGAGAATCCACAATCCACAAATAACTCAAATTAGACCTTCCATTTGATCCTGCAATGCCATTAGTAGCCATCTGCTGAGAAGGAAGAAAATCCTTTTTATCATAAGGACATTTGGACTAGACTGTTTATCACAGCTCAATTTACACTCACTAAAACATGAAACAGTTTAAATGCCCACCAACCCAGGAATGGATTAAGAGGCTGTGGTATATGTATACTATAGAATACTATTCAGCCATTAAAAAGATGGAGATTTTACATCTTTTGTAATAACCTGGATGGAGGTGGAACACATTCTTCTTAGTAAAGTATCACAAGAATGGAGAAGTAAGAATCCAGTGTACTCAATTCTTATATGAACATTAGTAGATGATTAGTACAAGGTTGGGGGTAGGGGAATGAGGGATGGAAGAGGGGCAGAGGGAGAGGGTTGGAGGGTCATGATATATGGCACACCTCTAGGGGGTAGGGCACAATTACAAGAGGCACTTTACCTAACAACAGCAATCATCGTAATCTAATTCTTCACCCTTAATGAATCCCAAACAATAATAATTAAAAAAGAAGATCAGATGGCAAATAAATAAATAAATATTTAAAAAATAAATTGACAAAAAAAAGAAACAGCTTTGGTTTCATTGATTTTCTCCATTCATTTCTATTTCCAATTGCATTTATTTCTAATTATTATTAGAAATAATAATTATTATTTTTATTATTTTGAATAAAAAATTTATTTTTATTAAAATAATAAAAATAAAAATTATTATAAATGATAATTTTTAAATTTATTATTCTAATAATTATTATTATTTCTTTCTTATAATTATTTTTATTATTTCTTTCCTTGGGCTTACTTTGGATTTATTTTTTTCTTCCTTTCTAGTTTCCTAAAATGGAAATTTGGATTGTCAATTTTAGATATTTCTTGTTTTCTAGTACATGCATTCAGTGCTGTAAATTTCCCCTAAGTACTGTATTATCTGCATTCCACAAATTTTTACAAGTTCTGGTTTCATTTCTACTTAGGTCAAGCTGTTTTTAATTTCCCTTGACTTCTTTGACAAGAAGTCAAAGGATATTATTTAGAAATATGCTGTTTAACCTTCAATACTTAGAAATTTTTCAGTTATCTTTTCTCTTATTAACTTCTAGTGTAATACCATGGTGACTTTAGAGCATATATTATATGATTTCAAATTTTTTAAGGTGTTCTTCATGGTCTAGAATGTGGTCTATCTTGGTGAATATTTCATGTGGGCTTGAGAAGAATATATATTCTCTTTTTGAGTGGAGTATTCTATAGATGCCATCTATATCTAATTGATTGATATTGAGTTCAACTATATGCTTACTGATTTAATGCCTGCTAGATTTGTTCAAAAACTCCTAATTTTTCAGTTTAGAAATTGATTCAGTTATGTTTTACATAGTGGTAAGCCAAATAAATACATGTGTTGTGAGATATTATAGTGTAGACTTTAACACCATTTTTCAAATTGCATATGTAGAAATAAATACCAAGAGAAGGTAAAATATCTGTGTATCATATAATTATTTCATGGTGGGACTGAGACAAGGAGTTAATTCATCAGACACTAGCAGACCCCAGTCTTGTCTCCTCCAGGCCAGGCCTCCTAATGATTGTCAACAAAAAGTTCTATTACAATAAGATCGTACTTTATTTGGCAAGGAATTTATTTGTCTTATGGAGATTTTTTAAAGACTTACTATTATTTTTAAGAATACCACAAATTAAAATAATTCTCAACATGCCAATTTTACAAAAGAAGTTACCACATATTAATAACTGGTCTTTTAAATAAGAACTTGGAAAGATAGAAAATTCAGTATGGAGAAAAATAATAGCGAGAAAAAGAAGGTTTATAAAAGATAAAACAGATGTTTAACAGAAACTTGGTTATGATATCCTTAGCAAAATACATCGAAGAAATCAATATAATTGGGAATCTTTATTTTTCTGATATTATTTGTATTTATGAAAATAAAAAATCACTATACAAGGCCACATAGTTAAGTTCACGAACTCACCCTAGAAAAAGTGCTACATATCTAATTGCTGAATATTGCTATAGTCACCTTGAAAGTATTCCCCATGGGAAGATACATATCAACGCCAGCACCTAGCCCACTCTTCAAAGCACTTTTTCTAGGATTAGTTCATGAACTTAACTGCCAGTCCTTATAGGATGACAGCTCTGATGGCCATTCCAGAAAAACAGTTTCAAAATTGCTTTGCAGGATGGACTAGGCACTGGCATCAGTGCATAGCTTCCTAAGGAGGGTACTTTGAAGGTCCTGTAGTGATATTCAGCAATGAGATATGCGGCACTTTTTCTAGGATGAGTTTGCAAACTTAATTACCCTCATATAATAATAGAAGATTATTTATCCAGAAGTCTAAGTCTAAACATTTCCACACATCTAAATAATGAATTTCTGGGTAACCTAGGAGTTTCAACTGTGATTTTGGAGGCTCAGTCTCTGTGGTAGCTGTGAATTATAATGGAGCAAAAATGTCTCTGTAGGAAACTATTTTAGGGAATGAAAATCCCATAAATTTTATGGAAAAAAGATTGCATAATACTGAGAAGATACTCCAGATTTAGAAAGGAAATGAGAAGCAAGAGTGATCTAGTGACACTGACAGATGTTTCCAAGGAACCATTGCGTCATCTCTCTTTTGGTGTCTGTAGATGTTATAACAGGTCCTGATGCTAAGTGGTTTTGGTTCTAGAAAAGTAGCAATTTCAAACTTTTATATTATTGTTGTGTGATATATTTCTCAGTTGCATTAAACTTCTGATTTTTCATGTAATATTGACAACTGAATAAAATACATTCTTCATTCAACACCCTTATACACACATGGTATTATGATATATACATATATACGTATATATAAACACATATACCTATACATATACAAATATATAAAATATATCTCTATATATACACACACACATACTATATACCTATTTTCAATAAGCTTCATTAAGGCAAAGCACATTGAAGACAGAACTTAAAATACAAATCAATTAAATTATATGGTCTCTTTATGTAAATAAAGCACATGTTTATGCTGTGTGCAAAAAGTCTTTGACTACTGTGTTCATTTGGAGTTAACAGAGACAGTCTCTTTCCTGTTTCAGAGCCTTTGCACATCTTCTATCTGACTGAATGTACTTTGTCTCTTCACAGCTAGTTCCTTCAGAGATCCTCTCTGACCATCCTTCTTGCCTTGCTCTCAATAAAACTCCCTCCTTTCTTTATAGCTCTTATTTTCTTGCTTGTTTAAAATCTGTTCCTCCTAAAAGTGCATAAACTCCATTAGAACAAGCACAATGGATGTTTATTCACTAGGATGTTAACAAAATGCCTAGCCAGTATTAGGTACACAATAAATATTTGTTCTGAGAATAAGTAAATGACATAGTATCTAAAACATTATATTAGAGACCAAAGACATGGTTCTTCTTTGTCCTCTGGTACCTTTATATCTATTAATATATAAGCAATTTATATAACTTGTCTTGGTCTTCATTTCCACTTATAACAGTAAAATTCCTCTTCCATGGCAGTTATGAGGATGAAAGAAAATGGATGAAAAGTGCAAGAGCATTACAGGCACTCAGTAGATAATAGTATTAATATTACGGTTTTATGGCCTTGGGTAAGTCATAGCCTTTGGAGCTGCCATTTACTTGCCTATAAAATCAATAAATAAGTTATTGTGAAATTAAAATATGATTTCTATAGCTTCTGTACTTAGCACAGAATAGACACACAGCAGATGTTTGTTGAATGTGCACTTTCAGAAAACATACTTGTATCTGTAATAGTGATTCTAAGATTTGTATATTTTAATATGTTTGAGAAAAATTTACATTTGTAGAAGTTTTTCTTGTTATAGTTCCAATAATGTATCAATGTCCTTTTCACATTTAGTTTTATTCTAGGATCTGTTTTGATGATCATTCTTGATGATTTGCTAATGATAACAAATTTAACTTGAATTTCTCTTTTTCTCCTTCCTCTCAGAGTAATACATAATTTTGATTATCAGTAAATTCTCCTTTTTAATAGAGTGCTGATTAGTTTGGTTTTCCAGAAAACCATCATTAACTTTCTCCCCTCTCTGAGAATGTTCAAGAGAATTCAATGATCAGTTGTCAGAGTAAATAGAAATTGAAATGCAAATCTAAACATTTAACCTGTGTAGGGGAGAGCTTTCTGAATAAGCTTCATCAAATCCTAATATCAGCTATTGAGAATAAGTGCTATCAGACAGACAATATAATAATATAAAGTGATGAGATGGCTTGGATGTCTTAACATTGGATTGAAATATCAGTGTAAAATACATATTACATTAAATTGAGCTGTGTAAATGGTTTTGAATATCAAAGAAAGATAAAACAGAGCAATTTAAAATATAATAGCTTCTAAGGATTTTGTTAAGAATCACTGCCCTGCTGCAAACCCCATTACAAATCTGTACTATTCTCTGCTCACTGTTATTAATTTTATCTGACTTCATCTACTCATTGTTGTCAACTCTACCTTACAAGACGGTGTTAATATTATACTATAGCTTCCTCTCTGCAAATTCTCCACATTGGTTCCTCTGTCTAAGGTCATGAGTCCCTGTTTAGTTGCCACCTTTTCTCTCAGTTCATTCCTTTCTCTTTCCATGTCATTCCCCCTCCTTTTTTTGCCAAATTTTCTTCAATCACTTTTTCTTCCTGTTTTGAATTCCAAAAAACCCTCTACATATCTTACAAATGCTATCGACTCTTTCTCTAGAGGAGTGCTTATGTGCACATATAATCTATTTAACATTCAATTTTTAGGGGATTCTTGGAGTTTGAAAAATGCCAGGTGAATAACACCTGTTTTAGCAATCTCCTTCTGAGTCTCAAAGCAGCAGCTGCAGTTACTGGGTTTACTGAATGACTGTTAACACACCAGATACTGTGCTGGATGTGCTCTTTTCTTTGTAAAACTTACTAGCCCCATTTCATAGATGATAGAATCAGATGGTAAAGAAGTTAAATAATTTGCCAAAAGGTATAAATTAGTTTCTCATGAAATTAGAATGTGAATCCAAATCTAATTCCAAATGCACCCTGTTCTCAATGCACAGTACCTCATGATGCTTCATGAGAAAAGGAAGGACACACAGAGAAAACAATGGAACTGTAAGAGACCACAGGTAATAAAGTGGGGTTTGTGTAGGTAATTAGTTATTTCAAATATGGTGTATAGAATCTTTTTATATAAAAGTGTTAGGAAGTGATGAGCAATATTGTTTTCAGCTGGTATACAGTAGACTATATATCCTGGGTTAAATATTTAAACAGAATTTGCCAGTAAAAAAATAGTCAGCTTTAAGTTCATATCAGCTATGATTATCTCAAAAAGTTTTGAGGAAGTTTCTGGAAAAGTTTTATGAACAAGGTAAAAGGGCAAGGGCTTTGGGTTTTGCTTGCAATTTTGATATGTATTCCAATCTCCTAAATTCCTTATTTCTTCCCATAAAATCTGTAGCAATTGATTTTAAAGAGTCTTGAAAAAAAAACTTAGATTACACAATTTATGCTAGATTATAATTTGCATTCTTTCATTTTCTTATTCCTTTTGAATGTAAAAATGAGCAAAGTCCTCATTTTTATTATATGTTATCAAATACATCTAAAATTATAATAAAGTATTTTTGTTATCTATAAATAACAGTTTATCTACAGCTGAAATGTTTTTAACTTACTTAGACTCTAAGAATAAGAACACAAAATTTTAAATGCAGGCCACTGATAATGTTTATTATTCATGTATTCTGATAAAAAAGTTATGTTTGACACCCCAAAAGATGAAATTATTGGAAAAACTGAATTTGTTATTTTTTTGAAATAAAGTTCTTTTTCTATTATCCCTCTAAAACATTGATGAAAGTAAAGAAAAATAATTTAAATGCTCATTAAACTGCTACAAGGTAGGAAAGGGAGCCTCTTTTACCTACTCTCTTGTCTAA
Source organism: Nycticebus coucang (assembly GCF_027406575.1). Classification (NCBI taxonomy): domain Eukaryota; kingdom Metazoa; phylum Chordata; class Mammalia; order Primates; family Lorisidae; genus Nycticebus; species Nycticebus coucang. The sequence goes on from NC_069786.1 coordinate 58,567,996, forward strand.
GCAACTTACTTTTAGATTGTTACTATTCTTATATGTTACTATTCTTATCTTTTTTCTGTTTCTCTCTCTATGTACAATTATCCAATGATTTCAATAATCAAGTGTTTTGCTACTTGGATCTTCTCTCTTGATTAATGTTAAAACTTCAAATTAATTAAAATAGAACACTCGGGTAGTCCTCTTCACTTGTTTGCACTTTTTTTCCACTAACTAGCTCCCTTATTCTCTCTTAATCTCATCAAATTTGCTACCTCAAAGCTTTCCTGAAAATGGATATTGAAATCAGTATTTCTCACAGCATGGCACACATATAACACTAACGGTATATATATAAAAAGTATATAGAAAATTATTATTATTATTTTTTTTTTTTGTAGAGACAGAGTGTCACTTTATTGCCCTCGGTAGAGTGCCGTGGCCTCACACGGCTCACAGCAACCTCCAACTCCTGGGCTTAGGCGATTCTCCTGCCTCAGCCTCCCGAGCAGCTGGGACTACAGGCGCCTGCCACAACGCCCGGCTATTTTTTGGTTGCAGTTTGGCCGGGGCTGGGTTTGAACCCGCCACCCTCGGCATATGGGGCCGGCGCCCTGCTCACTGAGCCACAGGCGCTGCCCAGAAAATTATTTTTATAGTGTTTTTATTTTAGTATAGATTAAGGAAATAGCTAGAATTACCACATTGAACACTTCCTTTCATGAAAATTATTGCTTAGGAAGAGTTTTAGAAATTTGGGTCTTCCATTACCCTGTGCTCCTAGGGGGCAACTAACCTTAACCCAAATGTGAAGGTGAGTTGTCCCTTGGTTTTCAATCACTTCTGTATGCTCTGATTTTCAGCTTTATATTTCTGTCTACCTTCAGCAGCAGTAGAAGCTCTGTCTCCTCAGATTCTCTCACATCTTATGGATCATCACCTTCCAAATCTACCAAATGCTGTATACAATTCCTGACAAATCCTAGCCCTCAACCCTCTCCAATGGTTTCATAAACCATTCCACAATACCTTTGGGAATTCTCATTGCCTCTAAAGGATACATCTCTCCATTTTCAAACTCTTCTGTGATTTGCTTTACCTCCTTACTCTTTCTCTCTCCTGGGAATATTGTTTCTAGGCTATATTCAAATAGAACCCAGGTTTGTTTGATTTTTTTCCTTTCCTCCTATGCCTCGTGTGCCTTTAGGACCTAAACTATAGCAGATGTCCTCTTTGCTGGTTACTGCTCCTTCCTCCTTCAGAAACCTCATTCTTTTAAAACACATAAAACTTTACCATATTTTACCTACTGTATTTTTGCCTGTCCACTAACTTCCAGATAACTTTCTATCATTTATCGATGATGTCAGCAACTAGCTCCTGACTTCTTCAGTGTTCTTGGAGAATTCTAAAGTCTACCCTAATTCTTGCCTTTTAGTTCATCTGGTCCTTAACGACAGTGATATTTTCTGTTTTGTTTTGTTATTTTTTATTTTATTAAATCATAGCTGTGTACATTAATGCGATCATGGGGTACCATACACTGGTTTTATAGACCATTTGACACATTTTCATCACACTGGTTAACATAGCCTTCCTGGCATTTTCTTAGTTATTGTGTTAAGACATTTACATTCTACATTTACTAAGTTTCACATGTACCCCTGTAAGATGCACCGCAGGTGTAATCCCACCAATTACCCTCCCTCCGCCCTCCCTCCCCTCACTCTCCCCCTTCCCCATATTCTTAGGTTATAACTGGGTTATAGCTTTCATATGAAAGCCATAAATTAATTTCACAGTAGGGCTGAGAATATTGGATACTTTTTCTTCATTCTTGAGATACTTTACTAAGAAGAATATGTTCCAGCTCCATCCATGTAAACATGACTTTGATCTTCAGTTATTGTCAACCAAACCCTCCAATAATCTCCAATACATACAAAAAAATCTCATTCAATATCTACCCATAATTTTTAAAACAGAACTTAGCAACTTAGAAAATGAAGAAAAGTCCTTAATGCTATCTGCAAAAATACAAAAACAACAAAAATATCCATCCATAAAATTCTTTACATATTGTTTTAAGTGATAAAATATTGCAAATTTAATCTTGAAAGTTGGAAACAAGAAAACAAGGTCCACAATGACTATTTCTAGTACACATTACCTAACACACACAGCAAGGCAAGAAAACAGCAACAAAAACAAACAAACAAAAAAAAAACGTAGAAAGATTGGAAAGGAAGATTTTCAGATAACAGACATGTATGCAAACAGAGTTCCAAAGAATGTTCTGATAAATTTTTAGAATTAATAAGAATTTAGAAGGTTTGTTGAATACTAATTAATATAAAAATCAATTGCATTTATATATGTCAGAAAAAAGGGTGTTAGGGAATGTAGCAAAAATAGTAGCAACAAAATGATTAAGTATCAAGATATAATCTAATATGAAATAGATATAACCTTTATGGAGAATAATTTTAAACTTTAATGAAAGGCATTTAGGAAGACCTGAATAAATGGAACAATATCCATGTTGGACAGGAAAAGTCAAATATATTTAAGTTGCTACTTCTCCCCTAAATGTAACCACAGAATCCACATAAGTGCTATAAAAATCATAAGTGTTCCTTGTGTAATTTAAAAAATGGATTTTAAATTTTTATAGAAATACAAAAGCCTAAGTATGGCTTGAACACTAATGAAACAAAGAATAAATCTGGGGTATCTATCCAATAGATATCAATATTTATTTCAACACTACATGACAGGCAAATAAAACAATTTAGGAGAAGAGAGATCACCAAAACATGACCACACATAACAAAAATTTCTTGAGAACAAAAAAGTGGACAATATTTATATATACTTCAAAGTATATTCAAAAATCAATTTTAGTTGGATTGAAGCCAAATGTGAAAGGCAAGCTATAAAACTTTTAGAAGATAATCTGAAAATTATCTTTATGATCTTACAATTAGTAAGGATTTATTAACCAACAAACACATCAAGACATTAATCAGAAAAAATATTGATCAATATGATCACATTATAATATAGGATTTGAGTTCATCAAAAAACAATGTAAGAAATTTAAAAACATAAACTACAAGTTGAGAAAAGATATTTTCAATAAATACTAAAAAGGTATTAGATTATAGAATATATAATGGACTCCTTCAAATAAATAAGACTACAATAATCTAGTAAAAATAGGTAGAAATAAGCAGATATTTAACATAGTAGGATACTCCGTATGTTAAATTGTATTACACAATGTTATAGATAAATATATTAAAATAGTAAGAGATGGCTAATATAATTATTAATTAATGAAATGTAAATCAAAGCTACAAATGGGTTAGTATTTTATCTTGATCAAGTAGATAAAAATTAAGAAGTCAGATATCACCAACTATCAAACATATATGGATCTATGGAAAGCCTACAGATTCCTACAGAAAGTAAATTGTCACAACTACTGGGAAAAATAATATTAAATTTTCTAAGAAAATAAAAACATTCAGGATTTTTTGCACCGCAAAATCAAACTAGAGAAATAAATGTGCATTAAAAGAATGTTGGATAAATAAATGGTAGTATATTCACAAAGATATTTCACTAAAAAAGGAATGCACTATTGACACGTGCATCAATACAAGACAAATCTAAAAGTTATAATTTGAGTGGAATGTATTCATGTGAATGTAAAATGTAGTATATTTCCACTGAAATGAAATTCACAAACACTTGAAATATAACAATACATAGCTTACCTGTATCTGATAATTTTAAAGAAAATGAAAGGAGTGATAAACAGAAACATATAATACCAGTAGGGAGGAGAGGACACTCTTAAGTTGGCTTCAAATGCTCTACTTCTATACCTGAGTAGTGGATCCTTGCATTTATTTTATTATTATTACCTGTAATTTATAAGTTAAAATAATATTTTATACGTGTGAATTATTTTATTAAAATAATACAAATAATCAAAGTTTTATATAGCAACAAATGAAGGTGTTATGCAGTCTTAAAATTACTAGTATTTATCAATCAATTAAGATTTTGTGAAGTTGATATATACAGGTTTAGTACCAGGATTCAACTACTACATTAAATACATGGATGATATTGCTTCAAAATGAGAAATATGAAGGACTGCATGGACAAAGATGAGTTGATAAATCAGTGCTTAATTTTGTATTTAACTCCCATGTCCTTTTCTAAACACACTCTTCAAACTGTAAATTAACTTGAATCCCTAAAAGCAGACACAATGTCTGCTTGAAAATACCTATTTCTACTAAAATGCTGTCTTCCATTCAGGTAGGAAGATTTACCTCCCAACCACTTGCAAGAAACCATGTTAGCATATAGAAAAGGTTCTTAAGATTTTGAAGATAACAACAATAGGTATCAAGTAAGCTATTAGGAAATCTCATTGAAGTTATCTTTGAATCTGTTTGTCTTAAATAGGCAGCAATGTTACAGTAAAATTTGCATGTCTCCTGTTCCTATCTGAAATAGTTATAGACTTCTGAGCACTTATGACTCAGGACCTAGGAAGCCAAGCAATGGAAACACCCAACATTCTGATATGTCTGTTTCTAGTGACATTGTGAAATCACAACAGTACCTAAAGAGAGATGGAATACAAAGGGCCAATTGAACTTTCACTAGCAAGCAAGACACTTTCAGTTTTTATTTCTCTGTTGAGAAAATATATAACTGCCACAGCTGACACACTCTGGAGATTCTGAGGTAATTTTTACTGAAATGTACAAGAAAGTGTTGCTAATAGAGTACCTTGGAGGGCTTCAGTGATTATGGGTTTAAACTGCTATCATGGGTTTAAACTTCGAAATAAAATTGAAGTCTTCTGATGTAACCTCACAGAAAATTTCTTCCTATTCTGTGCTACTGCAAAAAGCTCCATTTTTGTGAAAGAATCATACTCACTTTCTTGTTTTATGTGTTTAATTCTTTTCTGGGAAAAATTATTCATGCCTAGAAAGTTTGCAAGGATATAATTTATGAAAAAAATTGCTAACTTTGCTTTAGGACAGGAAATTAATTTATATCTGAATGTAGAAAATTTTCTAAAATATTACTATCTAGCACAAAATAGTAGTAATTATTATTATTATTTTTTTAATTTAAGGAGGTTTATTCTGAGCCAAATTTAAGGACCATGACCTGGAGCCCCACCCAGGAAGCCTTGAGCCTTGCCATACAGTGGTGGGGTTAGTTTGGTTTTATACATTTGAAGGAGACAGAGATTATAGGTGAGATCATAAGTCAATATGTGGAAAACATTCATTGGTTTGGCCCAAAAAGGTGGGACATCTCCAAGTGGGAGCTTACAAGTTATAGCTGGGTTTAAAGATTCTTTAGCTGACAATTGGCTAAAACTTAGGCTCTTTCTATAAGACCAGGAGTCAGTGAAAAGAAATGCTTACAATAAAGGGTCTGTTGATATTGATAAAAATAATTATGTTAATTAAATAATTAATCAACAAAATAATTATTAATAAATTAACAAAATAATTATTATTTTCTTTTTATTAATGTCACAATTAAACCCTTGTTTTATTGTGTCAAGCAACTTGGTTAACTGAATGTAAAAATGTTAGTTTAAATGACTGAAATCTTTGCAAATCCTTGGTGCTAGTGAATTTTTACAGATTGAACAACAGAAAATTCAGAGGTCTGACAATGCATATCTAAAAATGTTTATTTGTTGGTCATTAATTAGTTCATTAATTCATACTCATTTTTCCAAGGTCATCACATTAATATTTAATATTTTATTAAAGGGTATCACACAGAAGGGGCAGCAAACTGCGGTGGACAATCTAATGAATCTTTACAAAATAAACATATACATTTTACCAACACTTAAATTAGTAAACAGATTAGTAACCCTGCAGTTGCATCCTTTATACCCTATTCAAGAAATGAGAGTGTCTGGACACTCTTTTGTGCCTGGTTCTTTTCTTCAACATTGTATTTGAGAGTCATTCATGTTGTTGCAAGGAGCTATAATTTGCTTATTCTTATTGCTGTGTAATATTCCACAGTTCACCACAACATGTGAATTCATTCTACTCCTCTTAAGCTTATGTGCAGGTTCCAATTTGGGATAGTTATGAACAATGTTTAGGTCAACATTCTTGTACATTTATTTTGGCAAGCATAGCATGTATTTCAGTGGGATTACTGAGTCATAGGGTCCAAATGTAATTAGGTTAGTAGATTCTGTCAAACATTTTTCTAATCTGCCTTTATCAATTTATAGGCACATACGTCAGTTATGGGAGTTCTAGTTGCTTCACATTCCCACTAACATTTGATATTTTAATTTGCTTTTTTTCTGATAAATATCTCTTCATGTATTGGCTATTTGGATAGCCTTCTTTTTAACTGTCTTTTTAGTAGAAGAACTAATACACGCCCACACAAGAGAGAAACACTCAATTTAATTCAATTTGGGGGAGGGAGAAGGAGAGAGAAGAATGTGGTGAGATGGGTGGGGAAGGGATTGGTGTACTCCCACCTAATGGGCACAATTTAAGGGTACATGGCATACTTGCTGGGTGTAGGACACAACTACAACAAGGACCTTACCTAACAAACTCAAATATTATAATCTAATTATTTGTACCCTCATATTAATCTGAAATAAAAAAATAAAGTGTGTGTTTAAGTTTTCCTGCATTTTTTCCATTGTATTGCCATTCAGTTATTTTGAGGATAAATCAAGACATTATTAAATGGAAGGATTTTTTCAACATTTTTATCAATTAATGTATGTATATATACATATGTGTTTATATTCAGTGTGCAGATATATGTATAAATGTATACAAAATTTTGGAAGCATCCGCTTTCTAGATCGAATGAAGGCTCTGAGTTTTACTAATGTGACATTTTTCTTAACAACTTTTCTTTTGTGAAAGTAAGAGACTATACATATAAATTCCCCAGGAGACAATGTGACATGTTGAACCAGCTCAGTAAATGATAGTTACTCGTATTATAATTATATTTAATTGACTTGAGTTTAAAGCATTAAGAACATTGCTCAGGAATGATGATATCCCTGAACAAGATGGAGCTCAAAATCTAGCCGACTAAAGGAAAAAATGATAACTGATCAAAGATTTTCTTCAAAAAATATTTCCTCAAAATTCAAATATCCTTTGTCTAATAAACATCCCCTTCTGGTAGCTCCACACAAAAGGGAAGAAGGAGCAATGTATAATCTGGAAGGCTGGCAGCATGAAGATTATGGCTTTGTCAGCTGTATTACACTGCACATCAAATTCAAATGAGTCAGAGGGGGCTTTGTCTATGTGGATTTTGTTTTAGAGCCTCTCAGAGTCAGAAACTTTTTTAACCCTTAAGGTTAACAGATTTAGGATATATATGGTCTTCAAATCAGTTGGGTGACCTAATTTCCTCTTGATCTCAGGCAAGGAACACTTTCAAAGTTCTTATGATATTTTCCTAGCAAGTATTAAGCACATTTAGGGAATGGTCTTAATATTTTCTTACATAAAATGTTTACTCATACAAGAGTGAGAAAAGTCTGCGACCTTGATATTGAATGAAAATGGTAATTACATATGCACGCTACAATTGACCAAAGATTTTGAAGTGGATACAATAGTCACTAGATGCCTTTGCAGGACATTTGAATCTAGGAGTTTTACATTCCCACATGGACTTTGAGAAATGTAAACATATACTGAAGCAAAATTTTAAATAACAGGTCACGGGTGTTAAATTGGAAAAAGCAGAGTGTGTACTATACTGGAGTGCAAAATTTCAGAAAAAGAGTGATTCTTGTTAGCCCTTGTATCTGAAAGACTAACTCTTTTTAGCCTTTCAGATATAAAGAGAAGAGTGGAGCTCCGTGAATAAGATTGGCAAGCGGCAGTTTCCCCAAATATTCTAGCAGTTCTGCTTGTATAGTTCTCAGAGTAGAAAAAACATTATCATTTAGTCATATCTCCAGTCATCCCAGAAAACTGTTCAGCAATTAAAATTTTGATATTTTCACATTTGCATGTGTAGGCTGATATGCTTGTGCATAGTTAATGTATTAGTGTGCACTTGGTGCATGATTGAGATATACTGTTGTAATTTAAATTATTTCCATGTTATGCTTTGGGGAAGGGGGATTATTAAAGCTTAAAAGACTCCGAGAATTAAGACCATCATTCTGTGTTAACGCATCCCTGATGTGCTAATTACTGAAGCACTCTGAGCAGTTGCTTGAAATATAGTGCAATTTAGAGAGTTAAATACAGAATAACAACATCAAATTATGCATTTTCTTGTTTTTCTATTATAAATCTCACATTCTAATTTTCATTTATATCATTATTTTTGTTTTTTATACATTTAGTAACCAAAAATTCATATGAAAATAATTCACAGTGTTGCTTTTAATTATCTTTCTTTCAGGGTAAAAACCCAGGCAGGGTTCTGGTTTGTGTTAACTGAAGTATTATGCCTAATTTATTTCTACACTCCACATTTCTGAAATATCTTCCTGAATTTGATTAATTTGATTTTGAAAATCACTTTTTAAAACTTATTTGAGAACATTTAAAGTTCATGATTTCATTGGCATTTGTATGATTTAAGACTATAGAAAATTAAAGTTTTGTTTTACAAAAGTAGAAAATATGTCATATTTAAATGAACTGTGGAATTGAAGTCAATAAAAAAACTAGCATATTTCTAGATAAAGAATGGCAGTGCACAGCTAATTGACACTATAAAATTTTAATATTTTATGCTGATTCACTTTGATCAAAGTGGAAAAGGAGGGAAGTTTCACTAGAATTGCACCATGGTTATTCCTAGAGCAAAGTGTAAGGCAGGATGATGAACACATAGTGGGCCACTCCTCCCTCTAGTAATATTCAAAGCAGTTAGGAAGTCTTGAGAAGGAAAAGAAGGCAGGGAGGACATGCTGAGGAGCAACATACAGTCTGACATCTGAGACAGCAGAAAGAGAAGAGAGTCACAAAGCCAGAGTGGGAGAATAGGAGAGATAAAAGGAGATATGTTTACATCACGTGTAGACAACACAGGAGAAACTACTATGCTTTTACCCATAGCACCAACTGGATGTCCATGAAATCTGTGAATATGTAAATAATCAGCCCCTAGTCCGTCTGATCACCCATTTATTAGATATACATTGAGCCCCGGGAACTGGGGATTACCACCGTAAGACACATCTGTGTTCTTGTGTCTACTCTCATGAAGCTTACAATCTAATGGGAGACTGCCATAATATCAACAGATATACAAATAACTGTCATTACAATTTTGATCCTTCTATGAAGGTGAAGTTCTGTATGCCAGGATCTTAGATCTGGTAGAGGAGACCAGGAAAAACAGTGTGGAAGAGTGGTTAAGAGCCTGAGATGAAATCAGAGTTCTGGTTTGGGTTCATTTATTACTCATGTGGCTTTTGGTTATTAAACTCTCTAAGATTTCATTTCTTTACTTTTAAATGAATACAATATTAGCATCCACTTTATAAATTTCTGTAAAAATTGAAGAGATAGTAGGGCAGCCCCTATGGCTCAAAGGAGTAGGGTGCCGGCCCCATATACCGGAGGTGGTGGGTTCAAATCCAGCCCTGGCCAAAAACTGCAAAAAAAAAAAAGAAGAAGAAGAGGGCCTGAGAGTTATGATCAGGAAAGACCATACATAGGGCTTTACTATTGGTATTAGTGTGCTTCATGGCTGATGGTCATCATGCTGATATATATATCACGTGTATCCTTTTGTATTTATTGAACTCTTTATACTTAATCTTTTTACAAAAGTTAAGGAATGTAGGATATCTTTAGTCTTTATCTCTGTGGTATAGGATTATGGATGATTATAAATATAATTTATTTATATTCATTATTTATATTATATTTATTTATTTATAAAATAAATTTATATTTATTATTTATGTTATATATGATTATTATAGTCAACAAACAGTATCTATTTTTTTAAATAGAGAGACAAAAAAAAATATATTGAGGAACAATAAACACAAAAGGCTTATACCAGAGTACATCAGTGAAGAGTGTATTCATCAAGAATGAGCTTGGCCCATATGGGGAACTTGAAAGTGGTATGGCTGACCTTGAACAACACTAGAAAGAAACACAGGTAAGGCTGGAAAATAGGAAGAATGCCCCCTTGGACAGTGAAGTTTAGATGGAGTAGCATTTAAAGAATAGAAAGATGGTTGTAAGTAAGCACTGAATTGATTAGTATTAATCATCAGGTAAGAGCTGTCCAAAGAAAAAGTTCAAGCATTGGTGGTACGCTGGTGAGTATAGCTTCCTTTCAAAGAAGAGGTTCAGGTCAACACAAATTTGTAGAAATGCATGGTTCTCTAACTTTTTCTAATGAAGGAGCCCATTAGAGTCATTTTTAAAAAACACTATGTTCTTTATAAGGATTGTTATTAGAATATATTATGTATGAGCAATGTTTCAAAGGAGTAATGTGAGGAAATCACTGAGAAATGAAAACTGGACTCTAATTGGGTATCTTGAGAAACATAAACTGCTCCTCTTTTTAGTGAATATTAGCAAGTCGGTCATTCAGTCTCTACTTCTGCCCTTATTGGTATTTGGGTTGACAACAAGCTGGGCTCCATAGTACTGCCTATGTTATGAACATGCCGCACACAACTCTTTTTTAGGAGCCTTTAGGAAGAAGGATGAAGGTAGTGCCTTGAATGGGACATGAGGGAGATTTCAGGTTTATGGGGCTATTCTTTTTTTGATCTAGCTGATGATTATGTGGGGTGTTTATTTTGAGATAATTCAGAAAGCCAAATGCTTATAACTTGTGCACTTTTCTCTCCATATATCTCAATAATACATAATTTAAGAGAAAAATAGAAAGGTACAGACTTCCCTTTCAGCCCTACCCCCAAACTGATGCTTTAGTCTTCAACATCATATTCATGCTTCTCATGTGGGATGATCTGGGGGGAAAAAACAAAAAAACAAAAAACCCACCTCACTCTATTAGTGTTGCTCATTGAAATGTTACTGGTATTATAGTTTGGTGCAGATGTAAAATTGGATTTTATAATTATATGTGTGCCAGAAGCATAACATAAGCTTGCAACTAATTTTAAGTGTATACATGTTTGAATAATATAAAAATGGTTCATGTCAAAACTTGGGACCTGTGATCATTTCTTTTTTTTTTTTTTAACCTTAAAAGGAGTTCTAATATATTTAACTTGATTTAGTACATTTGAGAGAGTGTGAATTAGAAAACAAAAGACACAGAGATAAAAAAAGTTCTGAAAATCTTATCTTTTTGGCACTTATCATTTACTTATTGTTAGTAGGAAATTATTTTTTTCTGTATCTTTTCAAAAGTAATTTCTGTATTCAGGGAATGGTTGGAATGAATTTGTACCCATGATTTGTTCACAAAGGTAAAGTCATAAAATTATTTTTGACCCTACTAAATAATGGGCCAGATATTAGAATACAGTATGTAACAAGGGTGCACAAAGATTCCTTTCCTTCTAATCCAGTGTATATCCAATCATTATAAAAAATACTTAGCTGAGTGCTCATAGGTACCAGGTAGTATTCCCAGCAACAGGAGTTAGGAATGGTAATACATATATGTGGTGTGTATCAGCACTGGAAACCTATCATTGTAAGAACTGATTTATTAATAAGTCTAGTTGCTGAGAGAGAGAGATGATATAAAAATTAGGGAACTTGTGTAACAAAATAGCACTTATCTTTAGTGTACCATGGTAATAGTTTAGATAATCTGCATTTCAAAACTTGAGGCAACAGCTGTACATTGATAAAGCGACATTTGGTTGCTTTTCAGGAGACACAGGAATTATAAGATATGGAAAGAATGCCCAACAAAATATTATTCACGGTTATTCTGTGTGTGGGTTATGCATGATTTTACTTTCTTCTTCTTTATGCTTTTTGTAACTTATACTTTTAAATAAAGAGAAATTAATTGCTTATGTAATCAGCGGAAAAACAGAAAATTATAAACTACAGACCTTGAAACTAAGTTTAAGAATAGATAAACATGACAGTATCTGCAATGATCAATATGTCAACATTTAAATATAACCCCAGAGATTCATCATTTCCTGAATGCACAGGAAAAACCCAAACAATAAATTATTTCTTGATCAATACAATACAACTTAAGAAGAAAGACTTTCTTACACAGTGTCTGGCCCTGAATTTGGATTGTAAAATATACAGAAGTATAGTCTTTTTTGTTATTTCTTCTCAAGAGCATGGATCCAAAATTAGGCACAGAAGGTGATGGTGAAATAGAAACTGCTGAAGTATACAGGTAAAACTTGAAGCACTGTTGGTAGCAGAAAGCATAATCAGAAATGGTTTTCCAGCTAACTGAACCAGAACTATCTATAGAAGGGCATGACAGGGTGATGATGTCTATTTATTTACTGAGAGACACAGTATATTTTAGTATGTAGAGATTTATATTCCTCTTTGTGTAGCAAAGCAGAACACCAATATTCTTAAATGTACATTTCCACTTAGCATTCCAATAAAGCACACAATTCCCTATTGTGAGAGTACAGATATTCTTGATATTAATTTAAAATATTTAGAACTCTGAGTCAAAAATTCCTTACTAGAAAAAAATTCTCACATAGAAATTATGGCATTTTTGAGATAGAAATAACCATTAAATTTATCACACATAATTTCCCAATGTTTGAGATGCAGGCATTCACATAGAGAACTTAGTTCGTTCACCCAAAGTTACCTAAAAAACAAATGGCAGCATTCACTTTTTGAGTTTGTTCTCCTGATTTCCAGCCTAGTGTCTTTCTGCTGATTCTTAAACATTCAATCTCTTCACAAATACTATTTCAACAACTTACTCTTTTATTTCACTTTTTATTTGTACATCAAAAGATATAATCTGTCCTCCAGCATCTTATTGACAGCAACTCAAGCTTTCAATATATAATAATATATACTCCAGCATGTGCAAATTCACAAATGTGAGACAAAGAGAAAGCACGTCTAATAAGAGTCACAGGGTTACATTAGGAAACTAATTTGCTAAAATAGAAAGACCTTTCCTACATGTATAAATTAATTTAGACATCATATTTCTCTAACTCAATCATAGCATTTTGTAGTATTAACAGGTAATTTTTTAGTACAGCTAAGTGGTTAGGATGTTATTAAGCAACATGAAAAGATATTATTAGACCATAGTTTCAGGGACCTTCACATCTTATTTAGGAGACAGTACAATCAGAAAATTTGTATAGTATAACATCCAAGAAAAGCCCAACTGAATACATTATAGTGACAAGTATTATAGCACGAAGATGACTTGTTCTGAATGCTCAGACAAAAAGAGTAGGATTACTGGGAATGGCTCTGTGATGAAGCTGGGATTGAGGTGGTGCTAGAGACTGGCAGATAGATTTTCTAGATGGAAACGTATATTAGCAAGAAAATGGATGGAAGGGAGTAAACATTGAGAGGACATTCTACATGGGAGGGCAGTGATCGAAGTGCCTGTACGAACAGATATTTCAGACGTACCAGTCAAAGTAAAATGAGTTCAGAGTAGGAAGGGAGGGTACATCTGAGAAGCTGTCCGAGTTATTCAGGAAGGAATGAGCCAGGGCCTGGCCCACAGAACAGAAAGAAAGGAACAGAACTAACAATCAGAGATAAGAGAAATCAGACAGGATATGAAAACAATTCATTTACCCAAACCCTAAAAAGGACTGACTGTCACTCATCCGGTCAGGGAAGATAGAACAAAGCAGAAAAATGCAATAAAATAGATATCTTGTGCTAACACGAGAATCAGCTCAACTAATCTTGACCCATTTCTTTCTTAATCAGATGAATGCTAACCTAACCACAGATGAATAAAACAACTGTAGGTGAACAGGCGTTCTTTAATATTTCTGCCCAGATGATAAGCTAGCTTTAATGAAATAAGTTACCTGGGTCAAGGAGATTGAGACATAAATTGAGAAAGTGTATTTATTTACTATGGGAAAGTGTTCAGCGTATGATAGGGCAATGGCTTTACTCTCTGATGGGCATAAAAATTAACTTATAGGATTTTGCTCTAACCATATATACTCTTTTACAGCAGAGGAGTTAAACACCAATTTCTTCACAGCAATCTCCCAATTTCAAAAGCCCAAACTTTAAAACATGTTTGCTTTCTTCTTTAGATTGGTGTTAAAAACACAATATCCAGTGGGTAACTTCTCTGCCAAGCAAAACATAACGATTCATTTTCAATCCTGAGTTTCTGCTAATATTATCTCCCTGGTACGAGAATAATTTTCATTATCCAGGGTTAGTGAATGCAAAGTAAGATATATTCTGTTTGTGGCCAGAGATAATGTTAACATGACCAACCTTGGCTAGTAAGTAATGCTATAGATGTGTGTCATGGTTTGGTCGGGAGAAGTACCCAGTGAGACAATATGAATGGTGCTTTGAAATACTCATTTCACAAAAGATGCAAATCAATCCAAGCTTTAGAGAGGTCTTAGGTCTGGCAGGAGCTCATCTAAATATCTGAACAAAGTTACGTGCCTTAAGAAAAGTGTTCTCTATTTGTCTTCTTTGAAATGTTTGCTTAATCACTTCTGTAATTGCATATATTCTTCAAAATTATTTGTTGTTTTGAATGTGCCCACTTCTTTCAGGCTTTAAAGTTTTATAGACAAACCTACCTAAGCCAAAAACTTATTAAGCGTCACCAGTCTGCCTGGCATGTAAGCTGCCCCAGAGGAGCTTTCAACAACTGCTTCCTTGGACACAATTTTTTGTTCACCTGAATACTCCAAATCCCCCGAAAGCCCACGTTCATACGGGATAGTGTTATTTGTAGAGGAGAGTATCTCTGTCAGAGAGTAGTTATGGCTGCTAGCTGTGCCCAGGTTTGTTTCTCTAGATTTATCAAGAGTATCATGAAAAGTAAGAAAACAAAAAGTTAGCATTTGTCTCTCTTTCCTTAGTAATGACAATGCCCATTAGGAAGAATACAGCTGATATCAACCTCAGCCTTGAAACTGACTCTGACTGATCAACTTGGATCATATTCTAGAGGGTACTATGTTCACATCCAACACTCTCATTTCCAAAACCTTGATGTTTTTCATTGCCATGCAGTAATGAAGGAAGTATGCTCAGTGCCTGTGGTCTAATGCACCTGGCTTATGCTAGCTTTTACTACTTAATACTGGCTACCAAGAATGGATTTTCAGAACTTTGGGGAGAAAGAGCTTAAACATAACTAATATTAATCATTAAATCATACAAATTTACAATTATATTTTTGAAAAGGTAACACATTTAAAACTTACATTTCTGAAGTATTTTGTTACATTTCATTATGATCTATGCTTTCAGGCTACTTATGCCTTCTAAATCTGTACCATATATATAGTTTAATAGACAATAATGTGTTGTTTTTTTTCCCCAATTCTGCACTCAGCGGTATGACATTGGTAGCTTTGGATCAGTTGGAAATATTTACACCACAAAAACTGGCAAATTCTGCAAATGTGGAGTTCCCCTACCCACTAGAAAATTGCTTATTAAACATTTACCAGTACACACTAAAAGACTCACTATTTTGAGAGCAGAGCCATTGGTCAAGATAAAGAATATCTTAATTTAAATGTTATCTTTTCCTGTGTGAATATCAGCAGACTGATTTTCTCTTACAAGAGAACACTCAAAGGATGAGTTTCTAAGTAAAATGGCCCAGGAGAATTTCTAGTAAATAGAAACTATGTGTGTGCACAATCTCAAGTCTTATATCAAGCATTTCATCAAGAAAATTTTAATTAAAGCATATTTCACTGCATGGGGAACAATTATAAAGCAAATTTACCAGTAATAATTTATAATATGTAAGACCAATATTAAAGTTTTGAGAATAAAATAAAATCTAATTAAGCAATTAGGAAGATTATAGTTCCAAACAAGCTATTTTCATTACCTAGATAGGAATTTAAGGCTAACTCCATTCAAGACATTTCATTTAAAGTCAGTTGACATGTTTTACAATGGAATTATCATATATCAAATAACCAGTTTAATTCATCTTTTTGCTGTTAAGAATTTTAAACACGTGGATGAAGTCAACTCGGGAATAAACATGGACTGTTTCCTATATTTATTCTTGAACATATGTTCAGTTTACTTTCGTTAAATTTAGGTTTAAGAAACAAATTCACGAATTCCAGTTTTTCACTAATAATGTTCTACTGACAACTCAAAAATTGCACAGTTGTGCCTTGGGTCCAGTGTGCTCCCGTGTCCTTCCCAGCTGGGTACAGGAGACTGCATATAGAGATTCCTTAGCTTCAACAAATAGGGAACAGAAGAGTCTAAGATTTGCAATCTTATGGCTAGCACACGAGAACAAATAGTCTCTTTTTGTCTAATCAGAAATCATAATTTTGCAATCTGCTCTCAAGGTGTGTATACAACACTATGCACCCCATATTCACACTGAACTCTGTCCCAGATTCAAACCACTCAATGACTCCTAGAGTCAGCTCTGCATAGAAATCCCTATGGAATAGGGATTTTAAATAGAATTTTCTGCTCCCATGTCATTATCTCTTTAGTTACTAAACTCTCCTCTACCCACTTTTTACCTTTTGTGTCTCTGCTGTGTACACTGCTTTTTTATGTGTACAAATGCTTTTGTTACATGGATAACTTTTATAATGTTTATTTCACCTCCTGACTGATGTTCCTTGTACAAGATAGGTAAGTTTTTACCACTCCCTTCCTTACTCTTCTCTCTTTCTTGATTTCCAAATACCTTTATAGCTCTCTGTGCCCATCAATTAATGCCAAATTATTAGAGACTATATGTAGTTTTTGTTTTTCCATTCCTGAGATACTTCATGTAGGAAAATGGTCTCCAGTTCCATCCAAATTGCCTCTAAAAATGATTTTATTTATTTATTTTTTGAGACAGAGTCTCATATGTCACCCTCGGTAGAGTGCTGTGGCATCACAGCTCACAGCAACCTCAAACTCTTGGGCTTAAGCAATTCTCTTGCCTCAGCCTCCCAAGTAGCTGGGACTACAGACATCTGCCACAATGCCCAGCTATATATTATTTTTGTTTTTTCAATTGTCATTGTTGTTTAGCTGGCCCAGGCTGGGTTCGAACCTGCCAGGCTCAATGAATGTGGCTGGTGCTGTAACCTGTGCTACAGAGGCTCAGCTGATATTTTATTCCTTTTCATGGTTGAGTAATAATGGTGCATACATATGCCATATTTTCTTAGTCCACTAATGAATTGAGGAGCACTTAGATTGATTTCACATATCTGTGATTGTGAACTGTGTCCCAATAAACATTCAAGTGCATATGTCTTTTTTTTTGAGACAGTCTGTGCCCTAAGTAGAGTTCCATGTCATAGCTCACAGCAACCTCAAACTCCTGTGTTCAAGCTATTCTCATGCCTCAGCTTTCCCAGTAGCTGGGACTATAGGTGCCTGCCACAACACCCAGTTAGGTTTCTTATTTTTAGTAGAGACAGAGTCTACTTGCTCAGGCTGATCTTGAACTCCCGAGCTCAAGATATCCACCTAGCTCAGCCTCCCATAGTTCTGGGATTACAAGCATGAGCCACTGAGCTGCACCAGATTTCTTTTTGATAAAATGACTTCTTTTGCTTGTGTAGATACCAATAGTGGGATTGCTGGATCAAATGATAAGTCTGTATTCATTTATTTCCATAAATAAATAGAGTAATTTCCATACTGTTTTCTATAGAGATTGTACTATACATGATTCACCTCATAAACAGACAGAGAAACAAGGACCAGATGATCATCTCAACAGATCCAGAAAAAGCAATTTACAAAATCCAGCATGGGTTTTATGATAAAAACCCTCAACTAACTAGGCATAGAAGGAGAATACCTCAAAATTAGAAAAGTCATATATGACAAAATCACACTGACATTATACTGAATGGAGGAGAAAAAAAAGTAGAAAGCATTCCCCTTAAAAAGTGGTACAGAACAAGGGGCCCACTATCACCACTTCTATTTAACACAGTACTGGAAGTCTTAGCAAAAGCAATTAGGCAAGGGAAAGAAATAAAAAGTATCCAAATTGGGAAGGAAGAGGTCAAACCATCACTTTTTGCTGACGATATGATCTTTTATCTAGAAAATCCAAAAATTTCCTAGAATTGATAAACAAATTGAGCAAAGTCCCAGGTTACAAAATCAATGTACACAAACCGATAGCATTTTTATACGCTACTAACAAGTTGAAAATCAGAGCAAACACTCAACACCATTCACAAAATAAAAATAAAATGCTTAAGAATATACTTAACAACGGAGGTGAAAATCTCTACAAGGAGAACGATGAAACCCTTATGAAAGAAGTCAGAGATGACACAAACCAACAGAAAAACATCATGTGGTCATGGATGAGTAGAATCAACATTGCTAAAACTTCCATAATGACATGAGTGATTTCCAGAATAAAAACAAGCAACCCCATTAAAAAGTGAGCAAAACACACAAACAGAGGTTTTTAAAAGAAAATAGACAAATGGCCAAGAGACAAATAAAGAAATGCTCAACATTACTAATCATCAGGGAGAGGCTACTTAAACCATAATGAGGTGTAACCTTACCCTGGCAAGAATGGCCATTATTAAAAAGTCAAGAAACAATAGATGCTGGGTGGATGCAGAGAAAAAAGAATGTTTATACACTGTTGGTGGAACTGCAAATTATAGATGCACTATTTGATCTAAAACTGAATGATTTTAGAGCCCCCATTTCATAGAGAACATGTATAAATATTTTGGTGTATCTTTTAGATAAAAAATATCAGAGGAGAATGAGGAGGCTAAGGAGTATGAAGAAGGTAACATTGCTACCTAATCCACAAGCAAGTACTCTATGAAGGAACTTCAACTTCTATAGGAGTTGTATGAATTCAACAAGAGGATGGTGGAGGAAAGGAAACAATGTCATACAGTAGAACTTGCTCAATACCATCTTCTCAAATAATTGGAATATTAACTGCGCCTTTATTCAGGGAGAGAAAATGTACACATTAAGTTCACTTTTGATTTCCATAGAGGAAGCTCATTGCGTATTCCATCTTCAGCACTGTCTCATTTGCTACAATTTTCCTAGTTGGCTGCCTGCATGCCTGTTAGGTAGATAATAGGTCAATTCCAATTACCTTTTCTCCTATTTCTCATGGCTCATAGAGATACCCGGGGATTTGCCTGCTTCCTAGACACAGATTTTATCCATCAATGATAGAGACGGACTATTAAATTCAATACCACTAACAACAAACAAATATTAAATCTCTCTCAATATTAAATTTGAGATTAAATGAATATATTTTATCTATAATACAAATCATGTGGATATGCCAAATTCAGAGAGAAGGTGCAGTGGAGGTTTCCTCTGGATTGCTTTGAATTCTTTTATTTTTCTAAGACCATTGTTATAATTTAACTTCCTCGACTACATTCTTATTTATTTCTTTTTAAGTTTTATATGTTGTTTGTTATTGTTGTTTGTCAATAGTTAAAATGTTTTCCTAACTTGTGGAGAACTTTATTTAAGCAAAGTCTTTTTTCTTTAATTTCAGAATATTATAGGAGTACACTCTGAATTTGATTTGAGAAATGATCAAAGAGACATTGTACACCAGGTAGGGTAAGAGTGATTCTCACAAGTTCTATTCTCTCATGTACATTTTTACAGCAGCAAACTCTCAAAAATTATGAATTATGAAAAATATAACTTTCTTTTGGAGACAGAGTCTCACTTTGGTTGTTGTTGGTAGAGTTCCCTGGTGTCATAGTTCACAGCAACTTCAAATTCTTAGGCTCAAGCAATCCTCTTGCTTCAGCCTCCCAAGTAGCTGGGAATACAGGTTTCTGACATAATGCTCAGCTAAGACTACTTGTACAATTAATAATTTAATAATTACCTCCAAAAATACCTATTAATTTGCAGACAATATCAGATTTTTTGAGTCAAACATTGCTGTTCTATTACTTTTTCTACCAATTAATTTTTAAATGATGACACCAGTCATTTGAAAGATTTTGAAAAAAATCCAGCTTTTGAGGAAGATGTCAAACACCAATGTCCTTGAGGCTAAGATTTTATAATAGACTCTCGATCGCTTAAGGAAAAAAAAAACATATTTTTCCCCTGTGATTTTTACTGCTGCTGACTTATTGGAACTATGATATGATCAATTTTGTTTAGTTCTGCAAATATGATAGCTTGCATCTACTTATCAAGAACACCATGACATTGGCCTTGCTTAATGGAAATCAATGTTTATGCAGACAGCATTAGATTTCTTAATCTGAGTTATACCATGCGTACAATGAATTTTGGGTATGAGAATCCATGTCAGACTTGACTAAACAAAATCTCTTGGTATATGCACACACACACACACACACCCCTAGGCACACTACTGCATCTGAAATGTCGAAGTGTTTGACTACTTAAATAAAAAAAAAAAAATAGTATACTAAATTAGTCTATGTGACAGCAAGAACGAGATTGTTTACTATTATATATATTTTTTACTGACAAACCCAGGAGGTACAAGGAAGTCTCTAGATAAGACACATTTGGAGTTTATTTTGACACAGCCATACTGTACAGGACAAAAGCAGTGCTCGAGGTGAGCTAGTAAGGGATGAGAAAAGTTCACATTTGTGCCTTATTTTCCATCATCAGAAAAGGAAACAAATATTCGTGTTCAAGAATTGGGGGCCATGTGGGAGACCTAAGAAACCACTCACAGTAAATGTAACCCAATAAAAGTAAACACCATAAGGTGGCTGGCATGCTGAGAGTTATTCAGCAAGAGAAAGTGTGAAAGAGAAAGACAGACACTGAGACTGGAATCCTGGCATTTCGATGAAACTTTTAGTCTAGAAGAAAAAACCAGAAAAATGAAGGTAAAACCACACAGTCATTTATTATGTTCAGTTTGTCAAAAGCTAAATGATTTGGGTTATATCAACATCTACATGGTAAGAATGCTGAGTAGTCCACATAAGGACGCTGAATACATAAACGGACAAATATGTTTTTGGAGGAAGAGATTCTCTTTATGATTCATGTCTATGAACTACTTGATAGGGGTCTTTTATTTGTTAAAATTGCTCATTGTAAAACACCTCACTGAGCTCTTTGGCTTAGAGCTCATTCTTGATTTCAAAGGAGCTCTTGTGTAAATTGACCACACACACACACACATGACCACAGCCTATACACATACCTCTGTAATACCTAGAAATAGCCTGGAAGATAAAAAAGTTATTCTTTAAAAAAAAAATTAAGTGGCTAGATTTTCAAGGTGAGTATGGTCAATAACATTAATTCAACAGTTTTCAGCTTTAGCATGAGATTTGTGTTTCCTCCAGGCCAGTTTTCATCATACATCAGATGAATGTCATATGTTAAGGAAGTATTAAAGACAAATAAGGTAACATGGAAGAATTAGGCCATGTTCAAACAGCATCAGGTCAGTGGAAGGTCATTTTCAATGTGCAATGAGTAATGGCATAAGCACATACTGGTACATCTGGTTGCAAATCAGAGTAGTTGAAGAGATAAGCCACCAACATATAGTGGCAGGTAGCGGGGGTTACACTCCTCAGGATAGACTGGCGATGGGTCTGTCAGGAAGAAAGTTGGCCAAGGGGCAGGAGCTTGTGAGGATAAGAAAACAAGGCACAAAGATATTGCAAAAGAAGATGATGTATCTTATTTAGTGACTGAAAAAGGACAATTTCTGCTTCTCTGAAAAATATTAGGCGATATAACCTGAAAACAAATATTAAGCCTATTCTGTGTTAACAAATATAGAAATAAGGGAAGACTGGCTGCTATCTCAGAGGAGATTACAGATAACAAGGAGTCAATTAAGACATTATGGGTAGAAGAAACAGTATTCTATTGTTAATTTTGAATGGTGTAATGACTTTATAATTTAATGAAATAAAGTCTATGAGGATTAATGAGATAGGGCTTTAAAAGTCCTTTGCAGAAAGGTGTTATACAAGTCTAAAGTCTAGCTATTATCGAGTATCTGCATATTTTAATAATATATGTTCTCATTCTGAAAACATACTTGAAGAACTATAATTAATCACCACAGTTTTAACTCTCTTATCATTCAGTAATTTACACAGTGCAAGTATTATGAAGAACTCTCATTAGCACTTCAGAACTTGGGAAATAATGAACATCCTTCTGTAGCTTGGAGGCTGGGCTTTTACAATTAATATAGTAGAGAAAAGGCATCTGATGTCATTGAGAAAGATATCTACAATAGATTATTAACACATGAACTCAGAACTCAGATTTGTCCCTGTACTGTAACAATTCAGTTTTCAACAGGGTTATTTTACTTTGGCAGAGAAGCGATGGGCATTCCTAGATCTTTGTAGTATTAATCACTCAGAGAACCAACTGATATGTGTGTGTGTGTGTGTGTGTGTGTGTGTGTGTGTCTGTGTGCTCCTTTCAAGAGGAATCTGGCCTCTTATGTTTCTTTAAGTCCCTCACTCAAGAATCTGAGGTGATGTTATAGCACCTACCCTCTCAGAATAAGTATGGACAATCAAAGTCTTTATTCTTAGTTCATGCTCTTTTAAGAAATATCCTGACCCAAGAATGGAGGACACACTTTGGCAGAATTTTTAAGAGGAAACAGGAAGCAAAAGCACAACTCCCACCCAGAAGATTGCCTGGACCACAACTCTCAGCTCTCTTAGATTTAAAAGGAACCTATAATTATTAAAGTCATTATTTTCTTGATTAGTGGAGAATATTTTTGCTAAATCTAGCTATCTTTACCTTCTAATATTTTTGATAATAAAGATATTTAAAAGAGTCAAATGTCAAGTTTTTCCTAAGGTAGAAATGTGGGCATCTGTTGTTTGGGTTATCTGTATAAATCATTGATTTTCTTTTTGAAGTTAACTAGAGTATTGGTATGTCTCTAGTTCATAATAACTAGTTATTGGATTTGGGA
The DNA here is from genome assembly GCF_027406575.1 of Nycticebus coucang. Taxonomy (NCBI): domain Eukaryota; kingdom Metazoa; phylum Chordata; class Mammalia; order Primates; family Lorisidae; genus Nycticebus; species Nycticebus coucang. Next base: position 58,591,129 of record NC_069786.1, read on the forward strand.
GGATGGCAATGGCTATAGCAGGAGCAGCACAGTCTTCTAATTTCTCTGAATCTCTATAAAAATAAATAGACTAACACAATAGCAAAACCAAAAACCTATGAACAACATTTACAGCAACACTAGGTGACAAGAAATTTCCATGAACCCCAAAATGCAAGGTTCAAAGGACAAATCCCTGCCAGCCACAGGGTTATATTAGAGTTTTTAGGAAAAAGCACAGGGAGGGAAATCATAGGGCACCTGATGGTCCTCAGAATCCCAAAACGATCCAGAACTTTTCACTGGGTGGCACAGTGTGCAAGCTTGAGAATAGCTGTCAGATATGGGTGTGGTTTTGCCCAGTTACAATGGTTAGTAGTGTAAGAGATCCAAGCCGAGTATGTTTTCCAGACACAAGAAACAGCAATGGTATAGGCTGAATGACTTTTAAAAAGGCACGTCAGGGACCTACACTAAGGAAAAATTGTTGGAGGAGATTGAAATACAACTGGATATTGACAATGCAGATTAAAGAGAGTAAAGACCTGCATAAAAGTGGAGTAAGGGAACAAACAATTCCATGACCTGGAAAACAAGCTACTTTATATTTGGGGTCCCTTCAAGAAAATAACAAAAAGGAGCTCTGAGTAGTAAGAAAAGTTAGCACCCCACCTCTTCCTAAAAATTCAGAAGTAGCAATTGCATGCAAGCAAATGTTCACGTAAGCTTTTCTTAAGGAATCTACTAGTCTAGTCAAATGACTAAAAGTGCTATGTGATCATTACACATACGCTTACTTGTAGAACTAAGACTAAAGGAGAGTTAAAAGAGCCAGACAGCAAAGAATGCCTGTTCAGAAAATGGAGATAGGCTGTTATTTAAAGATAAGGGAAACTGGATAAATAAATGTGAAATATATTTTATAAATATTTTTAGGAATTATTAGTAGAGTAAGTTATGTTGATTGTTATTCTGAGGCTGATACATGTGCATTGTGGTATAAAGTAAATAGATAACTGTAGGTTGTAATTCTATCAACTCCTGAATCCTCCAGGGCTAGAACTTTCACTGTGGAAGATAATTAAGATTAAATAATAATAAAATAATAGCAAATCTTTGAATCCTAATATAAATTGGAAGTATTAGTAGAAATGCATGATGTAATTTATTTTACAGATGTGTTTCCTAGTGCTGTCTATTGAAGTCTGGAGACAATGACGAACACACCATCAACGAACACCACTTCCACTCAAGTTGTGGCCTTAAAACTCTCTTTCCCACAAAAAGAAACTAGGTCTTCTTCAAGAAAAGACTGACTCCAGGTCTGGGGCAAGTACAATTTAAAGGAGTCTAAGAATTCTTGTCATACCAGATATTGGAGAAGCTAGCAGCAACTAGTTGGATCACGTTAAAAAGACTCAGGAGCCAGAGTAAAGATATTTCCTCTGCCAGATGGGACTACTTGAGCTGCAAAGAGAATAATAACCACAAACAATTGAAGACCTTCACATAAGTTTAAATTTATGAACTCATAATTTTATTTTAAAAATCCAGTTTGGCTTTGAAGGATAATGGTAAACCAATTTATTTTACCATGAAAACTGGTAAGCAAGTAGAAAGAAATGAGTGTTTAGTTATTGTTCTTTCAATTTATTTAACCTTTCTTTATGAACTCTACCATTGGCTGGCCAATTGTAGACGGGAGAGTCTCTTTATAAAACTACTTCAGTGAATTAATGAAAAATAAATGCTAGAAGTTTGTAACAACCAATAAATTGAAGGTTCTATATTTTGATCAAAAATGAATGGTAACATGACAGAAGATAGGCCACTAGACATATGTACCTCCTGTGGAAAAAAATAACACCACCATCCACAGTCTTACCAAAAGAGTGACCCTGATCCAGTATATACACACATATGCCAACTTGTAGGGAATTCAGAGGGCAAAGAATCATATTGCACTGCACCGTGAGTATGCAATCAGTAAAATACAGACTGTAGGAACTCTACAGGTCAAATATCCTGAGCATTCATGCAAATAATCTATAAGAAAACCAAGGAGTGAGGAAGAACTTATAGATTGAATGAGATTTAAACACACTTATAATTGAAAAGAAATGGCAAAGCAAAATAAACAATAGTGTCTAAGTATATACCATTGGATGATAAATCTAAAAATAAAATTTAAGAATTCATGATATTAAAGTCAGGGCAATGTTAACTTTGAGGATAGGGAAGGGAGGGACTGATTTTGGTACAGGGTGTGGAAAGACCTTCTGGGAAAGGTGATATAGTTACATTACTTAACCAAGGTGTGTAATTAGAATATCTTTCTTCTGATAACTCAACTCCTAATGCTATGCACATACATTTGTTTTGTGTGATTTTCTGTAAATGTGCTTTATTTTATAATAAAATGTTATAAAGTAAAAATAATAATAACCACTTATCTATTGCTAAAATGATTTAATGAGTCAAAAACTTGTTTCATTTTAGCTAACTTGCTTCATCTTATATTTGTATAATATCCTGTTTTAATCTCTTACATCTCACTTCCTAATTTGGAAAATAACTTCATATTATTTGTCTCAGTCTCCAAGAAATAAGAATATTCATTTTTCCCAGGTAGACTGCAAACAATCTGTGAGATTTTAGAATTCCTAAAATTAATGTCAGTCATTATTCTCATAATTTTCAGAACACCTAGAAATTAGAATCAAAGCTCACATACTTGGTACAGGTGAATTAAAATTCACAAATTCTAGATTATTTCTTCTCTAATTCCCTCTCCTCAATCTGTGAGCCCCTAATTCTTCTGTTTTTACTTCAGATCCATAAAACATTTAATTTCTGCAAGATTATATTTTATATGTATTAGTGGAATACTACACATATCAATGAGACAATGCAGTATCATTGCCGCTGGTTGGAAATGATGTGTATCCTAGTACATAAGATTATGGCTTCAAAGCCATGACAACTTGTACAACTAGATCTCCCCTTCAATTTTTCCTTCTGCCTGTGACTCTTTTCTTTCTATCAGTGTAGGTATGTTTTGTTTTATAGGATAACTACAGTCTACGTCCTTTTTACTTTCACTGCGTATGTTTTTCTTAAGCTATCAGTATGCCATATTTTTTTAAAGCTTTTATACCTCACATGATTCCCATTCCTTTTATAGTAGCTACAAATTAGAGATCCTTAAGAATGAACTATGTTTGAGTAAAACTCAAAGAATCGAATATTAGTTTACTAGTATCAAGTCAAAAAAGCCTGAACTTCAATTCTAGGTTCTGCATTTACTTAGGGGAAAAATTGTTTTAAGTCCCATGAACCTCAATTCTTCATCTGTAAAAGGGGCACCTTAAGGTGTGTATCATATCACTTCCATGAAGGAAATGCACCGTAAATAGTACATTTTAGATACTCCCTAAGAGATCATTACCTTAATTAACCGTTAAGTATTATTTTCCCAAGCTATATTTTATGTCAGAATAGATTTAATTCTGAAATATAGGAACATTTTCTTAGGTCAGGTGTATTAGCCAGTGGTCAAGTGTATTAGCGGTTTTTTTTTTAAAAAAACTGAGAAATAAAAACTGAGAGAAATAAAAAATATATATTCATTTCTAATGAACATAGTAGAACATAGTATTTTTGAAATCTGTATACATAATGTACATTGTGGAATGGCAAAATAGAGCTAATTAATATATGTATTACCTCCTAGGCTTATCTTTTTTTGCAGTGAGACAGCTTAAAATTTATTCTCAGCAATTTTCAAGAATACAATACATTGTTATTAACTCTAGTCATCATGTTGTACAACATTGTACAACAGATCTCTTGAACTTATTTCTTCTAACTGAAATTTTTTTGTCTTTTGACCAACATCTCCCCAACCATCCCTACCCTCAGATCCCTGGTGACGACAATTCTACATTCTGCTTTTATGAGTTCAAGTCTTTTTGATTCCACATATAAGTGAGATCAAGCGTACATGTGACTTCCCATGCTTGGCTTATTTCACTTTACATGGTGTTCTTCAGGTTCACCCATGTTGTCACAAATGATAGTATTTGCTTCTTTTAATGGCTGAATAGTAGTCTATTGTGAGCATGTGCAGTTTTAAACTTCTTCCTATATTCATGCCTCTGTAAATTCATTTTGCTCAAAGATAGTAGAAATGTATTAGATATGCATAGAGTAACCTACAACCCACACTAGATATCTAAGTAATGAGTGGTTTTCTTTTCTACAGATTTAAACTCTTTTCAAACGTTTATATTTTTTAAAAGGTAGTACATTTGTAATCTACTTGAAATTTGATAGTGTCTTTTATTTGCTTTTAACTTAGCAAAGGCTGAGCAATGAATAGTCAATAACCACCTCTAACAATTTAAAAGACAATGTTCTCTGCTTCTGGTGAATACAGCTTCCTTTCTCATTACTTCCTCAGAAAATGGGAGCTTGCCCTTTGAACAGCATACACAGGGTACATTCATCTTTAAAACTATGCCCTCCTTCTGACCTCCATTGCCTGTTTTCTGAAGTAAATAAATAATAGGGGAAAGAAAGGAAGACAAATAACATGACCTAGAAAATAAAGAACAGAGAAGACATATAAATATATTTTCCTTAAAAACAGTCGTGATACCTTGTGACTAAGAACGGTCTTTCAAATTGACATCTACCTCTGTACTATGATTCTGGGGACAACAAAAAGAAGTTCAAACTTGATAAATCTTCATGCATTTTCTTTCCTTTTCAAAAAAATTTTTGAGAGTTTCCAATTAATACACAAAACCATGAAAAAATAAGTCTATCAAGAGTTGAGACTGACTACTTTGTCACTGGAGCAAGTACTGTGCTGGTGGGAGTGGTACGCGTGGATGGGCACAAGAGTGGGAGGGAATAGAAAAGCCATTTTGAATATCACTGTGGAAAAAGACCAAAGCAAATACTTTTCACCCATTAACAATTTTCCTGTGGAACTGTGAAATGCTATTCTGAACCCTTGCTCATGCTGCAAACTGACCAAACTTGTGAGTAGAAAGGAGATCCCCTTGGGCCAGCTTCGCCGCTTTTCTTTCTTCAAAACAAATTTATTTTTAGTGGGAAACTTTCTACTCTATAAGGACCATGATTTGAAATACATATTTCTGGTGAGCATGGTAAAAGAAAAAGGGCTGAATTAAATATGACAGGACTGTTATCCCTTGCTCCGCTAGACAACTTCATAATTCTCCATGTAAAAATGTAAATGGTTGCAAGAATTCCCTTCTTTTAAAAAATCTATTACTTTATGACTGTCAGCATATTTGAAAAATAAAGATCATTTCCAACTTCTTTGAAACTAACAGAATCTGTTTCTTAGTGATTGTGTCAGAGGTTTAAAAACTGTTGCTCTCAGTTTTTTCCTTAACATTTAAGAATCTGTTTCTTTTTAGAGTCTGTCAAAAGCTTTTAACAAATTGGAAGATGGTTGCTCATTCAGTTAGATTTTTTTTTTTTTTCCTGGATGAACATGATACAACAAATCTGTTTTGGGTGTCTTCAAAATCAGAGTTTTGGCTTATTAGAATAGTTAAATATTGGTTGCTCTCTTTAAGGCTTTGGGGTTGTTCTTTAGAGATGGAATTATTCTTGTGTTGGCCCTGTGTGCCAGGGAACTGGTTTCATAACTAACTGCACAAAAAGTTCTACACATAATCAGATGCTTAGTTAGGAATGACAATCATGTTGCACTCCAGCCTCTTCAGAACCATTATTGTACAGTCAATGAATTGCTACTAAGAACATTGTCAAATACAATGGTTTTAAACAAGCCCTTGGGGAGAAGAAAAAGTAAGTCATTTTGGATATTGTCCATAAATAAATAATAAATAATTAGGACACTCTCACTCTTGTGGTTTGGTTCTTATTTATAGTTTATCTAGAGTAATCCACTATTTTTTTTTTTTTTTTTTACTGTGGAACATGCATAGTAAACTTTTGCTAGTGTATATCATTGGAGTTACCTGGAGAATTATTATATTTAGCAAATAAATTTATATTTTACGAGTCGATTTTATGTCTTAGGAATTCTCATTAAATGCTTATAGACCATTTCCAAAACTTTACACAAGTTCAAATCCATTTATACAGTATTTTCATCTTTTATAAATAATTTTACTTACTATCCCAAGTGTCCAGAAAATAATGAAGTTGACAGAAGGGACCACCTATGCCAGATTACCTACAAATGGTTATTTTGGGGGCAGGTAACACATTGTCTTTAAAATTATAATTTTATAACCCCTCTACATACCTCCAAAGGCCAGGAGCTAGACAATTTAAAATGAGACTTAAAGGTTAGGATTTAACCTCATAATCATTTGAGATAAAATTAAAAATTATGTCTTGGTGCTCATCAGCACTGTATACTTCAACTGATTTCAATTTTCTACAGTGCATTGCATGGACAAAAAAAATGTTATTTTCAAAAATGTTAGGTCCTTTCTCAAGTAAAACAAGAAGAGTGAGGAATTTCATCCAATGTGAGTCAAAACATTCAACCCATTATAATCATTGTTATTACTGACTGTGATAATCACAATATTCTCTTTAGAAATCAAAGTTAGATCTCTATTCAACATCTCCTTCCTTTGTGCCAAAATGTTGAAAATATGACTCTATTACCTCATATTATGCCTAGATTAGCCACAGTAGTAAAATAAGTTGTATGGTATCAATTTGTTCTGTCAAATAAATGACACATTGCCAGGTAGAGACATCTGGCTCCCATCTGGAATACAAGGCTTTATCATTTTACTATGATCAATGAAACACTGTGCCTCAAATGATATTACTCATCATTTGCTTAAATTGCTTAAAAATATTTTTAAAATAATTGCAACAATTATCTCATGATGATCTGTCAAATAGTTAGTGCACTGTAGATATGATAGGCATGAACTCAAGACATGTGTTCCAATATTTTAAGAAAAAGAAGTCAAACTCACAGTTAAATTATCATCCATGCATTTGAAAGAGTGTATCTCTAATTCTCTCGCACACAGTACTGGTCCTTGGCATAAACTGACCTCTATGGCTGTAGTACCTGATAAAAGTACTAACTCTAGCTTTTATCAGATTAGTTTCTTATTTATTTATTTAAATATTTTTCTTTATGTCAATAGATTTAGGGGGTCCAAGTGATTTTTTTGATATGTGGATCAATTGTATAATCATGAAATCAGGGAGTTTAGGGTACCTGTCACTCAAATAGTATATGTTACACCTGACAGATAATTTTTGATCCCTCAACCCCTTTCCACTTTCTGCCCATCTCCAAAGTCTATAATACCACTCTGCATGACCTTGTATACCCATTATTTAACTCCCATTTATAAATGAGTACATGCAGTATTTGTTTCTTCTGTTCCTGATAAACTTCACTTAGGATTTTGGCTTCCAGCTCTATTCAAGTTGCTGAAGAAGACATTATTTCATTCTTTTTTTTTTTTTATGGCAGACTAGTATTCTGCGATATCTATATACCACATTTTCTTATCCACTAATCAGTTGATGGGTATTTAGGTTAATTCCGGATCTTTGCAATTCTGAATTGTGGTGCTATAAACATATGAGTGCATATATCTTTTGGATATAATCACTTCTTCTCCTTTGGATAGATACCAAGTAGTGAGGAATTTCTGTACTGTTTTCTACAGAGGTTATACTAATTGGCAATCCCTCCAACAGTGTTCTTTTTCCACTGCATCCATGCCAACATCTATTGCATTTTGACTTCTTAATAGTCATTTTGACAAAGATAAGGTTTTAATTTGCATTATGGTTTTAATTTGCATTTCTCTAATGATTAGTGATGTTGGGCATTTTTTTTCATGTTTGTTGACCATCTGTATATCTTCTTTTGAAAAATGTCTGTTCATGTCCTTCGCCCACTTTTTAATGTTTGTTGTTGTTTTCTTGCTGATTTGTGTTCCTTGTAGATTCTGGGTATTAGTTCTTTGCCAGATGTATAGTTTGCAAATATTTTCTCCTATATTGTATTTTATCTATTCTCTCTGCTGGTTATTTCTTCTTCTGTGAAGAAACTATTTAGTTTAATTCAGTCGTCTCATTTATTTATTATTAATTTTGTTATCTTCGCTTTTGGGAGTCTTAGCCATAAGTTATTTGCTTAGGTCAATGTACAGAGAGTTTTTCCTAAATTTGCTTTTAGCCTTTTTATGGTGTCACATCATTTCCAGAACATAATCAGGTTAGTTTCTCCTTTGTCCTGTAACCTCTCACTTTGAGTTTTCCTCCTTCAGGTAGGCATTTTTAATCCTGTCTGGTCATAGTAATTGTAAATCTCTATATGTTCTCTTTCTTCCTAATTAGTCTAAATGCTTTTTGAGGAATTGTGTTTGATATGTCTTTAGAAATATAGGACTCCCCACATGCACTAGATCTTGTTAGGAACTCAATAAGGGCTTTGTAAAGAATACTGTGGTAGTAGTTCAGGAAGGCTGCAGGACCCAGATTATCACCAGGGTTGTGTGAATGTTTTTTTAATTCTGGCTGTGATATACATTTTAAAAATGGGCAGTTTTGATATTTAACTCCGTGCAGTAGTTTTAAGTAGGTAATAATAACTAATAATAGATGTAGTATGCACTATGAAATATTTCATTTCATCCCCCCAATGACCCATTAAGTGCCTACCATTAAATATATCTACTTTTTATTTGAAACACCTAAATTACAGAGAGCTTAGTTAATATATCCAAGGTCAAATGGCTAGTGAACCATTAGAACTAGATTTAGGATTCAAATTCAATCAGCATAATAATGTCAAGATCTGATCTCTTAATCTTTTCATTTTACTTCCTCACAGGGACAGAGTCACATCACTCCAAGGATTTTAGCACATACACTTTAGATAATACAATTGTCAGAAATATGAAATGTCAGAGGAAGAAATGGTTTGGTGAATGTATAACATTGCTATCATTATTTTATAATACATGTTTGCAGTTCGATAAAATACCAATTTCAAATGACATCTATATTTAAACCCTGAGGACATCAAACATTACATATAATTCCTACATGATAGCTAATCTTTTTTTAAGGAGAGGGTATTTTCTAACTTATAAAAGAAATAAAGAAGGATACAACTTAAATTTAAGTACTGCACAATTCGGCCTAGAACTAACATTGACTTTTTCTAGACAGGCATTACCTGTCACTATAGTCATCATGATAGTAGAAGAATAACAGAAGCCATCTAAAGTACTGACTCAATTATTTTATGGCCAGATTTTCTAGCATTTTTAAGATACCACATACAATCTTAACAAAGTGACAGAAACAGTAGAAGGTTATTTAATCAAGCAGTCTACCTGCCAACTATTCAAAAATTGTATGTGGGTTTCTTGGAAAAGAGCAAAGAGAGGAATAATAGAAAGCATTTTTTTTTTTTTCCTTTTTTTTTTTTTTTTATTGTTGGGGATTCATTGAGGGTACAATAAGCCAGTTACACTGATTGCAATTGTTAGGTAAAGTCCCTCTTGCAATCATGTCTTGCCCCCATAAAGTGTGACACACACTAAGGCCCCACCCCCCTCCCTCCATCCCTCTTTCTGCACCCCCCCATAACCTTAATTCTCATTAATTGTCCTCATATCAAGATTGAGTACATAGGATTCATGCTTCTCCATTCTTGTGATGCTTTACTAAGAATAATGTCTTCCACTTCCATCCAGGTTAATACGAAGGATGTAAAGTCTCCATTTTTTTTAATGGCTGAATAGTATTCCATGGTATACATATACCACAGCTTGTTAATCCATTCCTGGGTTGGTGGGCATTTAGGCTGTTTCCACTAGAAAGCATTTTTTAACATGGAAAATCAGAAAGGTACAAAATTTTAGTTTACAGTAATACTGTGATTTCTGCTATTCAAGTATATTTTAGAGAATTATAGTGAAAACTATAATTTTAGCAATAACTATATGAGAGCTTTTCATAAAAGGCCTAAGTAATTTTTCTCAGAGTAGAAGTATTAGTTTGTGATATCCTGTTATGCCTCCCTAGACACTGAAATTATGCTTGACCTCAACTAAATCACAAAGTATTTCCTGTGTTTTATCTCCCTTAGAGAAATGTACCCATTTCCAGGGTGGGCAGGTGTTGATAGATTTGAAAATTAAAAGGTACAAAATAATGGCAAAGCATTATTGTTATTTTAATATATTCAGCAACAAGAACAAAATAGTCAATTAGAGAAGCAATTCAATTATTGACATCTCAGGGAAAGACACTGTGTACATTATTTTCTCTCCTATGAATTTAAACTGACTTGGAGAAATTATAGCCTGTATTTTATGAATTGTATGTTTTGGTTTAAGGTAAAATTAAGGGTCAAAATTTTAGATGGTTTTGTCTTCTGGGAATGTTATTTTAAAATACGTATTCAAAATTTCACAGCCTTACCCAGTTATAGTGTGTCTTTTCAGTCCCAGAAGACAGGCAAAGGGCCCTACTGGGCAATAGGAGAACCAATTTCTTTCAACCTCCTTTCCCAGATTCCCTGCCGGTTGAAGCTGGGTGTTAGCCAGATGTCTCCAAAATCCTGACACCCCCCACCCCACACTTGGCATCTCTAGTGATTAAGGCAAAATGGATTTATGGCCAGGCAGAGTATGCAAAGATATCAGAAACTGTGTGAATATTTTTTCCTTTACTTTCTTAAACAAATTATGATCTGAAGTAGCATTAGAGATTAGGAAGAAGAGGTTCAGGAGAATTACAATGAAGAGTCTGATGTTTGAAATCCATGTTCTGACAAAATCAAGATGGCTATAACATAAAATAAATGAGTTTAAATTTCTTAGTACTTTTAAAGAGTTTTTTATGAACTGGGGACAACTTCTTGTAAACTATAATTCATTCCTGTTCCTTTTACAAAGTCCATTATTATGAAAATCATTGAATCATGTTAGAAGAAAAACATTAATGTTAAATATTTCATAACAATCAGGAAATGTGTTCCAAGTTAATCTAATAGCTAAAGAATGATGTCCATGTTATGGAATTTATATGCAGACACATTGCATATTCTGTCACAGGTTGTATAAGAACCATGGGCACATTCTTTAACCTATTTCTTAGTCTATAGATCAGACATAATATTTAATTAAGTGAAATCAGGTATGTAATGGGTATATTTAAAAAGTACCAACTTTAGGCAACTAGCAGCTATAAAGGCAAGTTTATCAACACTAGGGGCCTATTCACACTTTATTTGTATATTCTGAGCTTATAGGAAAACCATAATGTTATACAACATTTACCCTTCATGAGCATTGAAATTATAATGTGGATTCAAGCTCACTAGGAAATTATATCTGGACATGGCTCTTTCGTGTCTCCTCTCATGTAAATCTACTATGATGTAAATTGTGAAAATGTGCTAAGTTGGTCTTTGCGGGTAAGTCTAATTAAGAATAGCCATCATTATCCTTGGGCTAATAAGGTGGACTATGCTCTGTTACAAATGACTGGTACAGCCCAACTCCACAGTTTCAGATTTTTTATTAGCTTTTGCCTATATTGGTGTGAGGATTCAGCAGAAACTTGGTATTTAGTAAAGAAGTCTTATCAATGAATTTTGGGAACCAAATGGGAAAAGACCTTAAAATGCATTAAAAATAAGTTAAAACACTCTAAACCAACTGTCAGCCGGTGCTCCCAGCTGGAGTATTCATGATGTAATAAAATTAGAATGTTGGAAAGAAAACACCCTCTAAACAAATGTACTTGATTTAAAAGTCAGACTTTTCATTTCAAAATTCCTGATATTTCAGATGAGCTTCTGCTGTGTATGCCCACAGAGGTACACTTTTGAGTCACAGAAGAGTGCTCTGCTAAATGTAAAATCTTTTGTGCTCCATTACACAAAGGCAGAAGGACATAGGGAGCTTGGCTGGAGACCACGGGCTTTGTTGCAGTTAGGATGGTTTAGCTAACCTAGTAAACCCTGGAAACATATAATCAAAGTTCCCTTCTTAACATAGAGAAACCTTAAGAAACTAAGAAATTCTCTAAAAAAGAAAGAAAACTAGAGAAAACCATCATCTTCATAAAAATGGCTTTAATAATTAGATGATGATATCAATGATGATGTCTCTGTTAATAAGAACAATTTTTATGTACTGGATGTCTGTTATGTACTTTTTGTGTATTAATTGATCCTCATAAAAGCCTTCTGGTAGGTACCCTTTTATCCCTATTTTACAGATGAGAAGACTGAAGTTTTACAGGTATTGGGTAACCTGCCAAGGTCATAGCTACCATATGGCAGAGCTCTGTAGGAAATCTGATATGCCTCACTACAAACTTTTTACCCTTAATCATCAAGAGTGTTCAAACTCCTCTGAAAAATATACTCTCTGATATCTCTGTAATGTATTTTTATTTTAGAAGCTTTCAGAGGTTTTGGTAAACAATTTGCCTCTAATTGCCTTCAGCTCCAGGGAAGTCATGTCACCCACCTCTGAAATGCAGCTGCCTATAGTAGGGAAAGGGATTGGAATAATCCTTGTTCACATAGAAAATAAAAACTGTTTAAAATTACCTTTCATACTTAAAAAGGCAATAACTACAGCCAGAGGTTTGTTTGGTCATTTAAATCAACACTTTATTTCTTACAATGTGTGTTACTGAGACCTTTAATGAGCACAGTTGGAGTGGGGAGCTTTCTATTTCTGAATGCCAAGAGACATCTCCAGTTTCATGGTGTTCCCTAACAGCACAGTGGAATATGCACTTGCTGGAGCCCAAGGACACAACTTATTAACACACTTTTGACAGCCCATTTTTTTCCCCCAAGAGGTTTCGCATTCAAAAAAATGTAATTTCTTGTCCTTGCATTTGGAAATCAGAGGAAGACAATCGTATAGAACATTTATTGAGTCCATTTTTGTTTAAGTTTTTGTTCAAATAGTGGCTATGGGTTTGAGCTTATGTTCAGAAATATTTGATAGTCCTTTAGTTTTAATCAAGAAAACACATAATTCACAATTTTTAATGTTTTTTCAAAACTTACAATCATTAACCTTTAAGGGAAATAGCATTGGCATCAGTTGATAATGGTCTAATTTAGATATCATTCTACTTAAAACTGGAAGATGGAATTTAGTCTTTACCATAAACTACACAGCTAGCAGTCAATTGTCATCTGACAAAAAGTAACTGAAATGATTTTAAATATGTTATAAAAGAAAGACTTCTTTTTCAATGTCATCATTTATGTCATTTAATTCTATTGAAAAGACTTGGATCAATTACACCTATTTTGTGTCAAAAGAACAAAGATGTTGTCTGTGAGTGATACAACCACAAAAATGCTTAAACCCTACTATAAAGAAGATGATATTCAATGAAAGGATGTAGTGCACGTGTGTAAACAGCAGTAACCTAAGGAAATATGTATGAGGTGAGGGTAGGGTGGGATAAAGTGAAAGTGGGAAACGGACATGACCTGACACATCTGACACCCTCTCCTACCACTACTCTCTTCCCACTCACACAGCTCTGGCCAGACATTCTGGTGGTTTCTAGAACAATTCTTCAGTCTCAGTGCCTTTGCATTTGTTTTCTTTTCTGCCCAAATATCCATGAGGCTTACTCTTTCATTTAAACATTCTTCAAATGTTTAAAGAGGCAAATCTTCCCTCTTTGCCCTGTTTAAAATTACAACCTCCCCAACCACTTCCCATTTCCCCTCCCTACTTTTTTTCTTCTTAGCTCTTATTTTCAAACATAGTATAATATTATACTATTTATTTAATATGTGATATATCATTTCTCTCTCATCATGCAAGTCTCACAGGGGAAAATATTTTTATTTTGTTTACTATCGATTTACCAGAGTTTGTAATAGTTCTTAGCATATACTAGGCACTCAGCAACAGATTATTGAATGAATATGTGAAATATTGACTAGGTTAAGCAGGTAGTCTTCAAGATAAAGGAATTAAAAACTTGAGTTAGTAGCTAAGTATTATCAAGGTCCAGAGAAAGTCATGGTTTATTAAAACTCAGTTTGATTTAAATGTATTTGTAGTCCAGGGAATATAAGATAGGGACCAGAGAAAGGAAAAAAAAAAAAGAAGAAGAAACATGAGAGCATTGAGGATCAAAGTCTTGAGAGAATTGAAAGACAGGGGCCTACTGTCATAAGTCCAACAGTTAGCTTTCTATCTAGGAGAACACCTCACCCTTCAAGACGGGATCAAAGGAAGGAGAGAGACAGGTGAGAATAAAGAGACACTTTGAACTGTGAGAAGAGTGAAGCTGAGGAAGCTCATCTTGTCCAAGACCATTTACTAAAATTCAGGGATCAAAGAGGAGAATCTGGAAGCTTTTGAGAGAGTAAAGGATTAGAATAGTTTTTCAATGGAGTGGCCAAGAGAACTGCTAAAGATGAGTAGAATGGTTAAGACTAGTGAAAACATAACTGTAAATATGCGATGTACACCAATAGAGGAATTGATCTTATATACACTCCCTGTCATCCTTGCAAAATACCAGAGAAAGTCCACTATGGGTGTTGTTTAGGTCTAGGGACAGAGAATATCAGATGGACAGGTGGAATAACTACAAAGTAGGAAGAGTGACGATATCTTCAGAATCACCTAATGTTGTTTTCAACACATGGTATGAAATCATATGGTAGACACTAAGTAAATGGTTCCTCTTATTTTGTTGTTGCTACTATTAAAAGAATCATGTAGAAGAAAGAATCAAGATTAGATGGCATGACAAAGCAGTGCAGCCACAGTCTAGTGACGCTCATTATCAAAGTTGTGTGCACCCCTAATATTCCCTAAGGTTCCAAGTTTTTCATATATAAAATGGGAATAATATTAACAACTATCATATAGGTTTATTGTGATGATTAAATATAGCTCATTCTTGTCTTGGAGAAGAAAATCTGAAGAGTGATTAAATGAAAGATAATCTACAGGTATCAAAAATAGTAGCTCATCATAAGCACCATACAAGTGTTGGCTTTGAAAAAAATGTGCTGGTGAAGTGTTGAGAATCTATGGGTCCTGAAGTGGATACAGACCCCTTGTTATTGATGATAGTCTGAGAAAAATCACTAAAAACCGAACCTCTCAAGCCAGTGTGTGTTTGCATTTTCTCTATCCTCTAAAAACAGCTGAGAAATAAGATGGGTGGCCATCTATGACAGGGGTTCACTAATGTAGACGTTATAAATTTCTCATGTAGTTCATATGAGTCCCCTGTAGCTATATCTTACCTTTACAGAATAAACAATGAAATTCTAAACTTGAAAGTCAAGGTTCACGACATTATGTTTCTGACTTCTCTTTACTCCACCCTAACAGATCTCTTTATACTTCTCCCAACAGCCAAAGGCATACCTTATCTCTAAGCTGTTGTTATTCTTAGTGCCTGTGTTCACATGATACCTTTTCCCTGTCCTACTGGCCATGATTCCTCCACTAGTTCCCTACTCATGCCCTTCCCGAGTGCTTCTCTGTCTTCCCCAACCTTCAGAGATAACTTTCCACTCTGACTGCTTGTCCTCTACCCTTGCAGACTGCTTGGTACCTACCATGTGCCCCCAAATGCAACTGAAATGAGGGCATGCAGTTGGTCATTCAGCAGTGGATGGTGAAGAGATGAGAGTGGCTACTGAGGGGAACTTACCCATGTACACATGCATGATCACCAAAAAAGAAAGATAATGAGAATAAAAAGAGAATAGACATGTGGAAATACATTAGTTTCCAGGATGACAGCCAAGAATTTGCCAATCATGTGAACAGAGATGGTCAAATGTTAAAATAGCTTTGCTCTGTAAGTCATGTGAACTAAATTTGACACCCCAAATTACCTCCAAGACTCAAGAGAGGCTTTGAAAGCCAGTTGCTCAGAATTAGCCAGATAAATCCCTTATAGATTCCAAAGCACTAAAATGAGTACATGGCCTGCCATAGTAATTTGGAACAGAAACAAAGCTAAGCAGTAAACCACACACACACATATGTATATGTATGTGATAAAATTAGGTGAACTTATTTCTAGATTTTTTTGATCAAGATTCAGGATAAGTTCAGAACATTCTATTTTTGTTTCCACTGATTTGCTAATGCCTCCAGCCTGTTGTTAGTTTGATACCAATCCCATGGAGAAGCTGAGTGTGCTATGCAGTAGAACTGCGAAATGAGTCACTAGAAACCAATGTTTACACACACACAGAAAGTACAAGCAAGTTAGCTATAGTATCCATTAATAGTTCAGAGAAGACACATTCCAATTAGAGCATTTTGTAAGACAGGGATCACAGACTCAAAAGCCTTCAGGGCAGGTGGCACGTGTGAGTGCAATGGGAAGACAGCAGGTACATAACCCACGCCCTCCGTAAAGATGCGACGCGTGTCAGGGACTCTGACTAATGTTGGCGAGAACTGCCCATTAGGAGCTGCTGTTAACTTAGCTTTGGCAGATTTTTGTTGTTTGTGAATGTAAGTCTAGTATAATCAGATCTTCCAGGTTTTCAGCAGAAGCTCGAAACCTTAACATTCTAATGTGAAATTTATAGATTTTAAAAGCTGATTCAAATTCTTCTAAAATATCATAGGTCAAACACAACACAGATCGTATGACCTACAAGCCACCATTTTCCAATCTTTGCATTGGGTTCATATGATGACCCTCTTCAGTGTCACTTCAATTCAATAACCACAGAAAAAATTTACCTATAAGATGTTAAAAAATAGCTATTATATTTTTAAAATATATTTCCTTTGGCTAGAAAAGAAATCCTTATCTATAAATAACAGGGAAGGCTTTGAAATGATATGTGAAAACCACGAGGGGCAGGAGTTATTAAGGGGAAATGTAGATTACATATATTCTTGCCTCTATTTTATTCAGTGCATGCCCTCTGGGCTGAAAATATTCCTAGAGCAATAATCTAGATGTCATTGCCAGGTCTTCTGCATCAGCAGAGATTTTGAAAGGCATTGTATTTTTAGAACTCTTGCAGAAAATGCTGTTGCCACCATTAATCTATTAGTCTCTGGCTTTGCCAGGAAGGCACTTGAAAATAGTCTCTCAGCAGCAGCACCTTGATGAAGTATAAATGGGAGAAATAGCTGGTCCTTTGGGAAACAGGTTATACATTTAAAAGGTTTCTGCAACATGTGTTGCTCCACACAAGTCACAAAATACTGCCCTGCCCCCACCTACATCTTGCATTTTCGGTAACAGATTTCAAAAGGAATGTAGCTCATATTCTTTTCAATATAAGAATAACTTCTGAGCTATTCTGTGCTCATACAACCTCTCAGGACCTTTCCCTAATGCTCAAAAGTCATGTCTCTCTTCAACAGTTAACATAACTCAAAAGTTGGAAAGGGTAAAATATGCTCTGAACTTAGAAGTCAGACAGCCAGAGTAACTTCTGAATGCTTCACACAGGAAATGTTTTCTTGTTCCTATAAAAGGAGGAGGACACAGCAGAAGCCTCAGTTCCTGCAGCGAAGGAGGTTTACAATAGCTATTACCTCCAGAAGGAGAGGAGAAAGAAAAAAAAAGGGAAAGGGAATGGACAGACAACAACCCAAAAATGCAACTGTGAATAAATATGAAAGGCTAAAGATGGAGGAGATAACAAAAGAAGGGTAGTTTCCCAGCCCTCTCTTCCCATCTGTCTGTCTCTGTTTCATTGTTGTGCATTTAGGATGCTGCATTTTCTCTTCAAAGCTTCACAATGAGCCCTGAGTGCTCTGATCAAAGCATGCTTTGCCTTCATGCAGAAAACTCTTTACACAGCACTTACAGTGACTCAATTTTGGACTGTAGGGTGTCTGTTCCCATCATATTTTTAGCCAGTGAATTCTTGGCATCTTTAGAATTAAAAACAAAGTGAAAATTTTTAATGTCAGCTGAACAAAAGCAGATTTTTGAAAATCACAGATGAATTTTCCTGGGCCGCAAACTCTTCCCTGCCATTCTAAGTACACCTGTCCGCGTTCTTTGTGAGAATGACTCTGTTTTACTTTATTATCAGTCTCTAAAGCCCATTTTCACCCCATTTGATAAAGAAGTTCTCTGGAACTGGCAGAGGGCTCTACAGAAGTCCTAGTCCTCACCCTGCTCCACTCAACTCTCCCACTGCCTGTTCCTGAACAAAAAAACTGCCTTCCCACTGCATAAGAGGAGAGTGGTTGAGGTAGAGTTACTCATCTAAACTCCAAATGGCTTAAAACTGAGAGTTTGAAATATATAGCTCTCAGAATGGTTTTCAAACAAAGGAGTGTGAAGAGGGCGAAGATTCTATAAACAAACCATTCTCAAAATGTTTCTGAAAAGGGTTAATTTATGCTGTCTAAAATATCCATAGTGCCATCTCATAGGGCCAAAATGCTGCATTTGCAGCAACTTGTCTGCTATCTGTTTTCAGGGCAGACAATCTAGATGACCATTTTAAAGGTGTAGAAGGTAATTTCAGCTTTCACTTTTCAAACATCATTTGTCAGAGAAGTTCACTGAAGTTTACTAGGCAAAAGGTAGTCCCTATTTTATGTGACTGTGAAATGCCAGTTGTTGGAAGATGTAGCCACCTGGCTATAATCACTCTCTTTTGTGGTCTTGTGGAAGAAAAGATGTGCATAGAATTCAAAGAACTGATTCAGGATTTAGGGATAACAATTCCTTATAATAGGAGAAAGATATAGATAAGGTACTAACTGCAAAAGAAGAAAGGGATGCTTATCAAAGGCATCCATGTAACGAAACATTTATACCCCTTTAAATTATTGAAATAAAATAATGGATTGACTCATAAAAGAGGGGGCATGAGAGAGAGAGAGAGAGAAGAGGGAATATAAATTTCTTGTTCACTTTTGAAACAGAAAGAGCAAGTGACTGGGAAGGGAAACTCAGAGACAAAGAAGTGCTAAGAAAACTGCCAGTGAGCCAAAAAGTCCCTGCTAGACAGAGGTTAGCGGCTAGTAGCTGTGGGCAAAATTGATAGTATTTTGATCCCACACTGCACTGAATATCAAGAACTTTATGTTAGCATTGTGAAAATACTAATTCTAAGATAATAAATGGGAGTGAATTAAAAAGGGACTTTATAATCAAGTGTGGGGATTCAAGCAGAATTATAAAAAAAAAATCACTCATGCTAGTTTAGTGACACCATCATAAAATCAAAGATATGACATCTGAAAGCAGTTAAAAAATGAAAGGTAGTGTATGCAACATAATGTTATACTCGAATGCAGGTTTTAAATGACACATTTATTTGACTTAATGAAAACTCATATATTTAACTTTTCAAATAAGGATGACATTGAAAATGTGAACTAATCATCTAAGGAACAATACCCAATGTTATCATTTAGCATTATTGTAATAATTACAGTCAGGATATCTGAGTTCCATGCCAGGATGTTCTTTTTACTAGTTATCCTCATTGCTGATGGTTCACGTCTAGTCTGAACCTAAAAAGTTAGGCTGGAGTCAGTAGGGTTCAGTTTGGGGGTTCTTCTTTTGCTGCTTCTGGTAGGTGGGATGACCAACAGAAGTTTCCACAATCGAACTTTTCCTCTAGGGGAACTTTGCAAGGAAAAACTAGTCACTGAGGTTTATACCATTTCACTGTTAAGACCTGAGCAGTGAAGACACTGTGAAAGGTCAGCCATCTGGAGTGAGTGACTTTTTTTTTTTTTATTGTTGGGGATTCATTGAGGGTACAATAAGCCAGGTTACACTGATTGCAATTGTTAGGTAAAGTCCCTCTTGCAATCATGTCTTGCCCCCATAAAGTGTGACACACACCAAGGCCCCACCCCCCTCCCTCCTTCCCTCTTTCTGTTCCCCCCCCATAACCATAATTGTCATTAATTGTCCTCATATCAAAATTGAGTACATAGGATTCATGCTTCTCCATTCTTGTGACGCTTTACTAAGAATAATGTCTTCCACGTCCATCCAGGTTAATATGAAGGATGTAAAGTCTCCATTTTTTTTTAATGGCTGAATAGTATTCCATGGTATACGTATACCACAGCTTGTTAATCCATTCCTGGGTTGGTGGGCATTTAGGCTGTTTCCACATTTTGGCGATTGTAAATTGAGCTGCAATAAACAGTCTAGTACAAGTGTCCTTATGATAAAAGGATTTTCTTTGATAAACCAAACAAGAACATACCTTGGGGGAAAGACTCCCTATTCAATAAATGGTGTTGGGAGAACTGGATGTCTACATGTAAAAGACTGAAACTGGACCCACAACTTTCCCCACTCACAAAAATTGATTCAAGATGGATAAAGGACTTAAATTTAAGGCACGAAACAATAAAAATCCTCCAAGAAAGCATAGGAAAAGCACTGGAAGATATTGGCCTGGGGAAAGACTTCATGAAGAAGACTGCCATGGCAATTGCAACAACAACAAAAATAAACAAATGGGACTTCATTAAACTGAAAAGCTTCTGTACAGCTAAGGAGACAATAACCAAAGCAGAGACAACCTACACAATGGGAAAGGATATTTGCATATTTTCAATCAGACAAAAGCTTGATAACTAGGATCTATAGAGAACTCAAATTAATCCACATGAAAAAAGCCAACAATCCCAGACATCAATGGGCAAGAGACATGAATAGAACTTTCTCTAAAGACGACAGACGAATGGCTAACAAACACATGAAAAAATGTTCATCATCTCTATATATTAGAGAAATGCAAATCAAAACAACCCTGAGATATCATCTAACCCCAGTGAGAATGGCCCACATCACAAAATCTCAAAACTGCAGATGCTGGCGTGGATGTGGAGAGAAGGGAACACTTTTACACTGCTGGTGGGACTGCAAACTAGTACAACCTTTCTGGAAGGAAGTATGGAGAAACCTCAAAGCCCTCAAGCTAGACCTCCCATTTGATCCTGCAATCCCATTACTGGGCATCTACCCAGAAGGAAAGAAATCCTTTTATCATATGGAGTGAGTGACTTTTAAAGAGGGGTATCAAACCGGCAAAGGTGGAGTCAAGTTTGAATAATCCTCGCCTGCTCCAAACCTTGTGCTCTCTCTTCTGTATAAATTTACAGGATAAAATGGCCTGGATATTAGACAAATAACTTTTGAAAAAGAATTGCTAGATAATGAATTCTTCACTTATTAAGAAGCCCTAAATAAACAACAATATAAAACACTTTAGTATAGCTTGTAATTATGGTACTGTATTAGCTGGCTAGAGTTTCATTACAATACTGTAGAAATGTAATAATACTCAGCAATCTAGGAAACCCAGAGATGAAAGAGCACATAGAAATTAACTTCTGTTTTATAGACAAGATTACTGAGAATCAGAGAAGATATCATCTGTTTGAAAGTCACAGAATACAAAAGTAAATTTTTACACTCCCAAACCTAAGTCATTGCCTTTTTTATTTTTGAGAAAACACGCTTTTTATAGAATAAATATCAGTCATTTTAGTGGACTTCAAGTAAACTTAGGCCATTAATTTTTGGCAGGGTTTGCTTTGTGTGCTCACAGGAAACCATGAACTGACCCAGCTATGTTTCAATAAAGGCTGTGGCCAATCACAACTTTAAGAAGTTCATTTTAACAATAGATGAGATAATATGATAGAAAAGGACTAAAAATATAGAAATCCACTATTTTAGACCGATCTTATCTAAGTGGTTATTCTACTTTGAAAGTGTTATGATAAGAAGTATAGCAGGAGGGACGGAGGGAGGGGGGTGGGGCCTTGGTGTGTGTCACACTTTATGGGGGCAAGACATGATTGCAAGAGGGACTTTACCTAACAATTACAATCAGTGTAACCTGGCTTATTGTACCCTCAATGAATCCCCAACAATAACAACAAAAAAAAAAAGAAGTATAGCAGAAGAAAAATGAGGATTAATGAAATTACTTTAAATTTGTTTTAAATTTATGAAGGTTTACTGAAGAAATATCCCCCCAACTACACACCTGTGTGTGCACTCACACATATATAGAAGATTTGGTCCCAGAAAAAAAGATTTACACCACAAAAATATCAGTCACTCCAAATTAATCTATAAGTTTGACAACATTTAGTCAAAAAAAAAATATATATATATACACATATATTTTTTAAAAAACACAGTCTCACTCCACCCCCTGGGCTGGATTGCAATGGTGTTATCAGAGCTCACTGCACCTCAGACACCTGGAATCAAGTGATCGCTGTGCCTCAGCCTCCCCAAAAGCTGGGACTACGGTTGCCTGCCACTGGATAATTTTTCTATGTTTTGTAGAGATGAAGGCTCACTCTTGGCTTTGGCTAGCCTCAAACCCCTAAGCTCAAGCAATTCTCCCACTTCGGTCTCTCATAGTGCTAGGATTACAGGCATGAGCCGCCACACCTGGCTCTAAAAATACTTTTTAAATTTCAACTAATTTTTATTTTTAATTAAACTTTATATTTTGAGGTCATTATGATCTCACATGAAGTCATAAGAAATAATACCAAGATCTTGTGTACCTTTCACATAATTTTCCTTATAGGTAACAACTTACAAAACTATATAGTACACTATCACACTTAGGATGCAAACATTGACACGGTCAGCCCAGAGCAAGCTGCCTTCAGTACAATCTTATATATTGTTCTTTATAGCCATGCTGGCTTCTCTCCTACTCACATCTACTTCCTTATCCCCAGAAAACATTAATTTGTTTTCCATTTCTACAATTTTGTCATTCCAAGAATTTCATATAAATGAATTCATATGGTGTGTAACCTTTTGGGATTGAGCTTTTTTATTCAACATAAATTTTCTGGACCTCAACCAATTTTTGAATGACTAGTCCACCCTTTTTATTGCTGAGTAATATTCTATATTATGGATGTACCACACTCTTGTTTAACTATTCATCTCTGGAGGACCTCTGGGTTGTTTTCAGTTTGGGGCTATTATTAATAAGGCTGTTATGAAATTCCTGATTGAGTTTGTATGAAGATAAGTCTTTATTTCTTTGGACTAAATCCCTAGGAGTACAATTGCTGAGTCATGTGGCAGTAGCATATTTAGTTTTTAAAATAAACTGGTAAAGTATTTACTAGAGTGGCTGTGCCAATTTACAGTCACACTAAGAATGTATGAGTGATACACTTGCTTTGCATTCTTGTCAACATTTGGCATCATTATTTTTATAAAAATGGTCATTTTCAAATGTGTTTTAAAATGTTTCATTGTGGTTTTAATTTTCTTTCCTTAACAGTTAATGATGTTGAAAGAGAAGAAGAACATTTACGAATATTAACATCAATTTAAATTAGTTTTATAAATGATTATGTTTTTGGTAAAGAACATACACACACAAACACACACACACACTCACAGACATAACATTCCCAGAAGAGATTTATAACATAAAAATGTTTCTTCAAATTCATGTACAAATTTAACACAATTCCAATAATAATCCCTCCAAAATAATTTTTCTAACTAGATAAAATTATATAAACTGTATCTGGAAGTGTAATAGGCTAAGAATAAACAAGAACATTTTGTTAAGGAGCAGCAATGCATAGTAAATTTCCCTAAAATATATTTAATGTTTATTAAATATATGATGCTATAATATATGTAATATATTTCTTTTTAATGTAAAATTATTAAAGGAATGTCATACAGATTCAAGATAATTCAAAGAAACAGAATAAAAGTACAAAACAGATCTAAACACTTTTTATATGTTCAACTTTTGAAAGAGATTATACTTTAGTTTAGTGATATGATAAAGTCTGGCTTTGGGGGGGAAATTAAAGCGAGATTCCCATTTTTACCATGAAATGAAATAAAATTCAGAGGAACTACAAAATTTAGTGTAAAAATAAGTCATAAAATACAATCAAACATTTGCCACAATATTGAATCACTGGGAACAGCTCCATTAATTAATATATATTGACCTAGAAGGGTATTCTGTAATATTTTCTTATGTTTATATTTCTGTTTTTCAATTTCATTTAATAAACATGTAATATTTTTGTGGTTATGAAAAATGCATTAAAATTATTGAAGCTGTATTTCTATAACCTTGGGCAGAAATGCTCATTTAAAGGTAAGCAGCTAACCTGAATGTAAATAGATCAACCATTGCAGAGAGGTCTTGGAGAAAGAAGTTCATGGAAACCTCTAAGCATTAGATAGAGCAAGAAGGTTAAAGATCTTTACGATTTCATCATTTAATATGTGTAAAGATACTCAATAATTCTTTTTAGGAGGAAACAATTTCACGTCTCCATTTTCCTTCTTTATCTACTATTTCAGCATTGGTAGCCCTACGAAGTGCTGCACATGTTATGTTATTTAATTGCCGCAGGGAGGAGGTGGGGTTACTCCTATTCCCATTTGACAGGTGGGAATCCAAAACATAGAGAAGTCAGGTAAATTGCACACAAATAATAATCAAGGAAGCTACTATGTAAACGCAGAAAATCTAACTCCAGGGATTGTGCCATTAATTACTTTCCTGTATACCACTCCGAGGAGGAGTCCCCATCTCTCACCACCAGTCCTGCTCACTGCTATTCAGCCCCAGTGGCACCTTGTTGTTCCTCAAAGTCCTCAGGATCTTTGCACTTGGTAAGAAAACATTCCACTGCAATTGATATGCAATCATTTGTCAGCTTCTCAAAGAGGAATTTCTGATGATATTGATTAAACCTGCGTTCCCCAACACATTCACATCTCGCCTCATTTTCCTCATAGCTCTTCTCACTATCTGATCTTCTATTGTTCATCTAGGTGTTTATTGTCAGTTCCCTCCACTGCAAGGTAAGCAGCTATTTTGTTCCTGGCTGTATTCCTAACACTTGAATGAATGGATGAATGAGATACTTGCTGCTTACGAAAAGGAATTCAGTATCTAAAAGGACAACAATTATAAAAATGATCCTCAGAGAATGAAATCCATTAGATGACAACCAGAAGAAGCTCTAGAAACTCTGGGGACCAATATTTGATTTTAAAATCCCATGACACATTTAACTAAGTTTATAGTGTGACGAAGAAGCAATGTGACGTTTTAATATAGAAGGCTATAACTTCCAAGTAGTGTTTCCAGGTCAAAATTAACCTATTGGCAGGCAGTGCATTGACTTCAATGACCATCACTGTCCAAACATGTTTCTTGCAAAAATCCTTAATAATTATCTTCAGGACATGTGAAAATTTAACATTAATATATTCAGCAATGGATATATTTTATCTATTTGACAGTGTACTTGGCTTTGGAAATAGCCAGAAGTCATTTAAAGCCCATAGTGGGGAATGTTGTATGAACAAAGCAGATCTTATAAATTTTTCATCAAAAAAGTCAGGGGACTAGAGCATAATGAGACTCTTCCTTTCACTGATTGCTCATAAAGCATCTCTTAAAGAACTTATGATTTTTGCTGATATAAAGGTTATACAGTATTCAATTTAAAAATAATTTACCTCTTTCATGTTTACATGGATGGGCTGGAACATATTCTTCTTAGTAAAGTATCTCAAGAATGGAAGAAAAATATCCAATGTACTCAGCCCTACTCTGAAACTAATTTATGGCTTTCATATGAAAGCTATAACCCAGTTATAACCTAAGAATAGGGGGAAGGGGGAAAGGAAGAGGAGGGAGGGGGGAGGTGGGCGGAGGGAGGGTGATTGGTGGGATTACACCTGCGGTGCATCTTACGAGGGTATATGTGAAACTTAGTAAATGTAGAATGTAAATGTCTTAACACAATAACTAAGAAAACGCCAGGAAGCTATGTTAACCAGTGTGATGAAAATGTGTCAAACGGTCTATAAACCATTGTATGGTGCCCCCCCCAAAATAATAAAATACACAATACTTTGATATAAATCCCATATAGTCTGTTGATTCCCACAGAATGCTTTTGTTGAGTTTTGCTGAATCTTGGTATCCTTCAGCAAAACATGGTTGCAACTGATGAGTGTAGTTCTGACTGGAATTAGTCGATATTTTCAATTAAGTCCCTGGGTAAGTGAAAGTGAAGCACTTTCACTGATAACATGTAGGAGCTTCACTTGTTTGTCTTTGACATGAGTCCTTTGTTGAATTGGTAACCGTCTGTGAATACTAGAAGACTACTTCCTCAAGTTTTGTGCTCTTTTCAACATAATTGCTAGAGGCTGTATAGATTTTTGTACATAATCTGCATTATTAGTATTTTCTCTATCTCTTTCTTAAGTTTAGACAACCTACACAACTATAATAAATCGAGTCCTGAGTTACAGTCCTTGCCTATTTCTGAGGTATAAATACTGACACCATGACCTGTTGCAAACTACCAGCAGGACCTGCAGGATAAACTGGGAAGAAAAACACAGCAGCAAGCCGTGCTGTGGTACTCGTACCTCTCAGACCAGAGATGCACATGACCACAGAGCGTAGATGATAGTAAGATGGAGTAAACTCATTAGGAAGTGATGAATGTTGGGGATTTATTAACTTTGATTTTAATGTAATTTTAATTGTAAGTCTGTGCATGTTAATTTTTAATACTGGCTGTCACTTAAACTGGTATGCATTTTTAACAGTAGTTTTAAATGATTTTTAACAACTTACAGAAATTCTAAAGATTTAAAAGTCTGCTCTTATAAATCAGTCAACCTGATGCCAGCATACCACTACATGTGGGGAAACACAAGAAAAAAAGAAGCTGCCTTTTCTTATTTACCCCGATATTTACATAAGCTCAACATGCTAAAAATCATAGATGCTAAGATTTTTTTCCTAGTCACATTATAGTATTTCTTTTTCCTGAGGTCATTCCCTCTCCTCAGCTATCCAATACTACTTGATCTCAAAGCACAGTAGGGAGGGTAAGAAAAATTGGGTGAAATCATGCATGGTTATTCTTATTTTTGGTTGTCTTAAGCCAATAGATGTTACTGGTTAAGTACAATAATATGTTTTCATTATTTTGTGCTTCAAATGCTCTGAAAAGAAAAGAAATTTATGCTAAATTTAAATAAACTTGAAGCCTTGGAATTTTACTTGTGGAAGTTAAAAGATTTCAATTATCATAAAGAGGAAGAGTTAAGAATTTTCAAATAATTATCTAATTTCTTTAAAAAAGAAAATAATAGCAATGTTTAATGTTTGATGAAATAAAATTGGTAGTGGGATAACTTTATATCCTACAAAGTAATTAAGTACACAATTAAAACATAAGAAAAAGTAAATGTAACCACATTAAAATCTTTACAGAAAAAAATACTCAATAGTGAACACTTTCTTTCATTTTTGCTCTTTATAAGTTTCTACTCATGACATTCTTATTGATGATAAAGGTCAGTATTCAACTGCTCAGCAGTTCATATTGCCAGTGTAATAGCTGATCCTAACATGGGAACATAAGCACATAAACTAAAATAACTATATAAACACCATTTACTAAGTAAAGCAGAATTATTGAAAAAGAGAATATAAGGCATTATAATAAGCATAGTAAATATAGGCCAGTATTTTAAGGAATATTTAATGAGAGAGTAGAAATAAGAGGCCATTAAAAAGATCTAAGAATAACTTGAGGAATAAAAAATGTAATGGGTGAAATGCATATTAATGCATAATAGCTGAACAGTGCAAGATGGATGAAGCCAAATAATAAATTACTGAAGAGGAAGATCAAATTGTCATACTAGAATAGAAGGCAGAAGAAGACAATAAGGAAATAGTAGATTTAACAGAAAAGCTAAGAGATATCTGCTGAGAAATCCACTGATATCCTTATAAGAATTTCTTTGTATGGAACAAGTCATTTTCCTCCTGCGGCTTTCAAAATCATTGGTCTTTCAACAATTTAATAATATCATGCCTCAATATTGACTTTTTGAGTTTGTCTTATTTGGGATCTGTTGGATGGTCTGGATCTGGATGTCTATTTTCTTCTGCAAATTTGGGAAGTTTTCAGCTATTATTACTTTGAATAAGTTACTTTGAATATATATATATATATATATTTGGCCCTTTCTTTCACTTTGTTCTGAAACTCCTATATATGTATAGGTGGTTCACTGACAGTGTTGTGTAAGTTCATCAAGCTTTCTTAAATTTTTCCTATTCTTCTTTGTCTTTTTTGTTGTTGTTGTTGTTCCTTTGAATGAGAAATTCTCAGGGTTCTGTCTTCAAATTTTCTTTTTCTTGTGTTTTATCTAGTCTACCTTTGAATCCATCTAGTGAATTTTTCAGTTCAATTATTTTATTTTTTAGAACCAAAAATTCTCTTTGGTGTATTTTTACATATTGCATTGCTGTGAAAATTCTCATTTTGTTCAGGCTAATCTCAGTGCCCTGGTGACTCCATTGAGCAGCTTTATGAAAGATATTTTGAATTCTCTGCCGAGTAATTCATATATCTCCATTTCATTTGGGTTGGATTTTGGAGATTTATCTTGTTTCTATGTTTAGACAATAATTTCTCTGTTTCTTCATTTTCCTTAAGTAAGCTGTTACTTACACATCAAAAAAGACAGTCACTTCTCCCAATCTTCATGATCCCTTACAAGGAAACCCTCCACCAACCTGCGCAGGCAGAAATTCTGGGGGCCTCTCAAATTTTCTCTGTGCCTGTTTCCTCTCTGCAGTTGTGCATGTAAATTGCCAATTGGAGGGATGCACTTTGGCAGATGAATATATTTTTTAAATGTGGTATATAAATACAATGAAATATTATTCAAGCATAAAAAGAAGCAATTCCTGCCACATGTGATAAGATGGATGAAACTTTGAATGTATCCCTCACCAATTGGAGGGAGGGAATTTACTGTATTATTTTTGCTAAATTTAACTTTAATCTAGAAACTTTTCTAACCTGTTATACAAATTTGATTGTTAATTATATTGCTTTTTCTATGAATTATGCTATTTACAATTCCTAATTTTAATCACCTTTAAAATAATTATATCTCCATTTCTTTTTGACCTACATATCTAGAAGAGAACTGTCTATATATTTAAAGGACAAATATAATAGTATAGTTACAGTATAGTTACAGTTATAAAAATATAAAGTCAGAGAATGTCTTTTGACCCAGGGGTGGTGAAGGAGTCCTTACAAGTAATATAGAGTATATAAAAGCACATTACTTCTGTATTGCTGGTGTCAGAACCATGAAAGCTACCATCATAACTAAACCATACAGTTCCAAATATAGACTCTTGTCATGTTTTCCTAGGAAGATATATTGGATAATGATTTAGTTTAAAAACTTTCTAATATATAGGTTATGGATTTGAGAGATGTGTTAGAGCAAATCAGAAACTTTGGAGTAATAGGTAATAATAGAGCATGATAACTTCAGCTTGTCTAATATCTTTCTAGTTTAGAAAAAATAGTTAACTGTCTACAGCTGCAAACATAATTGAAACCACTGTGTGTGTGTGTGTGTATGCACATGTGCTACATAGTATTAAAGATGAATACAGTAATCCCCCCTTATCCATGGCAGATATATTCCCGGAATCCCAGTGGAGACATGAAACCATGGATGTACTAACTAAACTATTTATACAATGTTTGTTCCTATACATACAGACATACGACAAAGTTTAATTTATAAATTAGGTACAGTAAAAGGTTAACAATAACAATAAAACAATTGTAACAACATAATGTAATAATAATTATGTGAATATGGTCTATCTCCTTCTTTCATTCAAAATATTGTATGAATATATACTCTTCTATTTTGGGACCAGAGTTGGCCACAGGTAACTCAAACAATGGAAAGCAAAGCAACAGTGAAAGGGGACTACTCTGTAGCCAAAAAGATATTGTACTAATTGACTGAGTCAGCGGAAAGAGTTACTTTCTTAAACCCCATGTTAACATCCCTGAAAAATGCTCTTTTTTTTCATGACTCACTGAAAGTGTGTTTTATTTTTGGAATGTCTTCTAAAAAGCTAAGGTCACATCAGCCAACAGCTTGCTGATGAACATTTCTGTAATTTGAAAAAAAGAGCTCATAAACCCAATTTTAGCCATAACTATTGTTTTCTCAATTCAATTGTGTTTAGGAAGACTATTTCAAACATTTTTGATAACGTGATAATCTTTAGTTAGAACTTTGAACTTAAATAATGCAAACACAAATTTGTTATTGTCTTCCATACCTTCACATTATAGCTTCCTTTTACATTTATGATTAGAGAAAACTGAATAGAAATACTTCATATGGCCAACACTAAGCTCACATAATTATCAACTCATGGGGAATGTTTCATTTACATCATCATCCACATTCCCTAAGCATCACATTATTTCGTAGCAAATTCCAAATAACACTTATCGTTTCATCTGCATATATTTTAGCATGTACTTCTAAAAGAATATATTCTTTCAAAACAAACACATAACCAATGCCATTATCATGCTTTTAAATGTTAGCAATATTTCTTAATATCATTAAATGTCCAATCAATATACTAATTCCCTTGATTTTTCAACTATTTGTTTTAATTGAGACATTATTCCCCTCATTACACTTAAGGTACATGTCTCATCTCTTTTGATCGATAGGTTTTAACCTATACATCTTAATCATTAATTTTAATCTGCACACTGGGTGTCCCATCTATTTTTGTTTCATTTTGTACATTTATTTTTTAACTGGGCCATTCTTTTCCTGTGTAGTTTTTTCACAGTTTGGGTTTTACTAATTGTATTTCATGATAGCAAATCAGTCACGCAGTATTTCTCTTTATTTACCAGTTTTCAAAATAATAAGTAGGTTATATTGAACTATAGCAATGAATTTTTAAAAAAAGAATTATTATAAACTCATATTTAAACTTATTTCCAGGGTTTGAATCTATGGAGGTTAATATTGTTTTTCACACTCAAATGGCACCATCTTTGCTTAGTGGACGCCTTTTCAATTGGCTTCAGTATCTTTTGGACATTCTCTTAGTGGCTTTAATAATTTCTTTACTTTCAGATATTACATTCTGGGCTCTTTGTACATTTCCAACTCTCTAGACCTGAGTGAAATCAGATATTTTCCCAAAGAATAGTGGCTCATTTTAATAGAAAGTGTTACATTGGGACTATAATTTGGGGAGAGGGTTATCACCGCTGCTGAGTCAGTTCGTATTTTTAGGACTTGCTTTTCAGTAGACAGAAAAGGGGATTTGTTACAGATAAAACCATCATGAGATCATACATATACATTCAAATTTAGTACTACAGAGTTTTCACTTAATCTTATCTATTTCTTTATTCTTCTACACCAAAAATCCTAGTTTCCAATGACAATTTAATTGGTTATATGTATTCTAATGCAGCACACACACAAAATCCTTGGCATAGCAATACTAATGGTACCAACAAAAAAATCTGCTTATTTAAAACAACTTAAGTTTTTTAAATTAATATAGTTTATCTTAGGACACAGCATACTAGGGATATACAGCAAAATTATTTGTATTTTTTAAAAAATTAACTTTAATGAATTATAATTGGCTTGCAGAAATATTGACCCTTTCGTTATAATTTAGACAAAGGTATGAACTCCACCTAATCAACATAAAGACTGTTTCTATTACTATACAATTTTCTCTGTATGTCTTTGTAGTTGGTATCTTTCTACCCCAAGCCCATCCACAGACCCAGGCTTGTATTGACTGTTTTGCGTTCTGATGCTATAGTTTTACTTTCATAAGAATTCCATATATTAATACATAGGATAATATTGTGTGTACTCTTTTTCTCTAGTATTTATTTTCCCTAAGTATAATGTTTTGGGATTCATCCAAGCTGCTAGGGTCTCCATTAGCAGCCGAGCAGTATTCTATTTTACGGATATAGCACTACATGCTGCTTATTCTCTTGTTTATAAGAGAATTGTAAACCTGGCCTGTTTATAAGTTTTTGGCTACTAACAAATTTACTATAAACATTCTTATATGTATTTTTGTGAGCAAATATGTTTACTTTTCTCTTGGAAAAATACTGAGGAGAGGAATTTATTAGTCATACAGTAAGTGAACGTCCAATTAAAAATAACTGCCATTATTTCTTATTTCCCTCAGGAATATATGAGACATCAAGCTGACCCCTCCAATACTTGTAATTATCAGTTATCTTTCTTAACTTTAGGTATTCTGGAAAATATATAGTGGTGTACCACTGTTTTAATCTGCATTTCTCTAAAGACTAATGATCTTAAAATATTTTTTATGTGCCGTTTTGTCATTTGTATATCCTTTTCGGAGAAACATTTCTACAAAGTTTTTGTCAGTTTTTAAATGAAATTTTTGAATTGCAAGTGTTTTTTACATTTTCTTTAGATATTCTGGGTTCAGGTCTTTTTATCAGAAATGTGTTTTGCAGACATGTTCTCCCAGTGGGTGACTTGCCTTTTTATTTTCTTGAGAGTGTCTTTCAGAAAGCAAAAGTTTAAAATTTTGATAAAGCCCATTATCAAATTTTTATTTTATAGCTCATGCTTTTCTTGGTTGGTCCCACCTTGTGCATCTTTACTTAATCAAAATGTATGAAGATTTTCTTAAACAATTTCTTCTAAGATTTTATACTTTTGCCCGTTAAATTTTGGTCAACAATCTACTTTAGTTCATTTTTGTATATGGTGTGAAGTATGGCTCTAGATTTTATTTTGTTTTTATACAAGTATCTAATTATCACAATGCTATTTGTTTAAAAGAGTAACCTTCCTTGATTGAATTATTTTGGCATCTTTGTGCACAATTTACCCTATATGTGTAAGTCTGTCTTGAAATTCTTTGAATTCATCTTTTTGGGTTTTGATGTGGATTGTTTAGAACCCATAGCTCAAATTGGGGGCAATAGACATGCTAGCAATATTTCATCTTCCAATTCTTTGTAGTTTTTGGTAAGCAGTTCTTGTACATATTTGGCTAAATTTACCCACAACTATTTCATACTGTTCATGCTAGAATTTTAATTTTTGTTTAATCCTAGTATTAAGAAATTCAGTTGATTTTTTTTTTGGAAATTGTTCTTGGTTTCAACAAATTGTCTAATCTTACATAGTAGCTCTGATAATTTGTTTATCAGCTGTATATATAATCTTACTTCTTTCTTTTCAAATCTACGTACTTTTTATTTCTCTTCTATGTAAAGTAATGAAATCCTTGTCCCCACCCCCGCCCCCCCAGCATTTTTTGAATTTGAGCAAAAACATTCAGTCTACATCATTAAGTATGATGTTATTTATGTGTTACTCTTTAAGATATCCTAATATTTGAGAATTTACTATTTCATACTGTTCATGCTAGAATTTTAATTTTTGTTTAATCCTAGTATTAAGAAAATCAGTTGATTTTTTTTTGGAAATTGATCTTGGTTTCAACAAATTGTCTAATCTTACATAGTAGCTCTGATAAATTTTTTATCTGCTGTATATATAATCTTCTTTCTTTTCAAATCTATGTACTTTTTATTTCTCTTCTATGTAAAGTAATGAAATCCTTGTCCCTGCCCCCCCCACCCAGCATTTTTTGAATTTGGGCAAAAGCATTCAGTCCACATCATTAAGTATGATGTTATTTATGTGTTACTCTTTAAGATATCCTAATATTTGAGAAATTACTGTTTAATTAACACTTTCCTATCAATATGGTTAATGTTCCATTGTTTGATTTTTATTTCAGGTGTATATTGAATTATTTTGTAAAATGTTTTTTTCTGCATCTACTGAGATGATCATTAGGTTTTAGTTTTTAACAATAAAATAAATTGTAATTTATTAGACATAGAGTAAGGAATTGAAAATTTAAAAATAGAACTGGAAAATTTCAACAGGTTGATCTTTTAAAAGGAGCTAAATATAATATGTGGAAATTATTTCACAGTCAGTAAAGAAAGGGAAGGAAATACTTAAAGAATCACTTAAACATTATATACAGCATATCCAAGTTAGAATACTAGATAACTTTGAATACAATGAGATGGAAATTATGAAAGAGAAATTGAGAACCATGGATTCAAAACATATTTAATAAGATAGAATGGAGAAGAGCCAATATTGAAAATGATTATAGACTTACCGTTTTCCAAAATATTTGAAAAACACAAATTCTCAGTTTTAAAAGACCAGCAAGTACCAAGCAAATTCTTAAAAAATATACACTTAGATTATTTGTTATAAAGTGTTATTCCTTAAATGGAAATGAAAGAAATAACCCATGCAAAGTAGGGAAGTGGATAAAAGAAGAAAATAATCTCAAAACAGGGAAGAAATAAATCTAAGTACATGAGAAATCATAATAAATTTAAGTTTACTTATTTAAGAAAAAATTAACAAAGCTTGTACCTACCTAACTTTGAAATTGTCTTATGTGCTATTCAAAAAAACACACAAATAACTTAAGTATATAAAAAAATGTAAATGAATGGAAAAATATCTCTCAGGCTTGTGCTAATCAAAAGGAAATAATGAGTATGTTGATAGCAACATCAGATAAAATTTATCTTTAGGAAAATAATAAGAGAGTGAAAAGGAGTCAATACAAAAGGAATAATTTGCAAAATTGTAAGTCTGAACATAAATACAATTATTACCAGGGCCTCAAAATATATAAAGCTAACATTGGCAGAAAAAATTAGCAAATAGACTACCAAAACTTTAACAATTTTATTAATGTATCAATAATAATAATTTATTTGCAAAAATTTACTATTTACAAGATAATTGACTATTATAAGAAACATCTGTTACTGCTAAAGAATTCGTGATGTACAAATTGTATTCATTAATCTCATGTAATTAAAGTGGAAATAATAATATAAAATTAATTAGAAAAATACATTTGGAAATTTTACAAAATACAGCTGCTTTGCAACAGCTCATGGGCAAAGATTCATATCTGAAATTAGAAAATTCCAAATACATTTAAATATAACTAAATATTATAGAAAATTAAATACTACATACCACATCATGTAGAGGGTAGCTACAGTGATAGTAATAGGAAAATTTATAGCTATAAATTCTTGTATCAGAAAATTATAAACATTAATTATACTTGCAACTCAAGAAGTGAAAAAAGAACTAGAGAAAATCAAATAAAATTTTAAAAAATGGATTAAACAATTAAAAAGAATAAAAGAGAATAAAATTAGAATATCTAACAGTTAATTTGACCAACTGCTAACTCTTTGAAAAACATAATAGCATCTGTCATATGATCAAGGAAACTAGGGAAGGCATAAATAATACTAGAAATGAAGGACTCAACACTAAAGACAAGTGATATAGGAAATCATTAAAAAATACTTTAATCCATATGTCATTTAAATTTGAATATGACTAACAACAATAAAGACCTAAATAACTAATCATAATTAAAACAGCTGAAATGATGGGTTAAAAATGTTTCATTTCTCTCCAAATATACTCCCTCCAAAATCTGCTGATCAAATCCACTTGATTTTACAGATAATTTCAACCAACGGCAGAGACTAAAAATAAAGAAGGAAACTTACAGATTCATCTTATCACTTTGGTATAAACCTGATACCAAAACATGATCAAGACAGCTGGAAAGAGGAAGAAAATATGTTCCAAAATCATACAAGAACACAGAGTAAAAAAAAGTCTTAAACAAAATTAAGTACAATTTAAGCTGGGACAACTGGTTATAAAAACAAAAAAAGAAAGAAGGAAGGAAGGATGACAGGTGAGTGGGCAGGTTAAACTAAAATTAGTTCTACCATTACACTGTATACAAAATAGAATTGCAGTGAATTATTGAGCTAATGAAAGAGGAAAGCAAGAGGACCATATAGAAACCTGCAGCAGTCTTTCCTCCCCAGAAACACCAGATTCAACAACTATGCACACAATTAAGCACTTTAAGAAGAACAAAAAATCAGGTGAGCAATCATACTACCTGGTTTTGACGTTATATCAAGGAAAGAGGCACTGAGGAGAGCAGAAAAGACAATCTTGCATTATTGCCTGTGCCACACCTCCCCCAGCCCTGGCAGTTCTGCACTAGTTTGCTCAGAGGAGAAAGAATTTGTGTTCCCGGGGAGGGCTTTGCATTGAAACTCAGGGCCCTCCTGGCACAGGAGACCTCAGAAGAGGACGAAATTCTGCTGGTGTCCACAGAAGTAGCATTATGACCAGCCTGGCCAGAGGGAATTCCTCCACCCTCAAAACACAATTTCAGGCTAGCCCCACCATCATCTGAGAAAAAGCATCTGGGAGCCTAAATTAAAGTCCTAAGGTAGTCAGGTCACAAAGGGCTGCAGTTCTTGGGCAATTCTTATAGCTGTACAAGATCAGAGGCTACAGAGTTGGGGTGCACGGGACCCAGGAAACAAAAGCCATGGTGGCCAAGGCAATGCTTGTGTCACCTCCCCTAATTGCAAGTAGGATGGCTTGGCTCAGTGAGCATCTTCTAACACTTGTGGAAAAGAAAGGGAAGAGCTCAGAAAACTTGAGTACAACCTTGGGCATAGTAAAATAAACTACTAAGCAGACTCCTGAAGCCCCTCAGTCTTGGATTTAGTTCCACGATGCCCCGGGCTTCAAGAAAACATTCTGCCTTGAAGGGAAAGACCCAGTCCTGGCAGGACCACCTGCTAACTAAAGAGCTCTTGGGCTTTGAATGTACCTCAGAGGTGGCCAGGCAAAATCCACCCATGTTTGGATGAGCCACCCATGGGCTGGCTTCAGGGGTGACCAGGCACTAGTGGCCATAAGGGAGTACCCACGTCACTCCTTCCCCAACTGCAGAAGGCCAGCAAATGGACTAAGGGAAAGGAATGAATGACTTTGTTTGGTAATCCAGGGAATTCTCCCATATCTTACCCAAATCCACCAAGGCAGTAACACTGAGTCTGCAAGAGTCAAAGCATTACTGGGCAGGGAGCATCCCCAGCACAGACATGACTGCACTGGCCAAAGACTTAAATCACAGCACTCAATTCCCTTAGAATATCTGAAAAGACTTCTCAAGAAGGATGGGTTCAAATAAGCCCAGACTATGGAAATTAAAATAAATACCTAACTCTTTAATTACCAGACATTGACAAATATCCATAATCCTCAAGAACAACCAAGAAAATGTGGTTTCATGAAATGAACTAAATTAGGTACCAGTGTCCAGTCCTGGAGTGATGGAGACATGTGACCTTTCAGACCAAGAACTCAACATAGCTGTTTTGAAAAAGCTCAATGAATTTCAAAACATAGAGAAGAAATTCAGAGACTTATCAAAGACATTTAATAAAGAGATTGAGGGGAGGGAGGTGGGAGGTGGGTGGAGAGAGGGTGATTTGGTGGGATTACACCTGCGGTGCATCTTACAAGGGTATATGTGAAACTTAGTAAATGTAGAATGTAAATGTCTTAACACAATAACTAAGAAAATGCCAGGAAGGCTATGTTAACCAGTATGATGAAAATGTGTCAAACGGTCTACAAAACCAGTGTATGGTGCCCCACGATCATATTAATGTACACAGCTATGATTTAATAATTAAAAAAAGAGAAAAAAAGAAACATTTTTAAAAATAAGCAGAAATTCTGGAGCTTAAGAATTTAACTGAAAACTGAGAAATGCGTCAGAGTCTCTCAACAGCAGAACTGAACAAGAAGAACAGAGAACTAGGGAGCTTGAAGACAGGCTATTGGAAATACACGTTCAGAAGAGAAAAAAGAATAAAAGAATAAATAAAAATGATGCACTCCCATAAGATCTAGAAAACAGCTTCAAATGGGAAATCTAAAAGTTATTGGTCTTAAAGAGGAAGTAGAGAGAGAGTGGGACAGAAAATTAATTTTAAAGCAATAATAACAGGGAATTTCCTAAACCTAGAAAAAGATATATGTATCAATATTCAGGAACAAGAAGGTCATAGAACACCAGGCAGATTTAACTCAAACATGACCACCTTTAGGTATTTTATAAACAAGCTCCCCAAAATTATACACATAGAAAAGGTCTAAGGAAGCAAGGAAAAAAAAAAAAAAAAACCATAAAGGAGCTCCAATATATCTGGCGGCAGACCTCTCTGTGGAAACCTTTCAGGCCAGGAGAGAATGGCATGACATTCAAAATGCTGAAGGAAGAAACCTTAGCCTTAGAATGTCATAGTCTCAAAAATAGCCTTCAAACATAAAAGACAAACAAAGACTTTTCCATACAAACAAAAGCGGAGGGACTTTATCAACACTAAATCTGTCCTATAAGAAATGCTAAAAGGAATTTTTAAATCTGAAAAAAAAAAAAAGGAAGGACTTACTAAGAAATTATCTGAAGGTGTAAAATTCACTGGTCACAGCACATACACAAATGTAGAATACTCTGTTGCTGGAATTGTGATGTATAAACCACTTATATCTTGAGTAACAACAGTAAAAGAGAGATAGATAATATAAAAAGATAGAGGAACATAAGAAAAGGTTAAAAAATGAGGGGTGACCCCAGAGCAAACTGAATTTGCTATGTGGTATACTGATATCCCTAGAAAGACAATAACCCCATTTATAACAGAAGGAATACCTAAACAAGTTAAAGAAAAAGGCATTAATAATAATTTTGCAATATATACAGACATGTCTTTTTATATTTTTATTTTTAATAATTAGAAGATTTCCATGTAGAAATACATATTTCTAAAAAGTTACTTCTATGCATTTCATATTTTGTGTTGTCATGTTAACTTTAATTCTTTAATTGTTAGTGGTATACAATGGATATTTGTATATTGAACTTTAATCCAAAAAATAGAGGGGTGATGGAGTTAAATTGTAGAATTTCTATTAAATTTCTCTTTTCTTGTTTATTTTTTTGTTTATAAGCATAGTTATGTGTAAAATAATTTCTTATAAAATGTTTTTTGCAAGCCTCGTTGTAACTGCAAATCACAAAACCTACAAGTACACAAAAAATAAAAAGCAAGAAATTAAAAAATACTGCCAGAGAAAATCACTTTTATCAAAGGAAGAGAGGAAGGAAGGAAGGAAGGAAGGAAGAGAGGATCACAAAAGAACCAGAAATCAAATAATAATATGGCAGTAGTGAGTATTATCAGTAATATTAATAACACTGAATGTGAATGAACTAAACTCTCCATTCAAGACACAAAGTAGCTGAATGGATGAAAAAATGAAGAGCCAACTAATGTTGCAAACAAACCCACTTCACCTATAAAGACATAGACTGAAAATTCAGGGATGAAAAAAGATATTCCAAGTAAATGAAAACTCAAAACAAGCAGGAGTGGCAATATTCTATTATCTCAAGGCAAAACCTGTAAAAAAGAGACAAACTGTCATTATATAATGATAAAAGGGTAAATTCAGCAATAGGATCTAACAATTCTTAAATATATACACACTCAGCACTGGAATACTCATACATATATAGCAAATATTCTCAAAGCTAACGAGAGAGAGAGACAAACAGACAGACAGACAGACACTAATATAGTAATTGTTGGGGACCTGAACACTCCTGCTTTCAGCATTGGACAGATGATCCAGACAGAAAATCAACAAAAGAAACATTAAACTTAATCTGCTCTATAGATCAAATGGACCTAATAGGTATTTACAGAATGTTTCATCTGATAGCTGAAAAACACGCATTCTTCTCTTCAGCTCATGGATTATTCTCAAGGATAGACAATATGCTAGGCCACAAAACAAGTCCCAAAAATTTCAAAAAAATTGAAATCATACCAAGTATTTTCTCTAAACACAATGGGAGAACACTAGCAATCAGTAACAATGGAAATCAGTAACAATAATTGTTTTTTGATTTGCAG
Organism: Nycticebus coucang; assembly: GCF_027406575.1. Classification (NCBI taxonomy): domain Eukaryota; kingdom Metazoa; phylum Chordata; class Mammalia; order Primates; family Lorisidae; genus Nycticebus; species Nycticebus coucang. The sequence goes on from NC_069786.1 coordinate 58,630,998, forward strand.
TTACCATAAGGCTTGAAAAAAACATTTTATAGCAATCAGTAACAATCAGAAACTTTATAATCACATGGAAATTAAGCAATATTCTTCTGAATGACCAGTGAGTAAATGAAGAGATTAAGAAGGAAATTTAATATTTCTTGAAACAAATGAACATGAAAACACAAGATATCAAAACCTATGGGATACAGCAAAATCAGTGAGAGGCAAGTTTGTAGCAATAAATGCCTACGTTAAAAAAGGAGAAACATTTCAAATAAACAACATAATGATGCATCTCAAAGAATGAGAAAAGCAAGACAAAACCAAACCCAAAGTTAGTGGGAAAAAAAGAAAATAAAGATCAGAGCAGAAAGAAACACAATTAAAACAAACAAAAAAAAAAATTACAAAAGATCAAGAAACAAAATGTTGCTTAAAAAAATAAACAAAATCAACACATTTTTGGCTGGACTAAGAAAAAAAAGAGAGAAGACTGAGATAAATAAAATCTGGGATGAAAAAGAGGCATTACAGCTGATAGTGCAGAAATCCAAGGGATCTTTAGATACTACCATGAGCAACCATATGCCAATGAATTGGAAAAACTGGAAGAAATGGATAAATTCCTAGCCACGTATAACCTACCAAGATTGAACAAGGAAGAAATCTAAAGCCAAAATAAGCCAATTCCAAGTAACAAAAATTGAGCAGTAATAAAAATTCTCCAATCAAAGGAAAGCTCAAGACCTATTCATTGGCTTCAGTGCTGAATATTACCAAGCATTCAAAGAAGAACTAATATCAATCCTACTTAAACTCTTCTTCTTCTTTTTTTTAATTAAATCATAGCTGTGTACATTAATGAACTCATGGGGTACAATGTGCTAGTTTTATATATAATTTGAAATATTTTCATCAAACTGGTTAAACTATTCTAATAAATCACGGAGGAGAATATACTCCCCAACTCATTCTATAAGATCTATATTACCTTGATGACAAAACCAGATAAAGATACAGGCAAAAGAGAAAACTATAGAACAGTATCTCTGATGAACATTGATGCAAAAATCCTCAACAAAATACTAGCAAACAGAATTTAATAACATGTTAAAAAGATTATTCATCATGATCAAGTGGGATTCATCCCAGGGATGAATTTCAAGAATTTCTGTAATATGTAAGGAGCTCCCACAACCTGATAGGAAAAAATACAATAATCTGATTAAAAAATGGGAACGAGATCTGAATAGACATTTTTCAGAAAAAGGACATATTATGCATATGGCCGACAGGTATGTGAAAAAATGCTCAACATCATTAGTAATCAAAGAAATGCAAATCAAAACTACAATGAGACATCATCTCACCCCTGTTAAATTAGCTTTTATGATAAGACAGGCAACAATTTATGCTGGTAAGGATGTGGAGAAAGGGGAGCCCTCATATACTGTTTATAGAAATGTAAATTAGTGCAACCACTATGGAAAACAGTATGAGCTATGGAAGTTCCTCAAAAACCTATAACTAGAACTATTTTCTATTGGGCATATCCAACTATTGGGCATATATCCTAAGGAAGGGAATTCAGTATATCGAAAAGATGTCTTAACTCCCATGTTTCTTATGGTATTATTCACAATAGCCAAGATTTGAAATCAATGTAAATGTCTATGAATGAATGACTGGATAAAGATATTGTGGTACAAATACACAATGGAATATTATATAGCGATAAAAAGAATGAAACCCTGCTTTTGCAACAATGTGGATGGAATATTATGTTAAGTAAAATAAGCCTAGAATAGAAAGAGAAATCTCATGTATTCTCATTCATACACGTATATAAGGAGCTAAATATTAAAAACTATTTATCTCCTGCAGACAGAGAGTAGAATGATGGTTACCAGAGTCTGCAAAGTTTCGTGGCAAGGTGGGGAGGGGAAATAATGTTGAGACCGTTGATGGGTGCAAAAATAATAGTCAGATAGATAGATGAACAGTATGTATTTCAACAAAGTGACTATAATTATCAATAATTTAGGGTATACCTTAAAATAACTAAATGTGTGGAACTGAAATGTTGCTAACATAAAATAATGATAAACACCTGAGGTGATGGATACCCCAATTACCCTGATCTGATTAATTCACTTATATCCCTGTACAAAAACATTACTTGTACCCTATAAATATATTAATATATAACTATTATGTACCCACAAATATGAATAAAATAAAAATTATAACAAAAATTTGAGAGAAAAACCTTTATTAGCTCAGAACAAAAAAGGCTTCTTAAATAAGATACCAAAAAAAGTTAAATATTAAAGCTTATGGTAGGTGTAGGGATGTCAATTATATTACTTTCTATGTTTGAAATCTTTAATAATTTCAGCAATATAAAGAGATGAAACCTATGTGTTCAACTACTGACAGCTGACAGGTAAAGTTGGCAGATTAATGCACTTGAGTTTTCTGCTAAATACTGAATAAGATAAAGGTAAGCAGCTATAGAAAGTAGGCAGATGTCAAGGGGCAGACTGGGCACATCTCACTGTCCTCTGCAGTAATAGGGCCAGCACTGCTGCTGAGGTGGTGCAGAGAGCAAGATGCACTAGGAAAAGCAGATTTTAGGGCCATACATGGGGAGTATGTGTGAAATCGATGGAGATTTTCTTCTCCTTTTTCTGTAGCAAGCTATTCTCCTGAGACGGTATTAGAAGGGAAAGGGACATTGAACTGATGGTGTTACAGCCTCTAATGCAGGCTGTGGCAGGAGATGCCGGCAATGATCCAGGACCTTTGAAACCAATGGTTTGAAACAGACAAAGTAAGTTAAGGAAGTGCTCAATATAAACACATATTCTATTCTCTTATATCTTTCCTCAAAGGATATATTCCCTTATATTTAATGCCATCATGTGAAGTGTTTCACATTCATTCAGTTACTAATTAACGATAAAAGTGAATGTTTTTAAAGTCATATACATGTATTAGGGATCTGGTAGGTAGAACTAAATCGAATGCCAGGGACAATGGAAGGAAACCAGAACTGGTAATCTGATGGCCTGCATTTCCAATTATAAGGTGTGTTTATTGTGTTTATTATTGCCCTCAAACGTTTTAGTTGGGCAGTCTGCTTTAAAACACTTGAATTCATTGATGATAGTGGGAAATATAAATATTTTATATAAAGTTCCAGCCCCTCAACTAGTCTCGAAAATTTGGCATATTTTGCAACAGTGAGAGTCTCTTCCTTTGAGGCTTGGTATAGTTTTACACTACAAATGGTATTAGAGTTTAGGAGGGGTGGGGCCTACCTAGAAGTTGGGCTTGACTATGGGAGCTCTGAACTGACACAGTCATCAACCCCAGCTTCTTTTGAAAAAACAGATTTGGCAACTAGGTGGCCAATCCTGTATGGAAGCAAGCACCTGAGCTCAGCAGCTAGCTGTCAATCATTCCCACATCCTCTATTATCTGTATACTGTCTTCTTTAAACCCATTACTTATGCCCACTTAGACAGCATTATTATTCAAAGCATTTCTTAGTCCTTCCTATTCAAGATTACTTCACCCTAACACATTGACATCAGGATTGGACACGTAACTTGCTTTGGGCAATGAACTGGGACATAACACCACTTCTAAGCAGAAGGTTTGAGAACCATCATGTGGCTTTGCCTTCTGTATTTTTCCCTCAGCCAAGAAATCAGAATTTCCCTGTAAGGGGGCTGATTCTGTAGTCTCCTCCCCAAATGAAGATGATGTGGAGCAGAGATCAAACAAACTCATGATGTGTGTGTAGCACGAGCAGAAAGTGATTGTTATAGTGAACCTCAGAAACATTGGTGTCATTCCCTATCATAGCTAACACAGCCTAACTTTTTACTTTCTTCAGCCATTTTATTTTGCCAAACATCATCAACTATCTTCTACCTGGCAAAAAGGAAGGAGCATTTGATCCAGTGATCTAAATCTGATTTTTTGAGAGAGACAAGATGGTGGACTGAAGCCAGCTTTCAACAGAGGATCCCGTCCAGAAGGAGAGTTAAGGGACAGGAATTTAGTAAGTATCCTGGTGGACTTGAGCCTCACCAAGAGAGAAGGTTGAAGAACGCACATCAACACCGCTGAGGCAAGCTGTGATCACAAGGACGCAAACAAAAGAACCTCACTTCTGGATATTCTGAGGCCACACCCCCTGTCTCCCTGGGCAACCAGAGGAGGCCACCTGTGAGTGGGGGATTTCCTGACACTGCTCACAAACCCGGGAAGCTTCTAGGGCGGGGCTGACCCAGAGAGGTGATCGGACTCAAACCTCCAACAGCAAAGACGTTTGAACTCAAAACAGCTCGTCTTCTATAGGCGATTGCGACAGGAACAGAGACAGAACCCCGCAAAGTTGTCTGTTCTATTCTGTTCTGTTAGCAGCATCCATCAGGGACGGGGCTAAGCCTGAGTGAACACCTCCCTCCCATCACCTGCATCAAACACTCAAAGATGTCAGGCCCCATCTCCTCCTGCTAGATAGCGGCAGTCTGCAGGGGCCTGGCAGACTTCCTTGCGATTCAGGCAGGTGCAAACCCCTGGAGTGTCTGTTCACTGCAGGCAACTGGGTTAGCCATCTGCAGAGATACCAGTGACTGGGTCCGACAGAGGGGCAAAGTGGGGAAGGAGACGTCAACCTTCCTAGACTGCTCTGTTTGCTGGGTGGCTCCTCCTGACTCCACGCTGCACTGGGGTGAGCCGTGTCAGAGGAGTCACCAGGCCCCTGTGATCCAGTTCCCAGAGACCTCTTGAACTCTCTCACCCGAGACAAGTGCCAATTGAGACAGTTGATTTGGACCTTTTGAACTGGGCTAATAGACTGAGGACTTTTCAGGCGGTGCCCTGGGTGTACGGTTGTAGGAAGGTTGATTCTCCTTTTCCAACTGGGGCCAGAGGTGGACAGGCGGGGTGACTTAATTGCTGATTTTTCCACAAAGCTGAGACGTCAAGCCAGAGTAGAAGTTGCAATAGGATCGAACAGAAACCAGCTGAAAACAAGACAGAACCACTTTGCTCCACCACACCAGACAGGGCCCCAGTTTCTCAGGGCACAACACTGTACGGGCCCTCGATAAAACCCCAGGGGAAAAACCAAAGGGAGTAAAATAACCATGGGGCGGAATCAGCGGAAAAACTCTGGTAACATGAATAACCAGAATAGATCAACCCCCCCAAGAAAAGATACGGCAGATGTGATTGAAGATCCCATTCATAAACAACTGGCTGAGATGTCAGAAATCGAATTCAGAATTTGGATTGCAGACAAGATTAATAAAATGGAATTAGGAATCTGAGGAGAAATTCAAAAATTGTCTCAAGAATTTAACGAATTTAAAGACAAAACCACCAAAGACTTAGACACACTGAAGCAAGAACTTACAGCCCTCAAAGATATGAAAAATACTGTAGAATCCCTCAGTAACAGAATTGAGCAAGCAGAAGAAAGGATTTCTGACATTGAAGATAAAGTCTTCGAACGCTCCCAATCTCTCAAAGAGGAAGAGAAATGGAGAGCAAAAACGGATCACTCACTCAGAGAACTCTCAGATAATTCGAAAAAAAGCAACATAAGGATTATAGGGATTTCTGAGAATGATGAAGTGGCCTCCAAGGGCAGAGGCCCTTCTGCATGAAATTATGAAAGAAAATTTTCCAGACATGCCTAGAGAATCTGAAATTCAGATAGCAGACAGCTTCAGAACCCCAGCACGATTCAACCCCAATAGGTCATCCCCCAGACATATCATAATTAGCTTCACTAAATTTAACATGAAAGAGAAGATTCTGAAAGCAGCCCAGCGAAAGAAAACTATAACGTACAAAGGTAAGAATATTAGAATAACTGCAGATCTCTCTGCTGAAACTTTTCAAGCCAGAAGAGGCTGGTCACCAACTTTTAATCTCCTAAAGCAAAAAAACTTTCAACCCCGGATCTTGTATCCAGCTAAACTGAGTTTCATCTATGATGGAGAAATTAAATACTTCAATGACATTCATATGTTGAAAAAATTTGCCATAAGTAAACCAGCTCTTCAGGATATTCTCAGACCTATCCTCCACAATGACCAACCCAATCCTATACCACAAAAGTAAACTCACTCAGAAACTTCGGATCAAACTCCAACTTCCACACTGGCGAAAGGATTAAAAATGTCCACTGGACCTTTGAAAAACTCCATACCCAAAATTCCACCAGACTTATCAATACTCTCCATCAATGTGAATGGCTTAAACTGTCCTCTAAAGAGGCATAGATTAGCTGACTGGATACAAAAACTCAAGCCAGATATTTGTTGCATACAAGAGTCACATCTCAACTTAAAAGACAAATACAGACTCAGGGTGAAAGGATGGTCATCCATATTTCAGGCAAATGGTAATCAGAAAAAAGCAGGTGTTGCAATTTTATTTGCAGATACAGTAGGCTTTAAACCATCAAAAGTAAGGAAGGACAAGAATGGTCACTTCATATTTGTTAAGGGTAAGACTCAATATGATGAGATCTCAATTATTAATATCTATGCACCCAACCAGAATGCACCTCAATTTATAAGAGAAACTCTAACAGACATGAGTAACTTGATTTCCTCCAGCTCCATAATCGTCGGAGATTTCAACACTCCTTTGGCAGTGTTGGATCGAACCTCCAACAAGAAGCTGAGCAAAGAAATCTTAGATTTAAACCTAACCATCCAATATTTAGATTTAGCAGACATCTACAGAACATTTCATCCCAACAAAACTGAATACACATACTTCTCATCAGCCCACGGAACTTACTCCAAAATTGACCACATTTTAGGTCACAAGTCTAACCTCAGTAAATTTAAAGGAATAGAAATTATTCCATGCATCTTCTCGGACCATCATGGAATAAAACTTGAATTGAGTAACAACAGGAATCTGCATACCCATACAAAAACATGGAAGTTAAATAACCTTATGCTGAATGATAGCTGGGTCAGAGATGAGATTAAGAAAGAAATCGCCAATTTTTTGGAACAAAACAACAATGAAGACACAAACTATCAGAACCTCTGGGACACCGCAAAGGCAGTTCTAAGAGGGAAATTTATAGCACTGCAAGCCTTCCTCAAGAGAACGGAAAGAGAGGAAGTTAACTTAATGGGACATCTCACGCAACTGGAAAAGGAAGAACATTCCAACCCCAAACCCAGTAGAAGAAAAGAAATAACCAAAATTAGAGCAGAATTAAATGAAATTGAAAACAAAAGAATAATACAACAGATCAATAAATCAAAAAGCTGGTTTTTTGAAAAGGTCAATAAAATAGATAAACCTCTGGCCAACCTAATCAGGAAAAAAAGAGTAAAATCTCTAATATCATCAATCAGAAACAACAAAGACAAAATAACCACAGACTCATCAGAAATCCAAAAAATCCTTAATGAATATTACAAGAAACTTTATTCTCAGAAATATGAAAATCTGAAGGAAATAGACCGATACTTGGAAGCGCGCCACCTTCCAAGACTTAACCAGAATCAAGTAGAAATGTTGAACAGACACATATCAAGTTCAGAAATAGCATCAACTATACAAAACCTCCCTAAAAAGAAAAGCCCGGGACCAGATGGTTTCATGTCAGAATTCTACCAAACCTTTAAAGAGGAATTAGTACCTATATTACTCAACCTGTTCCAAAATGTAGAAAAAGAAGGAAGACTACCCAACATGTTCTATGAAGCAAACATCACCCTGATCCCCAAACCAGGAAAAGACCCAACAAGAAAAGAAAATTATAGACCAATATCACTAATGAATATAGATGCAAAAATATTCAACAAGATCCTAACAAACAGAATCCAGCAACACATCAAACAAATTATACATCATGACCAAGTTGGTTTTATCCCAGGGTCTCAAGGCTGGTTCAATATACGTAAATCTATAAATGTAATTCAGCACATAAACAAATTAAAAAACAAAGACCATATGATTCTCTCAATTGATGCAGAAAAAGCTTTTGATAATATCCAGCATCCCTTCATGATCAGAACACTCAAGAACATTGGTCTAGAAGGGACTTTTCTTAAACTGATAGAGGCTATCTACAGCAAACCCACAGCCAATATCATATTGAATGGAGTTAAATTGGAATCATTTCCACTCAGATCAGGAACCAGACAAGGCTGCCCATTGTCTCCATTGCTTTTCAACATTGTAATGGAAGTTTTAGCCACCGCAATTAGGGAAGAAAAGGCGATCAAGGGTATCCATATAGGGTCAGAAGAGATCAAACTTTCGCTCTTCGCAGATGATATGATTGTGTATCTGGAAAACACTAGGAACTCTACTACAAAACTCCTAGAAGTGATCAAGGAATACAGCAGTGTCTCAGGTTACAAAATCAACATTCATAAATCGGTAGCCTTTATATACACCAACAACAGTCAAATTGAAAAAGCAGTTAAGGACTCTATCCCATTCACAGTAGTGCCAAAGAAGATGAAATATTTGGGAATTTACCTAACAAAAGACGTGAAAGATCTCTATAAAGAGAACTATGAAACTCTGAGAAAAGAAATAGCTGAAAATGTTAACAAATGGAAAAACATACCATGCTCATGGCTGGGAAGAATCAACATTATCAAAATGTCCATACTACCCAAAGCAATATATAATTTCAACACACTCCCTATTAAAGCTCCACTGTCATATTTTAAAGATCTTGAAAAAAACATTACTTCATTTTATATGGAATCAGAAAAAACCTCGAATAGCCAAGACATTACTCAGAAATAAAAACAAAACAGGAGGAACCACACTACCAGACCTCAGACTTTACTACAAATCGATAGTGATCAAAACAGCATGGTATTGGCACAAAAGCAGAGAAGTTGATGTCTGGAACAGAATAGAGAACCAAGAGATGAATCCAGCTACTTACCGCTATTTGATTTTTGACAAGCCAATTAAAAACATGCAGTGGGGAAAAGATTCCCTATTTAACAAATGGTGCTGGGTGAACTGGCTGGCAACCTGCAGAAGACTGAAATTGGACCCACACCTTTCACCATTAACTAAGATAGACTCTCATTGGATTAAAGATTTAAACTTAAGACATGAAACTATAAAAATACTAGAGGAGAATGCAGGGAAAACCCTTGAAGAAATTGGTCTGGGTGAGTATTTCATGAGGAGAACCCCCCGGGCAATTGAAGCAGCTTCAAAAATTCACTACTGGGACTTGATCAAACTAAAAAGCTTCTGCACAGCTAAGAACACAGTAAGCAAAGCAAGCAGACAGCCCTCAGAATGGGAGAAGATATTTGCAGGGTATATCTCTGACAAAGGTTTAATAACCAGAATCCACAGAGAACTCAAACGCATCAGCAAGAAAAAAACAAGGGATCCCATCGCAGGCTGGGCAAGGGATTTGAAGAGAAACTTCTCTGAAGAAGACAGGCGCACGGCCTTCGGACATATCAAAAAATGCTCATCATCTTTAATCATCAGAGAAATGCAAATCAAAACTACCTTGAGATATCATCTAACTCCAATGAGACTAGCCTATATCACAAAATCTCAAGACCAGAGATGTTGGCGTGGATGCGGAGAAAAGGGAACACTTCTGCACTGCTGGTGAGAATGCAAATTAATACATTCCTTTTGGAAAGATATATGGAGAACACTCAGAGATCTAAAAATAGATCTGCCATTCAATCCTGTAATTCCTCTGCTGGGCATATACCCAGAAGACCAAAAATCACAACATAGCAAAGATATTTGTACCAGAATGTTTATTGCAGCCCAATTCATAATAGGTAAGTCATGGAAAAGGCCCAAGTGCCCATCGATCCACGAATGGATTAATAAATTGTGGTATATGTATACCATGGAATACTATGCAGCCTTAAAGAAAGATGGAGACTTTACCTCTTTCATGTTTACATGGATGGAGCTGGAACGTATTATTCTTAGTAAAGTATCTCAAGAATGGAAGAAAAAGTGCCCAATGTACACAGCCCTACTATGAAACTAATTTGGGACTCTCACATGAAAGCTATAACCCAGCTACGACTTAACAATAGGGGGAAGTGGGAAAGGCGGTGGGTGGGTAGAGGGAGGGGGATCGGTGGGATCACACCTGTGGTGCACATTACAGGGGTATTTGCGAAACTTGGTAAATGTAGAATGTAAATGTTTTGGCACAGTAACTGAGATAACGCCGGAAAGGCTGTGTTAACCACTGTGATAAAAATGTGTCAAATGGTTTATGAAGCAAGTGTATGATACCCCATGATCGTATCAATGTATACAGTTATGATTTAATAAAAAAATAAAATAAAATAAATAAAAATAAATAAATCTGATTTTTTTTTTTAGGAAGGGGAGTATATAAAGAAAGGTAGAAATATCCATTTGTTATATAAAATGACATAAATAATTCCTCCTTAGTTTTATCTAGAGTGAAAGGGATGTAAATTAATAGTATTTGAAATCCCACCATGTGCTACACATTTTTTTATACTTCATCTCATTTAAAACTTTCAGCATTACTTAAATGTGGAGCTACTGCTCTTCTTGGTTTGCAAATAAGCAAATTGAGCTCAGAAACTTAGATAACTGGCATTGTCTGTGTTTGAATACACCACACACATTTTAGTCCAAAGCTTATATTCCTTTTCTTAAGAAGCTTATGTCATTGTTAAAATGTGGATTCTAGAAAGTCTTATTCATAAGGCTCTGTATAATAACATGGTAGCATTTTTGAGTTGAGATAGTAATTTCTTTATGAATCTGTGACATCCTATGATAAAATGTATTTTTTTCTCCTAGGATATAGGAAAATGAGATAAATAAAAAGTATGTTTTCTCTTTTTTGGTAATGTTCCTTACTTTCCTTAAAGAAAGTCTAAATAATTTAAAAGACTATCCTTTGTTTTCAGATTATGACCTTTATATTTTTATGACAAAATGAGAAATGATAGTGATCACAGATATTGATTTTATGTAAAGTCTTCATATGTAAACATTAAGGCAACCTGGAATTCATCCTCATTTTTGTTATTATTGCAATTTTCCAGCCCATGTATGATAGCATGCACTTTAAACAAATACATTGTTTCTCCTACTCTCCCCCCACCACCTCGTGATTCCTCTTTAACCTGAAAACCCTTCCCCTTGAGAAAGCTTGATATGTAGCAACGCTTGCCTCTTCCCGGGAAGATGTTTAAACAGAAATTGAGTGTTTTGTGTTTCAGAATGGATTTTTTTAACTCATGGCATAAATCATGTAAGAGCAATTTTCTTGTTAAATTTTAAAACCATAACTTTAAATATCAAAAGCCAGAGCTCAGTAAGACTCAACATATAAGATTTATATCATAAAGCATAATCGTAGAAAAACATATGATTAGTTGATTTTTCTTACCATTCCTTTTAAAACTGTCAAATAAAAATAGAGACTAGAGAGACTTAAAGGAAAGGAGTCTCAAACAAAAGCCACAGATTTAGGTGTTGATGGAAGTCTTAAGAAAGGATATGTGAACCCTGTTTCTTACATGGCTTTGCAGCTAAGACTCATGTTTGGGGATTTAAAGGTCAACAAGACCTGTGCCTCAATCTCTGGGAGATGGCAAGCCTTACAGCAAGTCTCACATGGCATCAAACAGCAAGAAATGGCTGTGACATGTCTAGACTTGCCAGGCTGGTAGAGAGCCCACCAGTCATTTCATACCCTACTGTGCCATTCTTGAGGAGGACTCTGTCAGCCCAGAGCAGGGCCTATCCATCGTGGTAGGATAAGGGAATGCTAAATCCCTTTCCTGGGCCAGTGACTTGACCATGGAAGGAAAAGACATTGTGGGTAATGACCTTTGGAATTGATGTTGATGATTAGTCATAATAATAATAAATATAATAAATAAACTAGTGCAAACCTGGCAGAGAGTGAAGACTCAAAACAGGTTTTTCTACCTGAGTCCATTGACCAGGTCCCAAGGAGAAGGGAAGGTACTCCATATTGATCAAAAATCCTGGTCGGACCAAGACACCTTGAACACAATGAACAGACCAGGTCCCAAGGAGAAGGGAAGATACCTCACATTGATCAAAAATCCTGGTGGGACCAAGACACCTTGAACACAATGAATAGTTTTCTGAGTAGAATTCGATCCCATGATCAAAATTAATTTCAATTATAGAAAAATAATGAAATTAAAGTTATTTTTTACTTGTATCATTTTAAGAATTCTGAGCTTTTTACCTTTACACATGACCTCCAAAAATCTGAGAACCTATGGATTTTGATGCCTGTTTCTTTGTGATCCCCAGCAAGTATGATTTACATCAGAACACAGGAAGAGTGTTCTGTGTAAGAAATAAATCCTGACTTGCCCTTATAAAGTGAACGTGAGAGGTTATAGATTGAGAAGGGTGTTGATGATGGAAATTACCCAGAAGATAAGTGTTTCATTGGTGGCTAGTGGACATTTACATAGCTCATCCACCGCTGGTGATGTAATGTCCTTCAGTAACAGGAAGGGCTATTATTTCTGAGGTAACCAAAGTCATAGAAGGAGAAACAGGTGCTAGACAGTCATGATTGATCAGAGGAAGGTGGGAACCTTGAAGAAATACCCTAAGAAATTAAGGAATGACAGCAGAGGTATTGGGGCTTTATAAAGAAAATGAGCCCAGAGCAAGGGTCACTCCTATAAGACTTCCTAGGATTTCTTTTATTTCTCCAGGCCTTAATTATCTTTATTGTGGTTTCCCACAATGTCTGGCAATTAAATAAGTTTATAAAAAAAAAAAGACTCATGCTTTTCTTCTGAGGATTCAGAAACTAAAGTAGCTTTGCTGAGGAGGTATATCCTTTTCATGACCTAGTTATGTGCACAGACCCAGTTATCTAACAAAAACCAAAACCAAACAAACAAAAGTATTATAGTTCTGAAAAGAAGACACCCCAAACTCTAGCTTGGGGAGAAATAGGCTCAGAAAAGATCTAGAATTTGATCTTCTGCTTGCTTTTAAGAGGACCAGGTACACAACAGCCCTGTGAAGCATGAAACACATTTTCAGTTCTTGACAGATTTATACCTTGAACGTGAATGCCCAGGGAGGTGGAACTTTGAAATAGATTTTTAATTATCTTGAAATTGTTTTACAAGAAAAACGTAATCTTTTATGAAACATGACCTTTGTTTGGGGCCACCAAAATTTGGAAATTTACACAGCTCATCCACCGCAGGTGATGTATGCATGTATGAAACAAATATCCCCGCATTATCTGTGGGCGTGACCGAGTGGCATCTGATGAAGTAAGCTGACTAAATGACTATTATGCTTTCTTTAATTCCATCTAAGGCCTCTGCAAAAAAAAAAAAAAAAAAAGGATAGTGCCAAGCACCTCCGGTGGTTGTCTTCCTGGTCTGTATGAGTTAGCTTTCTCTGCCTTGAGCTACATGGGGACCCAGAGGAGTAGTTGAGGGCTTGAGAGCTCTAAAAGGAACAGCTGCTAAAGGATTTGGAGAGGAGCCTGCTGATGTTCATAGAGGAGAAGAGGGAGAGCAGCCTTGTGATAGCACAATCCAGGGGAGCTTATAGAGCAGGAAGGAGGAAATGACACCTGATGACCAGGGCAAAGTGAAAGTGGGAGTATTCCAAGTATTCCCAGAAGTGTATGAGGGAGGTGTCAAGGCTCTGCCATCATTCAGATGACAGATAAAATATAGACATTTGAGCTACATATATTAAATTATGTGAAACCTTTTATAGGGAAAATATGCTCAAAGATCAAAATAAGGCTGTCAAAATCACATACTCTGTTTGTGGAAAATTAAATTAGTGACTGATAGAAAGGACATCATCAAAGAAAAAATATTAATACTCAAAGAAAATCACAAACACACTCTAAAACTTTCCTGAATCCAAAAAACATTTTTCTCCATCCACCAGAACTGCCTCTCCTATTTGGAGGTAAAGCAAATTGAAGATAGGAATGATAGAACGTGGCTTTTGAAAATAGTTATTTGAAAAAATAGTTTTACTTCTTTCTTGCTACAGTGAGATACAATCATTTTATGATAAATTTCTATTCAAAATTTTAATCTTGAAGGCTATTAGCCAAGTTGTTGATCATGTTTGGCTGATGTGTGTGTATACATGCATGTAAATGTATGCACATATATACACACAATGTATCATTACTCTTTATTTGCAAAGGCCCTGTGCCCTCTAACACCTGTTGAGTGAGGTCTTAATGAGCCTTTCTTGCTGACTACCATGTGGTCTGTCTACTGGAGTTCTTCAGCACCGAGCATCAAAGCCCTTGTACATTAAGAAGATTATCACTTTACCTTGACATTTTTCCAAGGACAAATTTGCCTTCATGGTTTTTATTTGATCAAGGTTCTCCAGAATTCTGATGAAAGCTCTCACTCATTCAGGAGGCCTGAGAACTCTATAGCTTCATGCTCAGTGCTGCCTAATCTGACTTTGTACTTCCTAGAAAATGAGAAACTTAAAGGAAACACTGGAACCAAGTTGATGTCAATAGAAAACATTGGAAGGAGTTAGAAAGTATTATGAGTGAAAGCCACAGTGAGCCATGGGCTCCTTGCAGGCACAGCAACCACTGACAAAGTTGGTAGCTCAGCTGGCCTCCTACCAACACCTGATGGAGTGGGTGGTGATGATGACCTGCTTTGGAGGATGAAAGGAGAAGTGTGTTTGGGTCTGCAGGTGAGGTTCATGTTCATAAGTATATCCATGAAAGAGAGAGACACACAATACAGAAGACTTATTACAGTCATACCTTGCTCAACAACTTTGATGATGCTTCAACAGAGATCAAATTTGAATCCCAAGACTAGTGTCTTTAGCCTTTCAATTTCATGGCAGTTCATGGTCCTTTTTATTAATTTCTGGCTGGATCTTCAGCAGTGACCTTCTGGCCCTACATAAGGGCATGCCTTCTGTTACCAGCCTCTCAAAATTTCTTCTATTTCTGCCTTCATAACTTTGCTTTGGTCCCTCATCTGCAATCTTCTTTCCTCTTTCTGTTACCTTTTCAGGCTGTGCCAAATAACCAGAAATGCTATGCCTCTAATGAACAGTGTGCCCTTGGAAAGCGCATTTCTGGACTTTCTGAATTTGGTAGATTTCTATATGTGGGGGTTTGTCATCAACTCAAGGGCTTGGATGTTTTTTTTTTTCTTTCTTTCTTTCTCTCTCTCTTTTTTTTTTTTTTGTTCTCTGTGAGTCTTCATTCAGAATCTTACACATGTATTTCACTCTGTAGTTAGAAATATGTGAGGCTTGCTTAATTGACTATCCCTATCCAGGTACAAGTAAACCTGGTCTTCTCAAGTAAAAATTCAAGCAATGCTTTGGAGAGGTGTGGTTGGTTTAATACCATAGCATACTGATGCACTAGATTACACATATTGACATATTTTATTCTTATATTAAGTTAAAATGCAAATAATCTTAATAAGCAATATATTTTTTCTAAGAATTATGTATACATATTTTAAATATAATTGTTATATATTTATGTTGTTCCAAACAATGTTACATACCAAATACTCTATTAAATATTATATATTAGATGTTATATGCTTGTGCTGTACATTCTATATTTTATCCATCCATCAACACCATTTTGCTAACATGCCCATAGTTTTTTATAATTCTATTTTAGTCAACAGTTTAAAAATTGATTTCAGGTTTTAAGTTTCAACTATTAAGTACAAAAGTACCAACTTTCATAAATATCTAATGTATCCCTTTTAAGAAATGTAATACAGTTCAAAACCCCAAAATAATGATAGTTTACATTTATGTAGTGCTTTATAAGACATATTATTAGAATCCTTTAGAAAATATCCTTTCATTTTTATCAAGCAATGTAAGATACATATTATATTCTAAAACTTTCTAAATCTTAAAAAGTCCTATTTTCTTATACTTAATACAATTTATTTTCTCTGAAGCAATCATGTTGCCTGTGAATACATTTATGAATGCAGAGCATGTTCAGATTTTTTTTATGCTTTGTTTTGAAAATATATTCATTTTATCACTCGGTATAGGAAATCAGTGTTGAAAAGATTGCACAGAGAATTCCAAATGGTGCCTTTAAAGATAGGAGATGGTGTAAAGTCCAAATTAGACATTAAAAGTTCTGAATCTGAAAGCTACATCTCCAGATATTTGTTTTGCTGATTCTACTATAGACACAGCATGAAGGAATGAAAGCCCACAGAACCAAGGATGGCATGGATAGTCAAGATCCAGGTAACTTGACAATGATCTGGAGCAATAAATGTGGAAGAATGGCATTAGGGATATATTTAATTTATCTTTTATTCATATATCATTTTTCCTCTTTGATTCTACATGAGTTAAAAGAACGTTTATGAAATGGGTTTCCTCTCACTTCATTTCTATATTTTTCTTTTTGTTTCTTTTCAAATTATAAAATGGAAAATTAATTTTTCTTGTTTTATTTGTTTTTACTTATTTTTTTGAGGCAGGGTCTCTCTCTCTCTCTTCCGGCCTGAGATACAGCAGCATGATCATAGCTCACTACAACCTCCAACTCTGGGCTCAAGTGATCCTCCTGCCTCAACTTCCAGAATAACTAGGACTACAGGTGCTCACTACCATCCATGACTATTTTTATTATTATTACTTTTTGTAGAGGCAAGGTTTTGCTACATTGCCCAGGCTAGTCTTAAACTATTGGCCTCAAGCAATCCTCTCACCTTGGCCTCCCACACTGTAGGAGGCTATAGCCAGTAGCTACCATGCCAGCCTGATTTGTCTTGTTTTTAGAAGTTAAATGTTAACTTAAATCTATGGTTGAAAAAAAATTGGTATATTTTAGTCCATTTTGATTTCAATCTACTGTTTTGCACATTATGCTTTTCCTATTTCATTCCTTCAATTCAAAAAATTGAATCCTTTGTATTTTCTTCATTTCTTTTTTTTCTGGAGAATTCAAATGTTTTAAATATTGACTCAGAGAAAACCAAAGAATGTTTTAGGTAAGTTATCTGCTTAGGTAAAAATCAACTTAGTATATGATTAAAACAGTATAGATGTTTTCATTTTAAGTCTATTCCTTTTACTCTATATTCTAGGTTTATCTTGCTTCTACTGAAGAGAAGTACAGAGAGATAGATAGATCAGGAGACCTCCCTATGATTGATGGTACACTTGAAGTTTAGCAAAGACACGTATCTCATTTGTGACATATGTTAATGGATCTTCCAACAAGAATTAAAGACATGCTCCAATTACCACAGGGAGTGGGAGTTCTTTTATCAGGATACAAAGTACAAGAGATTAAGAAATGTCTCAGAGGTAATACCTTCAGGTACTACATGAATAGGAGTGTTATTCTTTACTTTCGGCAATCTGACTCAAATGCTGGAGATCGAGCAGAAACTCTGGTTGCCTGTCATATTTGGGGCCTAGGCTTTCTTTCCTTCAGTGATGATCTTGCTAGTTACTGCTTCTTCCTATTTCCTTGATTGCCACTGTCAACCTATTTCCCTCCCCTTAGTTCCTACATAGCTCTATATGATACAGTCTACCATCTGCATCTTGCTCTGTAACTGGTTACCATGGTAACTTACGACAAGTGGGTGGCCAGAAGTGAGAGCCTTTTTGTATATCATTTTTAGCATTTTGGATTTTATATTTTGTGCATTTATGTTAAAAAATTAATAAATTGTTAACTTCAAAGAAGCTCTGGAGAGAGAAATTTCTAAGTGATAACATCATTAAGGGAAAAGGGAAAAAATAAATAGAAAAATGAGAAAAAAATGAATGCGTTTAAGATTTTAAAAGGAAGACAAACCAGAGGCTATTTTCAAATTCAACTTGGTATCAGATAACATGGATGTTATCATAGGAAAATTGAGAAAATGACAGAAGACTAACTCATTAACATGAGTAAAACTTAGCTAAGAACTAGAATCCAAATACAGGCTTGCTAAACGTGGAATATTGGATCAATCATATTTCTTGTTTTTAAAAAAAGTGGTATGTAACATGTGTTAATGGAGTGGCCCTATAAACCAATAAACATTACTGGAAGACAGAATTTCAGTCAAAAAATGACAGCCGAAATAAAAAGAGGAAAGGCTGATTGTAAGAAGTCCTTAGAATTTAAATTATGCCACTTTAGATTGCCAGTTCCTGGGTCATTCATAAAAACTTTAATCACAGGACAAGAACTGTGGCCTATTATTAAGAAATTCATCTACAAAGAAATAAAATTTCTTCATATATTGGACTAGTGGGTGAAAAAGGAAGATCCAACTTCACAAAATTACTTAGTAAACATCATCCTCATGTAAGTTCTGGTAAAATGGATTTGTTTCAAGATATTTTATAGACACAAAGGGGAGAACCATTTTTTTAGTTCAAATTCCATATAATGCTTGGATTCACCATGCCCTGAAAATGTTGACTCAGAAATCTTTAGAGAAATAGAGTAGTTAAGAGAGAGGAAAGAAATCATCTTTATAAACATATCCATTGGTGAGATTGTAAAAAAATCTGACAAACATGTCTGACTACTTAAATCCCAAGTCATAGAAGTTTCATAAGGCCACAAAGATCCACCTTAGTAAATGTCCTAGTATAAGTCTCAGAATACTCAGTGTCAAGAAAAACTTGGCAATATTTTTATGGTGGACATTAAACAAATGTTAATTTTTGACATTAGTTTCTCTAAGGTATGTAGCTACTGCCAATAAAACCTTTTAAGATTAAACAATAATTTTTCTCCATTGCTCTGTTATTTTCACTTGTATTTAATATAATTAAGTTCTCCCCAGGCCAACAAACTTCCCTACCAGGCAGGTATTCCCAATTCCTCCTATGTCTCATCAGCACATTCTCATTAGTTCTACTGACCATCTCATTCTACACATATAGTTTCATTCTGATTTATAGAACTTTCAATTACCACTTTAAACTGTGATTCCAGAAATGAGATTGATGTGTAAGTTCTACTGATATTCAGACCCTGCTTACCCTTTTGGCCAGTTCTCACACAGAAGTAACCACTTTGTGAAAGTAATCAGAGATTACCAATCTTGCTGATTAGATTTTACCTACTACTTTTGGACCTGCGGGTAGCCAAAATACTCAATGATGCTTTGTCCCTGGAAGGCATTAAACCACTACGACTTGAGAATATCCTTGTATCACTCCTTGACTTCATGTGAACTTGACTAGCAGAGCTTTTAGCCCACTATAAAGAGAGAGAGCATACAGAAGGTCTTGTCAACAGTCACGAAATACGAAGCAATTTGACAGTCATTTGTCAGTTCAATCTCAGTTCTGCTTTAAGCTTCATTTACCTTAAATAGGATAACCTCCCTGGATTCATCATCCACTGTATTTGACCCACCTTTAATAACTGCAGTTTGACAAAATAAGCATGTCTCTATTTATAGGCTTTAAAAAAACAACAACAAAAAACTCATTATTTAGAGTAAATAAATGACTAAGAACTTCAGGTGGGATATTTAGGAAGTGATGTAGGTTAAGCCTTCTAGTCTAGATTTTTCTGTAGTTTGAAAATAAAATTCCTACAAGGTAATTTCCATAAAAACTTGCTATAAGCAAGAGCTAGTCTGTATGACATCTATTGCCTTTCTTTAAGAGACTATTCTATGAGAGATGGATATTCTCCCCAGAAGGTATTTTTTAAGAGGCTAACTTGATACTAAATACAGTAGCATAAAGAATACACGGCAGTACAACATTTTCTATTTCTTGAAGTGTTTTTGTTTCATCATAATTCAAGAAGACTAAAATGAAAAAATAATAGCCAGTACATATTTTTATTCTAAGCATGTATTAGAGAAAACAGTTCTATAATTATCTATCAGATTTTTGTTGTTGTTGTTGCAGTTTTTGGCTGGGGCTGCGTTTGAACCCACCACCTCTGGTATATGGGGCCGGCACCCTATTCCTTTGAGCCACAGGCACTGCCCTATCAGATTTTTTCCTATGAAAAATACTTTTTGCTTTTTCCAAGTAAAAAAAAAGTCTTAAGGAATAGTTTAGTGTGTGTTTTTCTTTTAAAATACAAAATCTGCTACTTCCCAGCTCAGCTAAGACATTAATACTTGGAACTGAGGTAACTTAATAAAGATTGTTACTTTGGGGTATGCAGAATTTGCAAAATGAATCTCATAAACTTACTGGATTATAAACCTAAGATAAAATATTGCTGTTTTAGTTGCTAGATCTGAATATCTTTAAAAACAAGCACATAATTATTTTCCTTTAATCTCCTTTTCTTTAGATATGTTGTTTTTATTTTTAAGCTGGAACTTCAAAATAAATATAGAAACTAATATTGCTGGAAAATAGCTTTAATAATTGTAAAACTCACTGTGCATTTCAGTAGAATCATTCTTAATAATGCTACAGCAAAATTTATGATCTTCGAGTAGTGATTTGTCATTTTGTCCTGTAAAAGGATGACTGATTTGGACAGTAGTGTTATCAGTGTTAATATACAAAAAAAATTGAGGTAGAGGTCAGAAAGTATTTTTATCTTTAAAATATTTATAGCGAAGTCAGCATTAGTTCCTCCGGGTTCTTATCCCTGGAGGTTTTTTGTTTTTGAGATCCTGACTTAAATAAACTCCAAACTCCTATCATACTGCCAAACTTTATATAGTTTTTGCCTGAAATAATAAATCAAATTTGAAATGCATTCCAGATTTGTTCAAAACCCTAATTTCATGAAATCACAAAGATCCTGAAACTTTAATGAAACCTGCTATAAACTTAAGCAGGTACGGAAATCAGATAAAATGCCAACAAAGCCACACAGTCAAAATGGAGCAAACTATTAGTAAATCATGTTTGCTCATTTTTATTTCCGTAAAGCAACATAATAGGGATAACACAGATAATTAGCAGAGGAAATTTAAATAAAACATTTTAAACATTTAAAACTTAAGTTGTCCCGGAAGCCTCTCCACATAGTTACGATAAAATAAACGAAGGGGAAAAAATAGCAAAAAAAAATTTTTTTTCGTATTTCCTGGATTACCATGAAGGAAATAATCCTGTCATCAGTCATGGATAATTAAAAATCTAGTTTTTTTCCGCCTACAAGGAAGTGAGAATGGAGACAAAGGGGTAGCAAAGAAAAAAAATGTTTAAAAATTCTTAATCATTTTGTTAGATAAAAATAGAGAAACTGCCTATGAAAATATACTTAATGCATTTGTTTTCAGAAATTTAAACTTTAACTCCAGACTGTAGCGGACTAGTATTCCATTGAGTGGAGGAAGAACTGGATGATGTGATAAGGAAAGTCTTAAAAATATGATAGCAAAAAATAAAAAAAGCCATCTGGTGTGAATAGCAATTAAATGAGTAAGAAAACTGTGAATCTTAAAAAGAAACTTTATCTAAATGGGGGTTAGATTTTGAGGATTTAACAACATTGAGAGTTCAAAATAACAAGAGAAAGCATCAAAACTTCATCCATTAGCATTGAAAAGGATAAAAGCCAGTATCTCACAGTTCCAAGAGTGTTCAACAGCAAGTACACACAAGGTCACACAATTCAGTTTGTGAACTCATCCTGGAAAAAGTGCTACATACCTCAAAGCTGAACATTACTATGGTCACCTTCAAAGTACTCCCTTTGGGAAGCTATGCACCAACTCCATAGCTTAGTCCACTCTTCAAACCATTTTTTTCTAGGATGAGTTCTTGATCTTAATTGTCAATGCTCATGACAGCTCTTGATGGCCATTCCAAAAAAAAGAGTTCCAGAATTGCTTTGAAGGGTGGCATAGGTGGTGGCATCAGTGCAGTTTCCCAAGGGGCATACTGCCAAGGCGGTTACAGTAATAGCCAGCAACGAGGTATGTAGTAGCACTTTTTCTAGGCGAGTTCACAAACTTAATTGTCAGACCTCATATTATATACTTTAAGTACTGAGAACAGAGTACTTATTTTTTTATTGCTTCTTACTGATGTGTTTTTAAAAGTGTTGTTTATACATTATAGTTGGGTGTAAGTTGAACAGCTGGGATTCTGTGGAGTGACGGCAAATGTGTGGGCAGAACTGAACTCAATATCCTACACAAAAGGCTAGTTCAGCAAGGTGCATTGGGTTGCTAATTGAAATCACTCTGCCAGTTAAACTGAATTTATAGGCTTTTCAGAAAAAAGGAGCACACAACACTGATGGAAAACTACCAAAACAAAGCAGGTGGTTTGAGGTTTGTGACTTCTATTATAGAATGGCATTCTTGTTATTCATATGCAGTCAATATTTGTGTGATTCATCTTTGAAAGAAGCAGTGCTTTATATAATGACCTAGTGTCCCATTAAAAACTACTTACATTATTGCCTACCTCAGCCCAAAGAAAAGATGCAGTAATTGATAGAGCATGTCTACCTTACCTATGAACGAATACTTATTCTGATTTTTTTCTTTCCTTTCTTGACAGCCCCACTATAGTTCAGAGATAATGTGGTTCAAGGTGTGGCTTAAAAGGCCCATCAAAGACATGATCCTTGAAATGATGATCTTTGGAGATCAACAGCAAACATGTTATTTTGAAGTCTTTACAAGACACTAAACATGGTCTGTGTAGACTTGCTCAAAGAAAATGTAAATGCCTTTATTGCTTAGTCTGCAGAGAAATCCTACAAGATGCTCAAAATTCAAAAGAGGACTCGTCATACCACAGGGTTTTGTTATGGCTTCTGTGAAATGTATCTTAAATGTCATCACTGCAGCTTCTAGACTTCATATGCTACCCATTGATACCCAGGTTGACCTTTTTTCATGTTTCATATGTTTTTCAGCAAGAACAATAGTTCTTTTCTTGCCTCAGTTTTTATGCCATTCCATGGATTGATTTAATTCTTCATTTTTCAGTGCCAAGTCAAGCTGTTTAATGAACTTTTTTATGTGTATGTGGAATATTAAATGCCTATGCCAAGGCACTGAAGATGAAATGAAAATAGAAGACTCTTCATGCATAAAGATTATTTAAATGTAGTAGTCTCATTGATTCAGCTCATCCAGCTGGCTAAACAGACATTCTCTTCCTTCCTCATAATTCTGTTTTTCTTCCAAAATTTAAGTTTGCCAGACAGAGTATAATAAATCTTGTGATATTAGTTTATAAGTGGCTGTTTTCTTCTGCCTTATTTTCAAAGGACTCCTGAAAATAATGGAGCTATCACCATTAGCAAAGGAAAAATGACACGAACAAAGCCATACTTAACAAAGCCAAGTCTAGCCTACATCTCTTGATCTTTTTTCCTCTTTCCTTTCTTTCTTCCTTTTTTCCTTCCTTACTTCCTTCATTTCTTCACTTTCTTTCTCTTTTGACTGGAGATCTACCTAATTAGGATTTTTGATCACCTTGTTTTGAAACACACGGCACTAACTGTTGAGAAGCATGAGAATGGGATACAAAGCAGATACAGATGTTATTCATTCATTCAACAGCTATTTCTGGAGCACATTCTGTCTATTGGGTTCTATTCTATGTTCATAGGATATATCAGTGACAAAAATAAAAATTTCTGTTCTTGTGAGTTTTTTGTTTTAGTAAGAAACATGAACAACATAATAAACATTAATATAAATGTAAATTATGTAACGTATGAAAATTACATACATTGTGAAAGTAAAACATTCAGCAGACTAAGAAGCCCTGAAGTATGGGGATAACAAGGATGTGTGGGAGAAGCAAATCATAAATTTAAATAGTAAACCTTGATAAGAAGCTGACGTTTGAGCACTTTACAGAAGGTAGCCAGTCATCAAGTTAGCCAATCTCCAAAACACTTGAATTATAGTTAGGCAAGAAGTACACAGAGAAACCAAACATGTCAGGAAATACTAAAAAGCAAGATGTCGCAAAAGGCAAACTCCTAGAAAATAGTGGTGCTAATGAAGAGCATAGAAGTGATTAGAATGTAAAGATGATAATAAGGATTGAATGAAGGAAGGAGACGTTCCTGCATTGGAGGAACGTATGAAGGTATAAAGAAATTCTGTGAAAGAAATGAATCACTTGGAAAAAAATATTCAGAATGGGTCTTCGAAGCATTTCAAATATGAAACTTACACTGGGGATTTATATGCGCCTAGGAAGTTTAATAAGATTAATTGAAAGGAATGACAGCTTGGGATTCAACCCATCAACCTGGAGGAGATATGAATGAAAACTTTAAAATCTTTAACAATAGAAGATCAGCCTATGCAAAGCCCACGAGTCAACAGAACACACAGGGACATAAGCTTCAAGGTGGTACCACATCGAGAAGGTGGTAAGAGGCTGTAATCTACAGAGAATGTTAGCTTTGCTGCACTGTGGATGGAAATACAGAAAGTATGGAGAATGCACTAGAACTTAACTTTTAATCTCACAGGGTAAAAAAAAAATTCACGTGAGAAAATACTGGATAGATTTTAGCATAGACCGTATAATAAAAGAAATACAAGATTTAGAAATTCTGAGTGACTTAAAAATAAAAAAATGTTATTGGTTTGGACAAGCTTCATGTTATAGTGAATAAAATGGTTACAGAAGTCAGGTAATTTACATAACCAATAAAATGATAAAACATTTTCAAAGTTAAGATTATATTGTTGAATAAATTTATATGATGTACTTCTACTAAAGATAATTTAGAGTTATACAAAAAATACATTAAGCCATTTATAAAAGTGAAAGGCAGGTTAATAGATGCATTTAACACTGTAAGACAGTTGGATTTATGTAATTTCATCAGTATTTAAATTTTATTTGACTCTGATTTGGGGGGGTATATGGAAGAATGTATCACCTTGGAACTGTTTTTGTAAAGTTCTCACACATGGGCAAAAAGTTATGCTTCTCAATATTTATATGGAAAACATGCTAAATTTAAAAAAGACTCACTCAAAATCTTTACCGCTTTTTTCTCATGTTATTATAAATTTGTATTCTCAATTGTTCTTTGTATCATGAGATTGGAGATACAATAACCCAATGTACTCAGTTCTAATATGAAGCCAGTAGATGATCTAATACATACCCACATAAGAGAAAAACTCAATTCAAGGTGAGAGGCAGGACAACAAAGGGAAGGGACAGGGGAGGAGAGAGAGGGTTGGGAGTTACAGTTTATGGCACACCCTCTTGAGGGCAGGATATAATTATAAGAGGAACTTTACCTAACAAATGCAAACAGTATAAACTAATCCTCAATGAACCGAAAACAATAAGTAAAAACCAAATTTTAACTGGCTTTTTTTGCTTTCTTCTCTGAATTTGCCAAGACTTAGTTTCTATACTCAATTTCCAGGCCAAGTTAAAAAGCAAGCAAACAAGCAACCAGCCACCACCAACAACAACTGGAGCACGACTCTATCCCAGCGCTCTTCTACGGAAGCAGTATGGTCTCAGAACAGTCAGTTAACATGGCACTCAGGCCTGTCAGATTCTGGATAGCTCAGGTTTCTTATCCTACATAATACTACCTTTAAACTTTCTTGTAAGAAAAAGGCACTCATACTTTCCAGAGAATGAATTAAAATAGAAACAGAAGTCCATGTTGTGCTTTATATAGCAACATTACTTTCCGCCGAAGTATCTTATTATTATATATTGTTCTACTAGGGAAATATTGTATAAAACAAGTAGAAGAAATTAGAGAAGTAATGTGCTAATTTACATTGTTCTATTTATCTTAAACTCTCCTCTAGCTTTCCTCCTTTAGTCTCTTTTATGCCATAATTTATATTTTCTACATCTCAGTAAATCTTACTAATGGTTATATTAACCTAAGATGAAGGTTGATATTGCAAATAATTCGTTATATAAAATATTACCTCAAATATGTTGAAAAGGAAGTACCTCTATAACCCACTGAATTTTCAGCAGAAAGAAACTATGTTGTTTAATGCTAAAATAAAATGCCAAATCTCTCTAAGAGCAAACCAATCAATATCTAACTACCCAGAATCATGGAAAACACAGAGAAGAATTTACAAGAAGAAAATAGACTTTGTTTTTTTCAAGTATTTGCTTGCTTTCTAGTAAGTAGCTTCCATCTTCTAAAAAACAAGTCAGCTATGTCCTATTTTGTCTAATGGTTTCTGCTTTTTAATTTTTAAATGAAAGTGACTTTTCAGATAAAAATATAGGGTTAAAAATATAAGCAGAAATTACCTAAATAATTTTTCTGAGTTCAGGCAGAATTATACTTTGACATTTTCTTAGATCAGAGATTTTTAGCTATAGTTCAGGAAGTCTAGTAACTTGGAGGAGAAAGTTTTCATCTCAGTGGCATTAAAATTTTTGCCACTTTGGGCTGGGCGTGGTGCCTCATGCCTGTACTCTTAGCACTTTGGGAAGCTGAGATGGGTGGATTGCTTGACCTCAGAAGTTCAAGACCAGCCTAAGCAAGAGTGAGACCCTATCTCTAAAAATAGCTGGGCTTGGGCGGCTCCTGTGGCTGAACGGAGTAGGGTGAGCCATCTACCGGAGGTTACGGGTTCAAACCCAGCCCCAGCCAAAAACTGCAAAAAAAAAAAAAAAAGCTGGGCTTCTGACAGTGCCCTGTATTCCCAGCTACTCAGGAGGCTGAGGAAGGGGGAATCTCTTGAGCCTGAGCTTGAGGTAGCTATGAGAAATGATTCCATCGCACTCTACTGAGCCTCACTTTCACCAACAAAGTGAAATTCTGCCTCAAAAAAAAAAAAAAAATTCTACCAGTTTACTGCTAGAAGAAAACTATCTTTAGATACTTCCACATCAACTACAATATTGCAGATACCGTAAACATTATTTACATGTCACTTCTTTGAAATCATCACTTCAGGTCTTAGTTGATGTGTTATTGAAGAAGCCTACATTTATATGCCAAAAACATAATCTCCGTTTTGAAAGTCATTTTAAAAACATTAGTTTCCTATGAATTTTATTTTATAAATTTGAAAAATTATTCCAAGGTGGGCTTCAAAGACTTCTCCAGAATGTCAAAGAGGCATGTGGCACAATAGAAGATTAAGAACTCCTGACTAATAATGATCCATCCCAGTTTAATTTTGAAAGAAAAATTTTAAAGTTTATCAAGAATGCATTTAACCAATAAGTGCAACCCTAAATTTTCAGTGCTCCTAATTGAGTCCTGATCTTTGTTTCTCTCTTTCTTCTTTGCTCATTGTGAGGATGGATGGCATCTATTGGGAATGTTCTAACATTTACTCTCCTGGGTCATCCCAAATAGTCCTAATTCTATTTTTTGTTGCTTTCATTTGGCCTGGTTAAATGTGAAAAATGCTCACATTTCAGGTTTCTTCAACACAGTGTTCTGTCATAGTCAGTTTCTATATTGGCAACATACATTCTAATTTCATAGAAACCCATGAATATTAGTAATATTAGTAAGCCAGTCCATTCAGGTCCTCCCCAAAATCTGCATCTCAAGTAAAGAATATGAACAGACAGCAAAGAGATTTAAACACTGGGTGTTCTATTCTACCCTAACAGTGGTGCTACACTAAATGCCTCCTCACATTGAGTCAGCAAATGCCTAATATTCTTTCAGTAATTTCCTTCTTATTTATGTTAGTTGGAGTCAATTCTGTTAAAACTAAAAACATTAATTCTATACTATTTCAGCTGGCATCATAGAGAAATTGCTGCCGATGGGACTACTGCATTTAATAATTTTTAAATTAGTTTGTAACAAGCTGCTCACGCTTCTTTGCTAATAAGATTTCCTAGATGAATGCTTTTGGGTTTAAGTATTATTGCTCCTTCCTGTTTAGATTCTCTTTTTACTCTCTCTTCCTATTAAAAGCTTAACAAACTCATATAGTTGTCATTTTCGTCATGAATACAAAGCCATTTTGAATAGGATAAAATGCTATCCAAATACAAGAGAATAATAATGATAGATGTTTATGTATTAAATGACAATATTATTTATCACTCTCAGTATAATATCCTTAGAAATAGTCTTTCATTTCCCAGACTGTGTAATACCAAACTAGCACAATGACTGTCATAAAAATAAAGGAAGAATTTGAGAAGGAAGTAACTGAAAATAAGGAAGGGAGAAGGGATTGTTGCAATAAACCAAGAGGCAGCAGACTTAAGGCATATAAGGGTAGCATAAATGAGAACAGGAAAACAGAAAGAGAAGGAAAAAGAAAGATATCACATAGAAGGAATCAATAACTTTGGAAAATGATTTCATAAGGGATGTGGAAGACATAGAAATTATTGAAAAAAGTTGAGATTTCTATTAAAACTGATATTAGCGGATGAGCAAGTAAACAACATGAGGGAAAGAAGTTAAAATAATTACAGCAGTTTTCAACATAAAGAGAGATTGAGATACTAGCAGAATTCCCATGTGGCGGTATCTAGGTAACATGTAAAAGATCAGGGCTGGGTCTATAAATTCATAAATTACACAAACAAATGCAATTGTTGAAATGCTAGCCCAGGAGTAGGTCCAGGGACAGAACTTTGGGGAATTCACATTGACATTTAAAAGATTACCTGGTTTGAGGGATAGCTAGAGGAAAGACAGCTGGAAAAGACTGAAAGAGATTTTCACAACAGTCAAACCAAGAGAAATTAATTTCTTCATATGCAAAAGAATAAAATGGCAAAGAAAAAAATAAGGCTATGATGAAGCCACTGAATTCAGCACTTAGCAAACTTTTACAGATTGTTTGAAAATCAGTTTTGATTGAATCCTAACAAAAATCACTTTGGAAGCAATTAACTATGGCCCAAGAATTGCCTGGCCATTGGCTCTAGACTGGGCTGGAAACCTACTACTGTGCTCATATCTAATACCTGCCACAATATGTCTTTTCAGGAAGGCAAAGTCTCTTGCTTTATAGACTTATTTCTGTTTAATGTTCTCTAACTTTTTTCCCATAGAAAAATAGCAATAAAATTTATCACTTTTTCCAAAAGAATTTATTTCTTTTGTTTAGAACAAAGGATATTTCCTATACACTTGATGTCAAAGTAAGCATTTATTACATAATATAATAAAACCCCAAAGTTTACTAACTCACTTTATTATAGTTTGTTGACTTGTGCAGTGTCTCTCAGGAGCATTTAGTTAGGACTCTGTGTAACATTATTAATGTAGATTTTGATTTAAAAGAGAGAACCAAGCTATGCACAGCTGATTTTCAACAAAGCAGACAAAACATAACACTGGGGAAAGGATGCCCTATTCAATAAATGGTTCTGGGAAAACTAGATAGCCACATCCAGAAGAATGGAACAGTATCCCTATGTCTTGCCATATTAAAAAAAAACTTAAGAGATATTAAAGACTTAAATGCAATAATTGAAGCAATAAAATTATAGAAGAAAATGTAGATAAAATGCTTAGGCAAGATTGCACATCTAAATGGCAATATAGGTGTAACAGATAAATGAGGGAGAGTTACAGTAAAAAGGTTTCCATATGGAAAGGGAAAAAATGTATAGAATAAATAGACAATCTACAAAGGGGAGAGAAAATATTTGTGGACCACACATCCAATAAAAGACTAATATCCAAAATCTACACAGAACACAGTAAGAAAAAGATAAATCAGCAAGAAAAAAACCAAACACCCCATTCAAAGGTGGGCAGAAGACATGAACAGAGTCTTTTCAAAATAAAATAGTTAATGGGCAACAAACACATGAAAAAATGCTCTACATCACTAATCATGGGAGAAATTAAAACCACAATGAGATATCACCTTCCCCCATCATAATTTCACTCTATCCACATTGACAGCTATTATTTTTAGCTGTCAATGTGGATAGAGTGAAAAAGAAATGCTCATACAGTACGGGTGCAACTTTAAGTTAGTATAACTGTTATGAAAACAACATGAAGGTTCCTCAAAGAACTAAAAATAGACCTAGCATTCGATCCATCAGTCCCATTACTGGGTATCTATCCAAAGGAAAATAATTCTTTCTATCAAAAAGACACCTGGACCTGAATGTGTAGCACATCACAATGCACAATTTCAAATGTATGAGATCAACCTAACTGCCCATACATCAAAGAGAGGATAAAGAAAATGTTGTAAATACACATCATGTCATACTTCTCAGCCATAAAAAGGAATGAAATGCCTTACATAGCAACTGGAGAACATTATCCTAAGTGAAGTATCCCAGAATGGAAAAACCCCACAGCTGAACTATTAACTAAACTGAATTGAGGTGTTTAGAGGACTTGCTTTAAAGAAAATTGAACTTATCTGGAGGGTGTTTATACAGATTTACTTTTTGATAATGCAAATTCAAATACAAACATTAACTAAATTTTTAACTAAATAATCACAAAATTTAAATTAATAGGGCCTGAATCAATATCAATGTTTTAAAGCCCAACTTAGTCATCAAACATAACCAGGGGTAAAATTAGTTCCTTTTTACCCTTCACTGTGGAATTTACTTTCTACAATTTGGGAAGTTGTGAGGGAAAAAAAAAATTCTTTGTTTCAGAATATTTTTTTCTATGTTTAATTTTAGTGTGTATATTTCATTTTTAGATTATTATTTTTTATTTGAATCTGTAAAGCTGTTATAAAATGTGGAATAAATTATTGAGGTAATCATCTGCTGTTTTACCATTTCCTTCTGGTGCCAACTAAAATTAAAATGGGAATATCAGTGTTTAGAGATTTAAATGTTAGGCATGATTGAAATAGCATCATTTGAAAGAAAGGCTCACACACAAATTTCTCAGCATGTATTGAAAAGGCAGCTGATTTTAATGACTACCCTTCAGGTTCCTCAATTAGTCTATTTAATGCATTTCCCCCCCCCCTTACAAAAGTGCAGTTATAATCAGACCTTTGATGAAATGATGCAGCTTTATTGCTAAAATTTAAATGTGGTGAGAAATATAAAACAAAACAAAATCTTCCTAAAATGATTATAGAATTAGCCACTTCTCCCCACACCCTCCACACAAAAAAGTTATATCCTTAGAAACTTTTGACCACACATATCTCAGTTACCAAATTTAAGTAAAATAAAGGAACTTCAGTGCAGATATAATTTTTTTTGGGGGGGGATTACAATCATGTTACAGAGAAGGGTGTGAAAGGATTTTCACCACCTATCTTGGGAACATATGATGTCAGGCCCTAGATTGATCACAAAGTAGTTACTAGAGCATACATGTCTAGGACAAGTAAATAGAAGCTGAAGATCCTGCTTCTTGAGACAATTATGCCAAGTTATCCAGTTTCTCTCATAATTTAATGACCCTACCATTGAGTGCCACACTTGATGGGAGCAACCACTGAATGCACGTGAGGCCCTGCCATGCAGCACCAGTGTAATATTCCTTACTCTCAATAAGCTCACTTATTGAGAGTAAGGAATAAGCTTACTGTACTTGGGCAGTAAGCTCACTGTACTTGGGCACAAAAATAGTCAGAACAATAAGCAAAACTGGAGATTTAAACCTAAACCTGGTTTAACACCAGGAGAAATGAAAAAATAGCCATCTTTTCTCCATGGGATCTGTTGTAACCTGAAACATAGTAAGAGCTGAATAAATATTGAATTAACTACAACAAAAAAACATTTAATGAGTTTGTTTTAGGAAACATGGAACATAGGACTGGAACAAAGAGGAAAGTCCGAGAAAGTTCCCTGGACAGGTGACAGTTCCCTGGATGGGTGACAATTCCCTGAGGTTCTATGTAGACAAACAAGCAGAATTCAGAACAAGAATTCAGAACAAGCAGCCAGCTTATAGTAATTGGAGGATATATTGTTTAGTCAAAGTGAAAAACCAATCATTTCTAAATAAATAGAAGGCAAAATTTTTGAAGAAACTCTGTAGCTTTAAAAAATAACTTTATTTTAGTTGGTTTTTGAAATATATATCCATAGTTGTGTTAATGCTTTAGAAACCAATATATAATCAAGCAATTCTGATAAAACATTAAATTTAGTAGGAATTATTTCCTATACCAAAGCCTTTACCATTAAATCCACTTATAGGTTTACCATGTATACTTAAAATGTGAGTCAATTTATAGAAGTTTCCATAAAAATTAAAAGCAAATAAGCAATAAAACTTTATTGCCTTTTAGCTAAGCATTGAACTCTCATGATTTTCCATGCATAGGAGGAAATTTAAGGGTCCCATTATAAATGCATTCCAAGACCAAGGGAATATGAAGGAAAAATTAGTTATATGAGGAAACAAAAGATGACACAAAGAATCATCAAATATTACACTATAATAGGATAGTCCGATAAAAATTTCTCATTAAAAAATGACCTGAGAAATTTTTGCCTCCTCAAGAAAGGAAAGGTAGGTTCCACTCCTTCCCAGATAGAGGAGCTATGGGCTGGATCTGGACTTCTTTTAGATCATTATATGGTACCCTACACAGGAGGGAGAATCATTATATGGTACCCATTATATGGTACCCTGAAAGGATCATTATATGGTACCCTACACAGGAGGGAGAATAAAGACCTTCATCTTCCTGGATTAGAAGGTAAGTGGTCCCATCCAGAGATATAAATTAATTGTCCTGTTAATGGTGGAGACCTGCAACCTTGTCGCACACACAGGTCCTAGAAAGTGGTGTGTTCCCTGAGGAGGGGTAGCTATATGATATCATTGGACTGTGGGGAGAACAGCCCAACCTGGCACAGCAGGAGCAGACTTGACAGAAAAGGGTCATCTTTCACGTAGACCTCCATCACAAGTCAAGGTGCATTTTCAGAGGTGACAGTCGATTAACCAATCAAGGCTTCTCAGCCCAATTTCTTGAACTATATAAGTCGTGGGTGCACTATAACTCAAGAGGATTAAAGACATATTAAATAATTTCTCTTGGATTTATTACTAAAGTAGTTGGAAAGAAGTTGCAAGCCAGGTTTGATTGGATTAAGGACTAAAATAAAGGGAGGAAGAAAAGTAGAGAAAGGGGGGAGAAAGGGAAGAAGCAAGAAAAGAAAAGAAAAAGAGTGGAGAAGTAAAGCTTCTAGAACTTTTAAAAATAGAGAATTTTGAAATGATTCAAACTTGTTACAAATTTGTCAGTAATTATTTTCTAGATGATAATAGGTATTTTGTTTCCATTTATCTTCCTGAATTTTGCTATTAAGATTGCCTAAACTAGGCTTCAGAGTCTCACCAATTACAACGGTTCATCCGTGCAAAGTTTTCAATCAATATCTAGTAACATGTGTTTACTGAAAATGAGAAATAATAAAGTAGCTTAAGGGGAAAGTGCCTTAGTATTTTCACTATGTTAATCAATTGTGTGGTGTATAGCAGATAATTTGTTAATGTTATAAATTAGTTTATGAAAGCTAATAGAATATTGACTTATTATCAGCAACACTTGGATATAGTTGAGAATCATGGCACAGTAGTGGAAATCTAAAACAGGGGCTGCAAACATGTTCCAGTTTAAGTACCATCTGACAAAATTTTGAAAAGTTTTTTTTCTCAAATTCACACATAATACTCTGTTCTGTATTAAAGAGGAAATAAGTTCCCCCAAACCACTGTTCAGTAAATATTTTAAATTACTTTATATTTTTATTAAACTCAACAACTACTTCTTATATTTAAAGAAATTCACCATGTGTGCAAGACGTGCTATTTATTCAGTCCTCAGATAATGCTATTTCTCCTGTGGAGTTAAGAGGAGCAGGCAATAGTTCTGCATCCCTTTAACGTTTGTGACCCTTAGGTTTGAAAGGTACAATCACTTAGTTACCTTCAATAGTGCGAAATATTACCTTATTACCTTCAATAGTTTGATTTTAGATGAAGTGACAGTAACAATCCTTTCCTCATTATTCCTCTAAATAGTATGTTCTGAGCCATATACTAGTATTCTTAATGTGATTAAAAGTAGTGAATCATTTGTGTTTAAAACCCAATTACACCAGAAATGTTTAGTGTCTGGTATGCATACAAATAAGCTCAGCTTCAATATTTTATTTCCTTGCAGCATCTGCTCAACAAGGATTTTCCCTTTTAAATATATGCTTTATTGAATACCTAAATAAGGTCTTTTGAACAGCACATTTAAAATGTCTCTAGATTTGCATTCTTACAAAACTTCCTTAGAAAGATCAGCACAGAATATTACTCTTTCACTTATGAACAATACATTCTTTACATGTAGAATAGCAACTAATTACAATTTCTGTATCATTCTAGTTACTTGGCTGTGATCTCTGAGTTTATGAACGCCTTATAAAAGTTTTCTATGCTTACATCCAATTGACACATAGAGCAAAAATAAGCTTATTTTTGTTACTCTGAAAACATTGACAGCATAATTATCTTTAGACCATATGATATTTATTGAATATCCACATTTTTTCTTCATCTGCATTTACAGCTACGGTTATACCAGGATCTATATCAGGGGTTTAATTAGAAACCTTCTCCAGTGAGCTTAAATGAAGGAAGTGCTATTGTAGGCAGACAAGTATTTAGGATCTCTGTGGTGGCATCTATTGCTTGGCCTGCTCAGCAAACTTTCCACCTCTTGCCTTGCAAATGTCCCTCTCTTTCTGACTTCAAACTTGTTGTTCCAAAGTCCCTGTTTTCTTACAGTCTGAACGTATGATTGAATAATTGGAGACTTACTCAAGTTGTTTTAAAAAAATAACACATTTGCTGGGTTCAGACATTCTTCTAAGCATTTTAAACCTTTTACAATAACTCTATCATTATTCTTTGCATGTGATAGGTAAAGAAACTATAGGTTGGAGTCACTGTCCAAGTCTTGGTGTAAATAAATAATATAGAGTTGTTATCTGAGTTCAGGCAGTCTGATTTTCTTTCTTTCTTTCCTTTTTTTATTTTTTTTGAGACAAAGTCTCAAGCTGTCACCCTGGGTAGAGTGTTGTGGCATCACAGCTCACAGCAACCTCAAACCTTTGGGTTTAAGCAATTCTCTTGCCTCAGCCTCCCAAGTAGCTGCGACTACAGGCACGTGCCATACGTGCAGCTTTTTTTTGGCTGCAACTTCATTGTTGCTTAGCAGGCTGGGTCTGTGTTCGAACCTGCCACCTTAGGTGTATCTGGCCAGCGCCCTGCCGACTGAACTACAGGCACTGCTGTGGACAGTCTGATTTTAATCTGGAAATACTTTACCATTAATTTTTAACACTTTGAGGAAATTTGCCTGAGAATCTGAGATGAGATGCATCTTTTTTTTTTTTTTTTGAGACAGAGTCTTTCTTTGTCGTGCTTGGTAGAGTGCCGTAGCATCACAGCTCACAGCAACCTCAAATTCTTCGACTCAAGTGATTCTCTTGCTTCAGCCTCCTGAGTATCTGGGACTACAGGTGCCCACCACAATGCCCGACTATATTTTTAAAGACAAGTGTTCACTCTGGCTCAGGCTGGTCTCAATCCTTCAGTTCAGGCAATCCACCTGCCTCGGCCTCCCAGAGTGCTAGGATTATAGGTGTGAGCCACAGCGCCCAGGCTTATCTCTCTCTTTTTTTATGAGGTGCATCATTTTAGGAGAAATACAGACATGGGATGAAGGAAGAGTTGGTGGCAGCATTTGAGTCCAGGTTGAGTTGCTTCTGAGTCATAGAGTTTAATTGTTTAAAATTTCTTTAATACTGACAGCATCTTCCATTCTCCCAGTAAGTCTCACCTTTTTCCCTCTTTAAACTTATTTGAGTTGCTAAAACTTCAAGGAAGGGAAAGATAAGAGAAGAGAGTCCCTCAGGGAGGAGTAACAGAATTAAGAAGCCAAAATCCAGTGTTGCTCTTTTTCTCAAAAGCAAAAAGCTCCCTTTCTTTCTGTTTCCCTCTGTCTTCTCTCTGTCTTGTCTTTCAATCCATTTTCTTTTCTCTAACTATTCATTTTCTTCTCCCTGGCTAGAGCTTTTCTTTTCTCTTTTCCAGGGCTGTTTTTTTGTTTGTTTATGGTTTTACTCAATGTATAATTCCTTCTAAATGGATCTAGAAATAATTTATATACATAAATGGGTCCTTGTTATAAAATCTGAGCAGTAAATTCCTTTAGCTAATGAAGGTCTTTTGGAGGGGAAGGACTAAGGTGGATGAAGGAGATGTGTAGAGAAGTTAACCTTTAGGAGGAGTGAGGACAAAGGAAGTAGCTTTGAAACCCACCTTGGCCTAATCACCAGATGAAGAATTTAGGAAGAGTCTGCCATAGTACAAACTGGGGGCTGAGGGAGCACGGATCCTTTTAACACTTTCACACACCACTCATTAAAACCTTCTCTAAATGTCTTAGGAGTTAGTGTTTTGAAAGCTTGAGTGCCTCTAAGGGAAAGTCTGAAAAAAGCTTGCAGAGGCCCTGAGAATTGAATGTTGGTCATAGTCTCATTAGCCTTATGCTCAATTTTCTATCATGATTACACTCACGCCTGATCTATCCACCTTGTAAAAATGTTGTGAGACATAATATTATATGGGTAATGTGAATGTGATTAGAAAACTATAAAGGTCTAGGTAGACATGAGAAATGTGAGTCTTACCCTATGTTTTATCCAAAATAAGCAATCAATATAGTCTATGTATTTAAGAAACCATTATTTCGGCATTTTTTTTTAACTTTTATGAGGGGAAAGAAGAACATTCAGCCATTAAAATGGAGGTTCACCAGGCTTCTTGGAAGCATTTTATTATGCGATGCACAGGGTAGTAATGATGAGAGCCATCACTGTTATTATGATTCTTTCCTCTTTTCAATTTGTATCCACCTTTCTGCAAGTAGTTTAGCAACCATGTCCTAGGATTCCATCCAACTGATTCATTTCTTAAATTTCTATACCTTTTCCTGAATGTTCAAATTGACTTTCATAAAATAATGTATTTTCTTAAGTCAGGAATGATGGTTCCCTGAGCACCATTCTGAGTCCTCAATAAACATGACAATTATTACTTCTGAATCATTTTAAAATCATTCAGCTGATGAGTTGTTTGAACCAAGAAGTCCTACATCCTATTCATTGTTATATCAAGTACTTTTATGCCATTTTGCTTCCCACTTCTGATATACTCAGTAGATATAATTTGTTAATTATAAATAACACTCATATACTCTTGACTTTATTTATTTATTTTTATTTTTTTATTGTTAAATCATAGCTGTGTACATTTGTGCAATCAAGGGGTACATGTACTGGTTTCATATACAATCTGAAATATTCTCATCAAACTGTTCAACGTCTCCTTCATGGCATTTTCTTAGTTATTATATGTAGACATTTGTATTCTGCATTTAATAGGTTTCGCCTGTACCCTGCTCTTGACTTTTAATATCTGAAACTGTAAATGACTTGCTGAAAGTTATACAGTGAGCTTCTTTCTGGTTTTTTCACCATGTAGATATGAAAATTTCCAAAAATTAGAAAGAGCCTGATGCATCAGAAAACAGTAAATATTCAACTGAATTGTGGAAGGGAAAAAAATGGGGCATTACATATTGGTTTAATAACATGAATGACCAGGGGCAAAGAGAGAGCTAGTAATTTTACTTAAGTTAAATGGAATAACTGGTGGAAAAATCAACCTACAAAAAAGCATTCTCAGTGGGAGTGTTTATACTACTTGTACTTACTGATTCATTCATTCATTACATGTTTGGTGTCTACTGTGTATCAACTACTATAGTAGCCTCTGGAGATAAAAAGAATTAGCTTTTTTTGCCATAAGCAATGTGACAAATACTATAAGGGAACAATGATAAATTTAATAAAGATGCTATATAAAGGTACATGTGTTATGTGTGTGAAATATTTTGTATGAGATTTTTTTCCCCTGCCTGAAGGAAAGATTTTGTATTAGACGACAGTGTTGGTAAACTCCCTTTCTAGAATTTCTTGCCTTCCAAATACTTGGCTTTCCCTTGCTTATATTTTTTCATATAAGAAATGGGTAAATTTTATCCACTTAAAATAATAATATATTATCACAATTGTAAGATTCCTTAAGTTTTCAAGTCAGAGTGCTACCCATCAGGAACTGGAAATTTAATAGTTGATGTGATTCTCTGAAAGTCTAATTTTGTAAAAGAAAAGTACAAGAGCCAGTGATGCTCTGATTTTATGGCTTGCCTGACCACAGAAATTCAAAGCACAGGGTGGCAATATGTTATATAAATATGAAGAAGGAAAACATTTCCATGGTAACTTTCCTTCTCCATGTAGGCTTCTTACAATATTTTATAATTATATATATATATATATATATATTTTCCCTATTGTTTAAATGTTGATAAAATTGATCAAACCTAGTCTAAAACAGCGAGATTATTCTGATATTATTAGAAACGACAAGAAACACAAAATGATAAATGCTTTTAAAAATGATATACAGAATAGACTTATTTTTCCAGTAGACCTCTGCCCAAGCATAAATAACCACTCCCTTTACAAATACCAACTACTAAAAGCCAGATTAAAACTGATAGCCAGGGAATAAGCAATATAGGCTTAGATATAGATGACTAAAAAATCAATTCATGAAATATTTTTAAAAAGCTAAAGACATTTGTAAAAATGCCCAATGTAAACATAAATATGTTTAAGCAGATGCATTTTAACTTTAAATTTATTTCCCCAAATCCATGATAGTTTAGCATGTTATGAAGCATAATACATAAGCTTATACTAGCCAAAATAAATTTACTCTAAATAGGCAGAGAGCTCAGCCAACATATTTTGGTTAGTGCACATATTTTTTAAGCTGTTATATTTTTAAATTGTTAGACATATATAACCATACAAACACCAGAGCTATAAAAAATTCAAAAGTATTAAAATGTCACAATAATGGCATGAATATTTACACTTTTATTTATTATATATAACTGGGAAAAAGATAAGGAAGGAGGGAAAAGAACACAGGAGAGCAAACAATAAAAGTTCTGGCTACAACCAATGCCAACATCAATGATAAGTTTGCTTTTCAGAGCAGAAAGTAGAAGAGAATTTTTGAAAGCCTCAACAGACCTCAATTCAGGGTACAGGAATAGGAAAATGACATTAAGATATAAGTTCCAAAGCCCCAGTAATAGACGATACTTGCTTAAAGCCTGGTATATGTACAAGTTCAAAAAGTACATACCTATATAAGCGACTTCTTTCCTAAATATTAAATAACCATCAGCTAACTTCTGAAATTATTTTGAGGAATTAGAACTTTGACACGAATGAGTGCCCAAGCTCTGAATCATGCTTCTGCTACAATTTTTCTTGAGAAGGTTCAATCCTTTTAAGTCTATAGGCTTCTAATATACAACAGCTCTACTGTTCTGTGTGCTTATGGGTTATTTTCATAGTGACTGGAGCACATGTATCCCACTTGGTTGATATTGCTCTTCTCCTAACAATGGGTATTTGTTAAGGTAACTAAAATATTTATTGAATTCTGTAGAGGCTAAGACTAAAACTGAGAAGTGGTCATATTACTCTCTTTCAAGGAGCTGGGTCAATACATAATGAAGAACAAATATGTGATAAAAATACAATAAATGAAAAAATTCTACTTCACCTTGATGACAAAACTGTCCTTTTGTTCTTTTATATGTTTTGCTTCTAATAATCTTTTCTCCCGTCTTCCACTTAGACTATTTAAAAAAGGTAATACTTTTTTGCTTTCCTATGTCTTCTTTTTTTTATAAAAGCTTTCCCTTGTGTGTGTGTGTGTGTGTGTGTTTGACATAAAAGGCTAGAAGGCTTGAAATTACCTGTGCCCTTTACTGATAGGAAAAATCTTATTTGCACATGTGCCTTGCCAGGGAAGAAAAGTTTATGTAAAAGAAAAAACAAAAATCTAAATATAAGCAAAGTTGACTAAATTTTTTTAAAAACCTGGTCACAAGTAAAAGGAAGGTATATTACATGGAAATGGATCCCTTTTGTTAACATTTTAAGTCTGTCTAGTACCCCTTATAATCAGGTTTTCTGTTACATCAAAATATGTTCCAAGTTTTAAATCACTGGCTTAAAAACTAATTTAAGTACCTAAATTATTCATTTAAAAATTAATATGGGAATAGAAGCAATTAGTAAATTGAAGGCCAACTACTAAAAGACATATAAAAGTAAATTAAATATATTTTGGATACATTAGTCAAAACCCAGCCTTGGAGGAAGATTAAAATAGGAGTAAGACAACTAAAATTTTAACTATTTGCAACAAATTTTCTGAAGCTGGGTTTAATTTTGATAAACCGTGCTTGCATATTCTACCATATGGGGGAAAAAAACAGCAACAATGAATATCTAGCATCCCCCATTTCCCTCTGAAATCAAAACTGCCCTGTCTTTCATCCAATTCAAGAATCAGCAAAGTCCACAGACTTCATTTGCTGATGTCACATTTAGCTCATAAACATGGATATAGGCATCAGAGGAAAACTGAAAAGAAAGACAAGGGTGGAAGACACATTATCACTTCATCAAAGAATGAATGAGAGAGGCCAGCAGTATTTTTTAAAGGAGGAAGAAAAACGTTAGGAACTCAGGAACCAGGTGCCCCATAAGATTCTGCAGCCTTTTCATAAGCTTTGGCTAGAAGCAAGTCTTCCAGCTCTTGCAAAGTGTGGGTATAGACTGCAGTTTTCACTCTGGTTCCCCATGTGCAGTCAAATCACCAAGTACCATCTTTGTCCAAGGGCGGTCTGCACTAGTGCACAAAAGAATAAGAGGGAGGGGTAAAGAGGAGAGGTTGGCTAGTGTTAAAGGGAGAGCTTTTCCACAGGGTTCTATGGTTGCTATAGTAACAGCTTCTTTTGTTTGTACATATCTAGAACAGCTGCTTCCTTTTGGTTTCTGGTGGCAGGGATACTATGAAGGTAACTGAGAGGGAAAGAAGCACCCCTGTGACCAGAGAAAACAGTTTCCATAGTCAGATTATTCTTCTTTAACTGGATTTCACTTTATACTAGGGTTAAATGTGTTTTTTCAATGTTAGTGGTAACAAGCTCTTTTAAAAGATGGTGAATTCCAACAAGAAAGGACCTAGGTGCATTGTGATCTGCGTGACATATTGTGCTAACCTGAACAGCAGACCTCCAACTCTTGTGCCTTTAAGACTTGAAACATTCTATTTTATTTCTACCTGGTAGGAATGCAAACTGTATTGCAAGTTCCCTAAAAGGTATTTTTCTCAACAGGAAAAATGCCCTTCTAAAATGCCCACAAATCTCTGTATACCTTTCCAAGCACTAATTAATTCCTCTAATTAGAGCTTTTTCTGGCTGCAACCATTTACAAAGTTGAATTGCTCCATACAAACATGTTTAATGAATATTCATCAACTAATAATATTCACTGAATTAACAGTCCTGTTGCCCACAAACTGCTGTTGCAACCAGCCTATTATAGCCTTCTAAAGACCTTACTAAAGAAAGGCCATCTCCAAGGAAATGGCAGAGAAAAATATATTCTAAAATTTATTCTAAAGAACAAATGCTTTACCAGTTACATTTCATACACTACAGTTTATGCATGTGTGTATGTATATACATACATAGTGTTTTTATAATATATTCCATCATGTATATATAGGTACTGTATGTAATGAAATACAGGTTTAAATGTGTATGCATGCATATACCTACAAATATCTAAGTAACATGGAATAAAACAGAAACTTAAGGGGTTAAAAATATTTAAGCAAAGCATTAAAAATGATATCTGTAAGCCAAATAGTCAAATTTTGTGAATATACAAACTTAGGATGCAAATAAGCAAAGCAGAAGGCACAGCTTTCCTTATAAACAAATAAACATTGAATGGAGGTGTATTATTGTGTTTTTAACCTTTTGAGATTTAGAAAAAGTGCATCATGAAAGCAAAACGACACTCTTATTTTAAAATTAAAATTTATTCATTATTTTTTCAACTAGGGACTTTTAATCTTAGAATTTTTAATTATCCCTAAAACAATTTGTTGGATTCATTTGGCAACTGCAGCTATGTACAGGTGCTACATGTTAAGAGCTACTTCATAGCAATTTGCTTACATATTTGCCTGAGATTACTCAAAATAATCCACTTACATTATCTCTTTACTTCCTAAAATCTGAATGAGTCAATTTTGATTGATTCAAAAACAGTAGACATGTTTAGATTATTTAATTAAAATACAGAGTTCCTGGACATTGCTATTGATTTCATATATTCATATTTATTTTATTTATTTATATAATGACAGTTTCAAGTCCAAACTTTTTTTTTTTACTAACCCTAGTTAATTATAAATTACAAAAGGTGAAATTTAGATTCCAACTGTTACAATTTTTTTGCTTTCTGACTTCATGTTTTCGGCAAACTACTCACTTTGAGCATCCTTTATACAAACGGCAAGACAATGTTATCAGTATCTTTTGGATGCATTTTTGAGAAAATCAATTAAGATAAAAAACATACAAATTCATGCTGAAACTGCAACTATCACATAATTCTTTTGCAATAATGTAAATATGACATATATATACCATGGAAAGGTAATCACTTATTTTTTGCCTAATGAATCTTATTTTCACCTCTTCTCCTCCTTTTATTTCTTGTGTATTATTAATCTGGTTATGACAAATATGAAATATACTCTTGATTTTTTTCAAGATCTAGACCTGAATTTCCTAATATTTGCAACTGAAGTCCTTTTACTTATCTGAAATGTGTTGTATCCAACTCTAAACAATTTATCACATCTTTCAAATTTCTTCTCCCTGTCATATTTCCAGTGAAGGCATTACCTGTTTCCCAGTTCCTAAGGTCCAAGTATCTTGGTGTTACTTTTTCCTCATATCCAGGTGATTGTTAAGTATTACAAACTTACAACTGGGGACAGTCTCATAGATTTGAATTCTCATTTCCATTCCTATTCATCTCTGGTGGAAATTGTGAATTCTTATTCAGACTATTGCCAAGTCTCCCAGTCTCCAATTTCATCAACATTCTGTGAATCAATTCTTTTCTTAGAACACAAATATACTGAAATATTTGATGGTTTCTGTCTTCTAACTGCAATGGTAACACCTCTTAGCCTGGCCTTCAGGGCATTTTATAATCAAAATCCAGTCTACATGTTATTGATATTTTCATTGCTTTTACATAATGAAATTTCTTATGATTCCTTAATGTTATTCATGTATATACAAGCTGTTTTTTTGTGAGTCAGTGATTACTGTTTCCCTTACCTGTGTTGCTTTCCTCAATGCCCATTTTAAGACATCAAATGTTATTTATTTCATAAAGTTTTCCTCAATTCCTTCCTTATGTATTAAGGTAGATTGTGCTAGTCTTGCCTTTGGAATTCACATTTGGCTTTG
Source organism: Nycticebus coucang (assembly GCF_027406575.1). Classification (NCBI taxonomy): domain Eukaryota; kingdom Metazoa; phylum Chordata; class Mammalia; order Primates; family Lorisidae; genus Nycticebus; species Nycticebus coucang. The sequence continues at coordinate 58,674,386 of NC_069786.1, forward strand.
CACCATTCTTACTTTTGTATATTTCTGGTTGTCTTAAGTAGATTTTGAATATATCACTTATCAACTTAGCATTTACTATAGAAACTAGTGTAATAAACTGTAATATATATTTTAAATAAAATTTTCTTATAAATTTAAGCAATTCATACATGATTGCCTATAAGTTCTGATATACCAATAAAGAAAGTCTCAGAGAGAAACCAAAATTTTTTCTAATATTTTATCTGATCTCATACTTTTGTATCTTCAGAATACCTCTATCTGAATATTTTACTAATAGCTTTAAATTATTAGTATAATGCTACACAGTTCACAAATAAAATTATTGATGAGTATACCTAATTAGTAGTAATTGCTCTTTAAATGAAATGTGCAAGAAAAAAATATTACCCCTTTTTCTTCCTAAAGGCAGAAGATGCCTGAGATGGTGGTATTTATCTGTAGACTACTGAAGTTGCCATCTTAATAGGTAAACCTAGGGGTGAGGTAGAAAAGCATAAAGACAAGAAGAGCCTGGGTCCTCCATGTCATACCTGAACTGTTGAATTACCATCCTGGATCTGTTCTATCTCCAGATATTTTTTACACAAGATGATGAATCCCTGTTGTATTAGCCTCTTTTAATCAGGCTTTCTGTTAACTCCAGGCCAAAACAATTGTATACAATGACACAGGAATTCAGAGAAATGAGTGGCTGATAGACTGTGAGACAGACAGAGATAGACTCCCTCAGGACAAGAGAGGGAGTCACCTACAGGGTAGAGTAATGGTGATTTTCCATTCTCTTATTTGGTAAGCTATCCTTCTGTTGGTTAGTCATTTCCATGGACCTTTAACTATACCTCTACTTTATTTGAGTTAGCAAATGGATTTTAGATTATTTTATCCAAACCATTTGTAAAAAGGCCAACATATATTATCACTTTCAAGCTCTATGACAAAAACTCTGTAAGTTAAATATTAATATTTCCTTCATGTTAGAAATGAGAAAACTAGATATGAGAAAACTGAGGATTACAACAAGTCTTAGCTGTTAATCTAAGGGAGGTCTGAACTTAACCTCAGATTTTCCAACAAAATCAACTGTTCTTTTTCAACACACTGTCTTTCCAATTGCATTCACTTCCTAGCCTTACTATAGTCTTCATTTGTAATGTGTCCCGTAACATCAATTATAACACTTCTTTCACTTCATAAAAATAAAATATTTTTCTAACCCTTTTTCCCTTTTTTTTTCTCTAATTCAGTATTGTGTATTTTTCTCTTCTTGGAGTATGTATTATGTCTTCCATTTTCTCTCCCTTTCCGAGGGACACAAGTATTAGGTGACTACCAGAGCAGCCAGCTCAGATATACTCGGAAACACATTGATCGACTTTAAACTTAAGATACTGAAAGCCCCATTTGGTCACATGGAATCAATAGTGGAGGTCAATTAGGACTACAATTAAACTAAATATAACTTTAGCTTTTGTATCTCTGGCATTTTGTCTCCTCTCTCTCCTACTTCAACAAATTCATTGCACTAAACATTCATTAAGTGTGGGTAAAATACCATTCCTGCCTTTGAGAAGCTTATCCAGTGGGAAGCCTGTACACCTGGAAGAAAAAAGAAGAAAAGCAAAAGCACCAGTTTCCACTCTTCCTGTAAACATGCATGGCTAACCTAATCCTTCCCTCTGAAGCTTTTTACTCATCTTTGGTTAAATAACTGACTTTTTGGAGTTTCACCTCAACTGGATCATCTCACTCTGATCATTACAGTGACCTTTTATATACATTTTACATAATTTTATTTGTTTAATTTTTGTATCACATCAGAGTTATTCCTTGAGTAAAGCATGGCTGTGTTTCCCTCAACTAGATGATTGTTTGCAACAGTCAAACGGTATCTGTCATCCAATACCAAAGGAAGAAAGTCCTTGAAAGCAGACAATAGGAAGCCTTCCTAAAAATACAAATGTGTCCAAAGTCAATATTTTGTACTCACGAAACTGGGAATTTCTCAAATAAAAGATTCACAAATTTATGAAAGTTATTTTACCTTATCAACCTGAAGTAAATTGTTGATAAGTGAGAATGAAAGAAAAGAAAACAAAAATTGTGTTAACTTATGACTCACAAACAAAATAAAATATCAAGAAAACAAAACAAATAAAAACACACTAAAGCAAAAATAAAAACAAAGCATAGAAATCAGTTTTTATACCTATGAAATAACCCTTCATTTTGTAGGTAGAATTAAACTTTAGCTTATCATTGCAAAACAATGCCTAAGACAAACCACTTCTGAGCAATATCAGTATTTCAATTAATGTTTACAGACTTATTATTATCTATTCTGATTTTGATAATAAAATGACAGTAACTAATTTCTTCTAAAAATACAAACACAAAAATTTTTATCACTGCTTTCACAAACTAATAATTCATTGTCTACACTCAAACTTTGCTAGCTTAGAGCACTTTTTTCATTATAAAATCTTTTAAAAAATAAATTTGAAGTGTTATTTTAATGGAACTTCAAAGCTCCTATGTCATGGTTTACTGATTTCCTTTTTTTTCTTTTTTTGAGAGTAAGTTCAAGGAATATACCATGAAATACAAATCTAAGAAAAATTAGTGTACAGCCTTTCTGATAAGGAAATGTTGTGAACTTCTTTCAATTTCATCATTGGAAATCATTAAAATACTTTTTTATTTTATTTTCATTTTACTTTTAAATTTGTATCTTTTAAATTTAAATTTGTTGTCTACCCTCTTTATTCTCTTTTTTTTATTAAATCATAACTGTATACATTGATATGATCTCTTTATTCTCTTTTATCTCACTGAGTTTATCTTTTGCTTTTCTAAATGATCAGCAAAACATAGATCAGACATGGATAGATCTTTTATCTTCCACAGGGAAGGGATAGAGGGAAGGAACTGGATAGAAGGATTAATCTCAGAGCAGCCTACCCAAAGAATTTCATTCTGGGAGAGGGATTATCAGAATGGTAGTCTTTGCTACTTCTTTCACAACTCTTATTCTAGATGTAGGGTGCGTAGCCTACTTTTTGTTGTTGTTGTTTGTTTTTTTTTTTTTTTGAGACAGAGTCACACTCTGTCGCCCTGGGCAGAGTATCGTGAGGTCATAGCTCACAGCAACTCTTGGGCTCAAGAGATCCTTTTGCCTCCTCTCCAAAGTACCTGGGATTGTAGGCACCCACCACAATGCCTGGCTAGTTTTTCTATTTTTGATGGAGGTCTTGCTCTTGCTCAAGCTGGTCTCGACCTCCTGAGTCAAGCAATTCACCTGCCTCACCCTCCCAAAGTGCTAAGATTACAAATGTGAGCCACTTCATCCCACTCTCAGATTTCCTATACTGCAGAGCCACAAGATTTACTGTCAAATATACCAAGAGCATTGGTAACGACGTCATTGGTAACAAGATCTTGCGTTGCCAACAAGAATGGATGCGTTCATGGTGGTGAGAAGTAGGGCAGCAAAGAAACTCCTTTAACTATACACCCAATGGAAAGATAATGTCTTTATATATAACAAAAAGAAAATTTTTGTTATAGAAAATTCTGAATGCTAACACATATATGTATATATATAAACATAAATTAAAAAAGTAAAAGATAGTGTATAATTCTACTACCTTGAATAATTACTACCAATATTTGGGCTCATTTCTTTTGAGTCTCCTCTTGTTTATGAATGTGTATGTGTCTATACCTGTCTGTATCTTTGTATAATTTTATAGGCATTACTTAAAAGGAATTGAACAATATTAATTTTCTGTAAACATTTTAATAGTAGTGCAATATTTTATACATTCAATCTATAATTTAACATTTTCCTATTGTTGATCATTTAATGATTACAGGGCCTTAATTTGTATAATTATAACAGTGATGAGGACCATTGTACATATATCTCTGTGAGCTTTTGAAATAATTTTCTTAGAATATAATTTTTTAAAAAAGATTGAATGAACATTATTTTAAAGCCCTTAATATATGTATATCACCATATTGTTAGCTAGAAATATGCTGCTCTTCCATATTATATCTCCTCTTTATATCAAGGAGTATTATCATTTTGTAACAAATTAACTGGTCTATTTTTAAAAAGTCTGATTGTGTTAATATTTTTATTAATAGTGAGTCTAATAATAATTTAAACTCTATTGTATTTTTCATTTCATTATATTGTTTTTGTATTTTACGTAATGTGTCTGGTTTGGGAAATATATATTGATGTTGAGACTTATCTAAGTTGCACAAAAGGCTTTTATCTTATTGTCTATGGTGTTTCTCTTTGTTATCCTTTAGGAGGAATTGATAGCTTGTGCTTTAGAATTATAGGATAGAAATTGAGTATAAATGGCTTCTATAAAAAAGTAGTTACATGTAAGAGTCAGATGGATATAGATAAAATTGATACTCAATGTAAAAAATGGACAAGAAAAATGAAAAAAAATAAGGCAAAGAATGTGGAGATGTATAACCAGAGAGAGAAAAGAAAAGGGAGAAACATGATAGAATTTTAGGACCAAGGTGATAATAACTCTCTGGCCAGCCATTTGCACTGTGTGTCAGGAAACTTTGATTCCTTAGTGTCCGTTAGGTTGGTGCTGTAAAACTCAATTCCTTTATATTTTTAATAACTCCTGCAAAGTTCTAAAATACCAGTAGTGGTGTAAGTGAATAAAGACATGCTTTGTATTGTCTGAAAAAAAGCACACGATGAGAGTGGGTTTAGCATCATTCTAAGTAGTTGGGATGCTATTGTCCAAAAGCCAAGGGACACGCCTCGGCTCTGGTCTTGATGAGTTTTGTAAACTTGGGCACTTTGTTTATCTTCTTATAAAACTTCTGATTTTCTTATAAGACTACTGCAAAGATTACACACTAAACACATGGAATACGCACCAAACAATTTTTAGCTCTTGATAAACACTTAACACGCATTGATTTTCGATTATTAGTAAAGCTGTGAATATATTATAAATTTACTAAAGTACCTTATAAATTTAGTGTTTTCTCATTTATTCAGCAGATATTTGTTGAGCACATATCACATTTCACATCCTTGTGAGGTGCTAGCACTATAACTGATCCCTTCCAGAAACCTGCTCTACGTGTAGTCCCTGGAGGGGAGGCTTCATATAGGAATCACGTGCACATAAACCGTGTTTTCCTCTGCAAGTCCAGTGAAGCCAATCATTGGTTAATACAAATGATGTGGCCCAAATCAGTCTCTCTCTGGGAAATGTACTTAAAATAGTGTAAGACTGATCTGGTTCTCCTTAGGTGTTGAGCTAAAAGGATACATTGATTCAAAGATTGCATTTTGGGCCCAGTACAAGCAGAAAATGGTGGTGGGGACAGGGAAAAAGAGAGGAAGGAGGTGAGCAGAGGAGAGAGAAAGAGGAAGGGGAGTGAAAGGAAAGAAAAAAAGAAGAGAGGAGGGGAAATGGGAAAGAGAAGAAAGGACAGAACTGGAGATCATGCAGCCTCTGAAAGATAAAGTGGCTCAGTCCAGGACTTTGTGTTTCCTAATTTCCTTTCCACTGGGATCTGACTGTGCTCATTTCATAATCTTAGATGGCAATGGTATTTACTCTCACATTCTAATCATATCTTCTATCCTCCCACTCCTATTTTGACCTGATACACTCAGGTGTATTTCTGTTTCTCATTCCTCAGAGAGCTTTAACCAAAGCAATGCACAACAGATGAACACGAAGTAACTACCTGGCTTGGGAAGAGACTGGTCATAGGACCTGCTAGTCTACCAAAAGTTTCCTATTTAAACCCTCTAATGACTGTTATTCCTTCTTCTCTTTTTTCCTGTTCTCCTTCCTGTATTGCTAGAATTATTATTTGTATCTAAAAGTACCTGCTCATCATCTCAAACCACTACATACAAGCAGAGTGACTTATCAAGAGGAATTCCCAAAGGAGTGTTCCAAAACTCCTAAAAGGGGTTACTGGAATTTTTAGGATCATTCTGTTGTTTACTTAGCAACTATAGTCATCCCTTGGTATCTGTAGGGAATGGCTGCAGGACCTCTAAGAATACCAAAATCCACAGATGCTCAACTCCTCATATAATATGGTATAGTATTTACAAATAACCTACCCACATCCTCCTATGTACTTTAAATCATCTTTACATTACTTATCATACCTAATGAAACACAAATGTTATGAATATAGTTATTACACTGTATTGTTTGGGAATGTCAAGAAAAAAAGGTCTATACATATTCAGGACAGACAGAATCACTCCACCCCACCCCCAACCCCCTCATCGCCCCAGTGTCTTCTATTCATGGTTGGTCACATCCATGGATGCAGAATACTGGGTACAGAGGGCCAACTGCACTCTACCAGTGTCAGTAAAAGGTGAGAGAAAACACTGAAGTTGAGGAGACCAATGCATGCAGAACATGTCTTTAGAGGCTAAGCACTATGCTAAATACTTTACACACATTATCTGTATTACATTATCTTACCAATAGCCTGATAGCGAGTTAACAGAGCTAAGATTTCAACCAGAGTTAAAATACCTGTCTGCTCAAATTTATGAGAGGATGACATAGGGAAAAGAGTAGTAGGTACTTTATTTGTCCCTCGTGTGAAACTAGGAAGACTAGTGATATGAATTAACAGTGATTGCATTATCATATTGAATGTGATATTAAGTTGAAGCAGATTTTATTTTTCTTTCTTTCTTTTTATTTTTGAGAAGAGTCTCACTTGATTGCCCTTGGTAGAGTTCTGTGGTATCATCATTGCTCACTGCAAACTTAAACTCTTAGTCTCAAGAGATCTTCTTGCCTCAGTCTCCCATGTAATTGGGCCTACAAGTGCCCACCAGAATGCCCAGCTAGTTTTTCTATTTTTAGTAGAGACAGGGTCTCACTCTTGTTCAGGCATGTCTTAAACACCTGAGCTAAAAATTCCACCCTCCTTTGCCTCTGAGTGTGCCAGGATTACAGGTGTGAGCTACCGTGTGCAGTCTTGAAGCCATTTCTACATTATTTCTAAGACTAGTTATCATTGTTTTTTAAAAAATGACTAACTTTAGTCTATATAGTGACCCTTTTGGCATATATCATCTAATGAATTATTACATATAAATCTAATGTTTATATTAAGATTGTAAACTAACAAAGAATTTAGTAGTAAGTTTAAACCAATTGCCAATTGCTTAAAAAGATAAACCAAAATGAATTAATGACAGCAATATAGATATACAGTAAGTCTATGAATGCTCAGTGAACCACCAGAATACCCATCAAGGTGAAATTACATTATAAACTAAATGATGTTTGCATGAGGAAGAAAAGATTAGCTGTAAAATAAATATGCAGGTGGTGTGTTAAAACATAAAAATTCAGGATAACTGAGAGAACCTGAAGTAGAAGGAATATATGTCAAAGTAAAAACCTGAAAAGAAGGCTAAAAAATAAGATTTCTAAGGGAACCTGATGTCAAAATGTATTTGGATAAACATTTGGTCCTCTGCTCCAGAATAACTGATCCTGGAGCATTTAGCCTACTCTAATTCTACTCACAAATGTTTAACTGTAAGAAATATTTTGAAGAATGAACTGATGTTACGATAATGTTCATTTCCTACTTTTATAGTTTCCTGGACTAGCATTCTCAGCCTTTCTTTCCTACCCTAAGTGGAAAGTCTGAGGTTCAATTTAGTGAGAAGTATTATAAGGCTCATTTACTTGTATCTTAGCCTAATATGTTAAACCCAGATTTTACTAGTAATAAAATTGACCCAGCTATCTGACCACTGCATCTAATTCTCAGTTTGTACTCAAATCAAGTAGAAAACTCCTAAAAGTTCAACAGCGAAAATTAATTACATGGTTTGAAGTGTGTTTTCGTGTGTAAATAAAATCTAAAAAGTATTTAAAGCGTACATTATGGCCTTTCATGCTCGCATAAGACCTCTTTGTTGACATTTACATTTAAAAGAAGCTGTTTAGTTTTATTTGATTTTGATTTTGGTATTCATGATAATATGCAAAAATAATGTAGAATGATCAACAAAGGTTAAAGTAGGAGAAATTGTCTGCAGGAATTCTTCAGTGAGGTAGATAGCTCTAGAAAGACAAATGGTGAAGTTGAAGTATTTATTGAGAATAAATGCAAATGTGAAGTTGGAACATTAATTTTTCAGAAGAGAATAATCTGATCACATCCTATAGTTCTACTAAAATTAGGCTAACTACAACAAATAATTCTGTAATGCTAATGAATCATTTTAATTTATTCTTCAGTGCCAAGGAAATTGATGTTATGCTAGAAAGTTTCCTACTTGGGCATGTACATGACAAATTGTCTGTCTATTAAGGAAGTATAAAAAAAGGTTATTGAATAATAAGAAATAGGACAAAGTCAAGCTAAAGGTTCACTTTTGATGCAAATGAAAATTAAATATATGTGCAATATAATACTCATAATGATGTCCTAATTTCCATAGCATTTTGAAATATAACAACTTAATGTAAAATAAAAAATAGCTTGTAGTTGTAACAATTAACTAACATGTCCTAAGCACAATGCTAAATATATGACATCTCATTTTGACATAATCAAAACCTTTACTAGGTTTACAAGGGCAAATATCGTTATCCTATTTTACAGACAATAAAACAAGAGTCTGGAAAACATTTCCATTTTATCAATCGCAAACATGTACAAATGGGAGACCAGGAAATCAAACTGGGTGACTGGGTCTGAAGTTAACTTTCTTTCTACTATGCCACATTAAATGTGCTACAGATTTGGGCGGTGCCGTGGCTCAAAGGAATAGGGCGCCGGCCCCATATGCTGAAGGTGGCGGGTTCAAACCCAGCCCCAGCCATAAACTGCAAAAAAAAAAAAAAGCTACAGATTTCTAAAATAAAATTCTCCATCTTGCCCTAAGCTGACTTTCTATTCTGACTTTCCTGTTTCTGACTTGTTCACCCATGCTGCCCGGACCAGCCTTGGTGTTCTCCCACAATCCCCTAAGTCCCGACTCCACATCTAGACTTTCCTGGCTATTCTGACCTTGGCAAGCTTCCCATTGCTTCTTTCCTGGAATAGTAGCATACTTGGCTGTAAATTCATTCTGCATGCACAACCACATTAATCTTGTTTATACGTATGCCATTCCATATGCCCTACAACATCCATTTCATTTTTCTAACAACATTCAGCAACTCTATTTTTTCTAGTAAGATAGGCACAGGCAAACTTTCTCTGTAAAGGGCCACCTAGGAAATACCTCAGGTTGTGTGGCCCCTACAGTCTCTGATGCAACTATTCAACTCCATCAGGTTAAGTGCAGATACAGAGTAGGCAACATGTAAATGAATTGGTTGTATTCCAATAACAGGTTATTTAGCTATAGTCTGTCAACATATAGTATAGAATAAACTAAAAATAAAACCTTGCACTTGTTCTTCAAAGCCCTCAATAGTGTGTGCTCACATGCACTCACGCTCTCTCTGTCTCTCTCTCCTTCCCTCTCTTTGCATTATTTGAAAATGAAACATTTAATCCACAAAATCAAATACATAGCTTGTTGTCCCTACACCATAGCTTTCCTTTCACGGTCAATTTTCTTGAAAGAATTGTGTACACAATATGTTTGTTTCCTCTCTGGCCTTGTTTTCACTCATACAAATCACATTTTGCAATATTGTTTGTTTTGTCAACATCCATGTTGTACAGGTGTTGTGTCCCAAAAGCCACATCACCCCTACAGTCACCACACACAGGGATAATGGGAAATTGTACCTAAATGTATCTTTATTTACAAAATATTCATTACAAAATTTTACAAACAGGTGGCCAACATGTAGAGAATGTTTTGTAAATATTTTGTAAAATTTTATAATGAATATTCTGCAAATGAATGTACATGTAGCTACAATTTCCCATTTTCCCTAAGTATGATGATTTTAGGGGCAGCTTTTGGGACATGCTGTAGTCACAGATGTTTGTAGTTAGACAGAACTGGGTTCATATACCAATTGACCTATTTAGCATCTCTGATTCTAGGTCTTTTCCTCTGCAAAATGAGTATAAAATATTACTGATGTTGTGAAGATTGAAATGAACAACTGTGTAAAATGTAAGAAAGCATAGCAACAAATAGTTAAAGGTGATAATAAATGTTAGCTCCCCCTGTTCTCTCACTAAATAGCCATCAATTAACAAATCTAATGTGATAGTTTATGGGCTTTGTTTCCACTTGATTTTTTTGATTTGACAATGTTGACCACTCTTTCCTCTGATTCTTTGCTCTCTCATCTTAGACAACAATATTTTTATTATTTTACCGTCTATCACTCTGACTGCTCTCCCTCTGTCCTTTTGGTCAGCTCCCTTTTCTCTGCTTACCCTATAGGTCCTTCAGCTCAGGGTGGGCTTTGCTCTTGATTTTCTCAAGTCTTGACTCCTTGCCATGTACATGTCAACCATCACCTCCCAGAGGGGCTCCTGTGATCACTTCCTCCAAGTTTGTCTTACAATCAATTTTTCTCTCATAAACCTATTTTAATCTCTGCATACACCTCGTAACTAACTGCTATTTTCTTCTGTTTTTTTTATGTTTCTGTCTTTTTATCTCCCTCCACTAAAATGTAAACTTCAACCAACCCTTCATCACCATTTCTCCAGTGCTTAGAACACCATGTGACACACAGAAGGAGCTGAAAAAGCATTAATATAATTGAATTGTATCAACATCTTGACATTACCTAGGGTTCTACCATCACCTCACATCTCTTCTCACCACATAAGATCTCCCAGAGCAAAACCATCTGTTCTCAAAACTTCAAGTACATAAACTATTCTGTTCATGAGCTGATCTTTCCCCACTCCCTCAAAAGCCTAACTTCCTCTTCGACTCACTTGTTTTCTTCCTCAAGGGAAATTTTTCTAAATTACAAATCAGAATTCCTAAAATCTTGGATTAAAACCCTTCAGTGGTTCCTAATTGCTTACAAAGCAGGATGCAGACTCTTTACAAGCTTGTCAGCTAAGTCTATCCCTTGTATAACTTTCAGTGTTATTTCTTACCACTTCTCTAAATAACAGTTCAATAAACTTTCCTTGAGTTCCTTTTTGTGAAAACAAAGAAGGGAAATACAGATTACTTCCTCCCCATAAAAGGAGGCTTTGAGAAAAAATTTACCTTAAAGGACCATAAATCAAAGGAAAAGAAAACCATTTCTCCTTTTGGCAGTCCAATTTCTTTCCTAGAACTGATCTCAAGACTCTATATGTATAATTGTTCATTAAATCTTTATTCCAACAAAATTAATATTATGTTATTTATCCAATAAAAAAACTGGTATTTAGGTTTCTTAGGGTCAAGGATTTTTACCTGTTTTATACACTCCTGTTTGTCCAGGATCTTAAAATGTAGTAGGTACATGGGAAATTTTATGAGTAAATGGAGAATTAATTTTATTTAGCAAATGTAGAATTAATATTTTTTTGAGGAAATGGAGAATCAAGAAAGCTTATTAAATTGTCAAATAACATAATCAACAAGCAGCATCTTGGGTTAGCAGTTAGTTCTAAATCCAAATCCTGTACTTTCCCATCATTCTACACATTAGGGGCAGGACTGTGTAAATATTTTCATCTCCTTATTGTCAGCATGTGCACAGAACCTGGGAAAGGTAGGTAAGTAGGAAATACTCTTTCTTTTCTTTTTTTTTTTTTTTTTTGAGACAAAGTCTGACTTTGTCACCCTTAGTAGAGTACTGGAGCATCACAGCTCACAGCAACCTCAAACTCTTGGTCACCAGTGATCCTCTGGTCTCAGCCTCCCAAGTAGCTGGGACTACAGGCACCTGCCACAATACCAGGCTATTTTTAGAGATGGCATCTCGCTCTGGCTCAGGCTGGTCCTGAACTGCTGAGCTCAGGCAATACACCCTCCTTGGCCTCCCAAAGTGCTAGAATTACAGGCACAAGCCACCTGGCTCCAAGAAACATTCTTGAATAAATAATCTCACAAGATTCTCCCTATATGCAATAGATATCAAAAGATATATTTTATAACATGATTTAAAATATTTATTTCAACATTATTGAATCACAGAAAAAGAGCTTAAGTAAGTAAGTGGACACAATTCACATATGCCCCATTGTAAAACTTATATTTTGGATATTCATATTTCAAATTAAACTATGGTCTGTCAGACATCACTACCTAAAATGATATTCTGAAATAGAACTGATCCATGCGTATGATAGTAAATTTATCTGTGAGGTTGTGTGTATTCACTGTTTGGTTAAATTTGGACTCATTGAGTTCACATACCTTAGTGAAAGAAGCTGAATATTTTTTCCCCTTCCGGGAGGTTCAGTTTCATGAGTCATTCATATGAACCTGTAGGGAAACTGGAAAACTATGTTTTCGTCTCCATTACTTATATCAACTCTTTAAATATGCAATTCACTTTGTTTCATTTTACTGACAAAGTTTATGGAGAACATTTTTTTTTAAAGACATACATTGAATTTAGAATCAGAGAATAAAGAGCATTTAAGCAATCTTAAAAAAGTCATATCCACACATACAATATGGTATTTTTTCTCTTAACATTATCAGTGTAGGGACTGAGTGTAATGTGTACTTCTTGATATAATAACTTCTGAATAGAGGCTCACGTATTGTTTTCCACTTCTTAATCCGAACGCCATTTCATTTTACCCTCCCTCCAGTCACTCACTTCTATTATAACCACATCTGAACTGTCTTGCCTTCATAAGGCAACCTGGTGGTAGACACCATCTGAGCCAACCATGCTCTCTCCTGGTCTTCTTCTCAGAGAAATTTTGCTCAATTCATGTCATTGTCCTCCTTAGTTTTGCTTTAAATAATCTCTTTCTCACACATGCTCTGATATTCTTATAAATTCTCTTTTAGTTCCCCTTCTCAATTGTCTTGATTTCCTCAAGATACATGTTCATTTTTCTCCTTCACTCTGTTGCAATTTTGAGTTTAAATAAAAACCTACCACTGTGAGTTGGTATATCAAGAATGCTAATGGTGCAACTGTATCAAAGGAGGTAGAAAAAACAAATTTAAATGATTGCCCTGCAAATTCTTTGGCTAAGAAACAGCAAGGATAATTCTCCCTGTCTCACTTTCTTGTTTCCAGAAAAGCAATTCCCTTCCCCGGGAGCTAACAATAGTTAGTAGTAATACACAGACACATGACAGAAACATCATCTTCAGTTGTTGCATCTGTAGCTGTGCAGAAGCTTTTTAGCTTTATCATGTTCCATTTATTTATTTTTGGTTTCTACAATTGCCAAGGGGGTCTTCATAAAATCTATTCTCAGGCCAATTCTGTCAAGAATTTTTCCCACACTTTCTTCTAAAATTTTTATTGTTTTGTGGCTTAAATTTAAATCTTTTATCCAGCAAGAGTCAATTTTTGTCAATGGTGAGAGGTGCAGGTTCAATTTCAGTTTTCTACATATGGCTAGCCAGTTCTCCCAGCATCATTTATTAAATAGGGATTCTTTTCCCCAGTGTATGCTTTTGTATGGTTTATCAAAGATCATCTAAAGCAAACAGCCAGCCTTCAAAATGGGAAAAGATATTTGCATGCTACGAATCTGACAACTAGATTCTTGATAACTAGAATCTACAGAGAACTCAATCACCAAGAAAAGAGCAAACAACCCCATTTATAAATGGGCAAGAGACTTGAACAGAACCTTCTCTGAAGAAGACAGATGAATGGCCAACAAACACATGAAAAAGTGCTCATAATCTCTAATCATCAGAGAAATAAAAATCAAAACCACCCTGTGATATCACCTAACCCCAGTGAGAATAGTCCACGTCGCAAAATCCCAAAGCTGAAGATGCTGGCATTGATGTGAAGAGAAGGGAACACTTGTACTGCTGGTGGGATTGCAAACTAATACTACCTCTATAAAAAAATTATGGAGAATTCTCATAGAACTAAAAGTAGACCTTCCATTTGATCCCATGATTTCAACACTAGGTATCTACACAGAAGCAAAAAATAATTTTACTATAAGGACATTTGCACTAGAATGTTTATTGCAGCCCAATTCAGTCACTAGTATGCAGAAGCAACCCAAGTGCCCATCAACTCATGAATGGATTAACAAAGCATGGTTTATGTATACCATGGAGTACTATTCAGCCAAAAATAGATGGATACTTTAAATCTTTTGTATTACCTGGTGTTGAAACACATTCTTCTTTTTTTTTTTTTTTGTAGAGACAGAGTCTCACTTTATGGCCCTCGGTAGAGTGCCGTGGCCTCACACAGCTCACAGTAACCTCCAACTCCTGGGCTTAAGCGATTCTCTTGCCTCAGCCTCCCGAGTAGCTGGGACTACAGGCACCTGCCACAATGCCCGGCTATTTTTGGTTGCAGTTTGGCCAGGGCCGGGTTTGAACCCGCCACCCTCGGTATATGGGGCCGGCGCCTTACCGACTGAGCCACAGGCGCCGCCCGAAACACATTCTTCTTAGTAAAGTAACACAAGAATGGAAAAGCAAGTATCCAAGGTAGGCAGTACTAATATGAAACCAAAATATTAACAAATACACACCCAAAAGGAAGAACAACGTAAATATATTCTAGTCAGGGGGTGGAGTGAGGAGGGAAAGAAAAAGTGGAAGGAGGGAGGGTGACTGGCAAATTCTCATTTAATGTGCATGATGTAAGGGTATACAGCACGCCCTTTGGGTGAATGGTTCGACTACAACGTAAACTTTATCAGAAACAAAAACAACGTAACCTAAGCATTTGTACCCTTATATCATCTGAAACTAAAAAAAAAAGCAATATCATCTTCCTTCACAAAAAAATTATAGCTTATTGTTCAGATGGTTCTGCATCTTGTTTCACTTGCACGATAACACACGTGTATCTTAGTAATGTCCTCAGGTAAGGACACAAACAGCTGCCTCATCCTTTTTTAAGTGCTGCATTGTAGTTTTCTGTATGATTGTGCTTTCATTTATGCAATAAGTTCTCCAGTGAAGGATATTCTCTAATATTTTTCTAGCATAAAAATATGCACTGAATAAGACTGTGCCAGTGCTAGGGTGCAGTTGTGCCCTATCTGGAAATAGAATCATTGTGTCCTAATGGTAGGGGCAGACAATATTAGCATTTTGAGGTGAAATAAAGATAACAAACCAGTACCTTCAGTTTTATGACAATGTCCAAACACAACTTTCAAGCTACATAATTTTTTTTTAATGTACCATCTTAAGTTTTCTTAAACTAATTTTTTCTGAAGCATAGAGAAACGGGGCCCCTATTTCTACTTCTACTCTTATATAAAGTTACCCATACAATAGCTTACAACTTTGAGGATAGGATATATTTGTAAGTATGGGATTTCTTAACAGTAGATATTATTTCAGCTAATTAATAAATGAAAAATCTTATAAATGCTCAATTTGAAAACTGCATTGCTTAGAAGTAATAGGATTTGTTTCCATTTAATGTTGGAATAACACTGTAATAGCTTTAATAAACTGGTGAAATTATGTCCTATGTTCAATCACCATCATTGTTTAATTAGTTTAAGAGACAATTCAATGGAGATTATACCATATATTCATATATCCAAACATGGCTATTTATAAACACAATCTATATTTTATAGACTCAGAATTTTATAGCTAAAACACAGATTAAAGATACATGGTTTAAGTGTCTCATTATATTTTTGAGGAAACTGAGAACCAGAGATATGAGGTACTATACGCAAGGTATATATTTACCTTTATGAATAATGGTATTGATAGTAGCATGGTTTAATATGCATGAGTTTTTCAGCATAGTGCTAAACATTTTATGTGTACTAGATTATCTAATTTTCAGAAAGGCCTTATTTGATAGAATTTATTATTACTAATTATTATTATTCAGATCAATAGATGAAGCTAAGGGAAATAAAAAAAAAACTGGCTACATCAGCTGCAGTAAGCAATAAGGCCAGAGATTGAATTTTGTTCATTTATTAACATTAATTACCATGCTTATTAAACTCCCCTATGTTTATTCACTAAACCCATATGCTTATTAGCTCTCATAATTTATGCATATTCAGATGACCTATGAAAATATGAACAACTAAAGTTAGTGGAATAAATTAAGAAGATAAAAATTAGAATTAAAGTGGAAAAAAATGGAAGTATTCATAGAAGGGAAGACAGTAGTGTCATAAAGTAAGTAAAAGTGTCAGAGGATTTCATTGTTCATATTTTTCTAAAGTACTTTTTGAGCAAAGAGTCCTTAAAGATTAGTATCTACACAGTGAAATGTAAGAAATCTAGATACTTGGATTTGACTATACTTGTTGTTTAAGTGTCTAAACTCATGCCTTAAGATTGCAGGAGGATCACTTAAAGTAACCAATGCTGGGTTCAAAAGAAGAAGTATCTTAATATGGCTGAGCATATTTTCTTTTTATGACTGGCTGTTTCAATACCTTGAATGATAAAAATTACATAACTTGATAAATTCAACAAATATTCCTCATATTGCTGCCCTCAGGATCAATGAAATGAAAATTGGAATGAATAGCTGACTAGAATTTAGGTTTTAAATGGCATTTAAAATTAGACCTTGAAGTTATAACATAAAATCTATGCAGAGTCTTGACCAACTAATTTGTGACTCTCTTTCATTGATTATATTCAATAAATATTTGTGAGATTACCACGGGCTTGCCCACTAATTGTGTGCCAGGCATAGCAGTCAACGAAACAGTCAAAACTTTCTGCCCTTACTGAGCTTACATCCTGTACATTCTAGAGTGAGAGAAAAGATATACACATATACTTACATATATACATACACACAAACACATGTGTATATACACACAGAGATAATAAGAGGGTCAATGGAAAAATAAATAAGGGAAAAATGAGTATCAGGACACAGTTTTAATGACTATAAAATAGTCATGGAAAGCTTTTCTGATACTTGAAGAAAGATCAAAAAGAGGTGATGAAATTAGTCGTGTGCCTATTTTTGCAGGAAGGCATTCCAGGAACAGCAGTCCACAGGTACTAAGGAAGAGCATGTCTGACATTTTCAAGGAAAAATGAGGGGGGCCACGTGGCTGGTGCTGAGGGAGGGAGAAAAAAGAAAGCTGCGATTTAAGATCAGAGACAAAATGAAGAGGTTGATATTCAAAACATCTTAGATCATTGTAAGGACTTCGTGGCTTTAACAATGAGAAAAAATAAAAGACAGAACTACTAAAGAGATCTAACAAAGAAGGGAAAATATCCAAGAAGCAAGAAAAGCAGTGATTCTATGTTTCTGTTACATTATTCCAACAACAGGAGAAAGTTAAATACTTGGAAAAGAAAGTGTCACACCCACACCACGGCCATCAATGAAACAGGCATGTATTGTGGACTGTGTAGTGGTTTCCACTGTACATCTGGTTAACCTGGAATTTTGTGTCTGCAAACCCCCTTCCTTGTATTTTTGTCAGAATGAGTTGGCCAAAAGAGGCAATCTGGGAAGTGAAAGTAGAGCAGTTAAGTAGTCATCAGTCTCTGCGGGGCATCACAGTCAGCTGCTATGAGGGACCAGTGCAGAGGTACTGGTGGGTCCTAGTTTGCCCTAACTATTCTCTGCTATGTATCCAGCATCTTCCTGCTATCCAACAGTGGCCAGGGCCACCACCAAGTGCTTCGCTGTGGAGCCACAAAGTTAACCACATATCAGAAGCAATAGTTTCTTATAGATTTCTACACAAGCTTTCCTTGGCAGATCCACCTGGTAAATGGAAGTGCTGGGCTTCTCAGATTGTCTCTGTACTGATCCAACTATTATTTCCAAGTTTCATTGTTATGGCTCCTTACACAATTATGTAAGATCTAATTTCTATAATGAATTCCTTATCCATGATGCTCATTAGTGACTCTCCCCTGCCTGGATCTGTCTGAAACAGTCCATTTGTAGAAAAAAATTCCATTTGCTTCAACTTTTGATAAACTTGGCAAATATTGCGAAAATTGCAAAACAAAACTACATCCTTTGGAGGACGTGTTTGGCTCAGGCCAACAATGTTTTGAGATGTTTTTAGGAAGGCTTTTCTGTAGCAGACGGAAAGTAGTTTTATAGCTTGATCCAAGGTTTAAGAATAACATTTAATCCCAATTTTTGCTTCCGAATGCTGTCAATTTGGAAAATGAGAGCAGATGTTGACAGAGATATATTTGCCAGTCTGATGCCTCAGCAAACACTCTCTGAAGGAAAGACAATGTGACACTTGAGTGAATCACTATTCTTTCTTAAATTTATTTTGCACTTCTTTTAGCAGTTATCTTCTAAAGATGACATCTCTAAAATGAAGAATAAAAAGGGATGTTGCCATGAAAACTCACCGTAGTTTCCATACTTTTATACCCCAGCTTTGAACAAAAAAACTCACATTAAAGACAATATTTCTGAATGTTTTGGTTTGAAATATAAATAAATGCATGCTTTATCTACCGATAATTCCTCACTTTAGGGTTTCTCCTTTCTAAAAGTATTGAGTTCATTCTAGTTGCGGTTCAACGTGCTAAGCACTGGCACACCTGTATAAAACAAATGTCAATATCCTTTGAATAAAACAAGTTGTGAGGAATTCTTGTGAATTTTATTTAAGGAAAACTCCTTATTAATCTGGATTTACATTGTTTTCTATAATCTATTATTTGGATTTTGTGAAATACATACTGTCTATACAAGAGTGGTAGGCATCTTCAGTAAATTAAAGATTAAAAAAAGACTGATGTTACTCAGTGCTATTGTTTCAAAATCAGCAATGATTTATTAAGGTCACACGAGGTATTTGTTAGTGATTTCATGTTATATTATTTTATTCAATTCTCCTGATTATCCTCTGGGCTTATTTTATAGAAGATGGAGTCTCCAAAAGTTTAAACAATTTTCCAACGGTCCTCAAGCCAGTGAGTGGCACAGCTACGATGTTGACCTGGCATACTGCCTACCAGCTGGTGTTTCTTCTTTTAACCTCTCTAATGTTAGATATAGAAATAATAATACAAACCCCAACATTCTATTTATTTCTCATCTAACCCTAGCTGCTAACGCAAACATGAGAACTGCAAAATTAACTTGTTAGGTGGTTTTATGTTAAATTTTTAGTTTACTAATATTCCTAATTTTCAAGTAGTGGAAAGAGCTTAAGCCAGAGAACTCCAGATTTGAGATCCAATGCTTGTAAACTTGGCAAATTTGGGAAAATTTGTCCTCATCCGCAAATACACTGTATAGCAAGATTTACCCTCAGGATTCCAGTAAAGACCAAATGTAGTAAGATATTAATAAACGTTAGAGTTCTCTGCTTTGTCAAAGGTCTTGCAAAGTAGTGCTATTTTGGATACAATATTTTTTGGGTAATTTCAACACATATTTAAGAATGAAGACATGGGTGGCGCCTGTGGCTCAGTGAGTAGGGCGCCGGCCCCATATGCCAAGGGTGGTGGGTTCAAACCCAGCCCCCGCCAAACTGCAACAAAAAAATAGCCGGGCGTTGTGGCGGGCACCTGTAGTCCCAGCTGCTCGGGAGGCTGAGGCAAGAGAATCGCGTAAGCCCAAGAGTTAGAGGTTGCTGTGAGCCGTGTGACACCACGGCACTCTACCCGAGGGAGGTACAGTGAGACTCTGTCTCTACAAAAAAAAAAAAAAGAATGAAGACATGATTGACAAAATTATTCCATGTTATCCACAGCACTGTTTCAGAAGCATTTAATATTTAGGATAGAATTAAGTCTGGACAAGTAGGAGCATTATTACTTTTTAATGACTGTCTAATCTCCACAGCAATTACATCCAGCCCGTGAAGTGGAGAGACAGGCAATGAGAGAAGGGGAGAGGTGATATAGTTTGGAGAGAGCCATAATTTCTTAATCTTCTGACAACTGGAACTCTCAATCTACCAGTAAGAGCTGTTTGTCATGATCTCAGTAAAGATGGGCCCTACCATTCAAAGATAAGCCTGTACTATTTTATAATTCTTAAATCTACTTTAAAATGTTGTTATATATATGTATAGTTCACTTTTGAAAGAAAGTATTAGCTTATCACAAAAGAGGGTAAATCAAGAGACATCAGTCTTTTTGACTTCTGTGAATCACATTTAGTTAGAGATAAATTTACCAGTTAGCAATGTCTGTTCTCAAGATAGTTTTAAGTATAACCATACGATAAAGCTCTACTTTTCTATTCACTTCTTTCTGTTCTATCATTTTAGCTTGCTCATAGTATACGGGTGTTTTATTATTCTGACCACTAATTTTACATCAGAAGTTTTACAACATTTCTCTGACTTTACAGATTTACAGTGATTTGCTATTTTTTTTAGATGTCCCAACTTACTTAATTGGATTTTTTCTTCAGTCACTCAAATCTAACTTGCCTTAAATTTTCAAGTAAATGAATTACAAAAGAAGACTTTCTGTGTTTTAAAGTTTATTTTCTTCTGGTTACCATTTCTATTCTTTATTCAGAGTGCATGTGGATGTTTTGTGTGTATGTGTGGATAGGGTAGATTTTTGTTTTATTGCTTTTGCTTGCTTGCTGTTTTAGGTTGCTTTGGGTTTCTTGGGGGCAACTTTCTTGAGAAAGAGCCTCGACGAATGTTACTTAGAATCTCCTGAGAATGGGCACCAAGCTATGACTATACAACTCTTATTGGACTCTTTTTTCCCCCAATTATTTAATGACTTCCCCTTTTAATGGTTCTGAAAACCCAAGGAACACTTATGATGTGGCAGGCATGATTCTATGAGCTTGACAAACACCAACTCTTTCTTACTACAACTCCATTATGTAGGCACTATTACCCTCATTCAAAAAACAAGAAAACTGGCACAGAGGTAAGTCATTTGTCCAAGACCACACAATGAATAAGTCACAAAACCAGAAATTGAATGTGAAAATGTAGCTTTTAGAGCTTGTGCTTACGTTAAAAACCAAAATAAATACAAAAATCCACATGATGGCACAGCTTGTGTTTGAATAAATGTTGGTGTAATATCTTTGAAAAGTTTAAGTGTATTTAAAATAAAGTATTTTTGAATTATGTTTTCAATTTAAGAAAACATTCTAAATACAGGGTGCCCATAGAATTCTTGTGCAATTTAAAATATTAAACTATTAAACTATTTACAATTGCACATGAACTTTATGGACTTCCTGTATAAGCTATTGTCCAACATAAGTACACTTAAATGGATCAAAGATGACCCGTGTTAATTTTGGGAATTATCCACATGCTCAACACTTAAGCTGCATGATTTATTAATAAAAATAAACAAATAAGAAGGAGTATGGCATTAGCAAGATGTCACGATAGAAGTGCTTCTCCCCCCACCAAAAAAAAAAAAAAAACCAATTCGGACAATCATATAGGTCTTTGCAAAGGTATCCATGAAAATACCTTCACAAATTCTAAGGAAGCCAAATGAGGGATTACAGCACTTAAGTGAAGCAAAAAAATAAGAAAACATTCATTGAAGAGGATAGGAAGGACAGCTTTATATTCCTGCATGAGTATTCCCCCAAATTCACACAGCACAATAAGAAGAGAGATACCTTCTTTACCTTCTTGCTAGATGAAGGACAATGAAGTGAGCAAGGACGTCACAGTGCATCCCAGCACCAGGCCCTCAGTAAACCGTCATGTCAAACAGGCCTTGTGGACCAGGGGCAATGCCTGTCTCAATGCCCTGGGATATTGACTGGTATCCATGGACTCAGACATCAGGCCACTGCCCACAGATCCAAGAACCAGGCCTTCTTCCCAGATTCATGCTCCAGGCCCACCTTAGTGTCAAGCCAGGTCTTGTGGCCTCAGGCTCCAGGTTGGCCCTATAGACCCAGGCTCTCAGGTGGCCCCTATGGCTCCAGGACCCAGGCTCACCCCTGTGGTCCTAGGCACCAGGCCAGCATCTATGGATTTAGGCTTCAGGCTGGTCCTCATATGCCCTCATAGGCAGGACAAAATTATGAGAGGGACTTTATCTAACAAATGCAAACAGTGTAACCTAATTCTTTGAACCCTCAATTAACCTGAAACAATAAGAAAGAAAGAACAAAATTACTTTAAATGTAAATAAATGAACTTCCCAATCAAAGACCTAGAATGGCTATATGAATTGGAAAAAAAAAAAAGACTCAACTATTTGCTGCCTAAAACAGGTCAAAAGTAAAGAGATGGAAAAGAATGCTCTATGAAAATAGTAACCAAAAAAGGTTGGGGTAGCTATACTTAGACAAAATATACATAAGCCTAAAACTTTCGCAAGAGACAGAGAACATCATTATATAATGATAAAGGGGTCAATTCATCAAGGGGATATAACAATGTAAATATATATGAATACAACTTTGGAGCACCAAAATATATAAAACAAATAATAACAGAACCAAAGAAAGAAATACCAATACAATGATAATAGAAAACTTCAATACCATACTTTCAATAATGGACAGATCATGCAACCAACAACAAAAAATATCAATACGGAAAAATTACACTTGAACTACTCTATAGGCCAAATGGCCCTAACAGACAAATAGGGAAAATTCCATCCAGTCACACCAGAAGACAGACACATTCTTCTTGATCACATGGAATATTCTCCTCAAGATATATTGTATATGTATTAGGCCATAAAACAAATCTTCACACATTAAAAAAGAGTGAAATCATATCAGGTTTCTTCCCTGACCAGATGGTATGAAATTAGAAATCAATAACCAGAAAGAAAATAGAAAAATTCAGAAATATGTGGAAATTAACAACATACTTCTAAATAGCCAACAGATCAAGAAGAAAGCACAAAATTAAAATTTAAAAACTCTTGAGGGAAACAAGAATGAAAATATAACATATCCAAATTTCTGAGATGTAGGAAAACTAGTTCTAAGTGGGAATTTTATAGTGATGAACATCTACATTAAAAAAAATCTAATAAACAACCTAAATTTACATCCCAAGGAACTAGAAAATGGACAAAGTAAGTCCAATAGTAATATAAGAAATGAAACAAAAGTTATTAGAACAGAAATACATGAAATAGAGACTATAAAGACAATAAAAAAGATCAATGCAACCAGGAGTTTGTTTTTCAGAAAGATAAATGAAATTCCCAAAACTAACTAAATTTAATGTAATCTAGATCAAACGTACAGCCAACTTAATATTGTATTGCCAACTTAAAATTAGCTAAAAAAGCAGTTTTTACCTAGATTAACTTTTATTAAAAAAAGTTATAAAAAAGCTAATTTTATTAGTCCAAAGTCTAATTAAGTCTATTTTATTTTTAAATAAAATGAGAAATGAAAGAGGAGACATAACTGCTGATATCACAGAATGACAAAGGATCACAGGAGGTTTTTATATGCCATTATCTACCAACTTGGATAACTTGGAAGAAAGTAATACATTCCTAGACAGATACATCAGCCATGATTAAATCATGAAAATATAGAAACTTTGAACAGATGAAAACAAAGGAAGGAGGTTCAAGCAGTTGTCTTCCATCAAAGATAAACACAAGAATTAATGGCTTCACTGGTGAATTCCATTAAACATTTGGAAGAGAATTAACTCAAATCCTTACAAACTCTTCTGAAATAATTAAAGGAAACATTTCCAAACTCATTTTATAAGGCTGGCACTATCCTGATACTAAAACCAGACAAGGACACTACAAATAAACAAAATTATAAGACAATACCTCTGATGAACATAGGTGCAGAAATTCTTAACAAAATACTAGCAAACTGAATTGAGCAGCACGCTGAGATCATACATCACAGACTAGTGAGATTCATCCCCAAGATACAGGGATGGATCAAAATACATAAATAAAAAAATGAAATAGAGACTTAACAAAGAGACTTAACAAAGCAGAGGATAAAAAATCATATAATCATTTCAATAATGCATAAAAAGTATTTGACAGAATTCAACATTATTCATGATAAGAACTGTCAACAAATTAGGTATAGAAAGTCAATAACCCCAACATAACAAAAGCCATATATAACAAATCCACACTTAATATTATACTCAATGGTGTCTAAAATTAGAAACAACAGAGGGATGGCACCTGTGACTCAGTGGGTAGGGAACCGGCCCCATATACCAAGAGTGGCGGGTTTGAACCTGGCTCTAACCAAGTTGAAGCAAAAAAATAGCTGGGTGTTGTGGCGGGCACCTGTAGTCCCAGTTACTTGGGAAGCTAAAGCAAGAGAATCGCCTAACCCCAAGAGCTATAGGTTGTTGTGAGCTGGGACGCAATGGCCCTCTATTGAGGACAACAAAGGGAGTCTCTGTCTCTAATAAAAAAGAAAGAAACAACAACAGAAATGCCCACTGTCACTACTTCTTTTCAGCATAGTACTGAAAGTCTGAGCCAGAGATATTAGGCAAGAAAAAGAAATAAAAGGCATTCAAATAAAAAGGGAAGGAGCTAAATCATGACAGTCTTATGTAAAGAACATCCTAAAAACTCCACCAAACAATTCCATTAATAATATGGTGCATATTGCCAGGGTATATGTCAAATCTATTAAGAGTAGAGTATAAATGTCTTAACACAACAATTAAGTGAGGTGAAGGCTATGTTAACCAGTTTGATGTAAGCATTCCAAGCATTCCATATAAAATCAGCACACTGTACCACATAAATGCATTAATGTGAGCAGTTATGATTTAATAAAAAATGTTAAAAAAATTAATAAACAAATTTAGTAAATTTCAGAATTAAAAAGATCAACATACCAAAATCAATTTCATTTCTTTACATAAACTAATAACAAACTACCCATAAATGAAATTAAGAAAACAGTCTCATAATAGCATCAAACAATATGCTTGGTAATAAATTTAATGAAGGAAATGAAATATTTATATACTAGAAATTACAAAGCATTGATGAACTAAATTAAAGCAGATAAAGATAAATGGAACAATACTGCATTTTTATGGATTTAAAGGAGTTAATATTGTTAAAATGTCCACACTACTCAAAACCTTCTACAGGCTCAAAGTAATTCGTATCTAAAAAAGACAAATTCATAGAAGCAGAAAACTACAATAGTGGTTTCCAGGGGCTAGCAGTTGGGGTAAAGGGGATGATCTTGGTCAAAACGGAGAAAGTTTTAATTATGCAGGAGGAATAGGTTCTGTATCTAACACATGGCATGGTTAACAACACTCAATGCATGTGTACTGAAATTTACTATGAGAGTACACCTCAAATGCTCTCACCACACATACAAAAAGGTAACTATGTAAGATAATAGATATGTTAATTATCTAAATTGTGATGATCATTTCACAATGTATACATATATCAACACATCATGCTGCACGCTTTCAATATTTGCAATGTTTGTCAATTATTCCTCAAGAAAGCTGGAAAAATAAATACATAAAGTTACTAGTTTCTCATTCAGAATTTTTGCAAGAATATTTTCAAACCTATTTGATAAGTATTTGATAATTTATGGGCCAGAAACTAACTCATCTGTATCATATAATGCTTTGATAAGCATTTGAGCATTTGATAATTTATGTACCAGGAACTAACTCAGCTGAATCATTTACCTCCTATCGGAGCAGACAATCTACTGCCTGTTCTTGCCCATAAGCAACAGATGTGCCACAGATGGCATTACTTTTACTTCCTAAAACAACTCTACTCAGCCTTGAGCTAGAAAAAGATTCTGAAAACATTGGAGAAACTATTAGCGCTGCGGTTTCTGTACACTCACTGTGGTACCTAAACATTAACTGACAGAATAACCTATGCAAATATGTAATAATTACTGTCCCTATATGTAATATTTACTTCTCTTTTTATCTCATACCTATGTTCTTCAGTACACTTAGACTTTTAAGCCTATTATTGTCCACGTGAGCAAAAAGTCTCAGAGAGGTTTCACTTGATTGAATTGCCAGAAGCTGCCTGGTTAACTAGGCTTATTAAGACAATTTTTTCCTAGAAGAATTTAACATGGAAAAATGACCTTAATAATATGTGTAAAAACACATTAATTTTATTTCCTGATGTCTTTCAATTTTAATAAATCTAAAAGTTCTGACATACAACCTTGAAGAATACACATACCAAAGCTATTGAAATTACTCTAAGTATTGTTTTTTCTTTTTAGTAATTCATTGCACTCTTAACTATCTTGCCCAGTTGGTCAGTAATTAAGAATATGCTTTAGTTTCTAATATCAGTAAAATGAATAAGTAACCACAAAATCTATATTCTTAGACAGTTAACTCATTTGATAGATTCAAAGTGACTCCCTAATTACCTGTATATTCAAGTTCACTTTCCACATTGTCAATAATTTAATGTTATTGTTATAAGATCCAATAATTAGAAAACATAACTTCTATTAAAATCTTTTTATCATCGTCAAATTCAGTAGACAAATTGGAATAAATTCTTTAAAAATTTATACTTTCAGGAGTTTGATGGTGAAAGGGTAGAAAGAAGGGTAAGGAAGGAGCGGGCAGCAACAAATGAGGAATCCAGATGACATTGGTGGTGTTCAAATTTCTTTTAGGGTTATATCCTTTCTCAAAGGACATCCAATTTGGATGAAGATCCTCTGGTTGGAGCAGGACTATTTCTGTCCCGGGGGTACCCACTTTTGGCTCCTGGCAGTTCTTCAGCACCATACTCAGGACCCACACTTTGATGTTCACTATTGACTCTGAAAACCTACAATTCCAAATGAGAAGAATGTGGAGGAGTCTGTGAAGGAGGTCCTTGCCTACATTCAGTTTCTGACTCTTAAATTTCCACTAGTCATGCTGAGCTGCATCATGCAACCTTCTCTGGATGTCAGAGATCATTTCTCTTCATCTTATCTTAAGCTACACCCAACATAGGAATGTGCATATAGGATCCAAGAAATAAGATAATTGTGAGCACATTTCTCTGGTCCCATTTCTATAGTCAGAGAGGAAAGTACCTTGTGTCCTTCCAAGAGCAAATCTAAGAACACAGGGTTGTGGGCTTTCCTTGACACAATCACAGGCAGATGTACTTTACTCTCATGAAGTAACGGGAGAAAGAGAAGAGAAGGACGCCACTGCAGATATACACATCTGAAGACAAGTAAAACCAGGCCCAAGGAACAAATGAGCAAGAAAGCTAAAATTCTAGAATAAGTTTGTTGTATACCAATAATACCTACGTCATGTTTAAGCAAACATCATTTTTACATACCATGCATTACCACCTCTCCCCAAAAAGCATAAGCACTAGGATCACAGAGGCCTGAGTCTGAATTTCATGTCTATCATGGAACAGCTGCATGACATTGATAAAATTGTCTCATTTTTCTTACCTGTAAAACATACATAACAATCTGAATCTCAAGGATTTCTTGACAAGATTGAATGTGACAATGTATGTATGTAAGGGGTGAGGACAAAACCCAGCGCCTAGCCAGCTGCCAGCCAACACTGTTTATAAGAAGAACTTCCCAATGAAACTGAAGGAGTCAGTTACTATGGGGACTATAAAATTCTATCCTTTGAATGGCTCAGCCATGGCCTCAGGTACGTTTTAGTGAGCTCAAGTACTTTATTAATGAGCAAGTTTAGAGGTTCTCTGCTCATGTACTTCAGGT
The DNA here is from genome assembly GCF_027406575.1 of Nycticebus coucang. Taxonomy (NCBI): domain Eukaryota; kingdom Metazoa; phylum Chordata; class Mammalia; order Primates; family Lorisidae; genus Nycticebus; species Nycticebus coucang. The sequence goes on from NC_069786.1 coordinate 58,702,123, forward strand.
GGTATAATTGTTCTGAGGTCATGCACTGCCCACCTTGTCTTAGAGAATACAAAATATATCATTATGCAGTTTTAATCAGGAAAATATTGCAGAGGACAAGTACTATCTGTGGTTCCTTAGCAACAGCAGCTGTGCATAACATCTCCTGTATTATGCTTAGCGTGGTGCCTATATAAACATTTAATAACTCACAGCTCCTATGTACTAACAACTACAGGGTATCTGTAAGAGAGCTGTAGCTTCAAAAAATATGCAGTAATCACATTTGATAGTTATTTCTTGGGTCTTTTTTTAAAATCCTGTTTTTGTTTAATCTTGCTTTAATTTTAAATTTCTGTATCTTTTGGGGTATAGTGTTTCAACAGAAGAGAAGGGCTAAGAAAAACTCCTCTTTAGAACAGATTTAACATCTTCCCAATTAAAGAGGTAGGCTTCCACCTCTGAGATAAGTGCATGAGGATACAGAAATATTTAAGACACAAGTCCACCTAGAAGGATTACAATCTAATTGGAGGATGCTGGAGCAATGTGCATAGCACATAATTTATTCCCGTTATAAGGTACAATGTGGTAAATCCTCATCTATTGGGTCTACAGAAGTTTGAAAAATTCTAAGCTCTCATAGCCTGTGGTCAGCAATGACTGCAAGCTTTATTTTTATTATTTATTTTATTTTATTTTATTTGCAGTTTTTGGCTGGGGCCAGATTTGAACCCACCACCTCTGGTATCTGGGACCGGCACCCTACTCACTGAGCCACAGGCACCACCCAATGACTGCAGTCTTTTGGTCCAAACTTGGGTTTGGTATTAGAAATCTTCTCAATATGGTGCTCCGTCAAGCCAACAATGTTTATTCAGAGTCAATAATCTAATTAGTATCTCTGAATTATTATATTGGTGTTTCTTGCTAAAAAATATGTTACCTAAGAGAACTGATCCATTCATTAGATAGCTATTAGGAAATTAACATTTCTGATTTGAACAGAAAGATCTAACATTACTCAGTAGAAAACAAGAGTTGTCAGAGGGATGAAAAACTCACATATCTTCAGGGGACAAGTTGTTATTATAAATGAGTGTAATAGTCTAGATGTGAAAATTAGGACTAGTAGGACCTAGGGGTATTATAGAACACAGACAAATTTTAAAATTCTAAGCAAGGCATAACCACAATAAATGAATTGCTGGAATATTTATGGCTCATGGTTTGCAAACCCCTAATCTATGACATTAATGTTAAAGGTATAAAAATGAGGTTGTCCTTGCAGGTCTTAAAACACCATATATATCAACATGGTGGACAGGACTAATCTGCTGGGTACCCTGGGAGATTCATAAGCACCAGAAGCAAGTTCTCCATTCTGCCTTACGCAGGCCTGACAAAACCAAGGCTCCTAACTACAAGCACAGGACAAGTCTTAGCTCTGGACATCCAGCAAAGGTGAGAGGAATATAGCAGATATTCATGTGAAGTAATCAAATGTACAACATTAAGTAAATAGATTTTGAATGGTGGCATTTGCTGTTTATAGTAGCCCATTTCTAAATTAAAAGGAAGACAATTTCTAATCTTTTTTCACACTTGTTACAATTAAGAAAAGTGTGGATAATGACAAGAACAGTAATAGTTTCTGCAATGTGAGTTCAAGCCATCTTTAAAGAAATATACATTTCTCTGCTTTCAGTAAGTGAAAAACTAAGACTAAAATATATCCTGTGTCTCATAAACACTGTGTATAGACATGGATCACTTATACCACGTTCCCATTTTCCTTAGTAGAAACTTCCTTCCTAAAAGCATAGTATTTTAAGAAGAAAATAAAAATAGTTGGTCCTAAGGCTTTTTAAATTTATATTATTTTTCCTTGTGAATTTGCTGTATCAGAGAATTGCTGAAGGAAGGATTATGGAGTTAATACTTTAGAAAAAGAATTCAAATGAGAAAATTTTTGCCAAGGCCTTGGCCTGCATTATAAGTGGTGTTAATATGGTAGGATCCATAAGAGATACACATGAATTTTAGAATAATACATACAGATGTTTCAAAATCTACACTACACATTCTACATATTGTATGACATAATCTTAAACAAACTTTTAAGACTCACTTTCTAAGAATTCTGATATTTTCCTTGTCCAGGGATATTGGCAACAGACCTACTCCACATACACTATTGGTGACATCTTTGCTCAAACCAAAATATATATAAATATTGGCCAGCAATATATATTGAATGCCTTATATCTGTATTTACACTTCTGTAAAAAGCATAAGCAGTATAAATAAATCAACTTTTCAAACATTTTTTAAAATATTGTTTTAAAAGTATGTCATTTTGGGCTGGGCACAGTGTCTCAGGCCTGTAATTTGAAATGCCAAGACTGAGGCCAGGAGTTTCAAACCAACCTGGGCAGCATAGCTAGACCCTGTCTCAAAAAATAAATGAATAAATAAATAAATAAATAAATAAGTCAGGTATGGTGGTGGGAGCCTTCAGTCCCAAATACTTAAGAAGCTCAGGCAGGAAGACAGCTTGAGCCCCAGAGTTTGAAGTTGTAGTGAACTATGATGAGGCCACTGCCCTCCAGCCTGGGTGACAAAGAGATACCCCTTCTTCCAAAAATCCTTTTAAGATTCAGAAATAGAAAAATGTCCCATGGAATGTGTTAATAGAAGAGCTATAATATAATTTTTATATTAACTATTTTCCTATACCAAATATGTAATAGGTACCAGATACTATCCTATGAAGGAAAATCAGTCCCAAGTATAAAGAGTTCTCAATTTAATAAGGAAGACACAAAATAAGCAGTTAATCATAAAGTTGTTGTGAGAGTTTGGAAATGCTGTTTAATCTAACCCACCATGCAATTTGCGTCTATTGCTTACTCTGCAACACACTTAGACAAACTCTAACTGTCCATGTGGGATTAATACTAATACATTATTGATTTGCATTACTTTAAAAAAAATTCGTCCCTAATCATCAATGGAGGACTCCTGTATCTTAAACTGGTTAGATGATAATAATAATAATAATGATAATAAAAAACAACTGTCTCTAATTCATCAAAAATACACCTGAAAGAAGTGAGGACAGGAAAAGATATTTGGAAAGATGTTCTTGCTAAAAATTATCACTTTTTCTTCAAAATATAACAGTGAGTTGACTTTGAATGCTTTGTTATTGGTTTTTATTGATGGATTCTATAAGAAAGGACCCCAACCATATGATTCTCTCAATCGATGCAGAAAAAGCTTTTGATAATATCCAGCATCCCTTCATGATCAGAACACTCAAGAAAATCGGTATAGAAGGGACATTTCTTAAACTGATAGAGACCATCTACAGCAAACCAACAGCCAATATCATATTGAATGGAGTCAAATTGGGATCATTTCCACTCAGATCAGGAACCAGACAAGGCTGCCCATTGTCTCCATTGCTTTTTAACATTGTAATGGAAGTTTTAGCCACTGCAATTAGGGAAGAAAAGGCGATCAAGGGTATCCATATAGGGTCAGAAGAGATCAAACTTTCACTCTTCGCAGATGATATGATTGTATATCTGGAAAACACTAGGGACTCTACTACAAAACTCTTAGAACTGATCAAGGAATACAGCAGCGTCTCAGGTTACAAAATCAACATTCATAAATCGGTAGCCTTTATATATACCAACAATAGTCAAGTTGAAAAAACAGTTAAGGACTCTACCCCATTCACAGTAGTGCCAAAGAAGATGAAATATTTGGGAATTTATCTAACAAAGGACGTGAAAGATCTCTATAAAGAGAACTATGAAACTCTAAGAAAAGAAATAGCTGAAAATATTAACAAATGGAAAAACATACCATGCTCATGGCTGGGAAGAATCAACATTGTCAAAATGTCCATACTACCCAAAGCAGTATATAATTTCAATGTAATCCCTATTAAAGCTCCACTGTCATACTTTAAAGATCTTGAAAAAATAATACTTTGTTTATATGGAATCAGAAAAAACCTTGAATAGCCAAGACATTACTCAGAAATAAAAACAAAGCAGGAGGAATTATGCTACCAGACCTCAGACTATACTACAAATCGACAGTGATCAAAACAGCATGGTATTGGCACAAAAACAGAGAAGTAGATATCTGGAACAGAATAGAGAACCAAGAGATGAACCCAGCTACTTACCGTCATTTAATCTTTGACAAGCCAATTAAAAACATCCAGTGGGGAAAAGATTCCCTATTTAACAAATGGTGCTGGGTGAACTGCCTGGCAACCTGTAGAAGACTGAAACCGGACCCACACCTTTCACCCTTAACTAAGATAGACTCTCACTGGATTAAAGATTTAAACTTAAGACATGAAACTATAAAAATACTAGAGGAGAGTGCAGGGAAAACCCTTGAAGAAATCGGTCTGGGCAAGTATTTTATGAGGAGGACCCCCCAGGCAATTGAAGCAGCTTCAAAAATACACTACTTGGACTTGATCAAACTAAAAAGCTTCTGCACAGCCAAGAACACAGTAAGTAAAGCAAGCAAACAGCCCTCAGAATGGGAGAAGATATTTGCAGGTTATGTCTCCGACAAAGGTTTAATAACCAGAATCCACAGAGAACTCAAACGCATTAGCAAGAATAGAACAAGGGATCCCATTGCAGGCTGGGCAAGGAACTTGAAGAGAAACTTCTCTGAAGAAGACAGGCGCGTGGACTTCAGACATATGAAAAAATGCTCATCATCTTTAATCATCAGAGAAATGCAAATCAAAACTACTTTGAGATACCATCTAACTCCAGTGAGACTAGCCTATATCACAAAATCCCAAGACCAGAGATGTTGGTGCGGATGTGGAGAAAAGGGAACACTTTGGCACTGCTGGTGGGAATGCAAATTAATACATTCCTTTTGGAAAGAGATATGGAGAACACTTAGAGATCTAAAAATAGATCTGCCATTCAATCCTGTAATCCCTCTACTGGACATATACCCAGAAGACCAAAAATCACATCATAACAAAGATATTTGTACCAGAATGTTTATTGCAGCCCAATTCATAATTGCTAAGTCATGGAAGAAGCCCAAGTGTCCATCGATCCGTAATGGATTAATAAATTGTGGTATATGTACACCATGGAATATTATGCAGCCTTAAAGAAAGATGGAGACTTTACCTCTTTCATGTTTACATGGATGGAGCTGGAACATACTCTTCTTAGTAAAGTATCTCAAGAATGGAAGAAAAAGTACCCAATGTACTCAGCCCTACTATGAAACTAATTTAGGGTTTTCACATGAAAGCTATAACCCAGTTACAATCTAAGAATAGGAAGAAGGGGGAAAGGGAGGGGAGGGAGGGGGGAGGTGGGTAGAGGGAAGGGAATTGTTGGGATTACACCAGCGGTGCATCTTACAAGGGTATATGTGAAACTTGGTAAACAGTCTGTGAAGCTAGTGAATGATGCCCCATGAATATATCAATGTACACAGCTATGATTTAATAAAAAAAAAAAAAAATGACCCCACTTGCCAGGTATGCTGTTTAAACAGAGTCAGTTATTAGTCTATCACCAAAACCATCTGTGTGAAGTCACATCTGAAAAGTATCTGTTTTTTAAGTACTAAAGAAAGCTTTGCTTTTTCTTAGAAACAGATGTTTTCTTCTTTTTAAATGGCCCTTTCTATATTTTCTTTTTTAAAGAATTGCCATTTTATTTTATTTATGCAGTTTTTGGCCAGGGCCAGGTTTGAACATGCTACCTCCAGTATATGGGGTTGGTGCCCTACTCCTTGAGCCACATACGCTGCCCCCCTTTCTATATTTTCTTTAAGCTGTTGAGAAATTCAGTGCCAAATTTTTCATATATATATAAATAAATAACTGTATATTATATATAAAGAGATATATATGAAAAATATATATATTATCTCGATTGTGAGGTCTATATACCATCTATATATTATGTTCAGTTTTTGAGTTCTATATAGTCTATATATTGTGTTTAATTTTTTCTCCCTGTTTTCTAATTTTTATTTCTTCCTTTTTAAATTGTTTGAAAAATATTTTACTATTGAATTGCATATATCTTTGCTAAAGCAGTTACATACTCATTGTGGATGACATGGAGAATAGGTAATAATCAGTAAATTAATATTTTTAAAGATGAGGTGAACATTGAAATTATCAATCATTGTAAGTCAGATCTTAAATTTTTAGAAGACTATTTTGTGTGTCATTGTAGTTATCAGTAATTCTTCTTTATCAAATTCTGTTCAAAGCATACCTTACATAGTTAGAATTTATCTAAAGTCAGATTTAAAAGGATACAAATCATCACTCTCACACCCTTTTTGTCCTAGGACATTTTGATGCTAAAAGGACATGAAGGGCCGAATTTCAAACAATTTGCAAATTATACCAAAGCACAAATATAACTGGGACAAACTTCTGTCATGTAAAAGGACATTTTCATTTTTGGTAAAACAATTTGCGCACCTAGATCTCATTTCAAAGCCTTGGAAAGTCCAAGATATTATCAATTATACATTTGTCTTTTCTACCAGTGTAAGAGAGGGGGCTTTGCGTGATAAAGCATGTTGCTTCATACACAATGATTATCCACTGAGAATGGATGAGAGGGCAACTCAAAGTCTAAGAATACAAGAAAATATAAATATACATACTTTACTGTTTATAAGAGCAATTGATTTCTCATTAACTTGCCATTGCCACTGGCAGATGAGGGCATCCACTGTACCTTCCAAAACAGAAATAAGAGCTGATGGTGAGAGAACTTAAACCAGTTTAGAAAAGTGACCTGGTGCAACAAAGTAGAAAATAAAAGTCAGCAGCCTTTGCAAGGTGTTTTTTTGTTTGTTTTTTTGTTTGTTTTTTTGTGGTGGGGGAGGTCATTTTACTAAATGTTTTGTACAATGTCAATATTTTTTAATTTTGATTGAGCTCATTATTACCATTTACGTTAATTTGTTTGTTTCGTTCACTCATCATCTGCATCTTAAAAAGTTTGATTAAAAGTGTTTAACCTCAGCATCATCAAGTGCTAATTCTAAATATTCCATTAAATGCCTTTTGAAGTGTTTAGCCCATTTGTTACAATAGAAAATATTATTTCTTTATTGCCCAATCATAATGGACCAATGCATTATGGGTTCAAATTACCATGTAAATTACTAAGTTTTAAGAAGGCGTTAGTTATGCACATGAACAGGAACATCATTTGTTAACACTGACGAAGAGAAAATCTTCTATGGTTTTTGTTACTCCTATACTTGAGATTATATAATACTATAATCAATCAATATTGACATGAATGGCCAATGCCAGTGAACAAGGCCTTTGATTCTCTTACAGTGTTGAAAGCTCTCCACAGAAATCCTACCTTTAAAGTACTGAAAGCAATCTTGTGTTTCGTAGGTTTGTCCTGTTTATTTTTAATTTTTTGTTGTTGGGTAGTGTTGTAGGGTCTGTTCAAGGTTACGGTAGCTAGCAGATATCTCTTGCTAGTTTTTCTCTCCTTCTAAAACAGAAAAATCTACTCAAATGCAACATGCATATATTGACTTTCTATTTCACATTTGTATAAAAAATGTATGTTTTATTTCTTTTAAATCCATGTTAACATTTTATGCAAGGACAGAGAAAAGTGTTGCCCATTTTAAGAGAAGAAAAAAATATCTTCCTGTATTTAGAACTAATTTGAAGGGGATAGACACGTTTGGAAAACAAGTGCATATTTTATAAAGTAGAATAAAACCATTCTGAAAATAAACAGGAAGAAAAGGTAACAGTGGAAATTTAAAATATGAAAAAGAAAAGCTTCTGTCTTTTTAAGTTAAATATTTTCCTTCTTAATGTAAATATTTAAATATTTGGGCTGCTGAAATTAACAGCAGGAATAGCAAATCTCCACAGTGAGATTTTATTTTTATTTTTAATTTACACAAGCAAAATATGCAATGACAAAAATTAGTAGGATTCTGAAATAATTTCTTGAAGCACCACTTCTTTTTCTTAACAAGAATGTCATATCCAAAATAATTCAGCACCATAAAATGTTACATAATCATTTGACATTTCTCAAAAGGCAACACAATCATTTTTCATCACAAATGGATGAAGCATAGTGGGATGACTTAAGCTAATACATTATCCCATTCAGCAATTCTTCTGTGCACATAATGAACAGTAAAAGCACTGCGGTGGATTAGAGTTTCTTGTATCACAATAAAACAAGAGTTGTTCAAGGATGCTAAGCAATAAACTCCATTAAGAAGTCAATTAACAACTAAACCTAAAACAAGGATAGTCCTTATATAGAGGTCTTCCTGCATGCTAATGATTTAATGTAAGAAGATTTTGGAAGAGGGAGATCCGCTTGTGCTTTAACAAGTTCCTTCCAGCCTCAGTGCTTCTTTATAGGTCGTTATTCACTAATTACCTGTGGACTTACTGAAATCTCAGCCTATTAACGACAGCAAATTTTATTCATTATTTAGCAAGAATGTTATACGCGCCATCACAGTGGTTTGCAAACTTTAATGTCAAACTGAATCACCTGGGAAGCTTAAACCACAGACGTCTGGATCCTGTCCCCAAAATTTCTGATCAGTGGCCTATAGAATTCACATTTGTATTAAATTGGCACGTGATGCTAATGCCACTGGTTCTGGAACTACTTTGAGAACTCCTCTACAGGCAGTCCCCAGGTTACCAATGAGATAGGTTCTACAAGTTTGTTCTTAAGTTGAATTTGTATGAAAGTTGGAACACATTTATTATCTCCAATCTTCTCCATTCATAAGTGCAACTTGTACATAAGCCAGATGTTTGCAGCTCAGGGACAGCCTGTATTATTTTAATAACTTTCTAATTTCTTTTCTAATGAATGAAAGATAGTATCATTAAAGTTCCCCAATACTCAAGTAGAGTAAGAAACCCTAAGGTATTATTGATTGGATAAGCTGTTCTTAACACTCTTGCTGAAAGACAGTTCTATATACTAGTTTCTAAACTCTAAAGCAGCTTTTGTATTAGATACTTTAGGAACAGTTAACTTTTGTTTCTTTCTGCCACAAGCTATTCTTCTCTCGTAGGTCATATTCTTAGGCCAGCCTGACTTATCTGGACTATCTTAACTAAGAGTGATTTTCCTTCAGCCATCTCTCCATATGAGCACCATCCCTTAAAAATGGTCGTATGCCAAAATATAATTTTAATTTTCTAGTATGGCAAAAAAATTAAAACAGATAAAATAAATTGTAACAATATATTTTACTTAATCCATATATCCAAATGAATAGCATTGCAACATGTAACAATATAAAACAAAGTATTTTACAGTTTTGTACTAAATCTTTGAAATACAGTATTAATTGTATTTTTAAAAAGCACCTCAGTTCAGAAGCCTGATTTTCAGAGGTTTAAATTAAAAGGTCCAGCAAAAATAATAGTTTAACAGAAAATATTTTATGCTGTTTCATATTTTTAATGTAAATTTATTTTAATCAGGTTAATAGGAAACAAAAACAGTATTCTTTCAGTCATACTATTCTGGTATTCAAGAATCTCTTGGCTGCATATGGGTAGGTGGCCACCATAAAAGAAGCCCAGCTCAGCATTTAACTATAGCATAAATACATGTACTTTCATAGGAGACCTTGGAAGGCCTAGGCACAGGTGATCACGTCAGAGAAATTCTTAAGCATCCAAAATATCTCAAGATTCACTGAATGCAACAAAGGAAGAACTTGATGCTTTAAAGAGAAGCAAAACTTAGCATGTGCCATCACCAAGACGGAAGAGGAAGGACCTCATCCTCACTGAAAATGTCTTTTGTTCAATAACAAAACACAACCCAAAGTAGAAGTTTTAATGATCCCATAGAAAGCACTATTTAATTGTATATATTATTCTTAATTTCCCAAAGATTTCTATTTTGAGATCTAAATGCCATGTTAACTCTAGTATGAATAATTCTTGCCATTCAAACACCATTGGTGAGGTGGTATTTATAAATTTATTTTAATCTTCTTTATAGACTCCTTCAGAGGAATATTTGAATTACTGAAAATGCATTGCAATCTAGGTCAATTTCCATGATTGAGGAATTTTATTTAATTAAACTTTTTTTTTATTGTTTGGGGGTTCATGAGGGTGCAAAGAATTAGGTTAGGGTGGCACCTGTGGCTCAAAGGAGTAGGGCGCCGGTGCCATATACCGGAGGTGGCTGGTTCAAACCCAGTCCCGGCCAAAAACTGCAAACGAAAAAAGAAGAAAGAAGAAAGAAGAAAGAAGAAGGAAGGAAGAAGGAAGAAGGAAGAAGAAGAAGAAGAAAGAAGAATTAGGTTATACTACTTGCATTTGTTAGGTAAATTATCTCTTATACTTATTATGGTGTCCACCCCTAAGAGGTGTGCCATACACAGTAAAACCCCATGCCCTTCTCTCCTCCCCTCTCTCCACCTGGAATCGATTTGAGTTTTTCTCTTATGTGGGTATATGAAGCCAATAGATAATCTAATTAAACTAATTTTAAAAATAAATAAAGGGAAAAATAGAAATTTAAAAATAATTCTGGATGAATGGTCATAAAACTAATAGTGTTTATGATACAGGCACTTTTACTGATCTACTTCTGTGAGATATTTTAATTATACTGCACTATTGTATTTAATTCTCTACTCAGAGGGTAATCATCACTATTTTACAGATGAAGAATGTGACATTTAGAGTATATAATCTCCCCAAGGTCATACAGCTCGTAAATGATCCATTTTTGCCTGTAGAGAAGCCTAAACTCTTTCTACGGTACCATGAGATAATATTTCACTTTGCAAAGACCATTATTCACAGGGCAATAACCTCTAGGCAAAATCACTGGCATATATTATATTTCATTTTAATCAGAGAACCATCTTTGAAATCTTAGTTACTACAAAAAAGTTTTTACTTTGATATATAATTTATAATATAATATTTAGAGTAACAAGGAAACAGCTCAATTTACTGAAACTTGGAGTTTGTTTGAAACTTCACATCCCTTGCCTTATGTTTGCATTTTCTGCTTGCAGGATCCATAAACTATAAATGTTAGGTATACTAACTCTGATCAACATTATATGCCTGCATGCCTCCAATTATTTCAAAACACTGCAAGGTATTTTCCTTCAAAATATTTTAAAATCAAAGTAATCTAATATCATTTTGGAAAATGTTATCTTGTACCATCAGTAAAATTAGAATTATGTATTTCTATGAATGTAAGAATAGTTGATTAGTAAATAGCAAAGTATACTCCTACCTAAATTCATAAACATAAAATTTTCTGATTCACTGCCTCAAAGAGTTATTCTGATGTATAAAATCATTCTAAACAAATGTTAATTAACTCAATTTTAGAAATAACTGCTGTTTTCCCATACATCATCCTGAATGGGGGGGTGCTTCTGGATGAAGATATTATAATAAAATGCTGTTTAGAAGTCACGATTTATTGAGTTCTCAAAACATGCTCTGCTCTGTAGTACCAGAAGACAGTAAGTGCTCTGCCTTGTAGCTGACACACATTGTTACTAGAGTTCATACACTTCCTTATCTCTGTAAGTTGTAGGTAGAGAGCAGGAAATTAAAAAAGGATCTTCATTATAGTTAATAAAAAAGGAAATGGTTTGGCTTTCTAGCCTTCAAGTTCTTCAAATAAATGTTACAATTGCATCATGGTTTAGGGCACTCTCTTGAAGTCAGCAGTGGAGGAAGTATTAGTAGTCTGAGACAATAAAAGTTGTCTTAATCAAGCAATGATCACATGGTATTCTATTAAGCATTCACACCACTACCAGTACTAGAAGTTTGAATAAAATCTGTGCTTTCAGTAAAACTGAAGTTGTGCCAATAAAAGCCTTTTTTTTAAAGAAATGAGGTCAAAACAGGAAATTTTATTTCTTTTTCTTTCTTTTTTTATTAAATCGTAGCTGTGTACATTAATGCAATTATGGGGTACAATGTGCCGGTTTTATATACAATTTGAAACACTTTCACCAAACTGGTTAACATAGCCTTCACCGCATTTTCTTAGTTATTGAGTTAAGATATCTATATCCTACACTTAGTAGATTTAACATGTACTGGGATCTGATCAAACTAAAAAGCTTCTGCACAGCCAAGAACACAGTAAGTAAAGCAAGCAGACAGCCCTCAGAATGGGAGAAGATATTTGCAGGTTATGTCTCTGACAAAGGTTTAATAACCAGAATCCACAGACAACTTAAATATATTGGCAAGAAAAGAAGAAGTGATCCCATCTCAGTGTGGGCAAGGGACTTGAAGAGAAGCTTCTCTGAAGAAAACAGGCGCATGGCCTACAGACACATGAAAAAATGCTCATCATCTTTAATCATCAGAGAAATGCAAATCAAAACCACCTTGAAATAGCATCTAACTCCAGTAAGAATAGCCCACATCACAAAATCCCAAGACAAGAGATGTTGGCATGGATGTGGAGAAAAGGAAACACTGCTGCAGTGTTGGTGGGAATGCAAATTAATACATTCCTTTTGGAAAGATGTTTGGAGATCACTTAGGGATTTAAAAATAGACCTGCTGTTCAATCCTGCAATTCCTCCACTAGTTGTATATCCAGAAGACCAAAGATCACTTTATAACAAAGATATTTGCACCAGAAAGTTCATTGCAGCCAATTCATAACTGCTAAGTCATGGAAGAAGCCTAAGTGCCCACTGACCCACAAATGGATCAATAAATTGTGGTATATGTACACCATGGAATATTATGCAGCCTTAAAAAAGATGGAGACTTTACCTCTTTTATGTTTACATGGATGGATCTGGAACATATTCTTCTTAGCAAAGTCAAGAATGGAAGAAAAGTATCCAATGTACTCAACCTTACTATGAACCCATTTTACAAAACAGGAAATTTTAAAGTAATAATTAATAATTAAATTAACTCTTAAACTAAAAGAACTATAAACCAGGCAGTATTTTCATGTATTATTATGTAGATTACTATATTATCTATGTGTTTAAAAATATGTAGGAAACCATTAACAATAGGAATTATAGTAACAGAAATAGAAACTATTATATAAATGTAATGGATGAATATCAGACAACAGCTCTCATGCAAAAAGAAAAAAATAAATAAAACAAAAAACTTCTAAAAATATTTACCTCTAGGGTTAATTTTAACAGGAAGTGGAAATTCTGAAACAAGTTTGTAGCTTATTTATATTTGAAAAACTTTAAGTCTTACAATCCCTGGCAAACTTAAAAATAGAAAAGACATGAAGTAAAACAGTGATTTTTAAGTAGTTTACGTAAGTAGTACAATGAACCTTGAAACTATGCACTATTCCTTTTCTTTCCATCCATTCAACTGTTCTTTCTTTTTAAAAAACATTCAATGAACTCCTAGTACAGAGATCGGTTCCATCACTTTGTGGATATTGAAATCTGTGAATAATCAAGTTCCTTATATAAAATGGCATGGTATTTGCATGTTAATATACTTTAAATGAGCTCTAAATTATTTATAAAACCTAATACAATATAAATGATATGTAAATAGTTGATATATAGTATATTTTATTTGTAAAATTTTGTATTGTTTCAGGTTCATTGAGGGTACAAAGAATTAGGTTACAATATTTGCATTTGTTAGGTAAAGTCCCTCTTATAATTGTGTCCCTCCCCTAAGAAGTGTGCCATAAACCATAACATCATACAACTTAAGTGGAGCACCCCCATCCCCAACCTCCTCCCCTCTCCCTGCTCTCTCATTCCCCAATGCCCTCATCTTGAATTGATTTGAGTTTTTCTTTTATGTGGGTATGTATTAGATTATCTACTGGCTTCATATTCGAATCAAGTACATTGGAGTCTTGCCTCTCCATTCTTGTGAGACTTTACTAAGAAGAATGTATTCCAACTCTATCCAGATTAAAATTGTTTTATTTTTATTTTTTTGTGTGCTTTTGATCTCTGTTGGTTGGATTCATGGATGGAGAACCTGGGATCCAGAGTGCTGACTGTATATTATCAGGCACTGTCCAAGGCTCTGGATCCATGATGACAGTCTTTACCCTACAAAGCTATTAGTATGGAGGGAACTCACCAGCAGTTGGTTAAAAGCAGTTAATCTTTGTGGAGCAGAACTGGGTTTCAAAGGGACATAGGAAAGAAAGACCCTTATTTGTTACTATGCAGTATGTAATCTACTTAAGTTTTATTTTAATTTTTATCAATTTTAAAACAATTTATCAATTCAGAAACTGCCAATCCACATGTTAAGACTGGGTCAAGAAGAAACCTAACAAGGAAGTACAATTTTAACAGATTTTTAAAGTGTGACTTACCATCTTAATACTCTGTCTAGCTAACTTCCATTTTGGAATGTACCGTATATACACATGTGCTCGTGTATACTTACATGTGTGTGAATATTTATTATATAAACATACATACTATACAAATGCACCTAAAATTTTTAAAATCCTAAACGCATTTTTCATAAGGGAATTTTAGAATTAGTTTTCTGTTCCTTTTCTTTTTTTTTTCTTTTCTTGAGACAGCGTCTCACTTTATCGCGGTCGGTAGAGTACTATGGTGTCACAGCTGACAGCAACCTCCAACTCCTGGGCTTAGGCGATTCTCTTGCCCCAACCTACCAAGTAGCTTGGACTACAGGCATCTGCCACAATGCCCAGCTATTTTTTTGTTGTTGCAATTTGGCCGGGGCTGGTTTTGAACCCGCCACCCTTGGTATATGGGGCCTGTGCCCTACCCACTGAGCCACAGGTGCCACCCTAGTTTTCTGTTCCTAAGGATAAGCAGCTACACTAGAAAATAACAGGGAGAAGGGTTCCAGGTGGTGAAACAAAGGCAGCAGCTAGCTGAATTTTGGCTGAGTATCCCGTAAACTTCTTTTAACCAACTGCTGGTGAATTCCCTCCATTCTAAAAGTCATCATGTTAGACCTAACTTGGATGGTCAGTGTTTGCTCTGCAAGGCTCAGCACTTGAAGGGAGAGGAATGGTCTGTATACATTAGTGATTACTCATATCTGCTGATAGATTTTTCTAGACTATTGACAATCAAATTCTATGGACAGAATTCTGAGTCAAGATTTAGGGAGCCATTTTTAAAACCATTTCATCAACCAAAAGATGGTTTAATTTAAGCTGACATATACATTTTTAATTTTTTTTTTCTGATTGACTCAAGAAAAGCGTAGGGACAGTTGCTAGGTAAATTTTTTCTTTAACTTTCTTCTATAATATGGTTTAATAATGATATACTTCTGCATCACTATATGTAGCTAATTTTATATAGTCAATGACATAATCATCAATAAATAATTTTTCAGCTTCTTGCATCTTCTGATATAAATTTATTAAGAACTAAATTTTTAGAAGGTGCTATTCCTTTTGATTTGCAACACTAAGAAATGTTGGAATGACATTTCAGAAATTCTTGTTCTGTCTCTTCCTAGAACAAGATAAAAGCTTTACCGCACTGAAGGTAAAGCTTTATTTAGTACTTTTAATTCCTATAATAACTATTATATCATTGTTCATTTTAGTAAGAAACAAATGTCAGACTTGTATATCAGAAATAAATTTTGCTAGAGATATTTTTGGGTGCATAATAAGACCATTGAATCTTGTAAGAATTAAAGTTTTATAAAAGCACCTTTCATTTAGGATAAAGATGGCCCAGGTCTAAAGTGTTATTTCACATAAACATTTCTAGATATTCTGAAGGTAGTCGTTATGTAAACAAAAGATAATTTTCAAATTTTCCATACTAATAAGAAAAGCAGCCATACTCTGCAGCTAGAATAACATTAAGCTATTTATTTGACTCTATGTTTTTTTCTAATTTTTGATTGATACAGATTCGTAGATTGCAGAATTCTTTTCTAGATCATATATTCTCACCCATTCTTAATATAATATACATTAATAATCTAATAGCATCTGTAATCCATCTATGTGATATTCATGTTATAATCAAATACACCGATACCAATAGAGGTTATGCCTTTATCATACTAAACAAATGTATTATGCTGGTGACATACCTTGGAAGTACAGAGAAAAGTGGTCAAGTAAATCAAAATACAGATTGGTTGTCAGCAGAAACCATGTCAGCAATTTGTCATCACATAATAGGATACATGTACCACATATAATAGAAACTAAATGAAATAGAAATGAGAAATATTTTTTGCTGCATTTGTCTTGAGGGTAGAGGTCAGCTAATATTAACAGGAAAGTCATATTTATATTCGTATTTGCTCTTCTGCGTCCTCATTACATTACGCCAACTAACTGATGCTAGGTAATTTATGCCAGAAAGTACCCCTCTTGGGAGATTTGGTGAGTAAAAAACTATTTTTTTAATTTAAAATGCTTAACAGATATGATTTTATGTGTGTCACTTTCCTTTTAATCTGCATATATCACAGTGAAGAACACTGAAAATGAATTTAAATTTAGTTCTAAAATCTGATGCAATATGTGCCTCTAAAACTTAGTGTCCTAGTTTATCTTAAAATACAAAACCTTCCCTTCACAGATTAAAAAAAAGCACAATATAATTTGTGTAAAAAAAAAAAAAAAAAGCACACCCCCCCCATGAGGAGTTAGCTTAAAACATTTCCTTTTTTATTTCAGAAACTTTTTTTTTTTTGTATTTTTAAGTAGCACATTTTTTTAACCAATTTAATTTGGTATGATGAACCTTCAGAGCTGGTGGCAGCAAATCTTATGATGAATGACTCTGTTGAAAAGTAAATACACAGTAATATAGATCATAGTTTTGTATCTCTTTGCTCTGTAGAGCAGGGGTCCTCAAACTTTTTAAACAGGGGGCCAGTTCACTGTCTTTCAGACCATTGAAGGGCCAGACTATAGTTAAAAAAAAAAAAAAAAACTATTAACAAATTCCTGTGCACACTGTACATATCTTATTTTGAAGTAAAAAAACAAATACAATCACACCGCCTCATGTGGCCCGAGGGCTTAGTTTGAGGACCCCAGCATCTAAGAGTATTGGAGCCCTATGCTGAGTGCTACAAAGGAAGACAGGAACCCAAAGGTATGCTTATGTTCTCCCTTATTCCAATAGACTTTACTTCAAACATACAATTTTTTTAATGTGTCTAGCAGGTAACTGGCATAATCATAAAAATATAGCAAGTAATGGAGAAAGGATTGTATTTGAAAATCCTATGAACAAATAGACAGAAAACCAAACAAGATTATAAAAAATGTATGTGCCAAGGACGGCATATTACACAACATGCCATCCTATTCTACAAGCCATCTAGTTTCACCCTTTTTGGCAATTTTCTGAAAATTCTAGGGTTCTAGGGTTCATATTTTGTGACTAAAAAAGAGTTGTTAAGGATTTTTCCCAAGATCATATAACTTGTAAATGGTAAAGTTAAGAATTTGCACATAGGCATCAGGAAAGAAGTTCTTCTCATATTATCATATAAAAAATTCAACAGTTTGTAAAATTAATTAAGTACTCTATCAATTAAAAAGAACACACTTTCCTTGTTTTGTTCATTTAAAATACTACAGGAAACATAGTGATATTCTTAATGAGTTTACAAACTAGATAGAAAAGATAAAATTTACTATCATAAACCATTACAAAATCAGCAGACAATTATGAATCATCTTGTATGGGGTAATTTAGAAATGTCCTATTACAGAAATTAGGGATTTTTAAGAGCTAAAGCTGGCAAGAAAGTCTTCATGTTTAGAAGAGACTTGAGCTGAAGACATGAGTGATAATCCAGACAACAGCATATGCATGCTGATATAAATATAAGGGATAGACTCTTCTGTAGGATAGAATAGAAAATGAGAGTAAATTGCATGTAATTCGTGTGAATATTGTTTTAGGAGACTTGTTTCCATTGTGTGTGTGTATAGCACAGTGTGTGTGGAGGTGCACACACATGCTAAACTACAACGGAAAGTACTTCTTTTCTAGGCATGATTAGAAACATTTCAGAAATATCAGGATGCTTGGTGGAGGCGGTCTGTGGAAGATCTGGACATTTTACATAGCACCAGAGAGTTTCTACAGGAGGCAGAAAGACATAGGAGGCTTTTAAATATTTGGAGGAAAAGGAACATAGTGAAAACAAGGTCAAGGTGAGCTAGACTGGCAGCAAAATTGAAGAGATAAAGAGACTGTTTGGGGCATGGCCAACGAGAAGCCTGTTGCAGTAATCTAGTGATCTAGTAATACACTAATCTAGTGTAGTAATCTGGCCTGTTGCAGTCATCTCATGAGGTGACAGGAATCACGATTAAGGGTTATGGATGGAAAGAATGAGAAAGGAGAGACTGGCATTTCAAAGGAAAAATACCGACTGAAGAACGAAAGAAGGCAAGGAACAATCAGAAGGAACATGAACATCCCGATCAAGCATGCCAAGAGGAAGGATGCTTTGCAGAGATCAGTTTCAGGTGAATATTATCTCAAGGAGAAGATCAAAAGTCATAGTGAAGACATCCTTGGTGACTTCTGAGAGTTCAATTTTACTAAGATGGGCAGAGTTCAAAGATATCTGGGACTCAAGGATGGGGAGAGGAAATGCCGAGAGAAGAGAGGAATAAATCATTTAAGAATTTTTACATGGAAAATAGGAGAGTGAAATCAGAGTAACCAATGAGAAGATAATAAGTCTCCTCTCTATCCTCTCTCAGAAATTTAGAAAATTCACATTCAAAGGCAGACAGGGCAGAGGCTGTGGAGACAGAGAATTGAAAATGCTGAAGGTGAGAGGATAGGTCATAAACTATCACAGTGTGTATATTTAACATAAGGTTGCTTTTATCTCCAGAAGCCAGACAGGACTAGGAATAATTGACCCATGCTAGCCTTCAATTGAAAAAAAGGAACGACAATCATGGATAAAAATTAAAGCCAAAGCAAACCTACAGCCAATATCGTATTGAATGGAGTTAAATCAAAACCATTTCCACTCAGATCAGGAACTAAGCAAGATTGCCCATTGTCTCCACTGCTCTTTAACATTGTAATAGAAGTTTTAGCCATCGCAATTAGGGAAGAAAAGGCTATCCAGGGTATCCATATAGGGTCAGAAGAGATCAAACTTTCACTCTTCGCAGATGATATGATTGTATATCTGGAAAACACCAGGGATTCTACTACAAAACTCTTAGAAATGATCAAGGAATACTGCAATGTCTCAGGATATAAAATCAACACCCATAAATCTGTAGCCTTTATATATACCAACAATAGTCAAGCTGAAAAAACAATCAAGGACTCTATTCCATTTACAGTAGCGCCAAAGAAGATGAAATATTTGGGAGCTTATCTGACAAAGAACGTGAAAGATCTCTATAAAGAGTACTATGAAACTCTAAGAAAAGAAATAGCTGAAGATGTTAACAAATGGAAAAACATACCATGCTCATGGCTGGGAAAAATCAACATTGTCAAAATGTCTATACCACCCAAAGCAACATACAATTTTAATGCAATCCCTATTAAAAGCTCCATTTTCATACTTAAAAGATCTCGAAAAAATAATACATCATTTTTTATGGAGTCAGAAAAAACTTCGAATAGCCAAGACATTACTCAGAAATAAATACAGGAGGAATTACACTACTAGACCTCAGACTATACCATAAATCAATAGTGATCAAAACAGCATGGTACTGGCACAAAAACAAAGAGGTAGATGTAAGGAACAGAATAGAGAACCAAGAAATGAACCCAGCTACCTACTGTTATTTGATATTTCACAAGCCAATTAAAAACATTCAATGGGGAAAATATTCCCTATTTAACAAATGGTTCTGGGTGAACTGGCTGGCGACCTGTAGAAGACTGAAACTGGATGCACACCTTTCACCTTTAACTCAGATAGACTCTCACTGGATTAAAGATTTAAACTTAAGACATGAAACTATAAAAATACTAGAAGAAAGCGCAGGGAAAACTCTTGAAGGAATAGGCCTGGGCGAATATTTTATGAGGAGGACCTCCCGGGCAATTGAAGCAGCATCAAAAATACACTACTGGGACCTGATGAAACTAAAAAACTTCTGCACAGCCAAGAACACAGTAAGTAGAGCAAGCAGACAGCCCTCAGAGTGGGAGAAAATATTTGCAGGATATGTCTCTGACAAAAGTTTAATAACCAGAAACTACAGTGAACTCAAACTTATTAGCAAGAAAAGAACAAGAGATCCCATCTCAGACTGGGCAAGGGACTTGAAGAGAAACTTCTCTGAAGAAGACAGGTGCATGGCCTACAGACACATGAAAAAATGCTCATCATCCTTAACCATCAGAGAAATGCAAATCAAAACTACTTTCAGATATCATCTGACTCCAGTAAGATTAGCCCATATCACAAAATCCCAAGACCAGAGATGTTGGCGTGGATGTGGAGAAAAGGGAACATTTCTGCACTGCTGGTGGGAATGCAAACTAATACAGTCCTTTTGGAAAGATATTTGGAGAACACTTAGAGATCTAAAAATAGATCTGCCATTCAATCCTATAATTCCTCTAGTAGGTATATATCCAGAAGACCAAAAATCACATTATAACAAAGATATTTGTATCAGAATCTTTATTGCAGCCCAATTCATAATTGCTAAGTCATGGAAAAAACCCATGTGCCCATAGACTCATGAATGGATTAATAAATTGTGGTATTTGTACACCATGGAATATTATGCAGCTGTAAAGAAAGATGTAGATTATACCTCTTTCATGTTTACGTGGATGGAGCTGGAACATATTCTTCTTAGCAAGGTATCCAAAGAATGGAAGAAAAAGTACCAAATGTACTCAGCCCTACTAGGAAACTTAATTTATAGCTTTCATACGAAGGCTATAACCTAATCTCAGTACAAGAATATGGAGAATGGGGCAAGGAAGGGTAAAGGAGGGGAAGGAAGGGTGGAGGGAGGGTGATTGGTGGGTCCACACCTAGGGTGCATCTTGGAAGGGTGCAGGTGAAGTTTACTAAGTGTAAAGTGTAAGGGTTTGAACACAATAATTAAGAAAATGCCATGAAGGCTATGTTAACCAGTTTGGTGAAAATATTTCAGACTGTATATGGAACCAGCACATTGTACCTCATGATTGCATTATTGTACACAGCTATGATTTAATTAAAAAAATAATAATTAAAAAAAATTAATGCCAAATTTTCACTCTTCTGATCTGCCCGACAGTCCTCCTGGATCACATACAGTGTTCTCTGCCTTGTGTGCACAATGGTGGCCTCACTGACAGTAAGGAGGAAAGCTTTATTAGAGGGGCTGTAAACTATCCAGCTGCCATCAGGAGTGATTGGTGAGGCTCATTAAAACTTGGGTAAACTTCTAAATCTCTAGATCAGCACTTTATCCTACCATTCATTCTCTATCAATTGTTGGGGGCGATAGCTATGAAAGCACAGAGGAATTTATTACCTATCCACTATCAGCCACTGCTCACACTTTACACAAGATTCACTTTGATTTCTCTTCAGTCTGTCATTAAGAAAATTTGATTTTAATATTTTTATGCTCCTTTATTTGTTTACATACTAGAAATGCCAGAAATATTTAATAAACCATGCCCTAGCATCATTTAGAACTAGAAGAATGAGAGTTGTAGCAAATTGTCTTATAAGTAATATCACCACTCTCTTTCAAGATAACTCACTAACTTCTGAAGTTCATTTATTAAGAAACTTGTAAGAGGACATGATAGAATCATTCACAAAAATGCCTAACTGCTTTCCTGTGAATAGCTAACACAGACAAACTTAGCTGAACTATAACAATTTCTTTATAGTAAAAAAAGAAAAAAAAATTGTGAATAATTCCATGAATACATTCTTTATTAAAACAATATAATTTCTTTTTCTTTTCTTTTTTTTTTTGAGACAGTCTCATTTTCTTGCCCTGGTAGAGCACTGTGGCATCATAGCTCACAACAACCTCAAACTCTTGGACTCAAGCAATCCTCTTGCTTCAGCCTCCCAAGTAACTGGCTGGGAATATAGGTACCTGCCACAATGCCTGGCTATTTTTAGAGATGGTGTCTCACTCTTGCTCTGGCTGGTCTTGAACTTCTGAGTTCAAGCCATCCACCCACCTCAGCCTCCCAGAGTTCTAGGATTATAAGCCACCTCAACTACCTAAAACAATAGAATTTTAAATACAGAAAGAAGTCGAAAGATGTGGGTCCTCATTCTGATTCCAAGTGACCTTGGACAATTGCTTGGCTTTGGTTTCTGCAGTTATAAAGTAAAGGCTGTGGAAAGAAACAAGAAAGGGATGGAAGCAGGGAGGGAGGCAAAAGAGGCAGGGAGACAGGCAGGCATGCGGGAAGCTGGCTAGTTAGGCAGCATCACAGGGGCAGCTCTCTGGGCCAGAAGCCATTGGCACACTTCCCAGAAAGCATAATAGATGATCCCAGTCCCTCATCATCTTAAAATTTTGTGATTCTACAGCATTTCATCTCTAGATAATATTGTTTTAAATTGACTCAAGGGTGGAAATGCTATTATTATCATTATTATCTTGTTTTCCACGGGGCTTAATCTAGTTACTTCATCAAAGAGACAAGGTGAGGAAGGCAAAATAGGCCTCAAGTATCAGCTTCTACTTGTGGAAAAGTAAATCTGTTGTTTGGAACAAAGACCTGTTATCTATAGAGTGGGAGTGCTTTCATCTATGTAACTGTCAATATATGGCTCTCACACAATAAGATGTAATGAATTCTAGTGCTTCTGCCTTTGTTCCAGACTATTAGAGTGTCCTGCTATTCATTATTCATCACTCTTGCCTTAGCTCCAAATAGAACAGAAAACAGATCTAAGGAAGAAATTCTTCACACTGAAAAATTCATCCTTCTAGGATCAGGGTGTCTAGTCTCAGATAACCCTCTTGAACTTACATTTGCCAGAGATTTCATCGGCATGTTTTCTTTGGAAGAGACGAAACACCAGTTTTTTTAAATTTTTATTCTTTTTTCTTCTATTATTCCCTCTAAGACTTGAAAAAGTTTTCCTATCCCACTCAGTCTCCACTACAGATGTTTATTTCTTTGTACTTCACAGTCTTCCTTTCTTATATTTAAATCTTTCTCCATTTTATTTCCACCTCTGCATCCTGTTTCCAGTTTTTTGCTGCCTCCAATAATTGAGCAGCAAATATGAAAGCCATATATTATTTTTTACAGAATAAGTAACCTCTTCAAATATTTCATATTTAAAGACCATAGATCCTAATCCAATGTTCACTACACCTATAATTAAAGAAGAAAATATTATCTCACCCTCCAACTTATTTTTATTAATCATTCTTGTGAAGCTTATAAACAGAGGAAGAGAATTATCAAGATTAAGCTTTCTGTTGGAACTAGTAAAACTTTAAAGATCCCAAATGGATACCAGTAATCAGAATGATAATATTATTAATAAAAATTGAGACACATAATTTTTCCCAAGAAGGATAAAATGTGTTTGATAACCTTTATCACATAATAAAATAATTCGTATGCAGTTCAAGCTTTGATTAGGATAAGTGCTGGCCTGAATTCTGTCATTAGAAAAAATCTTATGAAGTAGTGCACTAGATTTGAGATGTGGCTTTGGATTGATTTGGAAGCCATTAATCATATAGAAGAATAAAAGGAAAGAAAACACACGAGACTTGAGTCAGAGTGTCCTGACGGGCTATGCATACAGGAAAGCAACAGGGGCACACACCATCCTTGGTGCCCTTTGTGTCAGTCAATAAAATGTTGCTTCCTTCTCAAACATACTCGTCTCATCTCTAGCAGCCACAAATTAACTTTTCCTTTAAAACATAATTTATATTTTTGGGGCGGGACACAATTATATGAGGGATTTTACCTAACGAATTCAATCAGTGTAACCTGGTTCTTTGTACCCTCAATGAATCCCCAACGATAAATAAGTAAAAATTTAAACAAATAAAAATAACAATTATAAAGCCAGCCAATACCATCTCTTGGGGATCCCAATTTCACTATACATTTAAACATGTTTTCTTTCCGTCACAAAGAAAGTTCTAGATTTCAAGATTGTGGTAAGAGGAGATGCATCTGATCGCATGAATAGCACACAGATATATCTTTGGAATTGTACAATTAGATTTTCTTTCAAAATTATTCTCCAGACTAAAAACTCTTAGATAGGGCTCGGCACCTATAGCTCAAGTGGCTAGGGCGCCAGCCACATACACCAAGGCTGGCAGTTCGTATCCAGTCCAGGCCCGCCAAACAACAATGACAACTATAACCAAATAATAGCCGGGCATTATGGTGGGCACCTATAGTCCCAGTTGCTTGGAAGGCTGAGGCAGGAGGATGTAAAAGCCCAAGAGTTTGAGGTTGCTGTGAGCTTTGATGCCATGCGACTGTACCCAGGGCAACAGCTTGAGACTCTGTCTCAAGAAAACAAAAACAAACAAAAAAACCCCTCTTAGGTAGAAATCTGTCCTATATTCCTACCATTCTTGTTTTCTTTTTTGACAAACTTTATTTTGGATTAGTAGAACTCCTTGTATCTGCATCAAATAACAATTGGCTCTCATTAAAATGGTCATTTCTGTCCTTTCCCATAATGGAACCTTGAAAACTACAAAGAGAAATCAATAGAAAATACCCTCCCCTGAGGAGTTCACAGGTTATTGAAGATTCATTTGCCATTTAAGAATAAAAAAATGCCCTCGAACAAAACTGAGATTTTTCTACTAATGTAGAAGTGAATTAAATGCAATTGGTTTAGATACAGTTTTTTGTTTGTTTGTTTGTTTGTTTGTTTGTATGCAGTTTTTGGCCGGGGCTGGGTTTGAACCCGCCACCTCCAGCATATGGGGGCCGGCACCCTACTCCTTTGAGCCACAGGTGCCTCCCTGTGAGTTTCTATATTATGAAAATAAAACCTGACTGATATATTGGCATATTTCTAGTATCTCTCAACTTTGAAAAATAAAGAAAGATAGAGTTACGTACTGTGATTTTTAGTGCTATCATAAATATTCAACCAACAGAATATAAATATAAGCTAATTCCCCTACATATAAAAGTAAATGCCTAGAATTTAAAAAAATATATTTCCTTTGATGCAATTATTTAAGTCTCATAGAAGTCTCTGTCCTGATTGTGTGGTGATTGAAGACATAGTCTGACTCTGAAAGTAAAAAGTGATTTTATTAAAGTGAGGGAAAATTGTACAGCGAAATGAAAATTTTTGTAATTTGTTGAGCTTGGACCATGCCAGACTCAAATATCAACACCTCAATTGATATAAAGAATGTGCCCATCACTCCTCAAAATTCCTGTGTATTTCTTTTCCAGTCAATCAATTCTTAATTCCCCTGTGCTATAGGCAGCTACTGTTTGATTTCTATCACCATAGTTCAGTATTTGCTAACCTTGAGCTTTATTTATTTGGAAATAAGCAGTGTGTATTTTTTTCAGCTTTTTTTGCTCAACCTGTTTTAGGGATTATTCATGCTTTATATATATACATATACACATATATATGTATACACACACACATATATCAACAGTTTATTATTGTCCTTTGCTAATTGCTGTACTATTGTGTGGCTATATCACAACTTATTTATATGTACCCCTATTTATAGACTTTGGAGTTTGTTTCAGATTTGAGCTTTTATAACTAAAAATTGCTATTTCACACAAATCATTTTGTGAACATATATTTTAATTTTTTAGATAGAGACCTGAAAGAAGAATTGCTGGATTGAAAGGTACGTGCACCTTTAACTTTATAATGAAACAAGGGTCTATACCATTAATATTTCATGATCCCACTGGCAATGTATAAGAATTCAGTTGCTCCACATCCTTACTAACATTTAGTGTTCTCGATTGGTTCAATTTTAGCTATTCCAGTGGGTGTAATGGCATCTCATTTTGGTTTTGAATTGCATTTCCATATCCATGTACTTACTGGCCATTGTGTATCTTTGTTGTGTGAAGTGCCTACACACATCTCTCACACGTTTTATCTGGGACATTTCTCTTTTCATTACTGATCATACACACGCATGCATATAAATATAACCCTATATGTAGGCATATAGCTAGATTATATATGTATATGTGCACTCATAGAATACATTAAATATATTAAATATTTTAATATTATAATTAATATATAATACAATAAATATATTAAATATTTTCTCTCAGTCTGTGTGAGTTTTCATTTCTGAATGGGATGTTTTGAAGTGCATAAGTTTTTAAGTTGGATGATATTCAATTCATTATTTTTTATTCTTATGGTTAGTGCCCTTTGCATCCTTTCTTAGGAATCTTTACCACTCAAAGTTACAAAGATATTTTTCTGTTTATTTCTGGAAAGTTTACAATTTCACCTTTTATGTTTAGGTTTATAACAAAAATCAAATTACTTTTTATGCATAGTACAATGTAGGGAGCACGATTCATTTCTTCCTGTAAGTTTTTCTAGTTAATCTAGTTCATTTGTCGGAAAGACTTGCTTTTCTCTATTGAATTATCTTTATGCCTTTATGGAAAAGCAATTAACTGTATATATGAGGACCTATTTATGGATTATTCTTTTCTATTGATCTATTTATCTGTACTTATACTGATACCACAATGTCATGAAAACAGTAATTTTGTAATAATTCTTAAAATCAGGTTGTTTGGGTCATCAAATTTTATTCCTTTCCATCATTGGCATATTTTAGGTTCTTTACATTTTCATTCATATTTTTGATCAGCTTGTATTTTAAGTCTTCCCTTAATTTTGGCTATGATGCAGACAAATTTGAAAAGACTAGACATTGTTATGATATTGAGTCTTCTGAGTAATTTATAGAATATATCTCTTCTTTACTTACTCTTTAATTCTCTTAAATTATGTATTTATGATTATTCTTTGTATTTATGACTATTTTATTGTAGAAGTCTTTCACGATTCTGTTAAATTTATTCTATTGGTGTTATTTACAGAATATTGTTAAAATCCATTTTCCAATTTTTTGTCAAAACACATAAAGTAGCATAAAAAGTGATCAAATTTAGCATCACCAATTATAGGACAAGCTGACACCAGGTGCACCTAGTGATGCTAGAATCAGGACACAACATCGCTTATATGTTGATCATTACAAAAATCTACAACTTAAATCAATCATGAAGATACATCAAACAAATCCATAGTGAACATTCTACAAAACAACAAGCCTGTCTTCTTACAGAATATTAATGCGGCAAAAACCAAGAAAGGTTGAGGAAGTGATCCCAATTAAGGGAAACTACAGAGACATACCAAGCTGCAATGCATGAGACTGTTTTAAACCCTAAAATATTAAAAACAAATGATTTAAAGGACAATATGAGAACAATTGGCAAAATTTCAAATTAGAGTACATTAGATAATTTTATTCTATCAATGTCAAAATTCCTAAATTTGATAATTAAGCTGTAGTTACATAAAATAGTTTCCTGATTATTAGGAGATGAAATATTGAAGTAGTTAAGGATAGAGAGTCCCGATCTCTCCAAATTAATTCAAACATCTCAGCAAAATTAATAGATGCAAAATAGCAATGTGCTTAAACACACATCATACAGACAAATGTTGGAGGAGGTAAAGCAAATGCAGCAAATTGTGAATAGTAGGAGAAGGTATGTGAAGGTTGTAGGAGAGTTTGTGGTAAGATATTAGCAACTCTTCCGTATGTCTGTTTTTCTAAAGAGTAATTTCAATTAAAGTAATCATAGCAAAGTTAGATATATGGAACATTCCTTCCTGTAATTTAGCAAGGCTCATGCTAATTCGTTCGCCATTTGAAAGACAGGCATAAATGTTGCTTTTGAATTGCCAAAGATTTCTAAAATCTCTGGCTCATTATGCTTTGGAGGCAGGACAATGTTTCCCCAGAACACCGAGTTGAAGGGAAATGCAGGATGGTGGACAAGAAGAAATGACTCCCAAAGTAAGAATTTCGTGTGCTGCTCTATTTTATGACTAACTTTTCACAAAGACTGAATTAAAATAATGCCAACTGGAAGCCTGCTTGTTGGATTTTGTCCCCTCCTCATCTTAGTTAATTAAAAAGAAAAAAAAATTCTCAGCCGAAAATATATATGACTGCCCAAATAATGTAATTTCCATGTTCACGTATCCTATAAATTCTGTAATGTCTTTATTCAGGTATTTCTTTATGTTAAACACTTTTATTTAGCAAAGACAAAATGAAAGGAACATTGTAATTCAACCAGAAAATAGGCAGATAAGTGGGGAGGATGTAATTTCTTATACCTCCATTTATTTTGCCAACATTCTTCCAGTTCTATTTCTTCAAGTACAATGGTCTCAACCAGATGGGGTAATTTAAAAGAAAAGTCAGTTGAATGTGGAAGGGAAGGAGTAATTTATATTTACTGTAGTTCACAGGATTGTTACCCTCCCTTTTTGGATTGTAACATTGCAAAAGTTAATTTTGTTTACAAATCAAATTTTCACAAAGATGATTTCCTTAATGTTTGTATTTGATCTGCAAAAATACAAACAATGTGAGAATACTGTCTGTACCATTTCATTTAATTTTCCTCTGAAAAACAATTCAGGGTCTTGCTTCTCAATTTTGATTTTTTGTTATTTGAATGTTCTTGAAATTTGAAAAGATCAATCTATATTTAACTCGTGAGTACTAATACATTTACTTTATGTTGCAAATGTGAATTAAGTTTTACTGTTTTTATTAACACTACTGTTACTATCGTTCTGCTTTAATTCTATCAACCCTAACTTTTCTGGGATGTTCCTCCTACTTAAACCATTCATCCTTTTGATAACAAATTTTACGTGCAATGCAAAGCTAATTTATTACAGGATTACAAATAAACCAACACATTTAACAAAGGCCTGACGGAAAAGCCACAAAAGAAAAACAGTGGCTGTGCACATATCTTTGTTCACACGCACCCACACTTTAAAAGATTCCAAGATAAAGATCCTTTTGAAAGTCAAAGATATCCTAAAGGATTGTTAGCATTCAACAATGAACTCAATTATTTTACCTCTTTAGTCCATTGCTGTTCTCAAGACTCACTATGGTTCACAAAATGGTTAAGGTTAATTCCCTTTACTAAGAACCTTCAACTGGTATTTACAGAGGAATTCATTTGCAGTCTTATTTCGAAGAGGTCAGCAGGTGCATTGTATTCTTTAGAGGATTTCTGACTCATTTCTCCAGATTGCAAGATATTGTCTTTGACTACACAGTAAGCATTTTAGGCATTGCAAGAATGAGTGGCTACATTTTTAAACTCGCCAGTTTGGAAAGCCTAAAAAATGTTCATGAAAAGTCTGTACTATAAAACGTTTTACATTTTGAAAACTCTGATACACAATGCCAGATAGGTTGTATTTAGAACGTCCATACATCCAGTTTGACTGCGACAATCTTGAATAACTTCCCCCATTCACTTGAAAAAGAATCCTACTTTGTACCAAAATTTATTTTGGGCATGTGGATGTCTACTTGTTCCAGCACCATTTGTTGAAAGAACTTATGCTTTAAAAATTAAATCAAAATAGATCTTAGAACTAAATGTAAAACACAAAATTATAAAATTTCTGGTAGATAATACAGATAGTCCTTGAAGTACAAAAGAATTATGTTCCTATAAGCCCCTCATAAGTTTCAAATATTGTAAGTCAAAAATGCATTTAATACACTTGTTCTACTGAACATCATAACTTAGGCTAGTCCACCATAAATGTGTTCAGAGCACTTACATTAGCCTATACCTGCACAAAATTATCTAATACAAAGCCTATTTTATAACAACATGTTGAATGACTCATGTAATTTATTGAATACTGTACTGAAAATAAAAAACGGAAGGATTGTAAAGGTACTCCAAATGTGGTTTCTACTGATTAAATATTGCTTTCACACTGTCACAAAGTCAAAAATATTTTAAGTTGAAATATCATAAGTTCAAACGGTCTATAAAACCAGTGTATGGTGCACCATGATCGCATTAATGTACACAGCTATGATTTAATAAAAAAAGAAATATCATAAGTTGTATGGAAGAAAATGTAGAGAACCATTGCTTTGATGATGAATTTTTAGACTTAATGCCAAAAATATGATCTATGAAAAAAATAAATTGAAATTTATTAAAATTAAAAACATCTGCTTCATGAAAGACATTGTTAAAAGAATGATAAAATCAAGCTATAGACTAGGATAAAATATGTGTATAATAAAAGAACTCTTAAATAAATGATATGGTCACTTTAGCTATGGTGCCTGGATTTGGATATTTACATCAACTTATTTTCTCAAGTAAATAGGCTTCAATTATTTCCACAACTTTGCTTTCAACAAAACATATTTTAGTTCTGGGCCAAGTGCCTTGGCTCACATCTGTAATCCTAACACTCTGGGAGGCTGAGGCAGGGTTTTGCTTGAGCCCAAGAGTTCGAAACCAGCCTCAATAAGAGTTAGACCAGACCCTATCTCTACTAAAAATAGAAAAACTAGCTGGGTGTGTTGGTGCACACTTCTAGTCCCAGCCACTCGGGAGGCTGAGGCAGGAATATTGCTTGAACCCAAGAGTCTGAGGTTGCTGTGATCAACAATGACACCATGATACTCTACCCAGGGTGACAGAGTGAGACAATGTCTCAAAAAAAAAAAAATTATCTTGTTTCTCACTAAATACTAAGGGAAAGAGAGACGGACTGAGCTTGTTCTTCACTGTGTGAATTGAAGAACTTTAGGTGTCAACAGTCTGGTTTTTGGAATATCATTATTGGAATTATTTGTAATGTAGCTGAAAGACAGTTGTGCACAGAGAAATCGTAAGAGTCCAAGTTTCCCAAATTGCTGATATTTTCAGGGTAACCACACCTAAAATGAGTTTTGGCAATCAAAATTAAAAATAAATTAAATTGTCCAGATTCAGACTGAGGTCTTATTCTCTGGGACAAAGTTCCTGGTAATTTTTCATTTTAGATTTTCAAGATACTTTTTTTTTTTTACTCACTGAAGTCAAAATTTGTTTCGCAATTTTTATTCAGCCACACATGAAGTTGCAAATTTCCTTTAAAGCACAACACTTAGTGTGCAAATCAACTTAATATGTATTCTTAAGCCAATTCCTTTTCACATATTTTTTCTTTTCATATTACTTTATTTGACCCTAATACATGTATTGTAGTTTCTAGGTACCAACTATGTTTTTATAAATATAATCTCATTTAGTTTCTATCACAGTAATAGTTGCCATTTAACTGATGAAGAACTGAGGACAGGGCGGTAGAATAACTTGTGGAGGATCCTGAAGTGCAGTGTTCAGGATTTGGCCCTGGGCTCTAGTGTCCATGATCTGAACCACTTTATGAAATAGGCAGGAGATTCCTTCCACTTTATTAAAGAAGTAACTCACAGATCAAATGCTAGCTTAGTTAAAAGAATTAGCTTAATGTTTTAATTCACTCATTTATTTAAAGAAACTGTTGAGCAGTTACTCCATGCAAGGTATTGTGGGAGACGGGTAAATTTAAATTATTTCTAAAATCCTTTAGGGGACATGTAATCAGATTACAGTAGGTACTAAACCCGTGCACGAAAAACAGGGATTTTAATACCTATTGCTTCCAAAGGAGAGTAAGATGGAGGCGCCTGTGGCACAAACCTCTTGTACTGGACAGCAGGAGGCAGGTGTTTGTCTAGTTGCATTTATAGAAAGAAGATTAGAGGCACCCAAATTTAAAATGTTTAAATGCCTAAACTCCAGAAACAATTGACCATTTCCATCTGGATGCGACTTAACTCTACATGTGTTAGGTGTACTTCCATGAACAGGAGGTGAGGCGACACAGCAGAGTTCTCTCAGTCTCTGAAAGAGGACAATCTGTGCTCAGGGGCTAGCTCTTCTGTACTACTTGCATCTCCTTGAGGCAGGCACTAAACATCATTTTTCAATATGGGCAGCGAGAACAATAAAACATCTATTTCCTCAGGTGCTGAAGAAGTGAAAAAATGAAGATTTTAGAAGAACACAGGCACTTTGTAAGTACTCAATAAATGACAGTTATTACCAATATTATCCAAACTGCTCAAACATGCTCTATTATTTAATCATTTCCAATTATAGAAGTGCACATAAGTTGCCACAAATAATTTAGCTAGCTCAATCTTGGAACTCATTAGCAAGATGCTAGTGTGCATAAATATACATAATAAACAAAAATGAACAAAAAGAACAAAACTCCAGGATCTGATTTGTCACTTGATTTATGGTTAAAGTGCGCAGATGAGAAGGGGATGATTATTCCTTTTCTGGAACAATGGGATTGTGAACAGGCAGGACCTGCTAGTATCATAATGCAGTCGTTTATACTTTGATAATAAAGTAAATTCTTAAAAAAAGTTTCTAGTCTTTTATATAGTTTGTATTTCTGGGAATCTTTAACAGAAATGAGCATATAAACCTCTGCTGGAATGCAAATAAGATGTCTGAGATTTTTCTTTCTTTTTTCCAGGTATTCTATCACACGGCTAAAGAAGTTAAAAGAGCAAGTTTCACCTTCATTCTTTATGCTTTAATTTTAAAATTCTAAAGTCTAAAAATTCTAAGTCTTCTCTTCTTGGGAAAAAATATTAAAATGCTATCAGTGATTTTTCAATTCCCATATAAGAAATACCTATGAATATTCTTTTGTCTATTTTTTTATATTTGAGTGACATTGTTGTAGCTCTATCAACATTGAGTTTATTATCTAAATATTGAAGAAAAAGTAAAAATGCTAATATAAAATTCTTACTTGGTAAAGATTTAGAGACTGTAATCTATATTCCTTGCATTTCAAAAAAAATTGGTAATAAGAACATTTTGGAATAAATTATTCTTCAGAAGGAAATCATCATTGAGGTTATTGGCATCGTTGAAAGAGCCAGTAATTAAGAAAATGTTGTATAACTCACACTATGCACACATTGCCGTGAATATATTTAAAATAATGAGTGTTGGTGGGTATGAAATTTCAGTAGGATACCTTATGTTCACTCTGGAAACGTGAACTGCAAAGAAATGAGTCCTGTGATTTTAAAAACACAAGTGAATAGATACTGGCTAATAGGACTGTTAAGGTTGTGTATCATTAGTCATATTTTTGTGTAGTTCTTCATTGGGGAACAAATTCTGAGAACGGCAATCTGGGAATCCATAAATCCTATTGAGCCTTGGTTAAGTGACATTCATTATAAAGAACACCTGGAGGGATGACTGGAGAATTGAGTCACACACAGACAGATCAGATTACCTGAGCTCTGCGTGTCTTGGTTAAGCAAGGCAGCCTGGGAAAAGAATGATCTTTCCCTGCAGACATTTCAATAGTATTATACCAGCTACAGTTAGTGGTTTAGCTAATACCGTGTTATGTTCCTCCTGCTTACGTATTTCCTCACATGTAATGTATAATATTGAGTACTTGTTGCCATTCATGGTGTTCAAGTAAATTTCACTTGTCTTACATGATATTTTAGCAGAATATTTATAATAAGTGTGCTACCTTTCAATATCATCACTTTGCATCTGAGCAAAACTATTAAAATGCCTACAGTTGGGCGGTACCTGTGGCTCAGTGAGTGGGGCGCCGGCCCCATATACCAAGGGTGGTGGGTTCAAACCCAGCCCCTGCCAAACTGCAACAAAAAAATAGCCGGGCGTTGTGGCGGGCGCCTGTAGTCCCAGCTACTCAGGAGGCTGAGGCAAGAGAATCATGTAAGCCCAAGAGCTGGAGGTTGCTGTGAGCTGTGTGATGCCATGGCACTCTACCGAGGGCGGTAAAGTGAGACTCTGTCTCCACAAAAAAAAAAAAAAAAATGCCTACAGTTAGGGCAGTGCCTGTGGCTCAAAGGGTTAGGGCGCTGGTCCCATATGCCGGAGGTGGCGGGTTCAAACCCAGCCCCAGCCAAAACCACCACCAAAAAAAAAAAAAATAATAATAATAATAAAATAAAATGCCTACAGTTAAATGAAAACTAATGAACAAAAACTCTTATCGCAAATCACAATTTTCATTATAGTTTTATAGGTGACAAAAAATATTAAAAATAATTTAAAACCCCACTTATCTCATAAAGAAAGGAGAAAAATTTCAAACTATGCCTGATCTTTTAAATACTAAGTTATTTAAATAGTAAGTAATTATTACCAGTTTCTCCACCGGGGTCTTGGAAAACTGCCACCAAATTACGAAACAAAAATATGAATGTGAAGAGCAGAACTAGAAGAGTGACCCTTATGTGGGGTGAGGTACCCTGCTAGGGCAATCAGCTTTTCAAGAGATTCCCATTACTTCCTAGGTTTGGAAATATTCAAAACTGGTTTCTTTAATTAGGAAAATAAATTGACTCAAATATGTTTTTTAATAAAGAGTTTGAATTAAATTTAGTGATCAGACAATAAATTACTATTCTTATTGAGTAAATAAAATTTTTAAGGAATGACACATTTTATTAGACATTTAATATGTGTAATTAAGTCCACTACCTTTTTAAGTATAATTTGACATGAGGTATCAAAATCTTTTTAAGATACTTTTAAGATACATACTATTTAATTCAGTAATTATACTTCTAGGAGCATATATTACAGAAAAATACAGTGCAAGTGGTCAAGTTGGGTGTACAGATTCTTGCTATGTTTTTAGAATTGTTAAAAGCTGGAAGCAGTAAAGTGTTGATAAGAGGATATTATTGGTAATATCCTGTGGATATTGGTATAATTTATGCACTGTTCATGTAAAGGTATTATACAATCATTAAAACTATTACATGTTCAAAATAAATTTATAAGTGAGGACAACAAACTACAGTTTGGTATACACAGTGCTATCCTGGTCTTATTAAAAAAATTCTGCGTTCATGCCTGCTTGCACGCAAGTGTGTTTGTGTAGAAAAATTATACATGGAATACCCGCCACCATTTTAACATTGGATACCTGTTAGTTTCAAGATTATAGGTCTTTTTTTTTCTACCTCCTCTCTGTACTTTCTAATTTTTCAATAGTGAAGTCGGAGATAGAATGAGAGGAGAGATGTGAAGTCCTTGCTGAGGTGGTGAAATCCTGTATCAGGATGTGACTGACAACGCGTCTTCTGATACCATACAGTCCTTACAATCTCAATCTATGATTCAGGGATTAGGCAAAAGAATTAAGTGTGCTGGGAGACCACGTAAGTATGTGGCTGTATTCAATGTGTATAAAAAGATAGCAAAAAAAAATCAGAATAATTGCCAGGTTTCATAACTATTTTATCATATGTATCTAACTGAGGAGATCAGAGGGCTGGTATATATTATTAAAAGAACATGTAGACAAATTCTTTTTATTAAACCTGTGGACACCCCATTGGTGTGAGCTGACTGCGTGGGGATCAGGGATCTTTCTGGACACTTCTGACCATTCGCCTTTCTTTTTCTGGGTTAACCAAGAAAGATTGTAGTTGTATGTCTTTTGGGGGTTATAGGTTGTTACCATCAGAATAAACTGCACTATAATATATAAACCATATGACAGCAAGTTATTTTTTCTCAGTTAATAAACAATGTAAGTTGTTAATTTTTGCAACTCTCATAGGAAGTAAAATGACCAGCATGCGATTTTGAATGAATGGATGGATGAGACCTTTCCAGACCCTGTTGTCTTGCAGATATTTTCCTCTGTAAATTGGCATGTACTTTTTCTTGCTCTCCTGCCCATTTCTTCTGTTTTTAAATAAGTGTCTTAACAAGTCCCTTCAAAATCCTAAGCATCAAGTGGAAGAAAGTGACATAGAAACTACTATGACACAATTTCATAAATATTTCAATAAAGACAAGGGAAAAAATGTTAGGAAGTATGGAAACGTCGGAGAGATTTAGAATAGACCTGAGAGAGGAGCTGAGATTGAGGCTGTATAGAAATTTTCTCAGATATGTAAGAGTATAGATGAAGGGTACTGGGAAAGGACACAAAGGCTATCTCAGGAAGAATGAACCCAGTGAACAAAGGGAAGAGTCCTGAGGGTGGTGGCCTTTGGGAGAATCTCAGAGACACAAAATAATAGGATGTGTAGCAGGAACTGAGCCTGTCTTTGGCCCAAGATGCAGAAAACTGGAGGTGTTTCAAATAAGCCAGAGACTTTCCACACAAGTAAATGTATGATATTCCTTTTAAATACTAACAGTGAGTGTTGTAAATTACAAAATCTTTCCTAGAAAAAAAGTTTGGTTGAAGAAAGGAGAGAGGGAAGGGACAAGATACAATCCCCTGCTCCTGATTCACACAACTGTATCAATCTGCTTCCTTACATGCTGGACAAAGATTAGGCCATTAGTAGCTAAGGGACCCTTAATGAAAACATCCCCCAAATCCAACTTGACAATAAAATTTATACTCCAAAACCAGGTCGCTTTTAAGAGTAAAAGAGAATATTATGAATAATTATGCAGTTAACAAGCATATACTAACTACCCTCACTCTACCTTGCTTGATATTCATTTTGATTGATAAAGTAGTGTTTAAAATGCAAAATATGTAGGGCAAACCTTGCTATATTTCCTCATGTGAATTAAAATAATCAAACTTATACCTTGTTTAATCAATAGAATCTATGACTAAGAACTAGGATTAGCACATACAGGATGGAGTAGGTGAGATGTAAAAAGTGTACTATTCAGAAGAAACATTGCAGAGTTGGTAAACAGACCAATCTAGATGTAAACATCATTCCCACCTTGTCCTGTGATCATTAGTTCTTTACATAACTTCTCTGAACCTCAGTTTAACTAATCTCTAAATTGGATAGTATCTTCCCCCAAAGCAATCATGAAAATCAGATAAAACAATTTATTGTCCATGGACTTATCACCATGAGAATTAAAAACTGAAAAGCAGTGCTCGCTTCGGCAGCACATATACTAAAATTGGAACGATACAGAGAAGATTAGCATGGCCCCTGTGCAAGGATGACACGCAAATTCGTGAAGCGTTCCATATTTTTAAGAAATAGACCTCCTGAACAGACCAATTTCAAGCACTGAGATCAAAGAAACAATAAAAAAGCTTCCAACTAAAAAATGCCCTGGTCCAGATGGCTTCACTCCAGAATTCTATCAAACCTTCAAGGAAGAGCTTATTCCTGTACTGCAGAAATTATTCCAAAAAACTGAGGAAGAAGGAATCTTCCCCAACACATTCTATGAAGCAAACATCACCCTGATACCAAAACCAGGAAAAGACCCAAACAAAAAGGAGAATTTCAGACCAATCTCACTCATGAATATAGATGCAAAAATTCTCAACAAAATCCTAGCCAATAGATTACAGCTTATCATCAAAAAAGTCATTCATCATGATCAAGTAGGCTTCATCCCAGGGATGCAAGTCTGGTTTAACATACGCAAGTCCATAAACGTTATCCACCATATTAACAGAGGCAAAAATAAAGATCACATGATCCTCTCAATAGATGCAGAAAAAGCATTTGATAAAATCCAGCATCCTTTCCTAATTAGAACACTGAAGAGTATAGGCATAGGTGGCACATTTCTAAAACTGATTGAAGCTATCTATGACAAACCCACAGCCAATATTTTACTGAATGGAGTAAAACTCAAAGCTTTTCCTCTTAGAACTGGAACCAGACAAGGTTGTCCTCTGTCACCTTTACTATTCAACATAGTGCTGGAAGTTCTAGCCAATACAATTAGGCAAGACAAGGAAATAAAGGGAATCCAAATGGGAGCAGAGGAGGTCAAACTCTCCCTCTTTGCTGATGACATGATCTTATACTTAGAGAACCCCAAAGACTCAACCACAAGACTCCTAGAAGTCATCAAAAAATACAGTAATATTTCAGGATGTAAAATCAATGTCCACAAGTCAGTAGCCTTTGTATACACCAATAACAGTCAAGATGAGAAGCTAATTAAGGACACAACTCCCTTCACCATAGTTTCAAAGAAAATGAAATACCTAGCAATATACCTAACGAAGGAAGTGAAGGACCTCTATAAAGAAAACTATGAACTCCTCAGAAAGGAAATAGCAGAGGATATTAACAAATGGAAGAACATACCATGCTCATGGATGGGAAGAATCAACATTGTTAAAATGTCTATACTTCCCAAAGCAACCTACCTATTCAATGCCATTCCTATCAAAGTACCTACATCGTACTTTCAAAATTTGGAAAAAATGATTCTGCGTTTTGTATGGAACCAGAAAAAACCCCATATAGCTAAGGCAGTTCTTAGTAACAAAAATAAAGCTGGGGGCATCAGCATACCAGATTTTAGTCTGTACTACAAAGCCATAGTGCTCAAGACAGCATGGTACTGGCACAAAAACAGAGACATAGACACTTGGAATCGAATTGAACACCAAGAAATGAAACTAACATCTTACAACCACCTAATCTTTGATAAACCAAACAAGAACTTACCTTGGGGGAAAGACTCCCTATTCAATAAATGGTGTTGGGAGAACTGGATGTCTACATGTAAAAGACTGAAACTGGACCCACACTTTTCCCCACTCACAAAAATTGATTCAAGATGGATAAAGGACTTAAATTTAAGGCATGAAACAATAAAAATCCTCCAAGAAAGCATAGGAAAAACACTGGAAGATATTGGCCTGGGGGAAGACTTCATGAAGAAGACTGCCATGGCAATTGCAACAACAACAAAAATAAACAAATGGGACTTCATTAAACTGAAAAGCTCTGTACAGCTAAGGACACAATAACCAAAGCAAAGAGACAACCTACACAATGGGAAAGGATATTTGCATATTTTCAATCAGACAAAAGCTTGATAACCAGGATCTATAGAGAACTCAAATTAATCCACATGAAAAAAGCCAACAATCCCCTATATCAATGGGCAAGAGACATGAATAGAACTTTCTCTAAAGACGACAGACGAATGGCTAACAAACACATGAAAAAATGTTCATCATCTCTATATATTAGAGAAATGCAAATCAAAACAACCCTGAGATATCATCTAACCCCAGTGAGAATGGCCCACATCACAAAATCTCAAAACTGCAGATGCTGGCGTGGATGTGGAGAGAAGGGAACACTTTGACACTGCTGGTGGGACTGCAAACTAGTACAACCTTTCTGGAAGGAAGTGTGGAGAAACCTCAAAGCCCTCAACCTAGACCTCCCATTTGATCCTGCAATCCCATTACTGGGCATCTACCCAGAAGGAAAAAAATCCTTTTATCATAAGGACACTTGTACTAGACTGTTTATTGCAGCTCAATTTACCATTGCCAAAATGTGGAAACAGCCTAAATGCCCACCAACCCAGGAATGGATTAACAAGCTGTGGTATATGTATACCATGGAATATTATTCAGCCATTAAAAAATATGGAGACTTTACATCCTTCGTATTAACCTGGATGGAAGTGGAAGACATTATTCTTAGTAAAGCATCACAAAAATGGAGAAGCATGAATCCTATGTACTCAATTTTGATATGAGGACAATTAATGACAATTAAGGTTATGGGGGGGGAGCAGAAAGAGGGATGGAGGGAGGAGGGTGGGGCCTTAGTGTGTGTCACACTTTATGGGGGCAGGACATGATTGCAAGAGGGACTTTACCTAACAATTGCAATCAGTGTAACTGGCTTATTGTACCCTCAATGAATCCCCAACAATAAAAAAATAAAATGAAAAAAAAAAAAAACTGAAAAGTACATCCACTGAGTATAAACATCTGAATAAATGTACAGCTAAAGATCAACTGGTTAATATTAAAGAAATCATGTGTCATATATGTGACATTTTACCAAAACCAAAAGAAATTATAACTAATTTAGCTAACAGTGGTAAACAGAAACTTAAAAGATATTCATACAACATACAAGGTTGTATACCTTTAGTGTTAATTTTGTTAGAGTGATATGATCCTAATTAGTATATAAATATCTGAAGGCTGTGATTTCAATATTTCTAATACAAATAGCTTTTTGTCTGCAAATACCATGTTTAGTTTTGCCAATATGTTGTATGTTATTTGTTCTTTCTTGCTTATCATGAAATCACCACTAACTTTATTACTCTTATATTTTTGTCATCACATCCATTGCCTTGGGCCGCTGATACAGATTTCACTGAATAAAAAAAGAAGGGTGTTTTGAGGCTGGCAGATAAAAGGCTGCATGATGGTCAATAGACATTCCGAGTTGTCTTGAACCTGGCAGCTGTTACATGTTTCTCAAAACCAATATTTCAAAACAAAGTGGAAAAATTAAGGTCCTATCACAATAAGTAAGGAATGAGAAATAAAAATAATCCTTATGATAGAGGGACGAAGGAAACAACTACACAGAAACAGAGAAAAGAAAAGAAACTTGCAGTAGTGGGAGCGCCTCTGCTGTAACAGTGTGTTCTAACTGGGAAAAAACACAGGTGAACAAAAGCTTCTTGGCTAAGGGAGCCTTGCATGTCCCACCTGGTGCGGTCTAGTTTGAGATCATTTTACAAATGGAGACAATTGAGGGCAGAAACATAACTCACAGTCTTGTCTCACTCCTCCCTCAAATTCCTGCCCACGAAGCACCAGTCACAGCTGTTTTTACCTGTTTTCTGAGTAAAAAGTAGTGTGAGACATTCTACAAAACAGTGAGAACCAGGTAAAGGGCAAGTGTGCAAACAAGCAGACCTTCTTTAACTAGGGAAAGGTCACAGGACAAGGGATGCCTTAGCCACAATTTCAACTATCACAAAAAGAGCACTCTACTTCTTTTAGTCAGAAAAAAGGAAGGGGAGGATTTCATGGAATGTTCAGTAAAGGCAATAGGAGCCTGGCACTCTGCTTTCTCATCCGCCTGAGACAAGTGGAAATTTAACTTTTTTGATTGTTCAGTAATAGTATGTGTTCCTTCACTATTGTAATTAATGTCTGACTGCCACCTGTTTCTATTGCTCCTTGGTAGCTCAGTACTTTTGCGAAATGCAGACCACAGAGTAAAGAGAGAGAAAACGTTTGAATAATGCATATTTTTTCTATTGTAAGTAGATTAACTTTATGATTTCAAATTTTACATGGTCATAATTGTGTAAACCTGAGATTAAGCTTCATTATTGATTAAGAATTTTCAAGAAAACACTGAAGGATAGTATGATGACATTAAATACACAAATTATAATACTATCGAGTAACTGTGTCAAACAGAGCAATAATCAAGTTAGAAAATAACTGAAGAAAAGTTTGTTTTTGTCCATTACAGATTGTTAGAGACACGAGTGAAGCATTTATGGGGTTGTGGCTGAGTGACACTGGAATAACTGGTTAATAATTCCTCATTAGTAGCTTCTCTTAATTCCTAATTGAATATTTTTTCTAGATATTTGTATAGATAATTATGGTGATTTAACATTTTAGATTATTAAACAAAGAATATGGCCATTGATAACATTAAGGTGAAAATTGTTCTTATTTTAGAAGTGTTCTTAGCAAAATTTAAAAAGTCAAAACATCACATTCTTCCTATTACTCACTTTTCCCTGGATCTCCTGATGCCAATCTGTTTGATGTTTCCTCAAATCTATGGTACTATTTCTCATCCTCTCTTCATTAAATACACCCAGGCACTGTCTGTCCCATGTATTGTAGACACAGAAATTAATAAGATGTGGTATTTTCTCTGAGCAAGCTAAAAATAGATAAAATTAAATACAAAAATATGTAATAATATGCAGCACACTACAGATGCTACCCTGGAGTCCAGAACCAAGGGCTATAGGGACAGAGAGGTACAGACAGTGGGGCATTAGGGGGACATTATAGAGAAGTTTTTGATCCATCTTTAGAAGGATGATGATAGTTTCTTGAGGGTGAGAAGCTGAGGAAAGGGCATTCCATTCCCAGAGCCTCTAAACTATTTATTATAGGCAAAGACTTTTAAAGGATAAACAGACTCTACTGAAATAAAAATGCATGGCTTCTATGAGAAACTCTGAACAGTTAAGTAGGACTGGAAGATAACGATTTGTAGGAGAAGTGGCATTGGCAATTTGACTGATTTTTGTTAAATACATTATAGACAGGTAACCATACCAGAAATAAGGCTATGTACATTATTGTATGTAATGCATTTAATCAGTCTAACAAAGTGGATGCTATTCTCCAAATATATATCAGAGAAGGA
Source organism: Nycticebus coucang (assembly GCF_027406575.1). Lineage (NCBI taxonomy): Eukaryota > Metazoa > Chordata > Mammalia > Primates > Lorisidae > Nycticebus > Nycticebus coucang. Next base: position 58,744,443 of record NC_069786.1, read on the forward strand.
AACTGACAAACCAAGAAGGTAAATTTGGTCAATTTCACCTAGCTCGTTTCATGCCTAGGATTCTTTTTTTTTTGTAGAGACAGAGTCTCACTTTATGGCCTTCAGTAGAGTGCCATGGCCTCACTATGCCTAGGATTCTAGATCATCAGATCCTCTAAACATACCTGCTACAATTTGAATGTGTATGTCCCTCCAGAATTCATACGTTGGAACTTAAAACTCAAGGTGACAGTATTAAAAGGTGGGTGTTTTAGGGGAAGTGATTGAGCCATGAATGCTCCATTCACCTGAAGAGGTGTCCAGTGCTGCCTGCCCCTGTTTGCCCTTCTACCTTCCGCCACCTGAGGACACAACAACACGAACCCATTGCCGTGGTGGAAGCAGACAACAAGGCTTCCCCAGACAAAGAACCCACTGGTACCTTAATCTTGGACTTCCCAGTTCCCAGAACGGTGAGAAACAAATTCCTATTGTTTACAAATTACTCAGTCTAAGGTATTTTGTTATACCATCAGGAAGAGACTAAGATAATGCCTACTTGAAAATTTAAGTGAATTAAATTCTGAAGGCCACCAAATATCTGACAAGAGTCCAAAACTTTATCCTGAGAACTTTACAAGTGACAGTAGGTTTTTAAGCTTAGGTATAACATAGATGCCCTGGGCATCAGGGAGACAAAGTTGTTGGGCCCAGATTCCACCGTGTAGAAGCCACGTGAGATGTGGCAAATTAATCTCTCTGGTCTCAGTTATCTTTTCATAAAATGGGGAAAATAAGAATATGTATTTTATGAAATTATTGTACCCATTATTTTATACAGAAAATTTACTTACAGTGATTCTTGGCTCTACTAAGTCAACAATGTAAGAAATTCATGCTTCAGAAATAGCTCTCTGTAGAGAGTGCGTTGGAGAAGGAGATTCCAATACTTTGGAGAAGGGTACAGCAGTCTTTAATCAGGGTACTTTAAAGGGGGTGGAGGAGGGGGGTAGCCTGAGAAATATTTCAGATGTAAAAACTGAAAGGATTTGGTGATCAACTTGGGAGGAGCAGAAGAGAGAAAAACAGAAAATGATACCAAGGCTCTAGTTTAGATGCCCAGGTAAAAGGATTTCTCAGTGCTTCATACTTCAACTGCTACTTCCCTGTGACTCAACTATCCCAAGACTTTCCTTCTGGCTGGCTACCAACAATGGATTCAGTGACTGTTTATGAAAGAAAAAAGTAGATGATATTCTCCAAGTATATGCCAGAAGAAGGCCAGTTCCTCCGAGCAAGCCTATCTAGGACTATCGTCCTTAATTGACCTGTTATCAAGCACCTTGGATGTGAAAATAACTGAGCAGTCATCTCTCAAGTTGGCCAACAACATGGCTTCTTGTTGGCACTAGAACTTCATAAATGTATGGTGTTGGTGGGTGGTAAAAAAAAAAAACAAAACTGATGGATAGAGCTGATCCACAATTTTAGGACGTTTTGTTTCACTTTGGACAATATTGAAATAAAGTTTTCAAATTGTGGGGAGGAGTGTTTCTTGAGAATGCATATTTTCAGATATAATTGATCACATTTGAATTTTACATAATATCCAAAGTCCATGGGATGTTATAAAACTTGTGAGTGGAAAAAATGAATTTTTGGATGATAGTTGTTACAATATCCTACTGAAGAGAACATGAAAACATATAAACAGAAAGATAAAATGAATACTCAAGTAAATTCTAGACAAGATACTTCCTGGAAATCTTTCTTAGTGCTTAAATTACATACATATAAAATATATTTCTGTCCTTGTCTAAAATACTACCATCTGTACCTCTTCTATATAATCTAAGAATTAGGAGTGCTGAATATTTTTCATGGCATATAATATATAAAGCTATTATGAGGTTTATGTTTATAATGTTACCATTTAAACTAAACTGGATTGCTTCTTTGACAAATTATTATTGTGTATACATGACTAAAGGTGACAGGAGATACACCTAAGTAAGTTCATTTTAAAGTTGTGGAATAGAGGAGGAAAGGTACTTATAAATTTTATAAGTTCTTCATACATGTAAAAGCTTCTTTATTTCATAGTCCATATATTCATTTTCAAAAAAAATTATTGAAAATATCTGAGGTTTAGAAGGTAGAAATGAACATTAGTCACGCTCTCATACAAATGTCCTGAGAGCAGCAACTGGATTGAATCCTTTTTTGCATCTTTTCCTATTGTTTTTCTAGTGCCTAATACATTACATCAGACTAGAGAGATGTGGCTCTCAATATCAAACTTCTCCTTTTCTCACAAAAACACAGCACCTTCTAGAAGGTATGGCTGCATAATTTTCAGACACGGTAGATTCATTGTTTATCAGACCAACACCTCTTCTGAGTTAGCTGAATCAAACACTGCTTCAAAAACTTTCACTGTCTGTATTAGACAAAGACTTCCTTCAGTCCCTTCTGATTCTCTGTTCAGGGGTCCTCAAACTGAGGCCCATGGGCCACATGAAGTGGTGTGATTGTATTTGTTCCCATTTTGTTTTTTACTTCAAAATAAGATATGTGCAGTGTGCATAGGAATTTGTTCATAGTGTTTTTTTTTTTTAAACTATAGTCTGGCCCTCCAACAGTCTGAGGGACAGTGAATTGGCCCCCTGTTTAAAAAGTTTGAGGACGCCTGCTCTAGTTCTTTAAATGCAACAGGAAGATACGAAAGGTAGCTCTCCACATATCTGGCTTGATAACAAACTTGCCATTACACTGTGTCCAAAACCACAGTGACTAAAACACAGGAATGCTCTGACCTCTAAAAATCATACATTTGAAGCCTTGCTTTCCTTCTGAATAAAGACCTTTATTTCTCCCGGAGAAATTTAAAGATTTTAAAATGCTTGATAATTTAAGATAAAAGTAATATATCTAAATATGCCTAAAGGGGGTTAGCACTTCAGCCACTTCACTCCATTTCATGACATAGTCCAAAGCAGATGAACAATAAACTTAGAAAAGGCCATCTAAACTATTTTTCTTGTTTCCTTTCTATTCCCATCATTTACAAAACTGAACCAGTTAATAGCTGAATTGTTTGCTATTTCTCAATCACTATTGCTAAAACCGTATTTTTAAAGTGAATGTATTATGCTATCAAAATACATGCCCATCCTTATATAAGCCTCGGCATAATTATAGTTTTGTGTAATTAGAATTTTATGTCAAAAAATTTACAGCTTCATCACCTCAAGCAATATTTTACAGCTGCCAAGAATGATTTATGCAATAATGACTTAAACTGTAAAATAGAATCCTCAAAGGAGGAGCTGAAAATAGTCCTATTGCAAATAACTAGTTTAAAAAAAATAATATTCTGGTAAACTGCAAGTCTGGGTGCAGCCAGCACAATCACACAGAGGAGCATGGGAGGAAGTGTTGCTTCCCAGTGGTGACCATGCAGCACTGTGCACTGTGTCACTGTAAACTCACTGCGTAGATCATGGACCCAAAGTGCTTAGTTAGCCTCTGGGCCACGCTGGAGAACAAGTTTCAGAAATAATGCCTGGCTAATATATTTGCTATTCTAGTAAAAGCGAATGGAAAAACTGGAAACAGAATATCTCAACTTTTGGTTAATTTGCTCATTGTACTTATTAGATCACTCTTCATATTCCTGTGAAATGGCAAAAATAAAAGAATAAGTAAAGAAGGCATTTATTGTATACAATTAAGAAATCAAGTAACTCTCAAAAGTAAACGGAGCTCAATGATAAACAATTAAAGAAATATGGAGAAATGAACCTATCAAAATATTGGAGATTTTTCACCTTGCCTGCTTTTATAAATGTAGAATGGCTGGCAGTTCTCTAAGAGGCAAGACTATCAAAGCTTTTGAACTTCAAAAGCTCTGAGTTATTTTGCAGTTGCCTTATGAATAAAACCAATACCCTCTGAAGATTCCATTAGAGGTATCCGAACTAGCAGCAAAAACAAGGTTTATTACCATCCAAGCAAACAAGTATGACTGTGTCTTTGCAATATAAAAAGGTCATTCAAATTTATATTTTTGCCTATGGAAAAAAAAAAAAAAAAGAAGACAAGGCTTGCCCCATCACCTCATATTCCCCAGGTAAATTAAAGCAAAATAGGCAGTTTGTTGTTAACTCTAAAGATATCCAAGTCTTTGAGTCACATCTGAAAATGTAGTTAATAGAAACAAAATTGTCAACAAAGGTTAAAGGTTTATACCTAAACGAGTTTGCAAATAAATATTCCTCTTCCAAATATAGGGGACTTTTGATTCAGATAACTAAGTAAATTGCTCAGATAGAAATATTTGTTAGTACATTAGTCAATGTACTAACATCTTCAGTGCAGAAAGTTTAACAATAATGATTATGATTCCATATTAAATTGATTTTTAAAGGTGTTTTGCCATCATTTTATATACTCACATTGTACAAGTTTCAAAACATCGCCACTGTACTCTCAGTATAATAGATAACAACTTCTATTTGAAAACATTCTGAGAAATATATTTAGTATCTAAGTTATTTAGGCAGTCCAGATTAAATTTATACTTAAACACTGTAAGTTGCAAAAAAAGGTGAAATGTTCTAGAAAACAAAATGAACAAAGATGGACCAACAATTCCTGAAGTAACCACAATATAGATTGTGTTGACATTATAACAAATATTCAGATAAGAAAAAATGTCAGACATTCAAATTGTTCCAAAAGTCCAGATTGTTGACATCAAATACACAGAAGAGAGAAGTTGCATTTGAGTAGTGAGAGTCTCGGTCCAATAAATATTTCCAAGACAGCAGAGCAATTAGGCTATTTCTAGTATGCCAACTCAACTGATTGAAAAGCGGGGGGAAGAATGTGAAGAACTTTAAAAACAATCTCTGTGTTATTTGATAATCATATAGTTTCTTTCATTCCAGATTAATAAAAAATTATACAAACCTACTTTTCCAGTAATGCTTTGTTATACATACTCAACTCAGGTTCCAAATTAAGTAAAATCCAGTAATTAAGAATTACACGTTTTTATCACGAAATGTTTAATTATAAGAAAATAAGAGTAAGCATTAAACCTTTCCCCTGCTGTATTTATTTCTCTATTTATTTCTCACCAAATGATAAGTCATTATATGATATAGGCCATAGCATATCACATATTTTCCAAAAACTTAAAGGTTTTCTAAAAATCCGAAAAAGTACCACTCTGCCTCACTAATTTCTGTTAAAGAGAATAAAAATAAATACATGTTGATGTAATATAAACAAAATTAATTATAACATTAATTTTAAAAATAATTTTACCTTTAAGTGCTAAATTGTCAAATAGCATTAAATGTGCACATGTGAGAATGTATACACCTTAAAATGGGTATATCTGAGTATTCGTCCACATGGGTTCATACACATACATTCCATGTATTTAAGGCATGCAGGTCCATTAAATTTATATATTTTTGGAGAACCATTATAAGTCTATTATTGTTTTTATAGCAATAAAACACACCTTGAAGAAGAAGGTGTGTCCTTGAAATTAAGGTATGACTATAAGTTTTAAATGCTAGTTTTGCTATACCTTTATAAATGAATACTAAACTCCACAGTGTCATGGTTCCTTTTCTACACTTCTTATTTTAGGACACAACTTAAATACATGAACAATCTTTGTTATTTGAACATACATAGTTTAACTGGACTAATTTTAGAAGTTCCTATTTACCATCCTTAATCTTACCATAAAAAGGAGCAAAAGAAACAAGAGAATTTTTGCCTATCAAATAAAACTAAAGCCAATAAACACCTATAATAGTTTTGGTTTCAGGTATATAGTTTTCAATAAGACTTTGCTTTGTGTTTTCAAGTTCAAGCAAATGCAACTTTGTATTTCTCTCCTAACAAATACGTATCAACATAAGCAGTAAATTAGTAGTCTTTAAATGATCTCTTAGAGAGAAGAGTGTGTAAGAGTGACGTACAGCATTTTGTCCTGAGTGATAATAAGTTACTGTACTTCTGAAGAATTCAAGAAGAGTATCCTTATTCAAAGAAGAAGTTGTTTCTACTATACCACAAATAAAAATATCTATAATCCTTGGGTACCAAAAAAATAAAAACAAAGCATATTTCTATAACTAAATACTTGGAGAGTCTCTGTCTATGAACTTTAAATAATCAAAATTTCTTTTCAATGGACTAAAAAATCCTGAAATAGATAAACTTTACCATTTTTGTGGTAGTAGGTGACCTCCACTTTCCTCTCTTCTGACCCCAGCAATGCCTGGGCAATTTGGGCAATATCATGTCTCTTGGTCTCAGGCCCGTGGAGAAAGTCACAGGTGCATGGCTTCTGCATGACATCTGGCCTGGAGAAACCAGTCATCTCACAGAACCCATCATTGCAATAGATGATGGCACAGTTCTGCACTCTGGCATTTGCAATGATAAATTTTTTGTCTGTAATAAGAAGAAAGGAAGGCATCTTTTGAAAAGCTTCCATACTATTCTGGTTAAGAATTCTGAAGCAATTTGTTGCATAAGAAGTGTGAAGTGTAGGTGCTTCCCCAAATTACTAATTGCCCTGGCTTTTATGAGAAAAAGGAAATACAAACCCCCCACAAACTTTAAATATGAGCTTAACAGTTCTAAGTAACTTTAACAAAAAGTACTAAGATACCACTCTTCACATTGCAAGAATATAATTTCTCAAATAGTCTAGTTTTCAATCACTGCAACTCCCACGGGTCCCAGTGGACACTCAGATAAGCAGCTGGCCCATTGATATTTCCAGAATGCCACTTAATTTTAACGTAAATGATACAAAATCAAAACAATGAAACAGCCTTTAGTTTGTCAGATTCCTTACTTCAACCTTCGCCCTTAGAATACAACTTTCTCAAAGTAGTTATTATTTGGCTGTTCTAAATCATATTACATCATGTTTTTTAAAAAAGACAACTAACTTTAACAATGAAACTACTTTCCATTCATTAGCAGTTCAACAATGCAAAGGTCACCTTTCCAGAATATATGTTTATCAAAAGAAAACTATTTATACACGAACACTCACACACAGAGTAAATATCATGTTAAAACCTTTTCACTTTTACTTTGGGAGAAACTTGAATTTTTGTAGATGAGTTAATATAAAGAGCTTATCAATTTTGATAAAAGACTATATTTACTACTTCTAGAAAAAATATGAAGCAGAATACACAAGTTTATTTTGCACACCAGGTACAAGACATTCACATCACTAAGGGCAGTGCTGAAACAATGGCAAAACACATGACATAAACGTGTTAACATTGTTCCAGAAAAGATGAAATATTAATTAACAAGTATATGAATTTAAATTAATATATTTATTTAACAACAATTCAGTCCTCGTATTTAGTACACATGAGAACATCAAATTTCCCTGCCTTCAGTACATGTGGGATTTGCTCATTACACTTCAGTTTTCAAATTTCTATATGGAAAAATTAAGGAGATAATCAAAGGACAGAAATATTCTTTTGAATAATGAGCCATTTTCACTGGGAACCAGCACAGATGATATACTGCATTCCCAAATTAATCTTGCTTGGGATATATTTGCATTGATTCAATACAAAGTTTAGCTTCAATAAACTAACAGCAAGGAAGCATCTCCTTCACGCCACAGCCCAGCAATTTAACCAAGGTAAAATACAGTCTGCATGGCTGTGTACATCGCTACTACCATTTACATTTTCTTGATGGAATAGGTTTGGTCTGCTCTGCTCCCGACTTTCAAAAAGTCTACGGTAAAACAGCCTCAAAATGTAAAGCCAGGTTATACTAGCACGTTCCCTTTAAGATAGTAGAATAGTAGGACATTAAGTAGCAAGGCAGATAATGGAGCAGTGGGAGAGGAGGATCAAATTGCCTCCTATAATGGAAACCATAATCTAAAATGTAAATCAAAATTAGTATCGGAAGGCGAACACTGCCGCTGCCATTGGCACCTCCTGGCTGGGTTCACAGCCTCCTAACTTGACCAGCCCGGAGTTGCCGGTCTCCCCAGCCTGTCAGCGGAAGACGCCAAGCGCTCTACTGAAGCAGAAAGCGAGGGAGAGAAAAAAGAACAAATGAACTTACTTTGCCCTTCGAATTTCCGTATGATAGTCCCCAGAAACGTATTCTGTGGTGCCACATGCCCCCTGCGCACAGGCATGGTGACCCGGTCTTCTGAGGAGCGCTCCCCGAGCTCCGGAGTTCTCCCGGGATCGCTCCTCCGCTAGAGCCCAGGCCCGCGCGCGAGCCGCTCTCTGTGGCAGAGCATCCTCTTTGGAAACCAGGATCCTCTTCCCATTAGCACCACTTCTAGACACCCGCTGTCCCCCGCGGAGCCTAGTCCCTTCCCCTCACCTCCCGGAGGGGCCTCCGCTGGACTGCCGCGGGCGCGAGGGTTTGGGGGTGGGGAGAGGGAAGAAGGCGGGGTGAGGGGAGGTGGCGGGAGAGGGAAGCGGGCGGGCGCGGAGGGGGTGGGGCGGGAAGGGGGCGGGGAGTCACAAGGCCGATCGATCTGTTTCTCTTCTCCCAAACAGCGCCAATTTCCCAGTGCAAATGGGCTTAACCTGGCAGTTGCCCAGAGCCGCGAGGAGGGCTGGGGGTGGGGTGGGGGACTGAGGGGGATGGAAGACTTCTGCGGCTTTTGTAGAAAGGGGAGAAAGAAAAGGAGCCTGGGGTTGGGGGGCGGGGTGACGTTTCTATCCCCGCCCTATCCCCCTACACACACACACGCGCGCGCACACGCGGGCACACGCACAAACACACACTCCCTTTATCCCGGGAGCCTGGGCCCCGCCACAGCTCGGCTTACTCAAGCGTGCCTTAGCGGAAGCTAGCCAAGAAATCTCCAAAACTGAGTGACACACAGCTACGCTGGGAAAATGATCTCCACAGCCACCAGCCACAGGGCTCGGTCCCTGAGCTCCTCACGCTGCAGTAGCTGAAGCAACCTTAGCTGCAAAGGAAAGACAGGTGGGAAAACAGTCCCTCAGAAGGAATATTTGGAAGCTCTGTTGGCGCTCAGGAGGTTGAAGATCGAGGATGAGCCACTTAAGGAGTGGAGTTTAGCCTCAGAGCGCAGCTCGGATCCCTGGGCTGAGCGAGGGTGGGCGCCGAAGCCCGAACTCAACTGGCACGCGGGTCCCTGAGCCGCGCTGAGCGGCGCCCGGGAAGAGCCAAGCGGCCGGCGCGCGCGGGGGATCACGCCCAGATCCACCGCTCGAGCCCCCGTGGGGCTGCAGTGCTGGGGAGTGATCGGGTATCCAGCTTCTAGAGGCTGCGAGGAAGACGGGAAAGCCAGAAGATGAGAAGACTGTGCGAGTCACTTGCACAAAACAAGGAAAGAGTTTGAAATGGGCGAGGCTGGGCGCCAGGGGGAAGGAACAAAAGGTGGGTGGAGCTAAGAGTTGTCAGCCTTCGTGTGACCTCCCGTGCGGCTCATTCCTGAACCCGCTGACCACATCATTCTGTTCCCCTGTATCGTTTATAAGAGATCCTCTGGTTTAGGGTAGAAAGGGTGCAGGGGTCCTCTTCGTTTTTGGTTCTCAGAGGCTGCCAACGTGGGAATCTCCAGGTATACACACACTTTTCTGTCGAAATTGTCTTTCTGGAGACTTAGGAAAACAAACGTGACAAGCCATGCAAGGAAAACGTGTTTTCAAAGTTGTTTTTCTAGTTTTTCTTGCTCATTTTCCGCTTGTTGTCTCCGCTTTTAACCCTCCCCGTGCCCTTGTTCTAAATGGAATTTGCCACCACTTCAGCTTACAGAAGTAGAACAGGACAAATCTCACTAAGCGTCCAGAGACCCCCAACAAAACCTGTCATCGCATGATACAATTTTGGGTGTACCTACAGCCCGTTAACCTGCTTCACTGGTGCCTTGAGTCGGAAGAGTTTACATTTGCTCAGTTGTAGCTTTAAATCTGAAGTGAAATAATGAGGGTAGAACCAAGAAGGGCTGAGAAGTAGGATTCATTTAGGAAAATGAATCATGTGGATTGTAATAAATAATAAGGAAAAACATACAACTTTTATTTTATGTTCCCAAAATGTAAATAAAAAATTTTAAAAATCCAACCAAAAACAAAGACCTAAGCAATTCTTACTTTTTTTCTATCAAAATCATGCAAGTGAATCAAATGGAAGACATTGCCTTGGAATGTGGAATTTTACAATTAGTTTTACTAAGAGGGACTTTACCTAACAATTGCAATCAGTGTAACTGGCTTATTGTACCCTCAATGAATCCCCAACAATAAAAAAAAAAAAAAGAAGCAATCTATGACAATGCTTAGGCTCTTATGGTAACCTGAGGTTTCCTGAGTCCGTACAGTTGCTTCTGTCATAATATAAAAAGGCAAAATTCTCCAAAGTGCGGCTTAATTTTTTTCTCTTTCTTTCTTTTTTTTTTTTTCTTTATAGGTAAATCGTTGTGTAATTCTGTTCTCTAAAGGCAGCTTGGTTTGCAAGACGAGAGTTCCTCTCCCAGGTGCTGAATATGTAGAGCTATCCATGGTTCTGACTCAGCTCTGCCTTTAGCAAATGCTCTCTGCCTATAACCAACCACAGACAATAGAACTGCAAACTCAGGCAAATGGCCCTAGTATGTCCACATCCACCACTCTTTATTGAATGCCCACAGAAACACACAGTGCTACTTGCACCTCATTTCTATGACACTTTTCTTCTTAATGAGACCCAAGTTCATTTTTCTTCCAAGTGCAACAAAAACTACAAAGAAAACTGAACAAATTGCATAGCGTGTGTATTTTTAATTAAAGTTTCAAGTATAAAGTAATTTTTATTTCACAGCATAATAATAAAACAGTAGGTTATAGCTAATACTTTTTTTTTAAATCACATATAAACAGTGAATTAATATTACCTTAAGGTAGTAGGCACTTCCAAATACAGTTTGAAACACAAAGTTTATGTTCATAGGACAAGATCTATTGATATACAGAAGGAAAATGTGAGCCTGGAAACCCTTGAATTCCACTTTCTTCAAGAGGGAAAGATATTTTCCCATCCCTGAAGTATCTTCTCTTTCTCTACAACTTTCAGAGTGGTTTCTATTTGCTTGGGTTAGTTAATTAAACATGAACTGGCTAAAGTTCCATTGTCCATGTTATGTATGAGTAAGTTCTGAGAAGTTCACATTTTTTCCAAATTCATTTAGCTCTAAGATTTGTTCTACCGAGGATTCAGTGTAAAATCATGGGACATTTTGTAACCTATATATTGCAAACGATTGATCTGAGAAGAAGATTAAAGGTATCCTGTTTCTAGATCACCCTAGTAATTGTGTTCATGTATTATACATTGAAACAGTGGAGACAAGTACATTAATTTATGTTCAGCCAATAATAGAATAAAATCACAGGATTGTAATCATGGCTACTTTCTGACTGGAAAATTATTCTTCTCCCCATCCTCACCCTCTACAAAAGCTAACTTGATCTTTTCTCTTGAGACCAGGTTTAATAAGTTGTTAGTATTTTTGGAACTTTTTGGAAGTCCAAATATTGAACAAAGCCCATATGTTCAACTGTTGAAATCCTGCGCAGCTTAATACTCAATGTAATCTGCATATAGACAAGGATAAAAAACAGATTGATACATTCCTAAAAGTACTAAATTATCCATATTACCTTAAATTAAGTCACATAGTATTTAGATACGTTAAATCTGTTAAATAATGCCTACCACATAATGAATTTTACACATATATTATTCTGCATACAATTCACAGAATTTCTGGAATGCAACTTAAGAAACTGGCATTAGATATCATTCGAGCATCATATATTATTGCTTGAATCTTTAAGGCAACAGTACCAACCATCACTGTGAGATATTTAGGTGACATTAATGAATTTATAGAGAATAGAAAGTTTTAAAGATTAAATTAAAATGTGTATTGTTTTCTTCACATTTTTGAAATAATATGGAATATAAATCAATAAAATTGAAGTTTTCCCCAATTTAACAAAACTAGTTAAAGAATGGAGGACCACAGTGCAGCATTTTAATGGCTATTTTAGTGAAGTCTTCTATGGGGATCCTGGACATTATCCTATTAAATGGGTCACATTTACCTGAAGAAACATCTCACCTTACAGTTACAAGCCACACAGATTCTGGTTCATATTATTGTGTGCAATTCTAGAATTTCACAAGAGGCAGAAATTTGGAAGTGATCTATTAAAACAATAATATTTATGTATATTCTGGAAAAATGGAAAGTACAGGGAAATAACTGGATTCTAACATGAAATTGCCATCTGAAGAAGAAAATAATGAAAATAGTTAAGATATTTTGTTCATAGCTTTCTTTCTAAAATCAATATAATAATCTCCAACTTCAGTGTTGTGTGAAGAATAAGTATGAAAACAAATATATAGTGCTTAGCACAAAATCATATATAGTGATTATTTAAATAAACTCTTGACCTACAGCCTAAACACTCTACATTTTAAAAATCAGTAAATTAGGCTCCGTGACTGTGGCTCAGTGAATAGGGCACCTGCCACATACACCAATGCTGGCAGGTTCGAGGCTGGCCTAGGCCTGATAAACAACAATGACAACTGCAGCCAAAAAATATCCGGGCATTGTGGTGGGCACCTGTAGTCCCAGCTACTCAGGAGGTAGAGGCGAGAGAATAATTTCAGCCCAAGAGTTTGAGGTTCCTGTGAGCTGTGACACCACGGCACTCTGTCAAGGGTGACAGTGAGACTCTGTCTCAAAAAAAAAAAAAAATCAGTAAATTAGTAATTTTAACATCTAAGATTTAACTAATTCAGACTAAGGTTATGCTATTGGGGTGTGTGTGTACGTGTGTGTGTATTTGGGGAATGAGAAGGAAGGTATAGAATGGAGTAGGTGAATCCTGTTAATTCATGTCATTTATAATAATACTAGTGACTGCTTTTAAAATATTAACATAATCATATATGGTTGGAAAATTGAATAATCCTTTATAAAATTTAGACACTTTGTGATAATGTCCTTTATTTGTTACTTTTAATACATGGTTATTGTTTACTTTACCTCAGGTACCTTCATGATAATATAGGGTTATTTTTTATCCAAGTGATTAATACTTAGCTAATTTTACTGATGATATGTAAATCTTACTATAAGAATAAAGTCTTCTCTGTGAAAAATTAAGTGTTCTCAGTCCCTTCCCTAAAGTATACCTATTCCTGTAGAAAACAATCTGGTCACATGTGTATTATTAATATTATTCATTACTAATGGACATATGCGATAGGTAGTGACCTAACTAAACTATTTCAATCAATTTTTTTTTTTTATTGTTGGGGATTCATTGAGGGTACAATAAGCCAGGTTACACTGATTGCAATTGTTAGGTAAAGTCCTTCTTGCAATCATGTCTTGCCCCATAAAGTGTGACACACACCAAGGCCCCACCCCCCTCCCTCTGTCCCTCTTTCTTCTCCCCCCCCCATAAACTTAATTGTCATTAATTGTCCTCATATAAAAATTGAGTACATAGGATTCATGCTTCTTCATTCTTGTGATGCTTTAGTAAGAATAATGTCTTGCACTTCCATCCAGGTTAATACAAAGGATGTAAAGTCTCCATTTTTTTAATGGCTGAATAGTATTCCATGGTATACATATACCACAGCTTGTTAATCCATTCCTGGGTTGGTGGGCATTTAGGCTGTTTCCACATTTTGGCGATTGTAAATTGAGCTGCAATGAACAGTCTAGTACAAGTGTCCTTATGATAAAAGGATTTTTTTCCTTCTGGGTAGATGCCCAGTAATGGGATTGCAGGATCAAATGGGAAGTCTAGGTTGAGTGCTTTGAGGTTTCTCCATGCTTCCTTCCAAAAAGGTTGTATTAGTTTGCAGTCCCACCAGCAGTGTAAAAGTGTTCCCTTCTCTCCACATCCACACCAGCATCTACAGTTTTGAGATTTTGAGATGTGGGCCATTCTCACTGGGGTTACATGATATCTCAGGGTTGTTTTGATTTGCATTTCTCTAATATATAGAGATGATGAACATTTTTTCATGTGTTTGTTAGCCATTCATCTGTCATCTTTAGAGAAGGTTCTATTCATGTCTCTTGCCCATTGATATATAGGATTGTTGGCTTTTTTCATGTGGATTAATTTGAGTTCTCTATAGATTCTAGTTATCAAGCTTTTGTCTGATTGAAAATATGCAAATATTCTTTCCCGTTGTGTAGGTTGTCTCTTTGCTTTGGTCATTGTCTCCTTAGCTGTACAGAAGATTTTCAGTTTAATGAAGTCCCATTTGTTTGTTTTTGTTGTTGTTGCAATTGCCATGGCAGTCTTCTTCATGAAGTCTTTCCCCAGGCCAATATCTTCCAGGGCTTTTCCTAAGCTTTCTTGGAGGATTTTTATTGTTTCATGCCTTAAATTTAAGTCCTTTATCCATCTAGAATCAATTTTTGTGAGTGGTGAAAGGTGTGGGTCCAGTTTCAGTCTTTTACATGTAGACATCCAGTTCTCCCAACACCATTTGTTGAATAGAGAGTCTTTCCCCAAGGTATGTTCTTGTTTGGTTTATCGAAGATTAGGTGGTTGTAAGATGTTAGTTTCATTTCTTGGTTTTCAATTCGATTCCAAGTGTCTATGTCTCTGTTTTCGTGCCAGTACCATGCTGTCTTGACCACTATGGCTTTGTAGTACAGACTAAAATCTGGTATGCTGATGCCCCCAGCTTTATTTTTGTTACAGAGAACTGCCTTAGCTATACGGGGTTTTTTCCGGTTCCATACAAAACGCAGAATCATTTTTCCAAATCTTGAAAGTACGATGTTGGTATTTTGATAGGAATGGCATTGAATAGGTAGATTGCTTTGGGAAGTAAAGTGTTATAGACATTTTAACAATATTGATTCTTCCCATCCATGAGCATGGTATGTTCTTCCATTTGTTAATATCCTCTGCTATTTCCTTTCTGAGGATTTCATAGTTTTCTGTATAGAGGTCCTTCAAATCCTTCCTTAGATATATTCATAGGTATTTCATTTTCTTTGAGACTATAGTGAAGGGAGTTGTGTCCTTAAATAGCTTCTCATCTTGACTGTTATTGGTGTATACAAAGGCTACTGACTTGTGGACATTGATTTTACATCCTGAAACATTACTGTATTTTTTCATGACTTCTAGGAGTCTTGTGGTTGAGTCTTTGGGGTTCTCTAAGTATAAGATCATGTCATCAGCAAAGAGGCAGAGTTTGACCTCCTCTGCTACCATTTGGATTCCCTTTATTTCCTTGTCTTGCCTAATTGTATTGGCTAGAACTTCCAGCACTACATTGAATAGTAAAGGTGACAGAGGACAACCTTGTCTGGTTCCAGTTCTAAGAGGAAAAGCTTTGAGTTTTACTCCATTCAGTAAAATATTGGCTGTGGGTTTGTCATAGAAAGCTTCAATCAGTTTTAGCAATGTACTACCTATGGCTATACTCTTCAGTGTTTTAATTAGAAAAGGATGCTGGATTTTATCAAATGCTTTTTCTGCATCTATTGAGAGGATCATGTGATCTTTATTTTTGCCTCTGTTAATATGGTGGATAACATTTACGGACCTGCAAATGTTAAACCAGCCTTGCATCCCTGGGATGAAGCCTGCTTGATCATGATGAATGACTTTTTTGATGATAAGCTGTAATCTATTGGCTAGGATTCTGTTGAGGATTTTTGCATCTATATTCAGGAGTGAGATTGGTCTGAAATTCTCCTTTTTGTTTGGGTCTTTTCCTGGTTTTGGTATCAGGGTGATGTTTGCTTCATAGAATGTGTTGGGGAAGATTCCTTCTTCCTCAATTTTTTGGAATAATTTCTGCAGTACAGGAATAAGCTCTTCCTTGAAGGTTTGATAGAATTCTGGAGTGAAGCCATCTGGACCAGGGCATTTTTTGGTTGGAAGATTTTTTATTGTTTCTTTGATCTCAGGGCTTGAAATTGGTCTGTTCAGGAGCTCTATTTCTTCCTGGCTGAGTCTAGGGAGAGGTTGTGATTCCAAATATTGATCCATTTCTTTCACATTGTCAAATATCTGGGCATAGAGTTTCTGGTAGTATTCAGAGATGATCTCTTGTATCTCTGTGGGATCAGTTGTTATTTCCCCTTTATCATTTCTGATTGAGGTTACTATAGATTTTACTTTTCTATTCCTCGTTAGTCTGGCCAATGGTTTATCTATTTTATTTATTTTTTCAAAAAACCAACTCCTTGTTTCATTAATTTTCTGAATTATTCTTTTGTTTTCAATTTCATTGATCTCTGATTTGATTTTGGATATTTCTTTTCTTCTACTGAGTTTAGGCTTAGATTGTTCTTCTTTCTCCAATTCCATAAGATCTCTTGTGAGATTGTTGATGTGCTCTCTTTCTGTTTATCGAATGTACGCATCTAAAGCGATGAATTTTCCTCTCAAAACTGCTTTTGCAGTATCCCACAGGTTTTGGTAGCTTGTGTCTTCATTGTTGTTATGCTCAAGGAAGTTCATGATTTCCTGTTTTATTTCTTCCTGCACCCATCTGTTATTCAACAGAAGATTGTTTAATTTCCATGTCATTGGGTGTGGTCGAGCATTTTTGTTAGAGTTGAGTTCCACCTTTAGTGCCTTATGGTCTGAGAAGATACAAGGTAAAATTTCAATTTTTTGATTCTGTTGATATTTGTTTTGTGTCCCAGGATATGATCAATTTTGGAGAATGTTCCATGGGGTGATCAGAAGAATGTATATTCTTTATCTTTGGGGTGGAGTGTTGTATATGCGTCTGTCAAGCACAGTTGTTCTAGGGTCTCATTTAAATCTCTTATATCTTTGTTTAATTTCTGTTTAGAGGATCTGTCCAGCTCTGTAAGAGGAGTGTTAAAGTCCCCTGTTATTATGGTATTATCAGATATCATATTGCTCAGACTCAGTAAGGTCTGTTTCAAGAATCTGGGAGCATTTAAATTGGGTGCATAGATATTTAGAATTGAAATGTCTTCCTGTTGTATTTTTCCCTTGACCAATATAAAGTGACCATCTTTGTCTTTTTTGACTTTAGTTGCTTTAAATCCACATGTATCTGAAAAGAACATTGCAACTCCTCTTTTCTTCTGAATGCCATTTGCCTGAAAAATTGTCTTCCAACACTTGACTCGGAGCTTTAATTTGTCTTTTGAAGCCATGTGTGTCTTGCAGACAGCAAATAGATGGCTTGTGTTTTTTAATCCAGTCAACCAGTCTATGTCTCTTCAGTGGGGAATTCAAGCCCTTAACATTTATTGAGATAATTGATAAGTGTGGTAGTATTCTATTCGTCTTATTTGGTGAGAGTCCATTGCTTAGTTTTATCTTTTGCATCAGTGTGGAGGTTAGGTACTGTCCTTTAATTTCTGAGTTCTTACTTTGCTGCTGATCCATTGTGGTGGTCAGTGTGCAGAACAGGTTGAAGTATTTCCTGTAGAGCTGGTCTTGTTGTGGCGAATTTCCTCAATGTTTGTATATCCATAAATGATTTGATTTTCCATCAAGTTTTAAGCTTAGCTTAGCAGGGTACAGAATTCTGGGCTGGAAATTATTCTGTTTAAGTAGATTAAAGGTAGATGACCAGTGTCTTCTTGCTTGGAAAGTTTCATTAGAGAAGTCTGCGGTCACTCTGATGGATTTGCCCCTGTAGGTCAACTGGCGCTTACTCCTGGCAACTTGCAGAATCTTTTCTTTTGTCTTGACTTTGGACAGGTTCATCACAATGTGTCTTGGAGAAGCTCGGTTAGAGTTGAGGCGACCTGGGGTCCGATATCCCTTTGAAAGCAGTGTGTCAGAATCTTTGGTGATATTTGGGAAATTTTCATTTATAATATTCTCTAGTATGGCTTCCATTCCTCTGGGGCATTCTTCTTCCCCTTCTGGAATTCCTATAACTCGTATGTTGGAACGCTTCATAAAGTCCCATAATTCTGACAGTGAACGTTCTGCTTTCTCTCTCTTCTTTTCTGCCTCCTTTACTATCTGAGTTATCTCAAGAACTTTGTCTTCGACCTCTGAAATTCTTTCTTCTGCACGGTCTAACCTGTTGCTGATACTTTCCATTGCATCTTTAAGTTCCCTAATTGACTGTTTCAGTTCCTTCAACTCTGCTATATCCTTTTTATATTCTTCATATCGTTCATCTCTTATTTGATTCTGTTTTTGGATTTCCTTTTGGTTATTTTCCACTTTATTAGCTGTTTCCTCTCAAATGATTGTTTCCATCATTTCTTTCATTGTTTTCAACATGTGTATTCTAAATTCCCTTTCTGTCATTCCTAACATTTCTTCATAGGTGGAATCATCTGCAGTAGCTACTTCATGGTCCCTTGGCGGGGTTGTTCTGGACTGGTTCTTCATGTTGCCTGGAGTTTTCTGCTGATTCTTCATCATGAGTGATTTCTTTTATCTGTTTCATTGCCCTTATTTTCCTTTCACTTCCTCTTGCTCTTTAAGTTCTCGTGCCTGTGGACTAAGGGTTACAGGACCAGAGGGGTGAGAAGGTTGAAGAGCAAAAAAGGGATGAAAGAAGGAGGACCGAGTGATAAGAAATAAAAAGAAAAATAGAGAAAGGAGAGGGGGTGGGTAAAAGGAATATTGACCTAAAGAAGAGAGGCACTGAAAGAGGGAGACAGCAATATAGGTGTACAGTAGGGTACTTTGACACAACCTTAAAAAAAACCCACCTTCTGGGGGTGCCCAATTGGGTGGTTCCCTTGAGGTCAGCAGCTCTTTGCTAACCTGATCAGACACAGTACCCCACCTACACCCAGCAGAGAGGAAAGGCAAAAATGCTATAAATCAAACCAAAACAAGCAAACAGAAAATTTTATGGGATAAAATTGGGTGAAAAACCAAATAATAGCAGTAGAGACAGTAGCAAAAATGAAGTTCTAATTATTAAAAAAGGTAACAATGGGAAATTATAATTCAACTAGAAAAATTGAGAAAGAAAAAAGATCTGTATGGAAAAGGTTGAAATTATAAAAGAAAACAGCATCAACAACATCAAAATAAAAAACAAACAAACAAACAAAAAAAAAAAACAACACAACCAAAAACAAAGCAGTATGTATATGTTGTTGAATATTGTCTGGGGAACACGTGGTCTTCTGGGGTATGAGATGTTAATCACAGTTCTGATACGACTGGAGGCTGCTGCTTTCTCAAACCCCAGCAGGTAGACACCCTAAATCTCTCTTCAGCCCACTTAAAAGGCACTTTGAAGTTGTAAACTTGCTGAGCAGAAGCCTTCCCAGGAAAATGCTTGTCACTAGAATCAATGCTGAAGTGGCTATCCACTTACCCAGTGTGACAAAACCGGTCTCACTCTGCCCCTGAGGGTTAGGACTGCAAGGCGGCTCAGACCCCACCCTTAGGCTACTCGGTGCTGGGTTACCAGCTCCCACCCCATTCTGGCTCTGGTACCCTGAGGGTGGAGCTTGCTGGGGCAGATCTCTCACAATGGCTCCCTGTGGCCCACAGCCAAACACTATTAGCTCCATCTGGCTCAGCGGCTCAGACTGGGGCCCTAGACAACTGCCAAAGTTCTCCGCATTCCCACTCAGGCTCTCCCCAAGGCAGTTCAACTGAGTGCCAAGTCCAAAGACACCAAAACAGTTCACAGGTAAAGCCTTTCTGGTTTGCAGTCTCACTGCTACTGAACTTAACAGTTGCAGGCAGGTTTAGACCGATTGAACACACGTGACCACTTGCCGGTTTTCCACTGTTTTAGTCCTCCTCTTGGGGTCCAGAAGTCTCTCGCTGACTCCCTGTATCCTCACAGGGGTGATGATAGGCAGATCCCACCAGCCAGAGATGCCTGGAGTCCTATCTCCCTGGACTCACGGTGCCCAGATGGAAGGAAGCTGTTACTCGGCTGCCATCTTGCTCTCCTGTATATACTACACTCAAAGTCTCCATCTTTTTTAAGGCTGCATAATATTCCAAGGTGTACCACAATTTATTAATACATTCATGGGTCGATGGGCACTTGGGCTTCTTCCATGACTTGGCAATTATGAATTGTGTTTCAATAAACATTCTGGTGCAAATATCTTTGTTATAATGTGATTTTTGGTCCTCTGGATATATACCTAATGGAGGAATTGAAGGATCGAATGGCAGGTCTATTTTTAGATCCCTAAGTGATCTCTGAACATCTTTCTGATGTTTGCATTCCCATCAGCAGTGCAGAAGTGTTCCCTTTTCTGCACATCCAGGCCAACATCTATGGTTTTGGAATTTTGTGATGTTGGCTAATCTTACTGGAGTTAGATGATATGTCAAAGTGGTTTTGATTTGCATTTCTCTGATGATTAAGGATGATTAGCATTTTTTTTCATATGTCTGTAGGGCATATGCCTATCTTCTTCAAAGCGGTTCCTCTTCAAGTCCATTGCCCAAACTGAGATGGGATCATTTGTTCTTTTCTTGTTAATACATTTGCATTCTCTGTGGATTCTGGTTATTAAACCTTTATCAGAGACATAACATGCAAATATCTTCTCCCATTCGGAGGGCTGTCTGCTTGCTTTACTTACTGTGTTCTTGGCTGTGCAGAAGCTTTTTAGTTTGATCAGGTCCCAGTAGTGTATTTTTGGTGTTACTTTAATTGCCCTTGGAGTCCTCCTCGTAAAATATTTTCCCAGGCTGATTTCTTCAAGTGTTTTCCCTGTACTTTCTTCCAGTATTTTTATACTTTCATGTCTTAAGTTTAAATCTTTAATCCAGTGAGAGTCTATCTTAGTTAATGGTGAGAGGTGTGGGTCCAGTTTCAGTCTTCTATGGGTCACCTGCCAGTTCACCCAGAACCATTCGTTAAATAGAGAGTCTTTTTCCCATTGAATGTTTTTAATTGGCTTATCAAAGATCAAATGGTAAGTAGCTGGGTTCATCTCTTGGTTCTTTTTTTTTTTTTTTTTTTTAATTTTTTTATTGAATCATAAGTGTATACAATGATATGATTATGGGGCATCATACACTCACTTCATAAACCATTTGACACATTTTTATCCCAGTGGTTAACATAGCCTTTCCGGCGTTATCTCAGTTACTGTGCCAAAACATTTATATTCTACATTTACCAAGTTTCGCAAATACCCCTGTAATATGCACCACAGGTGTGATCCCACCGATTCCCCTCCCTCTACCCACCCCCCCCTTTCCCACTTCCCCCTATTGTTAAGTTGTATTAGGGTTATAGCTTTCATGTGAGAGTCCCAAATTAGTTTCATAGTAGGGCTGTGTACATTGGATATTTTTTCTTCCATTCTTGGGATACTTTACTAAGAAGAATATGTTCCAGCTCCATCCATGTAAACATGAAAGAGGTAAAGTCTCCATCTTTCTTTAAGGCTGCATAGTATTCCATGGTATACATATACCACAATTTATTAATCCATTCGTGGATCGATGGGCACTTCGGCTTTTTCCATGACTTAGCAATTATGAATTGGGCTGCAATAAACATTCTGGTACAAATATCTTTGTTATGTTGTGATTTTTGGTCTTCTGGGTATATGCCCAGCAGAGGAATTACAGGATTGAATGGCAGATCTATTTTTAGATCTCTGAGTGTTCTCCATATATCCCTCCAAAAGGAATGTATTAATTTGCATTCCCACCAGCAGTGCAGAAGTGTTCCCTTTTCTCCGCATCCACGCCAACATCTCTGGTCTTGAGATTTTGTGATATAGGCTAGTCTCATTGGAGTTAGATGATATCTCAAAGTAGTTTTGATTTGCATTTCTCTGATGATTAAAGATGATGAGCATTTTTTCATATGTCTGAAGGCCGTGCGCCTGTCTTCTTCAGAGAAGTTTCTCTTCAAATCCCTTGCCCAGCCTGCGATGGGATCCCTTGTTTTTTTCTTGCTGATGCGTTTGAGTTCTCTGTGGATTCTGGTTATTAAACCTTTGTCAGAGTTATACCCTGCAAATATCTTCTCCCATTCTGAGGGCTGTCTGCTTGCTCTGCTTACTGTGTTCTTAGCTGTGCAGAAGCTTTTTAGTTTGATCAAGTCCCAGTAGTGTATTTTTGAAGCTGCTTCAATTGCCCGGGGGGTTCTCCTCATGAAATACTCACCCAGACCAATTTCTTCAAGGGTTTTCCCTGCATTCTCCTCTAGTATTTTTATAGTTTCATGTCTTAAGTTTAAATCTTTAATCCAATGAGAGTCTATCTTAGTTAATGGTGAAAGGTGTGGGTCTAATTTCAGTCTTCTGCAGGTTGCCAGCCAGTTCACCCAGCACCATTTGTTAAATAGGGAATCTTTTCCCCACTGAATGTTTTTAATTGGCTTGTCAAAAATCAAATAGCGGTAAGTAGCTGGATTCATCTCTTGGTTCTCTATTCTATTCCAGATATCTACTTCTCTGTTTTTGTGCCAATACCATGCTGTTTTGATCACTATCGATTTGTAGTAAAGTCTGAGGTCTGGTAGTGTGATTCCTCCTGTTTTGTTTTTATTTCTGAGTAATGTCTTGGCTATTCGAGGTTTTTTCTGATTCCATATAAAACGAAGTAATGTTTTTTCAAGATCTTTAAAATATGACAGTGGAGCTTTAATAGGGAGTGCGTTGAAAGTATATATTGCTTTGGGTAGTATGGACATTTTGATAATGTTGATTCTTCCTAGCCATGAGCATGGTATGTTTTTCCATTTGTTAACATTTTCAGCTATTTCTTTTCTTAGAGTTTCATAGTTCTCTTTATAGAGATCTTTCACGTCTTTTGTTAGGTAAATTCCCAAATATTTCATCTTCTTTGGCACTACTGTGAATGGGATAGAGTCCTTAACTGCTTTTTCAATTTGACTGTTGTTGGTGTATATAAAGGCTACCGATTTATGAATGTTGATTTTGTAACCTGAGACGCTGCTGTATTCCTTGATCACTTCTAGGAGTTTTGTAGTAGAGTCCCTAGTGTTTTCCAGATACACAATCATATCATCTGCGAAGAGCGAGAGTTTGATCTCTTCTGACCCTATATGGATACCCTTGATCGCCTTTTCTTCCCTAATTGCGGTGGCTAAAACTTCCATTACAATGTTGAAAAGCAATGGAGACAATGGGCAGCCTTGTCTGGTTCCTGATCTGAGTGGAAATGATTCCAATTTAACTCCATTCAATATGATATTGGCTGTGGGTTTGCTGTAGATAGCCTCTATCAGTTTAAGAAAAGTCCCTTCTAGACCAATTTTCTTGAGTGTTCTGATCATGAAGGGATGCTGGATATTATCAAAAGCTTTTTCTGCATCAATTGAGAGAATCATATGGTCTTTGTTTTTTAATTTGTTTATGTGCTGAATTACATTTATAGATTTACGTATATTGAACCAGCCTTGAGACCCTGGGATAAAACCAACTTGGTCATGGTGTATAATTTGTTTGATGTGTTGCTGGATTCTGTTTGTTAGGATCTTGTTGAATATTTTTGCATCTATATTCATTAGTGATATTGGTCTATAATTTTCTTTTCTTGTTGGGTCTTTTCCTGGTTTGGGGATCAGGGTGATATTTGCTTCATAGAACGTGTTGGGTAGTCTTCCTTCTTTTTCTACATTTTGGAACAGGTTGAGTAATATAGGTACTAATTCCTCTTTAAAGGTTTGGTAGAATTCTGACGTGAAACCATCTGGTCCCGGGCTTTTCTTTTTAGGGAGGTTTTGTATAGTTGATGCTATTTCTGAACTTGATATGGGTCTGTTCAACATTTCCACTTGATTCTGGTTAAGTCTTGGAAGGTGGCGTGCTTCCAAGTATCGGTCTATTTCCTTCAGATTTTCATATTTCTGAGAATAAAGTTTCTTGTAATATTCATTAAGGATTTTTTGGATTTCTGATGAGTCTGTGGTTATTTTGTCTTTGTTGTTTCTGATTGATGATATTAGAGATTTTACTCTTTTTTTCCTGATTAGGTTGGCCAGAGGTTTATCTATTTTATTGACCTTTTCAAAAAACCAGCTTTTTGATTTATTGATCTGTTGTATTATTCTTTTGTTTTCAATTTCATTTAATTCTGCTCTAATTTTGGTTATTTCTTTTCTTCTACTGGGTTTGGGGTTGGAATGTTCTTCCTTTTCCAGTTGCGTGAGATGTCCCATTAAGTTGTTAACTTCCTCTCTTTCCGTTCTCTTGAGGAAGGCTTGCAGTGCTATAAATTTCCCTCTTAGAACTGCCTTTGCAGTGTCCCAGAGGTTCTGATAGTTTGTGTCTTCATTGTCATTTTGTTCCAAAAAATTGGTGATTTCTTTCTTAATCTCATCTCTGACCCAGCTATCATTCAGCATAAGGTTATTTAACTTCCATGTTTTTGTATGGGTATGCAGATTCCTGTTGTTACTCAATTCAAGTTTTATTCCATGATGGTCCGAGAAGATGCATGGAATAATTTCTATTCCTTTAAATTTACTGAGGTTAGACTTGTGACCTAAAATGTGATCAATTTTGGAGTAAGTTCCGTGGGCTGATGAGAAGTATGTGTATTCAGTTTTGTTGGGATGAAATGTTCTGTAGATGTCTGCTAAATCTAAATACTGGATGGTTAGGTTTAAATCTAAGATTTCTTTGCTCAGCTTCTTTCTGGAGGATCGATCCAACACTGCCAAGGGAGTGTTGAAATCTCCAACGATTATGGAGCTGGAGGAAATCAAGTTACTCATGTCTGTTAGAGTTTCTCTTATAAATTGAGGTGCATTCTGGTTGGGTGCATAGATATTAATAATTGAGATCTCGTCATATTGAGTATTACCCTTAACAAATATGAAGTGACCATTCTTGTCCTTCCTTACTTTTGATGGTTTAAAGCCTACTGTATCTGCAAATAAAATTGCAACACCTGCTTTTTTCTGATTACCATTTGCCTGAAATATGGATGACCATCCTTTCACCCTGAGTCTGTATTTGTCTTTTAAGTTGAGATGTGACTCTTGTATGCAACAAATATCTGGCTTAAGTTTTTGTATCCAGTCAGCTAACCTATGCCTCTTTAGAGGACAGTTTAAGCCATTCACATTGATGGAGAGTAAGGATAAGTCTGGTGGAATTTTGGGTATCGAGTTTTTCAAAGGTCCAGTGGACATTTTTAATCCTTTCGCCAGTGTGGAAGTTGGAGTTTGATCCGAAGTTTCTGAGTGAGTTTACTTTTGTGGTATAGGATTGGGTTGGTCATTGTGGAGGATAGGTCTGAGAACATCCTGAAGAGCTGGTTTACTTATGGCAAATTTTTTCAACATATGAATGTCATTGAAGTATTTAATTTCTCCATCATAGATGAAACTCAGTTTAGCTGGATACAAGATCCTGGGTTGAAAGTTTTTTTGCTTTAGGAGATTAAAAGTTGATGACCAGCCTCTTCTTGCTTGAAAAGTTTCAGCAGAGAGATCTGCAGTTATTCTAATATTCTTACCTTTGTACGTTATAGTTTTCTTTCGCCGGGCTGCTTTGAGAATCTTCTCTTTCATGTTAACTTTAGTGAAGCTAATTATGATATGTCTGGGAGATGGCTTTTTGGGGTTGAATCGTGCTGGGGTTCTGAAGCTGTCTGCTATCTGAATTTCAGATTCTCTAGGCATGTCTGGAAAATTTTCTTTCATAATTTCATGTAGAAGGGCCTCTGTGCCCTTGGCTGCCACGTCATCAGCCTCCGAAATTCCTATAACCCTTATGTTATTTTTTTTCGAATTATCTGAGAGCTCTCTGAGTGAGTGATCCGTTTTTGCTCTCCATTTCTCTTCCTCTTTGAGAGATTGGGAGCGTTCGAAGACTTTATCTTCAATGTCAGAAATCCTTTCTTCTGCTTGCTCCATTCTGTTACTGAGGGATTCTACTGTATTTTTCATATCTTTGAGGGCTGTAATTTCTTGTTTCAGTGTGTCTAAGTCTTTGGTGGTTTTGTCTTTAAATTCGTTAAATTCTTGAGACAGTTTTTGAATTTCTCCTCGAATTCCTAATTCCATTTTATTAATCTTGTCTGCAAACCAAATTCTGAATTCAACTTCTGACATCTCAGCCAGTTGTTTATGAATGGGATCTTCAATCACATCTGCCGTATCTTTTCTTGGGGGGGTTGATCTATTCTGGTTATTCATGTTACCAGAGTTTTTCCGCTGATTCCGCCCCATGGTTTACTCCCTTTGGTTTTTCCCCTGGGGTTTTATCGAGGGCCCGTACAGTGTTGTGGCCTGAGAAACTGGGGCCCTGTCTGGTGTGGTGGAGCAAAGTGGTTCTGTCTTGTTTTCAGCTGGTTTCTGTTCGATCCTATTGCAACTTCTACTCTGGCTTGAAGTCTCAGCTGTGTGGAAAAATCAGCAATTAAGTCACCCCGCCTGCCCACCTCTGGCCCCAGTTGGAAAAGGAGAATGAAACCTTCCTACAATCGCACACCCAGGGCACCACCTGAAAAGTCCTCAGTCTATTAGCCCAGTTCAAAAGGTCCGAATCAACTGTCTCAATCGGCACTTGTCTCAGGTGGAAGGGTTCAAGAGGTCTCTGGGAACTGGATCACAGGGGCCTGGTGACTCCTCTGAGACAGCTCACCCCAGTGCAGCGTGGAGTCAGGAGGAGCCACCCCGCAAACAGACCAGTCTGGGAAGGTTGACGTCTCCTTCCCCACTTTGCCCCTCCGTCGGACCCAGTCACTGGTATCTCTGCAGATGGCTAACCCAGTTGCCTGCAGTGAACAGACACTCCAGGGGTTTGCACCTGCCTGAATCGCGAGGAAGTCTGCCAGGCCCCCGCAGACTGCCACTATCTAGCAGGAGGAGATGGGGCCTGACATCTTTGAGTGTTTGATGCAGGTGATGGGAAGGAGGTGTTCACTCAGGCTTAGCCCCGTCCCTGATGGATGCTGCTAACAGAACAGAACAGAACAGACAACTTTGTGAGGTTCTGTCTCTGTTCCTGTCGTCGCCTACAGGAGACGGGCTGTTTTGAGTTCAAACGTCTTTGCTGCTGGAGAATTGCGTCTGAACACCTCTCTGGGTCGGCCCCGCCCTGGAGGCTTCTGGGTTTGTGAGCCGTGACACCGGTGGCCTCCTCTGGTTGCCCAGGGAGACAGGGGGTGTGGCCTCAGAATATCCAGAAGTGAGCGTTCTGCCGTTAAAGAAAAAACGGCTGTTGATCTACCTCCAGGGAACTGCTGCTCTGGTGTGGGCACTCAGGCGACCCTTTTCTCCTCTGTCCCGCGCCCCAGAGTCAGCACTGAGCGGCCGCAGTTTGTGCTGGGTCCACACCCCTTAAGAGATCCCCCAAGAATCAGAACTCTTGGGGGATGGGCCCCCAGACCCGGATTGGGAGTGGGGCGGGGGGAAGCTAGAGTTTCATTCAGTTTCACGCAATACTACGGTCCGGGGAGGGCTCCTGCACTGCACCGCAGGGAAGTGCCGCCAAGGCTTGATTTTCCCTCAGCAGAGTGCCCTCTCCTCGCTCACGTATCCCAGAGTCAGCGCTGACCTGACGCAGCTCAGGCACTGTGCACTCCCCTCGAGAAATCACCCAAGGAGCCGAACTCCGGAGGGATAGGCCCTCAGACCCCGAGTGAGAGTAGGGGTTCTCAGCTCTCAGCGGGGAGGCCAGAGTCTGATTCAGTCTTGGGCCCCGTATGCCCGGGGAGGGTTGCTGTACTGCACCGCAGGGAAGTGCCGCCAAGGCTTGATTTTCCCTCAGCAGAGTGCCCTCTCCTCGCTCACGTATCCCAGAGTCAGCGCTGACCTGACGCAGCTCAGGCACTGTGCACTCCCCTCGAGAAATCACCCAAGGAGCCGAACTCTGGAGGGATAGGCCCTCAGACCCCGAGTGAGAGTAGGGGCTCTCAGCTCTCAGCGGGGAGGCCAGAGTCTGATTCAGTCTTGTGCCCGGGGAGGGCTCTTGCACTGCACTGCAGGGAAGTGCCGCCAAGGCTTGATTTCCCCTCAGCGGAGTGCCCTCTCCTCGCTCACGTATCCCAGAGTCAGCGCTGACCTGACGCAGCTCAGGCACTGTGCACTCCCCTCGAGAAATCACCCAAGGAGCCGAACTCCTGGGGGATAGGCCCTCAGACCCCGAGTGAGAGTAGGGGTTCTCAGCTCTCAGCGGGGAGGCCAGAGTCTGATTCAGTCTTGGGTCCCCGTATGCCCGGGGAGGGTTGGTGCACTGCACCGCAGGGAAGTGCCGCGAGGCGTGACTCCCCCTCAGCCCGGTGCCCTCTCCTCACTCGGCGCGCCTCAGAGTCAATGCTGACCAGTCGCAACTCGGGGACTGTCCACTCCCCTTGAGAAATCACCCAAGGATCCGAAGTCCTGGGGGACAGGCCTCCAGACCTCAGTGGGCGGGAGGGGAGCGCCGGGGATTCAGGGTTGCCGGCAAAGGATTCCCAAAGTTTTATTCAGCCCTATGTCCGGCAGGAGAACGCCACGGCACCCCAGTAGGGGAGGTAGGTCCAGTTTTTAGAAGGTCTCTCCCTGGAGTGTAGTGGGAGGGCCTTTAATTTCTGCCCGCTTGTTCAATTGTGGGGCTCCAGAGCCGGTCTCATGGGGGAGGGGGACTCCCGTCCGCTTGGTGGTGGATTTTGTACCTTTTGTTTGCGTCCTTGTGATCACAACTTGCCTCAGCGGTGTTGATGTGCGTTCTTCAGCCTTCTCTCTTGGTGAGGCTCAAGTCCACCAGGATACTTACTAAATTCCTGTCCCTTAACTCTCCTTCTGGACGGGAGCCTTTGTTGAAAGCTGGCTTCAGTCCGCCATCTTGTCTCCCTCCTCCTCTCTTGGTTCTTTATTCTGTTCCCTACATCTACCTCTCTGTTTTTGTGCCAGTACCATGCTGTTTTTATCACTATCTATTTATAGTACAATATGAGGTCTGGTAGTGTGATTCCTCCTGATTTGCTTTTATTTCTGAGTAATGTTTTGGCTATTTGAGTTTTTTTTTTGATTCCATATAAAGCAAAGTATTATAAAGTATGACAGTGGTGCTTTCATAGGGATTGCATATTGCTTTGGGCAGTATGGACATTTTAACAATGTTGATTCTTTCCAGCCATGAGCATGGTATGTTTTTCCATTTGTTAAAATCTTCATCTATTTCTTAGAGTTTTGTAGTTCTCTTTATAGAGATCTTTCATGTCCTTTGTTAGGTAAACTCCCAAATGTTTCATCTTCTTTGGCACTATTGTAAAAGGAATAGAGTCCTTGACTGCTTTTTTGGCTTGACTATTGTTGGTATATATAAAGGCTACAGATTTGGGAGTATTGATTTTACAGCCTGAGATGTTGCTGTATTTCTTGATCACTTCTAAGAATTTTGTAGTTGAATCCCTAGGGTTTTCCAGATATACAATCATATCATCTGAGAAGAGTGAAAGTTTAATCTCCTCTGACCCTATATGGATACCCTTGATTGCCTTTTCTTACCTGATTGCAATGGCTAAGACTTCCATTACAATGTTTAAAAGAGTGGAAACAATAGGCAACCTTGCCTGGTTCCTGATCTGAGTGGAAATGATTTCAATTTAATGCCATTCAATACAATATTGACCGTGGGTTTGGTGTAGATGGCCTCTATCAGTTTAAGAAATGTCACTTCCATACCAATTTTCTTAAGTGTTCTGATTATGAAATGATGCTGGATATTATCAAAATCTTTTTATGCATCAATTGAGAGAATCATATGGTCTTTGTTTTTTTATTTTGTTTATGTGATGAATTATATTTATAGATTTACATATATCGAAACAGCCTTGAGACACTGGGATAAAACCCACTTGGGTCATGGTATATAATTTGTTTGATGTGTTGCTGGATTCTATTTGCTAGGATCTTCTTGAATATTTTTGCATCAATATTCATTTGAGATATTGGGCTATACTTTCCTTTTTTTGTTGGGTCTTTTCCTGGTTTGGGGATAAAGGTGATGTTTGCTTCATAGAATGTGTTGGGTAGTATTCCTTCTTTTTCTATATTTTGGGAAAGGCTGAGTAATATAGGTACTAGTTCCTCTTTAAAGGTTTTGTAGAATTCTAACGTGAACCCATCTGGTCCCGAACTTTTGTTTTTGGGGAGATTTTGGATAGTTGATGCTATTTCAGAACTTGATATAGGCCTGTTCAACTTTTCCACTTCATTCTGGCTAAGTCTTAGAAGGTGGCATACTTCCAAGTATTGGTCTATTTCCTTCAGATTTTCATATTTTTGAGAATAGAGTTTCTTGTACTATTCCTTAAGGATTTTTTGAGTTTCTGAGGAATCTGTTGTTATTTCATCTTTGTCATTTCTGATTGAAGAAATTAGAGATTTTACTCTTTTATTCCTATTTAGGTTAGCCAAAGGTTTATCTATGTTTTTTTTTTTTTTTTTCAATTTTTGGCCATGGCTGGGTTTGAACACACGACCTCCAGTATATGGGGCCAGTGCCCTACTCCTTGAGCCACAGGTGACACCAAGTTTATATATTTCATTGACCTTTTTAAAAAACCAACATTTTGATTTATTCATCTGTTGTATAATCCTTTTTGTTTTTTCAATTTTATTTAATTCTGCTCTAATTTTGGTTATTTCTTTTCTTCTGCTGGGTTTGGGATTGGAATGTTCTTCCTTTTCCAGATGCTTGAGATGCTCCCATTAAGTTATTAACTTCCTCTCTTGCTGTTGTCTTGAGGAAGGCTTGCAATGCTATAAATTTCCCTCTTAAGACTGCTTTTGTGGTATCCCACAGGTTCTGGTAATTTGTGTCTTCATTATCATTTTGTTCTAAAAATTTGGTAATTTCCTTCTTAATCTCAATGTAGCCCTTTTCTAGGATGAGTTTATGAACTTAATAGTCCAAATGCATATATGTTTCCACAAGGTGCAAAGACGAAAAATGTTAGACTAATGGATATAACAAATTAATTAATTTGAATGATTATGAATGAATATACCAACTCATATAAGTTTAAGGTCTACAGATATAAAAGAAGTTTCATATACTCTCTTAACCTTAAAAAAGCTGTATTTAACCACATGATCATTTTGACAAATGTGCTAAATTACTTCTTAACTTTAGTAAATAAATACCTTTCTAAAAGTCTTACCAATATACTCTCTCAACACTTTACCTAGAATATCTCTGTAACTTTTTATTTTAACAAACTTAAATTTATAAGATTTTAAAATTGATTGAAATAGGCGCTTCCTGGCAAGATGGCAGCCGAGTAACAGCTTTCTTGCATCTGGCACCATGAGTCTGGGGAGATAGAACTCCAGGCATCTCTGGCTGGTGGGATCTGCCTATCATCACCCCTGAGCGGATATAGGGAGTCAGCAAGAAACTTCTGGACCCCAAGAGGAGGACTAAAACAGTGGAAAACCGGCAATTGGTCGCGTGTGTTTAATTGGTCTAAACCCGCCCGCAACTGTAAGTTCAGTAGCAGCGAGACTGCAAAACAGAAAGGCCTTATCTGTGAACTATTTTGGTGTCTTTGGACTTGGCACTCAGTTGAACTGCCTTGGGGAGAGCCTGAGCGGGAGTGCAGAGAACTTTGGCCTCTGTCTAGGGCCCCAGTCTGAGCCGCTGAGCCAGCGGAGCTAATCGTGTTTGGCGTTGGGTCACAGGGAGCCATTGTGAGCGATCTGCCCCGGCAAGCTCCACCCTCAGGGTCCCAGAGCTAGAATGGGGTGGGAGCTGGTAACCCAGCGACCAAGTACCCTAAGGGTGGGGTCTGAGCCACCTTGCAACCCTAACCCACATGAGCAGAGTGAGACCAGTTTTGGCACACTGGGTAAGTGGATAGCCACTTCAGCAGTGATTCCAGCAACAAGCACTTTCCTGGGAAAGCTTCTGCTCATCAAGTGAACAAGTTCAAAGTGCCTTTTAAGTGGGCTGAAGAGAGATTTATGGTGTCTAATTGCTGGGGTTTGAGAAAGCATCAGCCTCCAGTCGTATCAGAACTGTGATTAACATCTCATACCCCAGAAGACCACGTGTTGCCCAGACAATATTCAATAACATATACATACTGCTTTGTTTTTGGATGTGTTTTTTTTTTTTTTTTTTTTGGTTTGGTTGTTTTTTTTGTTTGTTTATTTTGATGTTGTGGATTGTTGTTTTGTTTTTTAAGTTCAACCTTTTCCATACAGATCCTTTATCTTTCTCAATTTTTCTAGTTGAATTATAATTTTCCATTGCTGTCTTGTTCAATAATTAGAACTTCATTTTTGCTAGTGTTTCTACTGCTATTATTTGGTTTTTCACCCAATTTTATCCCGTAAAGTTTTCTGTTTGCTTGTTTTGGTTTGATTTATAGCATTTTTGTCTTTCCTCTCTACTGGGTGTAGGTGGGGTACTGTGTCTGATCAGGTTAGCAAAGAGCTGCTGACCTCAAGGGAACCACCCAACTGGGCACCCCCAGAAGGTGGGTTTTTTTTTAAGGTTGTGTCAAAGTACACTACTGTACACCTATACTGTTCTGTCTCCCTCTTTCTGTGCCTCTCTTCTTTTAGTCAATATTCCTTTTACCCACCCCCTCTCCTTTCTCTATTTTTCTTTTTTTTCTTATCACTCGGTCCTCCTTTCTTTCACCCCTTTTTTGCTCTTCAATCTTCTCACCCCTCTGGTCCTGTAACCCTTAGTACACAGGCATGAGAACTTAAAGAGCAAGAGGAAGTAAAAGGAAAATTAGGGCAAGGAAGTAAAAGGAAAATTTCTTCAAAAGAAACCACTCATGATGAAGAATCACCAGAAAACTCCAGGCAACATGAAGAACCAGTCCAGAACAACCCTGCCAAGGGACCATGAGGTAGCTACTGCAGATGATTCCACCTTTGAAGAAATGCTAGGAATGACAGAAATCGAATTTAGAATACACATGTTGCAAACAATAAAAGAAATGATGGAAACAATGAAGGAAACTGCTAATAAAGTGGAAAATAACCAAAAGGAAATCCAAAAACAGAATCAAATAAGAGATGAATGATATGAAGAATATAAAAAGGATATAGCAGAGCTGAAGGAACTGAAACAGTCAATTAAGGAACTTAAAGATGCAATGGAAAGTATCAGCAACAGGTTAGACCGTGCAGAAGAAAGAATTTCAGAGGTAGAAGACAAAGTTCTTGAGATAACTCAGATAGTAAAAGAGGCAGAAAAGAAGAGAGAGAAAGCAGAACGTTCACTGTCAGAATTATGGGACTTTATGAAGTGTTCCAACATACGAGTTATAGGAATCCCAGAAGGGGAAGAAGAATGCCCCAGAGGAATGGAAGCCATACTAGAGAATATTATAAATGAAAATTTCCCAAATATCACCAAAGATTCTGACACACTGCTTTCAAAGGGATATCGGACCCCAGGTCACCTCAACTCTAACCGAGCTTCTCCAAGACACATTGTGATGAACCTGTCCAAAGTCAAGACAAAAGAAAAGATTCTGCAAGTTGCCAGGAGTAAGCGCCAGTTGACCTACAGGGGCAAATCCATCAGAGTGACCGCAGACTTCTCTAATGAAACTTTCCAAGCAAGAAGACACTGGTAATCTACCTTTAATCTACTTAAACAGAATAATTTCCAGCCCAGAATTCTGTACCCTGCTAAGCTAAGCTTAAAACTTGATGGAAAAATCAAATCATTTATGGATATACAAACATTGAGGAAATTCGCCACAACAAGACCAGCTCTACAGGAAATACTTCAACCTGTTCTGCACACTGACCACCACAATGGATCAGCAGCAAAGTAAGAACTCAGAAATTAAAGGACAGTACCTAACCTCCACACTGATGCAAAAGATAAAACTAAGCAATGGACTCTCACCAAATAAGACGAATAGAATACTACCACACTTATCAATTATCTCAATAAATGTTAAGGGCTTGAATTCCCCAGTGAAGAGACATAGATTGGTTGACTGGATTAAAAAACACAAGCCATCCATTTGCTGTCTGCAAGAAACACACCTGGCTTCAAAAGACAAACTAAAGCTCTGAGTCAAGGGTTGGAAGACAATTTTTCAGGCAAATGGCATTCAGAAGAAAAGAGGAGTTGCAATGTTATTTTCAGATTCATGTGGATTTAAAGCAACTAAAGTAAAAAAAGACAAAGATGGTCACTTTATATTGGTCAAGGGAAAAATACAACAAGAAGATGTTTCAATTTTATATATTTATGCACCCAATTTAAATGCTTCCAGATTCTTGAAACAGACCTTACTGAGTCTGAGCAATATGATATCTGATAATACCATAATAACAGGGGACTTTAACACTCCTCTTACAGAGCTGGACAGATCCTCTAAACAGAAATTAAACAAAGATATAAGAGATTTAAATGAGACCCTAGAACAACTGTGCTTGATAGACGCATATAGAACACTCCATCCCATAGATAAAGAATATACATTCTTCTGATCACCCAATGGAACATTCTCCAAAATTGATCATATGCTGGGACACAAAACAAATATCAACAGAATCAAAAGAATTGAAATGTTGCCTTGTATCTTCTCAGACCATAAGGCACTAAAGGTGGAACACAACTCTAACAAAAATGCTCGACCCCACACAAAGGCATGGAAATTAAACAATCTTCTGTTGAATAACAGATGGGTGCAGGAAGAAATAAAACAGGAAATCATTAACTTCCTTGAGCATAACAACAATGAAGACACAAGCTACCAAAACCTGTGGGATACTGTAAAAGCAGTTTTGATAGGAAAATTCATCGCTTTAGATGCCTACATTCGAAAAACAGAAAGAGAGCGCATCAACAATCTCACTAGCCATCTTGTGGATTTGGAAAAAGAAGAACATCTAAGCTTAAACTCAGTAGAAGAAAAGAAACATCCAAAATCAAATCAGAGAGCAATGAAATTGAAAACAAAAGAATCATTCAGAAAACTAATGAAACAAGGAGTTGGTTTTTTGAAAAAATAAATAAAATAGATAAACCATTGGCCAGGCTAACAAGAAATAGAAAAGTAAAATCTCTGGTAACCTCAATCAGAAATGATAAAGGGGAAATAACAACTGATCCCACAGAGATACAAGAGATCATCTATGAATACTACCAGAAACTCTATGCCCAGAAATTTGACAATGTGAAGGAAATGGATCAATATTTGGAATCACAACCTCTCCCTAGACTTAACCAGGAAGAAATTGAGCTCCTGAACAGACCAATTTCAAGCACTGTGATCAAAGAAACAATAAAAAATCTTCCAACCAAAAAATGCCCTGGTCCACATGGCTTCACACCAGAATTCTATCAAACCTTCAAGGAAGAGCTTATTCCTGTACTGCAGAAATTATTCCAAAAATTGAGGAAGAAGGAATCTTCCCCAACACATTCTATGAAGCAAACATCACCCTGATACTAAAACCAGGAAAAGACCCCAACAAAAAGGAGAATTTCAGACCAATCTCACTCATGAATATACATGTAAAAATTCTCAAGAAAATCCTAGCCAATAGATTACAGCTTATCATCAAAAAGTCATTCATCATGATCAAGTAAGCTTCATCCCAGGGATGCAAGGCTGGTTTAACATTTGCAGGTCCGTAAATGTTATCCACCATATTAACAGAGGGAAAAATAAAGATCACATGATCCTCTCAATAGATGCAGAAAAAGCATTTGATAAAATCCAGCATCCTTTTATAATTAGAGCACTGAAGAGTATAGGCATAGGTGGCACATTTCTAAAACTGATTAAAGCTATCTATGACAAACCCACAGCCAATATTTTACTGAATGGAGTAAAACTGAAAGCTTTTCCTCTTAGAACTGGAACCAGACAAGGTTGTCCTCTGTCACCTTTAGTATTCAACATGGTGCTGGAAGTTCTAGCCAATACAATTAGGCAAGACAAGGAAATAAAGGGAATCCAAATGGGAGCAGAGGAGGTCAAACTCTGCCTCTTTGCTGATGACATGGTCTTCTACTTAGAGAACCCCAAAGATTCAACCACAAGACTCCTAGAGTCATCAAAAAATACAATAATGTTTCAGGATACAAAAATCAATGTCCACAAGTCAGTAGCCTTTGTATACACCA
Organism: Nycticebus coucang; assembly: GCF_027406575.1. Classification (NCBI taxonomy): domain Eukaryota; kingdom Metazoa; phylum Chordata; class Mammalia; order Primates; family Lorisidae; genus Nycticebus; species Nycticebus coucang. The sequence goes on from NC_069786.1 coordinate 58,780,519, forward strand.
ATAACAGTCAAGATGAGAAGCTAATTAAGGACCCAACTCTCTTCAGCATAGTTTCAAAGAAAATGAAATATCTAGGAATATACCTAACAAAGGAGGTGAAGGATCTCTATAAAGAAAATTATGAAATCCTCAGAAAGGAATAGCAGAGGATATTAACAAATGGAAGAACATACCATGCTCATGGATGGGAAGAATCAACATTGTTAAAATGTCTATACTTCCCAAAGCAACCTACCTATTCAAGGCCATTCCTATCAAAATACCAACATCATACTTTCAAGATTTGGAGAAAATGATTCTGCGTTTTGTATGGAACCGGAAAAAACCCCGTATAGCTAAGGTAGTCCTTAGTAATAAAAATAAAGCTGGAAGCATCAGCATACCAGATTTTAGTCTGTACTACAAAGCCATAGTGGTCAAGACAGTGTGGTACTGGCACAAAAACAGAGACATAGACACTTGGAATCGAATTGAAAACCAAGAAATGAAACTAACATCTTACAACCACCAAATCTTCGATAAACCAAACAAGAACATACCTTGGGGGAAAGACTCCCTATTCAATAAATGGTGTTGGGAGAACTGGATGTCTACATGTAAAAGACTGAAACTGGACCCACACCTTTCCCCACTCACAAAAATCGATTCAAGATGGATGAAGGACTTAAATTTAAGGCATGAAACAATAAAAATCCTCCAAGAAAGCATAGGAAAAACACTGGAAGATATTGGCCTGGGGAAAGACTTCATGAACAAGACTGCCATGGCAATTGCAGCAACAACAAAAATAAACAAATGGGACTTCATTAAACTGAAAAGCTTCTGTACAGCTAAGGAGACAATAACCAAAGCAAAGAGACAACCTACACATTGGGAAAGAATATTTGCATATTTTCAATCAGACAAAAGCTTGGTAACTAGGATCTATAGAGAACTCAAATTAATCCACATGAAAAAAGCCAACAATCCCATATATCAATGGGCAAGAGACATGAATAGAACCTTCTCTAAAGATGACAGACGAATGGCTAACAAACACATGAAAAAATGCTCATCATCTCTATATTAGAGAAATGCAATTCAAAACAACACTGAGATATCATCTAACCCCAGTGATAATGGCCCACATCACGAAATCTCAAAACTGCAGATGCTGGCATGGATGTGGAGAGAAGGGAACACTTTGACACTGCTGGTGGGACTGCAAACTAGTACAACCTTTCTGGAAGGAAGTATGGAGAAACCTCAAAGCACTCAAGCTGGACCTCCCATTTGATCCTGGAATCCCATTACTGGGCATCTACCCAGAAGGAAAAAAATCCTTTTATCATAAGGACACTTGTACTAGACTGTTTATTGCAGCTCAATTTACAATTGCGAAAAAGTGGAAACAGCCTAAATGCCCAGCAACCCAGGAATGGATTAACAGGCTGTGGTATATGTATACCATGGAATACTACTCAGCCTTTAAAAAAAATGGATACTTTACATACTTCATATTAACCTGGCTGGAAGTGGAAGACATTTTTCTTAGTAAAGCATCACAAGAATGGTGAAGCATGAATCCTATGTACTCATTTTTGATATGAGGGCAATTAATGATAATTAAGGTTATGGGGGGGAGGAAAAGCAGAAAGAGGGACGGAGGGAGGGTGGTGGGACTTTGGTGTGTGTCACTCTTTATGGGGGCAAGACATGATTGCAAGAGGGACTTTGCCTAACAATTGCAATCAATGTAACCTGGCTTATTGTACCCTCAATGAATCCCCAACAATAAAAAAAAAAAAACAAAAAAAAACAGTGTAGTATAAAAAAAAAAAAGATGGAGACTTTACCTCTTTCATGTTTACATGGATGGAACTGAAGCATATTCTTTTAGCAAAGTATGTCAAGAATGTAAGAAAAAGTGTCCAGAATACTCATCCCTACTATGAAACTAATTTATAAGCATCCATACTTCCAAATGAAAGTTATAACCCAACTATAGCACAAGAACAAGAGGAAAGAGGAGAAGGAGGGGAGGGGAGAGGTGAAGATGGGTGGAGGAAGGTAATTGGTGGGAACACACCTACTGTGCATTTTACAAGGGCACATGTTAAATCTACTAAGGATAGAATATAAATATCTTAACACAATAACTAAGAAAATGTGGTGAAGGCTATGTTAACACATTTGATGAAAATATTTCAAATTGTATATAAAACTAACACATTGTACCCCATAACTGCATTAATTTACACAGCTATGATTTAATAAAAAAAAAAAAAGAAAGAAAGAAAAGTGCTACATGCCTCATTGCTGAATATCACTATAGTCACCTTCAAGGTACTACCCTTAGGAAACTATGCACAAATACCAGTACCTAGTCCACCTTTCAAATCAAATTTTTTTTTTTATTAAATCATAGCTGTGTACATTGATATGATCATGGGGCATCATTCACTAACTTTACAGACCGTTTACCAAGTCAAATCAATTTTGAAACTCTTTTCCTGGGATTGCCGTAAAAGATGTCATTATATAGTCTGACAATTAAATTCTCTAACTCATCCTAGAAAAGGTGATTTGTGCATATATATTAGAGTTATACTAAATTGCATTGCTTCATTTCTGGGAGCAATATACTTCAGTTATTTTAAAGAATATGATGGTTCAATTACTTGTACCAGTGGACAGGTTTTATTTTATGTACTATGGAAAGTCCATGTTTAATATGTAAGCAAATAGGTACAAAGTAATGAGATTTTCCCCCAAATTGAAATAATTTGAAAGCCATAATTTTGTCTACAACATATGTTCAGAATAAAGTAGTGGGGTCAGAGTTTAACTTCTCACTTCTAACAACTATGTAATTGAACAACATATAGAAAGCAGTGGTGTTCCCATATAGAATTGCCTTGTTTTTGTTTTCAATTGTTCTGAAAAAATTGGATATACATCTGTCTAAGAATGAAACCAGGTTCCTATTTCTCACTATACACAAAAATCAAATCAAAATGTATGAAAGACTTAAATGTAAGACCTGAAACTATGAAACTACTAGAAGAAATCCTTGGGGAAATGCCTTTGGATAGTGGTCTGAGCAAAGATACCTTAAGTGAGTCCTCAAATGCACAGACAATTGAAAATCTAAGAAGAATGTCTTCCACTTCCATCCAGGTTAATACAAAGGATGTAAAGTCTCCATTTTTTTTTTAATGGCTGAATAGTATTCCATGGTATACATGTACCGAAGACATTATTCTTAGTAAAGCATCACAAGAATGGAGAAGCATGAATCCTATGTACTCAATTTTGATATGAGGACAATTAATGACAATTAAGGTTATGGGGGGGGCAGAAAGAGGGACGGAGGGAGGGGGGTGGGGCCTTGGTGTGTGTCACACTTTGTGGGGGCAGGGCATGATTGCAAGAGGGACTTTACCTAACAATTGCAATCAGTGTAACCTGGCTTATTGTACCCTCAGTGAATCCCCAACATTAAAAAAAAAAAATTAAATTAAATTTAAAAAAAAAGAAAATCTAACAATTCTGTATCAATAAAAGAACAAATTGCTTTTGTTTTTGTTTTGTTACTATTTCAAAAGCATTGCCAAATTTTACTGTACTAGCAATATTGCTAGTATAACACTAGACTACTTCATGAAAAAGGGATAAAAATAAAATTTACCCTATGATTACCCCAGATTACTGGCTAACAAGAAGTTTTACTCCATAGGGTATAGATTCAGAACCAAAGCTCAATGGACTGAGTTATGAAGATAAATTCCTGGAGAGAAGGGAGCTAGAAAGAGGGGACCAATTATCTTCACAGGGGTCAGTCTGTCTGACTACTAATTTGAACAAGTATGTGAGGAAACCACTCAAGACTAGGAAAAGAAACTGAGGGAAAAATTGTCAAAACCGTTAGCAAAGCTCACACAGAACTGGAAATAGTTGCTATTCCCAGCACCTAAAGTGAAAAACCTAGTAATATTTAGGGCAATGGCTAGGATCGCCAGAAACATATTGCATTAATAGATGGATGTAATTGTACCTTAAATAGAGGCTGCTATACTAAACTCAGAAGCAAATCTCAAAAGGCTTATACTGATATGCTAATTTTGTCCCAGGAAAAGGCCAACAATATATAAATGCCACAAACACATAATAATAAATAATAAATACCACGTGAAACATAATTTAAAATGTTCAGCATCCAAGCAAACACTATCAGACATACAAAAGGCAGGAAAGCATAAACTGTAACCAGAAAAAAATCAATCAATAGGAACAGGCCACAAAGGACATAGAGTACTTAGAATTAGAAGACAAGGACGTTGGGAGGTTACCAACAAATATGCCACATATGTACAAAAGGGTAGAGGAAAACATAAATGTGATGAAGAAAAAATGGAAGATTAAAAAATCCAAATAAAACTTGCAGATATGATATTAGAAATGGCCAAAAGCAATGAGCAATACTGGATACATGGCAATAGAGTCTTCAAAATAAAACACAGAGAGACATAGGCTGGCCAATTAAAGAAGGATAGCATTTTTGTCCTGTGGGACAACTTCAAGTGGTCTAACAAACCTATAATTGGGTTCCTAGGGGTGATGTTAAATATTTTTTAAATTTAATAAAATATTTGAATTCATTGAAAAGTTGGAGCATGTCAGCCTAAAATAAAGACCAGCTTCTTGTCTACAAGACATTCATTTAAACTAAAAAGATATAAATAGGGTTAAAGTCAAGTTATGCAAATAATTATAACATGCAAACTCTATTTAAAAACAAAATTAGAGTTACTGTATTAATATCAGACAAAGTAGGTTTTAGGACAAGAACAAATATCAGGAATAATCAAGGACATTTCATAATGACAGACATTAATCTATTAAGAGTATATGGCAATCTTATATGTATAGTACTTGTAGTGGAGTTTTAACATGTGAATCAATAACTAATAGAAGTTACATAGACATATAATAAATATTATTAGGCCATAAAAATGAGATACCATAAAATACCTACTACATGAGACTGAGCATTGAGCCTATTATGGTAAATGTAAGAACCCATGTGCTGTACATATGTTTCGCCTAGGAGCAATAGACTATATCATACAGCCTGGGGGCGTAAGAGGTTATAGCATCTAGGTTTGGGTAAGCACATTCCCAGATAGTCACAGAGTAATGAACCACCTAATTATACATTTCTCAGATTGTATCTCCATTATTAAATGACACATGGCTGTGCTTATAAAACCTACTACATTAAACTTCAAAGGATAAATTTTATGGCACATAAATTATATCTTATTAGAAATATTATTTAAAAATTTTAAATACAAATTTATAGATGTGAAAGGAGAAATTGACAAATCCATCATGTAGTTAGAAAATCTAACAATTCTATATCAAAAAAAAAAAAAGAAAAACGGATACACTGGTCAGATTCAATGGGAGCAACTCTAGACACATTCCTGACATTACTGGTGATGAAACTTGGATTTATCAGTTCGATCAAGAGAATAAGCATTGGTTGACAGTGTGGATTATTTTTCCTGATGAAAATCCTGCAACAAAAGTCAAGCTGTCCCTGAAATGTCAGAAAGAAAATGGTGGCAACCTCTTCTGCAACAGTAGTCATGTCACAACCAATCCTGTGGAGGAGCAAAGGACTGTTAACTTCTCAGTAGTACAAAACGGTATTCCTGCCAAAAGTGTTTGGGAAGCTTCAGGAACAGCAGCCAAGGACAGGACTGTGGGGAACCATCTTGCACCATGACAATGTGTATGCCCACACAGCCAACATCACCATTTAGTTCATGGTGTCCACAAAGGTTAAATTTATGATTTGTTCATCTCCAAATCCTGACCTGGCCCCATGTAATTATTTACTGTTCCTTACAGTGAAAAATCACATGCATGGAAAAAGGTTCTCCAGACCTGAAGAAGCTGTTTACACCTATAAAAGTGAACAGCACTTGAAGAAAATGAGTGGAAAGGGTGTTTTCAAAAATGGTTTACAAGAATGCAAAAGTGCATAGAATGTCATGGCAATGATTTTCAGAAAATGTAGTCATCAAAATGATTTTACACTTCTTAATCTCTATGTATCTCAAAACTTTCAGTGTTCCTTATATATACCTATATATAATATTAACAGTTGCCAAAGAAATATAATTATATTCAAATTATTGAATATTAATTGTAATATTAATTTATCATTTAAAAAAACCTTTAGTTAATAAGCTAGGAATGTCAGGGAATTTTCTTAATGTTTCAAATAGCACCTGTGAAAACACTCTTTCAAAATCATATTTAAGAGTAAAAAACTATCCCGTTTTCCCGAAAATAAGACATCCTCTGAAAATAAGATCTACTTACAGGAAAGATAAGACATCCCCTGAAAATAAGACCTAGCGCATCTTTGGGAGCACACCTTAAAATAAGACACTGTCTTATTTTTGGGGAAACAGGGTAAATGAATTATTTTTTCTCTAAGATCAGGAACCAGGCACACACAACTTTTCTTTAACCTTCCATTGGAGGTTGTGGCCAGTATAAGAAGGTAGGAAAAATAAACAAAAGATTTACAGATTGAAAATTAAAAAGTAAAACTATCTTTATTACCAGACTAAATAATTATTTGATGGAAAATCCTCACATATTCATAAAAACACTTTATAACTAATAATTGAGTTTGTCAAGCTTGTAATATATAAGGAGAATTTTAAAAATCAGTGGTATTTTCACAGCTAGCAATGAATATTTGGAAATACAATTTTAAATACAACACAATTTAAAATAGTTTAAAAGTATAGAATACATAGTATACAAGTATAGAATACAAGTATAGGAATATGTGTAAAAAATAAATTAAAAGTATGCACCAAGTATTAATAAACAGTGCCAGAGAAATTAGAGACATAAATAAAAGAAAAGACATATCATATTCATAGAACAAAATACTTACTATTGACAAAATGACAATTTTCCTTAAATTAACCTATGTATTCAATGCAATCACAATAAAAAAATCCCCAAATATTTATTAACGAAATGAACAAGCCAATTGTAAAATTTATCAGAAACTCATAAAAGTAAAATAACCAAAAAAAAATTATCAAAGATTAAGGAAAATATTTGTAATGCATATAGACAGTAAAGGACCTTTCTATATCCAGAATAGAAGCCTTCTTGAAAGTAATGAGAAAACAAAAATTGATTAAAATTTTTAATATATTATTATATATTACTATTATATATAACTATTATATATATTACTATTATATATACTAATATAATATATTATATATATTACTATTTAATATATTTAAATAGACACTATACTAAAGAAGATTTACTAAGAGTAGATTTTAAGAGCTCTCATGAAAGGAAGAAAGAGAAAGAGAGGAATGAAGGAAAGGAAGGAGGGAGAAAAGGAAGGAGAGAAATCAGAATGTGCAGTGATGTCAATTAGCTTGATCATGGTGATTATTTTATAATGTATGTATATAACTCAAAACATCAAGTTATACACCTTAAATATGCATGATTCCTTTATTTCAATAAGGCTGAAAAATAAGAATATATAAAGATGGCAATATGTACTTGAAAATATGGTCAACATTTTTAGTCATTAGAAAAGCACAAGTCAAAACCACAAATCACTACCACTTTATGCCCAAATGAATGACTAAAATTTTTTTGAATATGTTTGAAAATACCAAGTGTTGATGAAACTATGGAAGAGCTAAACTCTCATACGTTGCTATAGTAGTTATAAAAAATGATACAGCCCCTATTGAAAAGAATTTTCCTATAAAATTATAATGTTTCTTATAAACACTTATAAAGGCAAGCATGTATTTTATCATATGATCCAGCATATGTCTACACAAAGACTTATGTGTTACCTTTTATAGAAGTTTTATTCATAATAGCCCCAAATTGGAAATTACCCAGATGTTCAACAAGTAGTGAGTGAATAGAAGAATTGTACTTTATTCACACAACTGAACACTGCTCAGGAATGAAATGGAGTAAGCTACATTGGTACATTCAACAATATCTAAAGCATTATGCTAAATAAAAGAAATCACGAAGAATGCAACTGTGTGATTCATTTAAATAATATTCCTTGGTAGGGAATGCTTTTAACAAAGAGGTTTGCTCTGTGAAATTTGGATTCCGTTGAGTGGCTGCACTTACGGATCTGGAGGGCCACACCATGACTTTGAGGCTACAGGTTGCCCATCCCTGAATGTAAAGAGGATAGAGGAAACATTTCGGGATAAGGGGAGCATTTTATGTCAGAATTGTGGTGGTTATTTTTATATACTCATAGAAATGAAATTGAAAACAGGAACTCTATTGAAGTTTTAAAACACATAAATTTCTTCCTATAAATAAAAGTTTATATATGTATTAAACCTAATAGAATATGTAGTATATAGATTCAATTTTTGTTGGATGAGTTGCTGAGTAATCTGAAGATAATTGTGTAACAAATTTAGTAACAAATTAACAGTGTATATTTGATATATTGTCAATAATGAGTTATTCACATCTTGAAAAGAAAACACTGAATTGGAATTGAGGGGAAATAACATGTATAATAGTTATAGATTGCAAATTAACCATTGAATCAACATAGATTCTCTTTATTAAAGAAAGAAATACACACATTGTGTTATTACCTTAGATTAAATTGTTATGCTAAGATAGTATATTTACTTTATCATCCTTCACTCTACTTCTTGGGTCTAAATTTTAAGATTTCAGACATCTGTCATATCATTGCTGAATTATCAAATAGTCTCCTAAATTCTTTCCCTGTTTTCTGAACATTATCACTCTAAACCATCTTACTGATTCATGTCACATTCATATTCTTAAAAATATCACATTTTAATTGTGCTCATATTAAACACTTTTAATAGTTTTTTATTACTTCTTGAATAAAAATCTAAGTTCTGTTTAGTATTTAAAGTCTCTACAATTCTACCTTTCATTTATTCATCCTCACCTCCCACTACAACCCTAAAGTTTTACTTTCATTTACAGTCCAAAGCCAAACATGGTCCCTTGATATTAGTGTTTTGTATTTTCTCCATCTCCACCTCATCTCTCCACATGTAACTCAAATCTCCACATGTAACTCAAATCTTTATACTCTTCAGGCTTCTCTAATCATTTTTTAACTCAGCTCCTCACCCCAGGTGTATTTACTCTTTACACATTAGGGCAATTTATTTGCATTGCTATAGAATACTTTGAAACTCTTTTAATGTTTATAACATATGAGGTATATAGTTTTATTTTTCATGCTGTACAGATGTGAAACTAAAGTTTAAAATGTTAAGAAACATAACCAAGATAGCATTACTAGTATATAGCAAAGCTATGATAAGGTACATAAAAGTATGGATCTTGTTTTATAATAATTTGATAATTTCTGCAACTCCTGGTATAATTTTAACATTAAATATGTGCTCAACATTGTGATATTATTGAGTAAAGGTTACTAGATGCATCTTTTATTTTGAAGGGGGCATTCTAGTTTGCATTTGAATGGTTTTACAACATGTTGAAGTACTTCTGACAAAATTATGGGGCTGCTTTATGAAGGCCTATTTGTGAGAGAGCTCGAGAAGCCTTTTGGGAAAACATTCAACTTAGATGTAAAAGCATAAAAGTTTATTTAGTAATAAAAATTTTATCATTAAAGGATACATAAATGTTTCAGGCTACCATATGAAAGTCAAAGACTAGGGTCTTAGAATAAGGCAACTTAGAATTTTTTTCAATATTAACTTCTTACTGACATTAGAAACTATTTAAAAAAGAGTTGTTTAGAAAACTTTATTTTGAGATTGTTGTAGGTCCACATGCAGTTGTAAGAAAAAAATACATAGCAATGTCGTAGACATTCACCCAATTTCTCCTAAAGTATTCTATTCATAACTATAATACAGAATGTGGTCAATAGAAAGTATAGTAAAAAAAAAAAAAAGAAAGTATAGTAAAAGGGGGCAGTGCCTGTGGCTCAAAGGAGTAGGGCCCCGGCCCCATATACCGCAGGTGATGGGTTCAAACCCAGCCCCAGCCAAAAACTGCAAAAAAAAAAAAAAAAAGAAAAAAAGTATAGTAAAAGGGTCAGGTATCTCTTGGGGTTTGGGGGTTCCCAACACCACCCTTAGGTTTGTTGATCACTAGAAGGATTCACAGAACCCATTATGTTGTTATACTCAACTGTTACAGTTTTTACAGTGAAAGAATACACATTAAAATGGGCAAAGGGAAAAGGCCCATTGATGAAGTTAAGGAGAACCAAGTGCAAGCTTCCAGATGCCACCTGCCACGAAGACACAGGAAATAGGCTAAATTTTCCCAGAAAGGGTGTGTTATCACAAATATTGTGAAATATTGTCAGCCAGAAAAGCTTACCCAAGGATTTGTGATGAAGGTTTTATTGGAGATCAGTAAGACAAGTATGCAGTGCCAATGTGACTAACCTTAGCAACTCAGGCTCCAGTGCCCCAAATGTCAAAAATCTACCATTGCTCACAACCTCACCCACACAAAAACACTCTTATCAGGAAAGATGTTTCAAAGCCTCAGACATCAATTTCCAGGAGCTGAGCCAAGGGACAGTCCTGAGGAGAGAACTTTCTTGGGAAAATGTAGGATTTGAGAAATCCAGGCAGTAATCTCTTGTTCTTGACCAGTCCAAGTTCTCTTCCTAATGATGTTGCTTATGACAATATTATGACTATTCTTGAAAGAAAAGCAATTGAGATCTGCGGAGAGAGAGAGAAATTCTTAGTTGTGATGTAATATAGCACAGTGTATCACAGAGGAGAAGGGGTTTATTGGCAGTACCATATACCTGAAATGATCTTGGAAAGTTAGCATAGAGGGCAGAAACAGAAAATCGTGCACAAGCCTCATTATTCCAATCCTTGCATCTGTCTCCATAGCCCTCTGTGTGATTTTTTTCACACGTTTTGGATCTCTTTCTTCCTTGTAGATACACATCTGGTTCCTTAGAGACCATGCACTATTTATTTCAATATTCCTAATATTGGGCTTGCCATTTGGCACATATTAGTGTCAGTCAACGTTGATATAAGAAAGAAGGAACGCATACAGAGTGAATATACAAATGAATGGATGGACAGAAAGCGAGATGGATGAAAGGAAGAACGAGAAATAAGCAGAAAGGATTATTGAAAGGGTGTCAGGACAGATAAGGAAGAAGGAGGAAAGATAGGAGGAAATAGGAATGGAAGAAAGAAAAGACGAGAAAAAAGAAAGAAAGGAGGGGAGAAAGAAATCAAGGAAAGAAAAGAGAAAGAGTGATGGGGAGAAATGGAGAAAGAGAGAAGGAGAAAGAAAAGGTAAAGATAGAGTGAAAAAAAGGAGTGAAAAAGAGGGCCTCATGGAAAGAAGGAAAGAGTAAAAAGGGAAAGAGAAAGGGAAGGAGCAAAGAATTATAGTAGACATGAGCCCACCATAGCCTTTCTGGAAAATGGCCATCCCTACTATGGTACAATCCAATAACCTTTTAAAACAGTATCCCCAAATCCACATCAACACTCCCCTCCCACATAACATGAAAGAACTATCTAATTTCCATTAAAAATCTATTTCTATATAAACATAGACACATTTCATTCAGATTGATTACAACCATAGCATATGCTTGGTACTGTAAAGGTGTCTAGAAATAATATATGACAAATGTATATCCATTTTAATGACATTATAAAGAAGTATAAATATGCATATATATAAATATGCACTTTTGGCAATATAAAATCAATTCCATCTTGAAATCACTGAATGGAAATATATGTTTGCAGTTAAATGGCTTATGCTTGACTATAAATCAAAGATAATCATACTCACAGTGGTGGTTACTGATGGACTTAAACATGCACGGCCTAGGCATCAATATTTGTTTTAGTGTCTTTTCCTCTTCATCCTTTTCTGCACTGACTTTAAAGGGATTTTAAAGGGAACTTCCTGCTTACCGAGTGTGACGGGTGGAACAAGGACTGTGTTGTCTCTCTCAGCTTAGTTTCATAGCTATGAAAATTGAAATTGAAAGGAAATTTGCTTTAGGTCAGAAAATGAGTTCAGTTCAGTTCATTTCCCAGCCTTGTAACTAATACATGAATCTTATGCCCTTCCTAATTGCTAAAACATACACCCTCTTCCAAATCTGTTAAATTTCTAAATTTGATAACTAATTTGAATGTTTCTTTTTAACCAGCACTGCATATCTAAGCCATACTGCATATTCCAGCATGTTTTAGCAATAGTTTACAGCACTTTGGATCTTAAAATTCTTTGAGATGCTTTTGCCTAATGTGGACGTATTTAATCTTTTCAAAGATAAATTTCCATTTCTCGTTCTCTAATTCATCCTAACTGAATATTCTGTCTCTTCTTGGACAAAACATAACTATAAAACAGTACCACACTGTTAATAATTTTATTTCAAGCCTTCTGCCTTATATTCTTTTCTGAATACTGTTAATGTATTTCATAAAGAGTTAATCTAAATAACAAAACTGGGATGTCTGTCCTCCGTTGAATTAGTCATTAATGTTGTTAGATCAAGATAGAATTTAGCCTTGGAAATAATTCCCACCGACTACATGGATTCTTCCTACTGTATTTTTGAAGATTTAATTTCTTGCCATTTTTATTTGAATTATTATTTCACAGCATGTCACATAGCAGCAAATAATACTGGATCGCTTTCCCTGGCAGATCATTTCTTACTGTCATTTTTCATTATGCTATCAACTACAGTCTAAAAAATGAATGCAGGTCAGAAATTTCTCTTTCAATCCTTTTCATTTTTGTTTCATGATATTTTGTCATGCACCATTATGGGCCAAAATGGGGTTTCTTCTACCTAATCGTGGCAGACACTACATTGTAAAATATACCGAGAATAAGACTAAGAGAAAAGAGACATTATACAGAGAGGAATCCTTTACAATAAATACTTGTTTAAATCATCCATGAAAGGAACCACCTTGGGCATCATTTTGTTCACTATGTTAAGTTTCTGTGATAATCATTCAGGATAGTTATAGAATCTGGCACCTTTAACAAGGACTTTTAACATCAGTGTCTGTATTAAACCATGTAACACTGGCATTCTCCTATGGAAAATCAGTTTATCTCATTGGCTTTGGCATTGAAACAAAATTAGTAAGTGGTAGAGGAGGCAGTTCCTTTCATGGTGTGATTGGAATAGTAGCTGTAGGATTGTACTTGGCTGTGAGCAACAGAAAACTATACTAACATGCTTGACTCAGAAGTCTGTCAGTCTTGTGGCATAAAAAAGCCTCTGTTCATCCTGGGAAGGACAGCTTAAACATATGCTAGTAGAGATATAGAGTTGTTCCACCTTGTGCTTTACTGTTTTTCTCATGTTTATTTCATCCTATCTGCAAAATAGCCACTGCACTTCTAATCAGTATTCTGGGTAAAATGAGTTAAGGCAAGAAAAAAAAAAAAGAAGAGGCAAAAGAGCAGGGAAGTGTATACCAACTGCATCTGTCTCTTTTTTAACTCAGAAAAATCTTTATATTCTCTGAAAACATTCCTTCATGACTGCTTGATCAGAAATGTATATCAGGACCACCCTCGACTGGAAAAGAGCAAGGAAGATACTTTGGCAACTTTTTATTTGCTGAAATTCTATCATACAGTCTTTTTCCTTCCTTTCAAATTCAAAAGTCTCAAGAAAATATATACATGCTCAGTCTGTGAAAAATCCTCATTCTATGCTCTTTTTCACAAGACCCCCTCCAATTCTTTGACAGTAAAATTTCTGTAAGATATTTAGTAACCCAATATTCTATTAAATTTTCAATATTTAAAATAAAAAAAAATCAATTGCTAATAGCAAAATTTTAGGGATATAGTAGGAAATCATTTAGAGGAAATTCTATCTTTCTGTGGTCCCTCAAATTGTATTACCTCCCCCCAACAGGACTACCTTTCACTTAGATTATGATTTCTAAATAGTTTTTCTTTTTTTCAGTCTCTCTATGTCATACCAGGTTAACATAATGATTCACACTATTATTCTCACCCAAATTTAGTGTCAAATGTTAATCAGCAAAGAGTCTACCACACGGTGGCTCAATTGATAGGAACAATATTTTTGCTGCTTTTTCAATCATTTCATGAACCAAACATGATTGTATATAGTCCATGATTCTCTATTCAGAAAACATAACTATAATTTTGGAAAAGGAGAATACAACACAGCTACCAGTACAAATGTTTTGACCATCTGTAATTGTACATAAACCTCTTTTGTTGTTAAGCTTCATAGATTTAAGGGCCGTTACGTTTTCAGTGAATAAAGATCCAATTAAAGTTATAAAACATTTGCATATCCCTATGGCAAGTTGTTTGAAAAGAAGAACTGGGTTGCTATATCACTATAATTTAATTTAAGTTGTAATTTTTACAAAGCTGTGTGTTCTAAAAAATAGTTTTCTCTACTTCCACCTCTTTGTTTTTATAATGTTATTTAGTAGAGAGAAAATTCTTAACTACGTTATTTGGGAAAGAGTAGTTTATAAATGTGCAGAGATTATTCATAGGAAAACTTTGTGTTTTAGACCATTAGACATGCAGCATTATGTTTCAAAATACAAATAATTTTTGTTGTTGTTGTTGCAGTTTGGCAGGGTCCAGGTTTGAACCCACCACCCAAGGTATATGCCATCAGTGCCGTACCCACTGAGTAGAAGCACCACCCCCAAAAAATACAAATAAGATTTTAAGCATTTGAAGAGACTTGATTAAAACAGAGTAATAGTGTTATAATAACATATGTGCTACATGCAAATATATATCTTAACATCTTTACATTTTACAAGCATACATCTATGTGAACGGAGAAACAAATAGACTTTATTTAGCTTAATGTAGTTACTATCATCATTAAAATTTACATTATGCTTTTGGACATTCAAGGGGAAAAGGCAAATGTAATTTGTTATGTAATTTTTTTTGTTTGATACATAATTTACTATTTCAAGGGAAACTGATATTTTGGGGTGTTAAATTTAAAAATTAGTATATTATATGTTTATTTGCCTTGGAAACACATACAAATGGCTATAGAAATAAAAAATAAGAAACTGCGGACTAAAGATAAGGAAGTAAATATTTGAAGGATTAATTGATTTTTTATTAGTGGAGGGCAAAGATTTTATAATTTGTTTAACAGATGCTGTTTCATATGTCATCAGCCTCTTTTATTAATTGTATTTAATTATTTCAAATTGTTGATCTTTAAACCTATATCTGCTTTTGAGAAATGCAACCAAATGTAAGTATTCTGGCTGCAAATAACATAAATATCTTCAGCTACACTAGAAAGAAAGTGCTCTTGGAAATTTTCTCTTAGTCCTTTGCTAATGAGCAAAACCAAATGTTTATTTATCCACACAAAATCTTGGATGGCCAAGGACCCCGGTACTTTCTAATATCTGGTCTTCTGTTGTGCTATTTTCTCTTCCAAAAATGTTGTCCTCTCCCATCTTAGAAAAAGAAACAAAACAAACAAAGCCTCATTCTACAGGGATCATCTTCAATATTTGTTACTTCCCCTGAAGCATTTCTTGTTTATGTACAGTTGGTGTCTTCTAAAATTCCAATGTGTGGGAGACTCGGAATTTCATTTCACCTTGAGTTATGGTTCTCTTTTACCCATATTTCTTTTAGAATTGAATCAGAAACTTCTTAAGAATATTTTCTATTTCCTACATATATCCCCTGCCACAGTACCTAATATAATCCTATCTATGTAGTCAATGTACAATAATAATAGGCTAACTGAAAATAAAATGATAATTCATGCCTATACCTACAATCTGGTCTACTAAGATTCATTCCAAGTCCTTAGGTTCTTTTAATTCTGCATGTTGAATATTTTGAATAATAAATATCTACTCACCTTGGGTATCTTGATGAACAAGGTTTGGGGAAACTTACAGGGAAATGGAGAGCTAATTGGATTAGGTAAAAGTAGCTAACAGATACTCATTACAGCAACAAAAATTTGTACTTTGCAATAGAAACTAAATTCATGCAGTTCTCATATTTAACATTTGATAAACTTTATGATCTCTGTTAGAGCCCTTGGTCTATCATGGAAATACCTAATGATTATGTTGAGCATTAAAGTTGAATGATTTAGTATTTAATTTTCCCAGGCCCCTAACCCCATAAATAGTGCATGGGGTTAACTAAGATGGGGAAGTTAGCTGAAAGCTAGAGTACTTTGCATCCGTGGGATTTATTCGTGTGAAAGTGCATAAGTAAAGTTTCAGACTTTATTTATGGATACAAATCTGTACATGTTCACCTAGCATTAAGCAAACACAATGGAGATTTACACAAACATGTACTAGCATTTTAAACCAAAAAATGACTACATTTATTTTTACATTAAAATTTTAAAATTCCACATGTAACTTTTAAAGAAATTTATCTATTACCTTTTTTGTCTCAAGTTGCCATTGGAAATCAATAAACTATTTAGATGATGGATTTGGTCATGAGATTTGGAATCTATTTGAGTGATTGTTTCATATAACAAAGTATTTTACGGCTTTGTTATATATGCTTGGTATATAATGTGTAATCTTCATGAAGTGGGCTTTTAAAAATTTGTTTATTTTGTTTTCCCCTATATCCTTAGGACTTAAAGAAGAGTGCTTATCACACAGTACATGTTAATGAATATTTATTTAATTAACTAGCATAATCGGATCTCTTCTTTTTCTTATATTACATTGAATATAGTTAACAAATGTTTATAAAGTGTATCCTTGTATAGTATTCACATAGTCGTGCCAGGACCTATGAGTGCAATGAATGATACTTAAGTTCTTATTCTGTCACTATGAATCCATTCTCCAATATTTTCCTCCTGTTCATTGCCACAGGCAGCTGAAGCACGTGGTCAACGTAAACAGGACTCTCTTGCTCTATGTTTCTGATTGAGTTCATCAATGAGAGTCCTAACTAGAAAGTGAGACCAAAGTATTTATTCTCTTACAGGATTGTGTAGAGCTAGTTATATCTCCCACACAATGGTCAATGCCCCTCTCAAGTTGAGTAGACATTACTGTCTCTCCTTCTGAGTTATGATATCTATGGCTTCCTTATTGTGTGTTATTCCTAGGAATGACATGAACTTGATACTATCTCCAAGCTTTTTCACAATCCCTATACCCAATATATACCAACATCTTTGTAAATTGTCCATTTGTAAATGAAATGAATCCTACTCAAATTATTCTACTTCGTGCATGCTGTATATTCTTGTTTAAGACTCTGACTGATTTAGCTTCAACCCTACCTGGGGAAACAAGATTAGCACATATTAGTAAACAGATTATGATGAAAAGCTATACACATATGTCACATTATATAATATGGTCTATTGATATTATAGAAATTATGAGAAGAGGATATTTGGTAAAGGCTTACGTTCTCTAAGAAAGGCTTTTGTGGAGAAGGATGGACTTCAATTTATGTTTGAAGAATGGATAAAATTTGGACAAGGCAACCTGTTCAACCTCCAGGCAAAAGGATAGAAGGGTATTAAAATATACAATCATTCAAGGGACAATGGGAAAAATTAAAAGGCTAAAATCAATCCATTGGTAGTGTTAATTTTCTTCTCTAGAGAATCTATTTCTCTGCCTCTTTCAGTTTATGTGAGCCACTTGCGTTCATTGGCTCATGGTCTCATTACTTCTTCAAAACCAACACAGTTGATTCCCAGTTGGTCATAGTGTATAATCCTTCTAATGTGCTGCTGAATTGATTTCTTAGCATTTATTTTGGGGGAATTTTTGTATCAGTATTCATCAGGAATATTGGTTTGTAGCTTCCTTCTAGCATCTTTGGCTTTGGATCAGAGTAAAGTAACCTCATAAAATGAGTTTGGAAGTGTTCCATTCTCTTCAATGTATTATAAGAGCTTGAGAAGTATTCATATTAATGTTTAAATGTTTTGTGTAACTCTCCAATAAAGCCATATACTCCTAGCTTTCCTTTGTTTGGAGGTTCACTCTCTTGAACTTTTAAAGAATTCTGTGATGACCCTGGGCACTCCTTGATAATCCAGAATAATTTCTCAAGATCACCTAAGTTGCAACTTTAATTCTGTCTACAATCTTAATAACCTTTGTGATGATCATTAATTTCATATAATTGCCATAGTAAATGATTAAAACAACAGGAATTTCTTTTCCCACAGTTTAGGAGGCCAAACTTTGAATCAGGGTGTTGGCTGCATTAGTTCCCTCCGGAGGCCCTGAGGGAAATGTCTTCCCAGATCTCTCCTCTAGCTGCTGGTGGTTGTTGGCACACCTTGATCTCCTTTGGCTTATAGTTACTTCACTCCATTCTCTGGCTTCATCTTCATATCACCTTACCCTATGTCACTGTGCATCCTTTTCTCTTTTATAAGGATGCTTTCAGTGAATTTAGGGTCAAGTCTAATCTAATATCTCATCTTGAGGCTTACCTTAATTACATATGCAAGGATCTTCTTTAAAAATAAGGTTACATTTTGAGATTCTAAGTGGAGATGAATTTTAAGGGGAATACTGTGTAATCAACTTTACCATATAAACTAACATTTTCACAGCTCCCGAGGACTATGATAGAGACAGTTTTGGAGGTTTTATTCTGCCTACTACTCTCATCGTTTCTCTCTTGTTAATGGCCAGAGATATAAACTTATGAAGGGGTTCTATAGCAGAGTTCTGAGACCACAGCTCTTACAGCTCATGTGTAGTCTCTACCCTGCTTCTGTCTCATTCATAATGTAAAACTTCTATCTTGTGATGGATCTGTGCTGGATGCACTGGATTTTATGCCTTGGTGGGTGTGATACAACTCCGATCAAGATGAGCTGCATGCTTGTTTAGAGATGGCACTCTATCTCTACCAAGGCACACCATGTCTGACAGTTCAGTGCAAAAACTTGCCTCTGTGTGCTTATGTTGGCAGCACTGTAACAACTTTGGTCAAGTTTCATAACCTAGGTATATCGGTATCTCACAGCTGTGTTCCTGTTGACATGTTGTGGTGTCTTGCTGAGTGGTATTTATTATTGTTGTTGCCTGTTTTTGTATGCTATATGACAACAGCTCTAATCACAATTCCAGAAAAAGAGTTCCAAAATTGCTTTGAAGGGTGGACTAGGCACTGGCATTGGTGCATAGCTTCCCAAGGGGAATCCTTTGAAAGTGACCATAATGATATTCAGCAATGAGGTATATAGCAATTTTCTAGAGTGAGTTTATGTCAGACTTTTTAGTATTATATCATGGATGTTTTTCAATTGTTTTATACTTTTCTGAAGTATGTGTCATGGATTTTTTGCAGAACTTCAGGGCTCTATATGGTAATTTTCCTGTAGAGCTTATCATGAGCCCTTACGAGATATTTTTTTCTCATCACAGATACTTCTACTATCAGAGGGTCTGCTGTATCATATGTCCAAAGTGTCAGATGCTCATGTGCTGTGTCACAGCTCCCAATGTACCTTTCAACCTTTATGCATTTTATTTGAACAATTGACATCATTAATACAGCAGACCAAATGTCATGTGGAATATCCAAGTGCTTCAAGTCCCTTGGGACTATGTTATGACAAAGATTGAGAGAATTAACATAACTTTTGTGAAAGATGATAAACCTATATTTTATCCATCCCAAGTAAATGTGAACTATTTCTGGTTCCCATACCCTATAGACATAAAAAAAATGCATTTACCAGTTATTGCTGTAAATTTGAAACAATGTTAATCTGTTCTAGTTAAGGTCCTTATGGCACTACAGTTGCAAATAGGCTTCTAATTGGTCAAGTTTGAAGTAGTTTACTGTATCATCCTGAATTTGTCTTGATTGTATAGATCAGATTGATAAAGTTAAATGGATATATAATGGTGGCCATTATTCTTGCTTCCTTTAGATTTTTTAAAGGTGACACTGAATCTCTGTCATTCTTTCTGGGATGGATAGTTCTTTGATTCTTTATTTTATTTTATTTTTTTTCATGTCAGAATTTTACCAAACCTTTATTTTTTTATTTTTTTTTTATTAAATCATAACTGTATACATTGATATGATAATGGGGCATCATACACTAGCTTCATAAACCATTTGACACATTTTTATCACAGTGGTTAACATAGCCTTTCCGGCGTTATCTCAGTTACTGTGCCAAAACATTTACATTCTACATTTACCAAGTTTCGCAAATACCCCTGTAAGATGAACCACAGGTGTGATCCCACCGATCCCCCTCCCTCTACCCACCCCCCCTCCCTTTCCCACTTCCCCCTATTGTTAAGTTGTAGCTGGGTTATAGCTTTCATGTGAGAGTCCCAAATTAGTTTCATAGTAGGGCTGTGTACACTGGGTACTTTTTCTTCCATTCTTGAGATACTTTACTAAGAAGAATATGTTCCAGCTCCATCCATGTAAACATGAAAGAGGTAAAGTCTCCATCTTTCTTTAAGGCTGCATAGTATTCCATGGTATACATATACCACAATTTATTAATCCATTCGTGGATCGATGGGCACTTGGGCTTTTTCCATGACTTAGCTATTATGAATTGGGCTGCAATAAACATTCTGGTACAAATATCTTTGTTATGTTGTGATTTTTGGTCTTCTGGGTATATGCCCAGCAGAGGAATTACAGGATTGAATGGCAGATCTATTTTTAGATCTCTGAGTGTTCTCCATATATCTTTCCAAAAGGAATGTATTAATTTGCATTCCCACCAGCAGTGCAGAAGTGTTCCCTTTTCTCCACATCCACGCCAACATCTCTGGTCTTGAGATTTTGTGATATAGGCTAGTCTCATTGGAGTTAGATGATATCTCAAAGTAGTTTTGATTTGCATTTCTCTGATGATTAAAGATGATGAGCATTTTTTCATATGTCTGAAGGCCGTGCGCCTGTCTTCTTCAGAGAAGTTTCTCTTCAAATCCCTTGCCCAGCCTGTGATGGGATCCCTTGTTTTTTTCTTGCTGATGCGTTTGAATTCTCTGTGGATTCTGGTTATTAAACCTTTGTCAGAGATATACCCTGCAAATATCTTCTCCCCTTCTGAGGGCTGTCTGCTTGCTTTGCTTACTATGTTCTTAGCTGTGCAGAAGCTTTTTAGTTTGATCAAGTCCCAGTAGTGTATTTTTGAAGCTGCTTCAATTGCCCGGGGGGTTCTCCTCATGAAATACTCACCCAGACCAATTTCTTCAAGGGTTTTCCCTGCATTCTCCTCTAGTATTTTTATAGTTTCATGTCTTAAGTTTAAATCTTTAATCCAATCAGAGTCTATCTTAGTTAATGGTGAAAGGTGTGGGTCCAATTTCAGTCTTCTGCAAGTTGCCAGCCAGTTCACCCAGCACCATTTGTTAAATAGGGAATCTTTTCCCCACTGAATGTTTTTAATTGGCTTGTCAAAAATCAAATAGTGGTAAGTAGCTGGATTCATCTCTTGGTTCTCTATTCTGTTCCAGATATCTACTTCTCTGTTTTTGTGCCAATACCATGCTGTTTTGATCACTATCGATTTGTAGTAAAGTCTGAGGTCTGGTAGTGTGATTCCTCCTGTTTTGTTTTTATTTCTGAGTAATGTCTTGGCTATTTAATATCCAGCATCCCTTCATGATCAGAACACTCAAGAAAATTGGTCTAGAAGGCACTTTTCTTAAACTGATAGAGGCCATCTACAGCAAACCCACAGCCAATATCATATTGAATGGAGTTAAATTGGAATCATTTCCACTCAGATCAGGAACCAGACAAGGCTGCCCGTTGTCTCCATTGCTTTTCAACATTGTAATGGAAGTTTTAGCCACCGCAATTAGGGAAGAAAAGGCGATCAAGGGTATCCATATAGGGTCAGAAGAGATCAAACTTTCGCTCTTCGCAGATGATATGATTGTGTATCTGGAAAACACTAGGGACTCTACTACAAAACTCCTAGAAGTGATCAAGGAATACAGCAGCGTTTCAGGTTACAAAATCAACATTCATAAATCGGTAGCCTTTATATACACCAACAACAGTCAAGTTGAAAAAACAGTTAAGGACTCTATCCCATTCACAGTAGTGCCAAAGAAGATGAAATATTTGGGAATTTACCTAACAAAAGATGTGAAAGATCTCTATAAAGAGAACTATGAAACTAAGAAAAGAAATAGCTGAAAATGTTAACAAATGGAAAAACATACCATGCTCATGGCTGGGAAGAATCAACATTATCAAAATGTCCATACTACCCAAAGCAATATATAATTTCAACGCACTCCCTGTTAAAGCTCCACTGTCATATTTTAAAGATCTTGAAAAACATTACTTCGTTTTATATTGATTCTTTATTTTGGAAAAAGAGGGGTGTTGGCAGATTCAACAGCTTCTACTTTGAATTCCCACATATAACAGCTCTTGCACCCCACAGACCAAGAAAACAGTGTTATCTGTGATTGCTTTGTAAACTATCATGTGATGTGCTTTATAAATATGCTCAGAAACCCAGAAAATGGTACCCAGTTCATTCTGTGGCCCCAGATGATCCACTATAAGCTGGGTCTGGGTCAGGATGCTATAGCTGATTCTCAGTATTCACGTCTGCAGATTGAACCAATCACAGATGAAAAATATTCATGAAAAAATGGATGCTTGAATCTCTTCTGCACATGTACAGACTTTTTCTTGTCATTATTACCTAAGCAATACAGTATAGCAGCTACTTACATATAATTTATAAAGTATTTGCTATTACAAATAATCTAGAGATGATTTAATATATGCAGAGTCTGTGTGTAGGTTATATACAAATAGTATACAATTTTATATAGAGGACTTGAGCATCCATAAATTTTCACATCCCTTGGAGGTCCTGGAAGCAATACTCCATGGATTCTGAGTGATGACTGTCTTTACTACCTGCCCACACATAAACTCCTACCCTAATTAGAGGTCCATGATGATGCTTTAGGCCCCTGGGTATCAATGTCAACTTTGAACCTCTGTTCCAAAGTTCCCGAAATGTTTCAGAATACCTCTTTTTTCCAAAAATGGTAACTTGAATTAATTTATACATGTCTCTTTGAAAAGGAGTTAGAGAATATTTGCTATATGTATTTGCATTACTGAGTCCTGGGTCATGAGGACCCAGATTTTCTTCCAGTCAATGGATTAGGTCTTTGAAAACAAGTTGAGGTGCCAAAACTAGGTAAGGTATAGTGATTTATATTCACACATAGCAAAGCTGTTTTCAGTCTCCTGGACATTCATTCTCATATAAAGCAATGTTTCTGTTAGCTCCCTCTCTATTGTTTGTCTCCATAGCTTTCTTTGTGTCAGTTCCCTCAACCGTCACAACAACTTTTGGATGCTCTAAAAGACATGCCTAAGAATGTTCATAGGAGTCTTGTGCATCATATTTTCAAACTAAAATAATCCAAATATATATTTAGGGCAAATAGTTAAGTAAATTATGGTGTATTAACAAAATGTACCATCAATAGTAAATGAACTACAAGTATAGAAAATCATATGAATTAATCCCACAAATAATGTAAATTGAAAGAGATTGAACTCAAAAGAACACCTATTTTATAGTTTTATTTATACAAAATTTATGTATATTTATAAATATTATAAATATTTCAATAATCAGTCAGACAGAACCAATTCTTGTGTTAATAAATACATGATTAGTTAATCCATAAAAGAAAGTAAAGGATTATTTACCAGAGAATGCAGTGTACTGTATACCTTTAGCAGGAGAGATGGAAAGGATGAGAAGTGACAGGAAGTGGCTCCGGGTTCTAACAATTTTCTACTATCTTGACCTGTTATGGTGTTAACATGGATGTTGATATTTCCCTGTTATAAATCATGGGACTATACAAACACATTTAGTGCATTTTCTTTGAAGGTTTCCCAGTAGAAAGGTAAATATGTATTCATAATTAAGTTAAAGGAATATCACTCCTGACATTTTCAAGTAAAGATGATTGTGTTCAATTTTCAAATTCCATTTTCTATTAAAAAGGCTTAACCACTTCGAAACTGTTTGACATCAGCAATTGGGTATATGCAATGCTTATTTTAAAATCTTAGATCACAATATACACGTGGGGGCACACAATAATGTGCTTTCTGTTTAGAGACACTCCTTAACTTACAATGAAGTTACAGCCTTATAAGCTCATCATATAATGAAGAGATCATAAGTTCAAAAAACATTTAAATACACCTAACCTACCAAACATCGTAGCTTCATCTAGCCAACTTAAACATGCTCAGGACGCTTATAGTAGCCTATAGTTGAGCAAAATCATCTAACACGAAGCTTACTTTTTAATAAGACATTGAATAGATCATGCAATTTATTGAATTACGAACTGAAAAACAATGATTGTGTGGGCAAAGTGTGGTTTCTACTGAATGCATATTGCTTTAGCACCATCATAAAGTTGAAAAATTATTAAATTAACTACTATAAGCTGGAGATCATCCTTATGTTAAAACCAATTTATGGGCATAAAAATTGGATTTTTACTTGTTCCAGCCTATACATCTTTTTCTACAATTTCAGTTTTTAAAAAGATGAAACACTGATTTGATAACTGATTTTCTTATAGAAAAGAGATATTAAGAAATATCTATGGCTTTTAAAAAGAGAGTATTTTCCTCTTGTTATTTACAGCTTTATTTCAGACTATAAATTGTTGTAATTCCAAGGTGCATAAAAATGGTAATTTAAAATTTTTGTTTTTCTTTCTGCCCTTCATGCAGTGTGAAAGAAAAAAAACCTGTGGTGGTGGTGATAAAGGTCAATGCTGAATGTAAGAAAGGCAATGGATTTAGAGTCAAGGCAATCGTGACTAAGGATGCCAAAGGAATCCATTCTGATGCCTACTCATTCTGATAATCTCCCTTTTTCAACTGTTAGCTCAAGGGTTTATACACCATTTTTTAAATTAAATAGTAAACCCATCTTCTATTTTAGAATGGCCAATGAATAACAGAGAGGGAAGAATATCAGAAGAGAAGAAGATGAATAACCCAATTGTTTTGGTTAGTGCCAGGAAACCTGGAGAGCTACAGTTTGTTACAATTTGCTCACACCTTGCAGATGCCAGCCCCCCTAGTGTCTGGAAAACAGCAGGAAAAGTGTCTTTTCTTACTACTGTTCAAAGAGGTGACTCTCAAACTCAGCTGTGAATTTTAGTTGGCACAGCCCAAACACTGGGAATTTTAAAAATACCAAGGCATATATAAGTTTTAAAATGCCATTGGTAATGCCAATAGGCATTTGTTTCAGATCTAATAAACATCTCAGAGGAAGGACTCTATGACTGAATGAAAGGAAAAGAAAAGTGTCAAGTGAAAAGTAGCTGCCATTCCATGAGCAATGAAAGAATGTCAACATAGAGGATGTGCATAAAGATCTAGACAAAAGTCTAGACAAAAGTTGAAGTAAGCTTTTACAAACAGCATGTAAACTTGGATCCAGGGACTCATTTGCATGGATAAATAGGTTTATGCATCATTGAAATTAATTAATGCATTCATTAATAGATTAGATTTCTGAGATATAACACTTGCTAGATTAGTAGATGTCTTAGCATTGTTGATGTGCATGGTAAATGTGTATTTAACTTCTATTCTAACATATTTTTGAAAAACACACATAAAATATTTTCTATCTCTTAAATATTTGAGCTTTCAAAGCTTCCACATTCAGAATTGGCAGGCAAAGTTAATACTTATATTTTCAAAATCCATATGGCTTTCCTGAAGCCAAGTATGGAATTAACTCCACCTGAGTCACATGAACTGAGTGAGAGAGGGTAGTTCCTAAGAAAACTACTATTAGAATGGATGGATGGATGGATTTTAAAATGGATGGATGGATGGATGGATTTTAAAATGAATGGATGGATGGATTGTTGGGTGGGTGGATGGATGGATGGATGGATTATTGGATGGATGGTTGCTGATCTGGCCTTAGTAACACATTTTCTTCTTTCCCTTCCTCCCTCTGCCTCTTCCTTCCTTCCTTCCTTCTTTCTCTTCCTTCCTTCCTTCTTTTCTTCCTCCCTTTCTTCCTTGCATTTTTACAACTATTTATGAAATGATTAACATCTGACCTGTTCTAAATGCTAGAATATATATTAATGAACAAACATAGTCCATAACTAGGAGATGAAGCTAGTGGCAAGATAATTGAAAAGGAGAATAACAAGTGACTGTAGAGGCATCCAGGGGTACAATGAAAGCAATTAAGAAGAGGATTTGGATATCTGCATATGATGTTTGAGTGGATTTTCTGGCAAGGTAAAATTTGAAACATTTAAATGTCTACATACAACAACTAAGAAAATGCCACGCAAAGGCTACGTTGAACAGTTCGATGAGATTATTTCAGATTGTATACGAAACCAGCACATTGTACCCCTTGATTGCACTAATGTACATAGCTATGATTTAACAATAAAAAATAATAATAATTAAAAAATATATATATCATAAAAAATGGAATAAAGTCTTTATCAAAATATGTATTAGAATATTTAAGGTGTGATTAGGAGAATGAGGCAGTTAGGTAAATACCTATCAATTTGGTATGATTTTTTGTCTGCAGATAAGTGATAGGAGAAGCTGGGAAGTCATTACCAGGCCATATGGGAGACCTGAGAAGTAGTTTGGGTCTTACAGTAATGACTATCACAAGATTTTGGAGAGGTAAAGAAGAAGAAATGAGTGTTGTTACAAAACTATAGGAGAGGGAATAAGAAGGAAAAATAGAAAGTTCAGCAAACCAGTGAAAGAATACTAATAAGGAGACTTTTGAAGTCATATAAAGTCCTGCATGAGGGTCACAACAGTGGAGATGAGAAAAGAGAATAGACTTGAGACATGAGATGAGGAGACCACAGAGGCTGAAAGAAAACAGGAAAGAATAGTAAAGAGACCATGAGTATGGCTAGTTGAGAAAAAAAGAAGTAAAATTTTAGCTGGGCGGAGAGTTAGAGCATTATGACTAAAAGGTGTGTATTGAATTAAATTCCAGTTTAATGGAATAATAAGGATAAAAGAGGAAGGTTGCAGTGAACTGAGGTGCTAATGGGAAATGAGGAAGTGGAGATTTTCAAAGCCATAATCAGGAAGGTAAGAAGAGACACACAAGGTTTGAAAATTAAGTTTGCAAATTCATCCTAGAAAAAGTGCTACATACTTCATTCCTGAATATCATTATAGTCACCTTTGAAGTGCTCCCTTTGGCCATCTGGTGACTGAAGCGATTGATATCCAGCAATGAGGTATGTAGCACTTTTTCTAGGATTAGCTTATGCACTTAATTGTCAGACCTTGTATGATGACAGCTCTAATAGCCATTCCAGAAAAAGAGTCCAAAATTGCTTTGAAGAGTGGACTAGTTGCTGGCATCAGTGCATAGTTTCCCAAGAGGAGTACCTCAAAGGTGACTGTAGTGATATTTAGCAACAAGGTATGTAGTATTTTTCTAGGGTGAGTTTGGGAACGTAATTGTCCAAACTCACAATATAATAGCTGAAAACAGGAGTGAGGTGACCTAATAATTTTTTGTAAGATGGAAGAAATTATAGCACGTAAAAATCCCTAGGGGAAAGAGCCCCTGTGCTGAGAGAGGTTAAAGATCTATAAGCCGTATATAAAGCAACACTGAAGAGATAGTTTTGATTTTAAGCACTCTCTCAATTTGCACACTTTTCCTCTTTCACTTCTCCTCATTGTACTATAAACCACAGCCTTCTAGCTAAGAAAGAAATTTCCTGCACGCTTTCAGAAACATGCTATAAGTAACAGCTATTACTTCTTAATTTTATTCTTTAGCCACTGTACCAACTTTTGGATCAGAAGGCAAATATCTGTGATAAGGCATCATATTGGGGTGTGCGTGTGTGTGTGTTTCTTAATTTTTCTTTTTCCTTTTTTAAACAAACTTTTGTACCCTAGAATAAGGAGAAATGGCTTAATGAATCTATGGTCCCCTATTCCTAAGGTAACTAGTAAGATATTAACGGAAAAAGCCCAAGTGCCCATTGATCCACGAATGGATTAATAAATTGTGGTATATGTACACCATGGAATACTATGCAGCCTTAAAAAAGATGGAGACTTTACCTCTTTCATGTTTACATGGATGGAGCTGGAACATATTCTTCTTAGTAAAGTGTCTCAAGAATGGAAGAAAAAGTACCCAATGTACTCACCCTTATAATGAAACTAATGTAGGACCTTCACATGAAAGCTATAACCCAGTTACAACCTAAGAATAGGGAGAAGGGGGAAAGGGAGGGGAGGGAGGGGGGAGGTAGGTGGAGAGAGGGGGATTAATGGGATTAAAACTGTGGTGCATCTTACAAGGGTATATGTGAATCCTAGTAAATGTGGAATGTAAAGGTCTTAGCAAAATAACTAAGAAAATGCTATGAAAGCTATGTTAACTAGTGTAATGAAAATGTGTCAAACGATCTATGAACCAAGTGTATGGTGCCCCATGATCATATTAATGTACACAGCTATGATTTAATAAAAATTTAAAAAAAGAAAAAAAAAAAAGAATTTGACAGTGGCATTACTGGCATAAGTTTCCTCACCCAACCATAACTTAGTAAACCAGGTCATAAGTGTCCTTTCTCATAATAGTCATAATAGCAAAGGCAAATGTAAATAACACCAGGGAGATGGATCCACATATGGTGTGTGATTTGATTTTTCTTTAATTTCTTTATGGGAAAAGTAATTTGATAGCAACTGGTGCTATGAAGGTGCAGACGGTGAGTTTCAGGCAGATCTTATTACCTGTAGCGACGGAGTCCAGCTTGCCTGCGACAGCTGTGATTGGCCTCCTCTGGCCTCTTTGGAGCTGGGGTAAAAACATTGCCTCTGGATCCTTGGCATTTTTGCAGAAAGAATGGATTGGTGCATTTTTTATTTATTACTTGTGACAGGAAACCGAGAGAGGAAGCACTGGCTTCAATCAGGAGAGACAGCAATTCTGGAAGAAAGTCTTATCTCCCAGGAGAATGAGTAGCCATAAAGGTGTGCATTATTCAAAGATCATTTTGTAGTTGTGTCAAACATTTGGCAGGAGTCAAGTGATAAAATTCTTTTAATTGGTCAGTTAAATGTCCACACCAGCTGCAGTTATTTCAAATGCTTCTGTGAATATAAAGCAAATCTGTGAACACATGGCACCTCTAAAGCCTGCTTTCCCCCAAAGTCTTCTTTTCCTGGCATGGGAACTTAATTAAAATGGAACAAGCTGACCGGTTTATTGCCCTTTAAGGCCAGCCTTTGCTATCAGATCTGAGAGTTCTGACAGCTTTTCATGGATGATTCTGGCTCTCAAATAAGGTCTCTACAAGTAAGAATGGATTAGATTAATTTTTTTTTTTTGCCCTTGATTCACACCTTACTTTGTAAAAACTGAAACAGTAATTTTTATGCCAATATAAAAGGTTAAGTTTCATTTTCAGCCTCCCTTCTCCCTTGGATTCTAGAGAAGAGAACATGAAAAGTACTCGTTTATGAAAGAGAGATTATTCTCTTTCAGTTTTTGTCGGGTTGGAGGGAAGGCCTCGGTGATCATTCTCAACAAGACTCAAAATTTTGCAATTTACTCCCAAGAGTTAGTGTACTTTTCTGTGGGGAAACCTTTGTACTGTCACATCAGAGACTTGAGTACAACTTTTTCTCTTCCAAAGTTAAAAGTTTCTGTTGCCCAAAGTCTTTTCTCTAATTGTATGTATGAATTTTAAAGTATAAAATCTAGACCACTAAATAATGACTTTGCTCATTTTAATTTTCTGGAATCAGTTTGATGTTTAATTCCATTAATATCTGCTTAATATTTAATAAGGGATTCAGTAGGTACATGGCACTCTCATAAGCTCCCATCCCGGTGAATGTACAAATATTGACCTATTTACCAACTGCTAGGTAAGTAGACCCTAGCAGAAGACACAAAAGAAATATGTCATTTTTCGAAATGAAGCCTTCTCCCAGCAGAATGTCTTGGTTTAGTAGTCTAGCATAATTAGTAGAAGTGTGGGAGGGGAATGTTTAAGCCTATGAAAGAAAAAGAAATCTAAAAACTAGGAATCCTTTCATAACTCATACTGGTATAGTTAGGTATAATTCCAATTCAATTTAGTTAACTTCAATTAATGAAGTTATTCTTTATCTGTTGTGTGGTTGATAGTAGCTGCAATAGGTACTGTGAATTTGAATGTTAGCATAAATGTCCAGCTGAAACAGATGAAAAATCTACCATTTGGGAAGGGTAATTTAAAACCCAACTTTATATTAACTATCAGCCAGCCAATGACCTGCCAGAGTTTTGGGGTTACAGGGTCCAAGAAGTGAATGCTATGTCACTCTAAAATTCATTTGTACAGCTCCTGAAATTTGAATCTGAAGAGCTGTTAAATACAAATGGGAAAAATACACAAGAGAGGCACAAGAGGGACTCTAGTGGTCTCAGCTACTTTTCTAGTCACACAACTAGGAATATTGCAGGAAGGCACTCCCTAAGGACATGGGTCATATCCTATTTACCTTTATTTCAAAATTCTATTGCATATATGCACTTTTTACACAAACTAAAAATTTTAAATAAATGAACAGTTGACAGAGTAATTAAATGAATTGGTTGATTTGATAACAGTAGACTGTAAGCTCCTAAAATCAGATAATTCCTTTTAAATCCCCATAACTTTAGCAAGCTACTTAAGCTCTCTAAAGCACCAGTTTATCATCTGTAAATGAGAATAAACTATACCACTCCTATGGCATTGTCATGAGATTTAAATGAGAGAATATGACTCAATCATTTGAACTGTACCTGACACATACACACTGATCTAGGATCAATTTTTCCGCATATGAATCTTGTTAATTGTGGCTTACCATACTGTTACTTGGAGAATTTTTTTAAAATGGCCAGTTCTACCTCCAAAGATTTGAAGTAACTTTTAATGTGAGGCACAAACATCTCTTTTTAAAAAAAGCTTCTCTAAGGCGATCCAGGTGATTATAATGTGAAGCCTGGGCAGAAAAATCACAATTGGAGGAGAAACACTCACAGACATACACTTTATCCTTAAAAGTATTAATAATTCACTAAAAGCAAATAAGCATTTTATGAATTCCATGTATTTCTGAGGTGTTACAATGAAGTACTCTCTTCTCTTGCAGATTTGTTCACTTTCTGTCTGAGTGTTTTGTTCACTACAACTATAGAGATCTCTAGTCAGTCTTCTGGTGGTTCATTTTTTTTCTAAAGATCAATTCTGAGTAAGAATTGAGTTCTCTCATCTCTTTGTTGTGGAATCATAGAAGAGTCATAGCTTGACAATTCAGTCCTTGATGACTCAGGTTCCTAAACACTGTATCTTTTTACTTTATTCATTTTCTCATTAGCCTGGAGATATAGTATATTATGTTTTAGAAAGTCAATTTCCTTGTCTAACTTATAGACCATCCGCTATAATGTTTGAATTCCTGTGATACTTAACGACTGTGATCTGAGTGTGCAGTCTTATTATACCTTCCTAGCCTGAGGCTATGGTAAATCTTTCACTGTGTTCCATAACTCCAGTGGTTTGTTAAACACCATCTTCTGAAAATTATATCATAACTTAAATGCACAAGTGAAATTTTCTTTGTTTAGGAAATAGTGATGCAGAAAATAATTATCTCCAAATTTATGTTTCATTAAATTCTATTATTTAACATATTTGCTTAAAATAAGTGTACTTGTTTCGAAGAGTTATAAATATACTACAAAATATGCACTATGTTAATATTTTCATAGAAATATAAAGATTATTGGTTTGCTACCATTGATGTGGAAAAAATATAAAGTTACAGTAACCCTTTTCTGGATTTTCTTTTTTTCTTTTTTTTTTTTTTTGAGACAAAGTCTCACTTTATCTCCCTCGGTAGTGTGCTGTAGTGTCACAGCTCACAGCAACCTCCAACTCCTAGGTGTAGGCAATTCTCTTGCCTCAACCTCCCGAGTAGCTGGGACTACAGGCTCCCACCATGAAGCCTGGCAATCTTTTGTTGAAGTTTGGCTGGGTCTGGTTTCAAACCCACCACCCTCCGTATATGGGGCCAGCACCCTACTCACTGAGCCATAGGCACTGCCCTAACTCTTTTCTGGATTTTCAAAAGCAGTTATACCTATTTTATAAGATTCTCTTATGTCTGTTATATAAATGTTCCCCTTTAAATCTGAAACTCTTTTTCTAAAATATTCAGACAATCCCTGAATAGTTGTCTTTTCTTCTACAAGAACTCTTTCCCTTATTTTTGCTATCTTTCCCTTACTATCTTAGGGAGATTCTGGCCTCATCATTTTACTGTAAAGTGGTTACTAGGTGACATTTACAGTTTTTCTCTAGGCCATTTATTGTTCTCCCTAACATTTCTTTTCTTAGACACTGAAGTGGTCAGAATCTCTTGGCATTTAACAGTGTATTCTCACTTCTGAGTCCTGGCCACTTCACTTGGCTGCAGAGATATAAGTTACATAGCTTGATTTTGTTTATGTGCTCAGGGCCTTTATGCTTCACTTCATTAAAATACACACACACACACACACACACACACACACATTCCATGTCCAGGAGTGACCATTTATACAAGACTGAATTTTTATTTGCTGTATTGTGCAATTTCTTCTCTTCCATACATGTATTAGCTAGACGTATTCAGTATGGTACAGCTGTGAGTTTTATTTACTTGTTCAATTAAACCTCTTAAACAGTGCTAGGAATAAGATAGCTCCTCATGAACTGGCTGTATGGGATCAAACTATAATTATTGTGACTTTAAATAATTGAATTGCATTTGCAAAAATTTATACCTGCTTCTCATTAGGTGTGAATATGGCAGCAAAATAGTCATTGCTAGGTACCAAATAGAACTATGGAGTAGCCTTGGAATTTAAGAATGATGTCTGGCAGTACTTTTCAGGTAATACGTTGTAAGTTCAGTTTACCAGAAAGGACATGTCTTCAGTCTAAGTCTACTGATCCCTAAGAATCTTGTTAGCTTCATATTTTTGTCTTAATGATAATAACTATTTTTATATGTACTATATGACAGGAATTGTGTTAGGAGCTTTGCATAAATTAACTCTAATCTTCTTATGAAACTGAAGAGGAGTGTGTTATAATTCTAATTTTTCAGCTGAAGTCATGCCACACATCTAGTAAAACCCAAGGTGAAGCTCCTTGGCTCTATCACATTGCCTCAGAGAATCTGTTCAGAAGCACACCAAATTCCTCTAGGGATATTAGATTTTGGTGGACATTCACAAAACAAGGAAGAATTGTTCCATTATTGTTGGGATGTAGTTAAAAAAAGCTTTGGTGTTGGAACCAGAATTTCTAGGTTCAGTAAGTCCTTTGGCTAAATTATGTTTTTATTTTCTTATTCTTGAAGTAGGGATAATTTGTCCTACTTTCCTCACTCTTTCTCTCACAATGGATTTGAGAGCCAGATGCAGGAGAACATATGAAGAAACTTTGTAAAAATGTAAAGTACAAATTTAGTACTAAATATATAACATGCACTCAATTAATTCAAGGATAGAAATACATTATAGTATGCATGAATAACTTAAATAGGATATCAATGTTATATAGACACATATGCACAACTTTGACATATGCAGAAATCTAAAATGAGAAGTTCCTCAAATAGAAAAAGTAGATGACAGAAGTCAACACTATTACTCCATGAGATTCATTCACTAAATGCATAATGAATTAGGAAGATTTGAACAGCAAAAGACAAAGTGATATTCAGTATTATCATTGTCTTAAATACCTATTATTTTGGTGGATACAGTGAAATTTCTGTATTTTTAAAAATACTACCCAACACCTATGTTTTTATGTCATGAAGAAAAGAAGAATATAAATAGAGCAACTAGAAATAAAGACCACACTCTTAAGATAAAAATAGAGATTTTATTCTTGGGAATTTTAATCTGAAAATAACTTAAATCACAAAGGGAGGTCATGAGTTATATCTACTTGATTTCAGATGTGTTTATTACAGTATGTTTTAAAAGAATAGGATGCTTGATTTCCTTTATGTGACAAGAGTAAAGCCATAGAGAAAGAAGTTTAAAAACTTTTTAAAACTTTAAAAAAAAGTTTATACTTGAAATTTAAAAATTACTTAAGTATTCCAAAGTTATACTTTAATTAAGTGCATCTTTTTAGCAGCTTACTATTTTCATAGTTTCTTCAATAAAAATATTGATTATTCATTGACAATTGTATTCCTGACAGTTTCTTAGGGAAACTATCTATACCATTTATTGAAAAAGCCAAGTCTGACATATGGAAAATGCTTCTACTGGGGGTTTTTGAAAAAAAGTCTGGGAACATGTGATTTTTATGCTGAGGGAAATGACTTTCATCTGATCTGTCATCCCTTTGCTTTGCTGCCTTTTCTATACTCTCGCCACCAGGTGGCAGTGGGACAACACAAAAGGTTACCATGTAATGTCTCACATTTTAGTATGAAACAGTAAAAAACAAACAAACAAAAAAGACTAAGTATATTACTGTTATTAATCATCAAGGACTAAGTTGTTAATAGGAGGATGCTCGGGTAATATAGGAAATGCTAATCAATGCATTGTATATACAGCAACAAGCAGAAATACATGTGTCAACACATGGAAAAGCATGACAAGATAATTAACTCCTTTTTAGAGAGTAGAATCATTATCAGTGAACACAATGGAACTTATTTACAATGGTTGCATATAGTGTTCAAAAGAGTAAAGCACTATTGAAATTACATCAGAAATAGCAAGAAATTAATGACTATCAAAACTGTTGCAATAATACTCAGAGCTAATAAGAATTTTTAGATCAACGATTGAGACTTGTAAAGATTCCAGATACTCAGGAAGATATGTAGGAGATTTGTTTGTCTAAACATGGGCACTTTTGATAATGTGGATGCACGAATTAATAACGTATTATGACTGATACCAGGACTGTCCTAAGTAAACAGGAATAATGATAAACCTACAGATACAGAACTAAAGAAAGGTTAATTTATTGCCTCTCCAAGCTCAACTGTACATGTGTACACACACACACACATGTGCACACACACACACATACATGTAGAAAGAGAGAAGGAGAGATAAAATATACAAAGATTTCAATTCCATAATTCCATAGTCTTTCTAGTCATGGGACATATTCAAGTCATATGAGAATTTGCTTCTTGTGTAATATGTTTTTTCTCCCCATTCACCTTGTAACTTCTCCTTTTTTCTGCATATCTCAGCTCAATCTCCACTTTTCTTTTTAAAAGGAGAAATTTTTTTTATTTGGCCTTCTCAGATTAGGCCAAATATTCCTATTATAGACTGTTTATTGCACTATGTTTCTTTAGTCCCTATCATTATATTTTAAACTCCACATGATAGAAAATAATTCTAATTTTGGTCAACATCTATTTCTCTACCCTCATTTGCATGAATATACGTGTGTGAGTGTGTGTGTGTATATATATTTATATGTCAAATAACTGCATATAACAAATTATAACAGTTTGTTTAAAAACGACCCCCCACCCACAACAAAATGTATCTGATCAATGACTGTTGTTAATAGTTCAAGGTGAAAAACTTCAATTCCCTTTCCATTTCTACTTAGTTAAATTTTGCCAAACTTCTTTGTTAGGATAAAAATATCATTTTGACCCAAAAAATATTTAGAAGTAAATAATTATTTATGATTTCTAAAAATTAGAAGCACTTGGCTTTAGTAATGAAGGTGACCTTATATGCAAAAATATTCATATTATACACAGCAACTGTTTCATTTTCATATGGTGCTAACTTTGAAGTTCTTAATGTGAAGTCCAAAGCTAGGCGTTAGTGCCTTGCTGCTCTCTCTGAAATTATATAATAATTTTATGTTTGTATGCATATGTGTACTTTTTAAACTAAAAGAGTATAAATTTTAACTAATTTTTAAGCTACAATTCTATAAAAGCATACAGTAGAATTATAATTAGAGGAGAAAATGTTACCATAGTTCTCATTCAATTAAACTGTCTCAAGTAATACTGATTGTTTCTGTGGTCTTTCTGTTGTTATTTTTTAAAGTTCAAAGACAAGACAGGCAAAAACATGCATTTTTTTGAACATCGAGAAAATTTGAAATATTTTATTGCTATTAAAAAGCCTTTAAACTTTGCAAAATCAAACTATGAGAAGAAAAATTGCCTTAGTTTTAGAACCAGCTGCAAAAAACACATTTATACAGATTTATTAACTTTAAAAGGGGAATAATTTGATACAAAATACAGATTATATTCAGTTAACTTTTTCTTCACTTGTAGTTAAAAAGAATAATAATAAAGTCTTATATATCCCTATTAATCTTCTGCTCAGTTGTTCTATCCGTTAATAAATGTGCACTTTAAAGCTTCCAGCTATTATTATCGAATTGTCAATTTATTCCTCCAATTCTGTCAGTTTTTGCTTTATGTATTTTGAAGCTCAGTTGTGTGGTGCATACATATTTATAATTGTTATATATTTCTAATGGATTGACTCTTTATCCTTATTCCATTTTTTCCTAGTAATATTCTTTGTCTCAAAAATGTTAAATATTTTGTCTCATATTAGTATATCTATGGTAACTGTGTTAAGGTCACTGTTTGCTGATATAACTTTTTGTATTTTTTTACATTCCTTACATTTACTTTTTAAAATCCAAAATGTGACTCTTATAAATATTACAGTAGAACCTACACAGTCAATCACCTCCCTTCACCTCCTCAAGTTGACTTAATTTTTGTAGACTGTATATGAGCACATGCACAATCAGTACAGAAGGCTGGATCCTCATGATGTTGACCACCTCCATATATTGAGCTGCTTGCTACAGTCCCTTGAGTGATCAACTTACATAGGTTCTACTGTATAGTGTATGGTACTGCTGATAAATCTAATCTCTCAAATTTTTTGCATTTTGATTGCATTATTTATTCCTTTCACATTTAAAATTATTATTCATATGTTGGATTTATATCTGCCATTTAAATTTTGTTTTCTATGTATCTCATATCTATTTGTTCTTCTATTCTTATTTTACTGTTTCCTTTTGTATCAAGTGAATATTTTGTAATGTAAAATTTTACTTCCTTTAAATATTTTATACTATATTTAGCAATTATTTCTTTAGGGCTTACCATACCCATCCTATTAGGATTTATTTCAGATATATAATAACATATTTCCACTGACATATAAAACGGTTACTCCCATATATCTCTATTCCCTCTTTCTCATTTGGTGCTGCTATTGTCATATGTATTGTCTCTATATATGTTGCAATGCATTTTTATAATTGCTACTCAATATAATTTCATGTTTTTTAAAGACATTGAGATATAAAAGAAGATCATGTATGTATTTCAGAGTTTATCATTCATATTCTTATGTAACATTTCTGATTCCCCTAGTTTGTACCTAGGGATTTAAGTTACCTTCTTATATATTTTCATCATTCCCATCTCCTCCCTGTGCATTTATTGTCAAGTATATTATGTTTCAATGTTACAGATACAGCAATTTTATGCATATTATTTGTGCAATTGCTTTTAAAATTAGTTAATAGAATAAAGGAGGAGAAATACACATTTTTACTACATAGTTATCCTGGGCTCACAGTGGTTTTAAAAGACTTTTCTTTAGCTATCACTTTTCCTGATTTTTCTGTTAAACTGTCTCTTTCTGTTGGAGTCATACTAGCTATTAGGTACCACTAATTGCCAGGTGATTGTTCTATTGTTTTAAATAATATCCGTGGGCACAAACTCCTCCACAGTCTGATCTAATTAAATCCAGGTCCCTTTGCAGAAGTGAAAGAGTAGGGGTTGTTTGTTTGTTTGTTGTTTCAGACAGAGTCTGACTCTGTTGCCCAGGCTAGAGCAGAACCTACATAGTCAGTGATGCAGTAGCATCATCACAGTGCACCACAAACTCCTGGACTCAAGCAGTCTACCTACCTTAGCTTCCTGAGTAGCTGGGACAACAGGCATGTACCTCGGTAATTTTTTTCTTTTTTTAGTAGAGATGAGGTCTGACTGTTGCTCAAGCTGGTCTGGAACTCCTGACCTCAAGTGATCCTCCTGCTTCAGCCACCCAAAGTGCTAGAATTATAGGTGTGAGCTACTATGCTTAGCAGGAATGGCTTTGGAAGCCAGCCATTGAAGATTTTTTCTTACCCTAGTAGGGCTCTTCTTAACTGTCCCTTTTCCTGGTTCTCTCTGGTTAACTAGCTAGCTTACAGATGAGCAATTATGGAGCTACTATCCTGTATTTTATTGTTTACTACAAAAATCTACATTGCTTTCAAGAGTGACCCTAGATTTGAACTTTTACATATGCTGTTTCAAATAAATTCACTTTTTTTGAGGAGAACTTTAGAGTACTCCATTCTCATGGCTTGTCTCTTTCTGCAAGCAAAATCTCTGTAGTGGGTATGGGAATAGTGGTTTGCTTCACTAGACTGGGCTGAGAGTCTCTGATTTACTTGACTTTCCTCTCCCAACATGGAATACCTATCCAGTGAGTAAGCCAGATGAGAGTGACTGGGATGTCAGGATCCTGAGAGGACTCTGGTTGGAGGAAGGGAATCCCTAACTTCCTGTTCACACTTATCAGAAATTTGGCCTCTGCAACTCAGATGGAAGCAAGGGATGAAGAACGTGTCCCTCCTGGAGAGGTATGATCCTCTCTCCTGATGTTTAGGAAGTAGGAGAAAGGGAGACTCCACCTTTCTGGACACAGTCACACATAGCAGAGCTTCTGTCAAACTAAAGTGGGTTTAGAGAGGGAACCCTCTAAAGTTGTGGATCAAATTCTGTAGACTCTCACTGTTCTTCCTGAGGTTTAGTAGATTTTCTGGAATAAATATAAATTCATTTTCCATGCCCTGAGTATGATTTTCAAAGTTTTTTTTTTTTTTTAATTTGGTCTTAAAAAAGTAAATGTGATCTATTATGTTTGTTTAGGTGGGAATGACTCCATGTAGCTCCACAACTGCCTTTCCAGAAGTGGAACTATCTTTCTCTGTGTTCTTCATTTTGAACAATGGTCTGTCTTTAAGTTCACTAATTCTTTTATTTTATCTGCAGTATATAATATGCTAGTTAGTCCAACTGTTGGATTTTTCTTTTTTAATATTATTGTTTTAAGTTGTAGAATTCCTCTTTTTTCCTTATAATTTCCACTTATCTGCTAAGAGTACTTATCTTCTCACTTGAGTTAGCTTTTCTCTTTAAGTCCCCACCCACATTACAAAGTTCTTGTCCAAATTATAATATATGTATATATATGGATCATCTCCTAGTTTCTATTGAGCTTTTCTTTTTTTTTTCTTGTCATATTTTTCTGCTTCTTTATGTGCTTAGTATTTTTGAAATGTAATGTTGGAGATTGTAGGTTGTCTGTTTAGGCAGCTTGAATAGTGTTACTACATTGTCTTCTGTTATATTGTCTCCTAGATAAGTTGCAGTGTTTTGCTCTGGCATATAAATAAATTTGAGAGATTCAAATTTCCTTTTGTTTTTTGTTTTAGGGCTATTCCAGTTTTTCTCTTAGTCCTTTCCTCTGGTCCTTACTTATAAAGTGGAACCCTTCTGGGGTCTCAAATGAATGCTCAAGAGACCTCACTGAGGTATCTTTGTTTTGGCTGAATTAGAATTTCAGCAGCCTCAGCTTTGTGTGATCTCTGACAGTTACATTCAGGTTTCATTTACACAACATCTGCTCTCTCTGAGGCTGAGTAGAGTATTGTCCGACACATGCACAACCCAGCTCTCACCTAGAACCACAGGAGAATCACTGGCGGGGTTCTGTGCTCATCCTGCATTGCTCCTTTTTTTCCATTGCCCTATTCCACAAATTCCAGATGCTTCAGTGAGTCTAAACTCAGATCTTTTTCTCTCCAACTTAATAGGACTTCTGTGCTCTTCTTGGGCTCATCTTCCCTGTGCTGTGGTTCAGAAAGTCCTTCTAGGAAGAAAGTGAGAATAACTTGGGCCCAATTTGTGTATTTTTCCTCTCTGAAGGATCATAGTACTGCACTCATTGAGAATTAATGCCTCACTGAGTAGATTCTTATATTTTGTCCAGTTTTGTATTGGGCAGAAGGGTAAGTCTAGTACCAGTTATTAATACTTCTTCATGGCAAGAAGCACAAGTTTTAAGCCCAAGTACCCATCAACCCCAAATGGATTAATAAATTGTGGTATATGTACACCATGGAGTATTATGCAGCCTTAAAGAAAGATTGAGACTTTACCTCTTTCATGTTTACATGGATGGACCTGGAACATATTCTTCTTAGCAAAGTATCTCAAGAATGGAAGAAAAAGTATCCAATGTATTCGGGCCTACTATGAAACCACTTTATAGCTTTCATTTAAAAAAGCCCAAGAAGAAGGGGAAAGGGGAGATGAAGGGGAGGGGAGGGATGAGGATAGGTGGAGGGAGGTAATCGGTGGGACCACACCTATGGTGGTGCATCTTATAAGGGTACATGTAAAATTTACTAAGTGTAGAATATAAATATCTTAACACAGTAACTAAGAAAATGCCGTGAAGGCTATGTTAACCAGTTTGATGAAAATATTTCAAATTATATATAAAACCAGCATATTGTACCCCATGATTGCATTATTGTACACAGCTATGATTTAATTTAAAAAAAAGGATTAGATTTTTTAAAAGACTCTGTTCAAGTTCTGAGAAGAGTACCCATAGAAAATTTGTCATCATACTTTTGGGCGGCGCCTGTGGCTCAGTCGGTAGGGCGCCGGCCCCATATGCCGAGGGTGGCGGGTTCAAACCCAGCCCCGGCCAAACTGCAACAAAAAATAAAAATAGCTGGGCGTTGTGGCGGACGCCTGTAGTCCCAGCTACTCGGGAGGCTGAGGCAAGAGAATCGCTTAAGCCCAGGAGTTGGAGGTTGCTGTGAGTTGTGTGAGGCCACGGCACTTTACCGAGGGCCATAAGGTGAGACTCTGTCTCTACAAAAAAAAAAAAAAAAAAAGAAAATTTGTCATCATACTTTTGAATACTCTAATTTTATTACTTTATATATTATAGAAATAAAACTATTAGGATGAAACAGTTCAGTTTTCATTCTAACAAGAAGATGTCTAAAGTCAAGACCTCAGGAAAGAAAACCCGCTGGTATACCACACCTCCGTGTAAAAAAAAATTCCACAGCTGCTGGGGGCGAAAAGTACCCACAGCATATGGACTACATATGGGATCTTGTTGCCATATTGTCAGGGATGTCTGAAGGGATTAAGTTGAGTTATATGGAACTCACACTAGAAGAAATGTTCTAAAGTTTCACCAAGGTGCTAGCTGATAGCAGAGATTCCTATATTCTCTGGGGAATAAATACAAAATGAAAATAAATTCTGTAAAATAAATTCTTCTGTAGATTCATGCTTGAGAGTCCATCTTCTTGATTAGTTACCATCAATTGTCCAGTGGGGATTACATTTTTTACCCAAGGTTCCTCCATATAAAGAAATAGTTCAACCAACTAGCCAATTCCTCAAAGCAAAATCATGAGTCATTCTTGACTTTTTTCCCTTCACTGACGTCCTGCTTCTAAGCCAGCTCATGCTGCTGACTACCTCCAAATATATCCTAAATCCTTCTATGTTTCTAAGTCTATTGTCATTTCCCAATATGCTATCATCTCTTATATAGACTAATGCATTATTTCCTCGTGAACCTTGGTACTTCCTCTCTTGACTCCTACAATCCATTTACTACAAAGCAGCCAGAGTAATATTTCTAAAAAGTTAATTATGTCATACTCTGATGTAAAGCCTTCTGGTGTTTTTGAATTTTGTTTAGAACAAATCAAGCTCTCTACCAGAGCCTATGAAGCCATTGAATCCTGTTCCACCTACTCCCTTGATTTCTTCTCTCGTCACACTTCCCCTCACTCATTGTACAATGCACTTTTGTTTGTGTGTGTCTCTCATTGTCAAGCCGAGTAAACTCATTCCTACTTTGGAGCCTCTTCATTTGTTGTCTTCTCTGCCTCTCTGGCAGAGTATTCCAGAATGTTCTTCTCTCTAATTTAATTTTGTTTTTTACAAAGCTGATTGTATGAGGGTTTTGGTTTTGGTTTTGGTCTCTCTCTCTCTCTCTCTTTCTCTCTTTCTCTCTTTCTCTCTTTCTCTCTTTCTCTCTTTCTTTCTTTCTTTCTTTCTTTCTTTCTTTCTTTCTTTCTTTCTTTCTTTCTTTCTTTCTCTTCTGCCATAACCACCATGGATATAGTGGCTTAAAACAATATGAACTTATTATCTTATAGTTCATAGGTCAGAAGGCTGATATAGTTCAGTCCATCTGACTAAAATCCTAAAATCGAGGCACTGGCCAGGTTATTGAAAAAATTCAGCTATTCAGTTGAGGGCCCATCTTCTTATTGGCAATGAAACTGAGAGGCATTCTCAGCAGTGAGGGTCTACTGCTTGCTCAACTCCTGACCTTCTCCTCCATCTTCAAAGCCATGAATGATATGTGGATGCTTTGTTATGTCTCATCTCTCTGACTTACTCTTAGCCTTCTTAAGAGTTCATCTGATTATAATAGACCCATCTAAATATTTAGGATTTCTGTTCTCACAAAGATTGAATTTCAGTAAAGCAAGATAATACATAAGCAAATAGATGGGCTCTGTGGCTCATACCTGTAATCCCAGCACTTGGAGGTGAAGGTGGGTGGATTGCCTGAGCTCACAGGTTCAAGATCAGCCTAAGCCAGAGTGAGACCTTGTCTCTAAAAAAGCCACATGTTGTGGTGGGCACCTGTAGTTCCAGCTACTCAAGAGGTGTGGCCTGAGGCAAAAGAACTGCTTGAACCCAGGAGTTTGAGGTTGTTGTGAGCTATGATTCCAGGGCACTCTACCAGGGTGACAAAAGTGAGAATCTGTCTAAAAAATAAATAAATAAGGAAATAAATGATATAACATATTTCAGATTTAATCACATTTGTAAAGTCCCTTTAGCTATGTAGGGTAATATATTTATAGATTTCGGGGATTAGTCCATGTGTTTCTTTGGGGCAAAGTAATTTTTCCTACTATGTTGGTTCATTCTCAGCATTTGGATTTCTAAAGAAGAGTCACATCCTTACTGAAACCATTTCACCCACATCACCAATTGTTCTTTACTACATTACTATAGTATATTTCTTTCAAAGTATATGTAACTCTCTGAAATATGTGACATCACTTATTTGTATGTATCATTTATTCATATCTAATCCTGTTGGAATGTAACGTTAGAGAAGTATTTTGCTTGTTCACTTTCTTATGCCCTGCACCCCAAACAGAACTTGGCATACAGAATATATCAGTAAATCATTTTGAATGAATGAATGAATGAATGATTTTAATTACTTATCATTATTCAAAACTCCATAATTGCTTTGCAGGAAATAATCTCTTGATGCTAACTCTTGATAGGTTATACTATGAAATATATTACTATATTTTCTTTTGGCTCAAATACATATTTTGTTCTTTCTTCTTATACAATTGAGTCTGTATTAATTGACAAGATTTTTGCATTTTTTTTTTACTCCTATACCAAAACAGAACTGGTAAATGTGATGTTTTAATTACTGTTACAGTACTATCTAACGCCTTTCCTACCAAAACCATTTAAAACTTGCTATCCTGGTCACAACTTCACATCCAGTTTCTAAAATAATTTTAGGTTCTTAGATTTAAAAGTCACTAAGTCAATGTAAAATATTATCTTTCACAATCTTAGCTAGAAGTAGTCTCAAAATTGCTATAATAACTCACATAAATATAAAAGTATATCAAATATGCCTAAAAAGAATCAGTTCCTGTTAGTCAGAAAGGTTGACATTATTTCCTTTACTGTAATAGCTTGAAATATACTGTATCTCGGCATAAAAATAACTTTTCTTCTTACAAGTTGGTATACTTGCTGTGGACTGACTTGTGTACCCCCAAAATTCATATGTTGACACCCTAATTCCTGATGTGATGGGGCCTTGAGATGGTTACTAGGTTAGATGAGGTCATGAGGGTTGGGTCCTCATGATGGGACTAGGGCTCTTCTAAGAAGAAACTGCAGAGAGCTCGTTCACTCCTCTCTCCACTGCATGAGCACACAGTGAGAAGGTAGATGCTTACAAGGCAGGAAGAGACACCTCTCCACATATAGACCCAACTGGCACTCTGGTCTCCACTTCTAGCCTCCAGAACTGTGAGAAAATAAATTTCTATTGTTTAACAGATGGTGCAGATGCAGAGAGAAAGGAACTCTTATACACTGTTGGTAGGACTGCAGCCTAGTACAACCTCTACGGAAATTGTATGGAAATATCTCAAAGAACTTAAAGTAGATGTACCATTTGATACAGAAATCCCACTGCTGGGTATATACTCAAAGGAAAAAGGGTCATTGCATTAAAAG
The DNA here is from genome assembly GCF_027406575.1 of Nycticebus coucang. Classification (NCBI taxonomy): domain Eukaryota; kingdom Metazoa; phylum Chordata; class Mammalia; order Primates; family Lorisidae; genus Nycticebus; species Nycticebus coucang. Next base: position 58,825,204 of record NC_069786.1, read on the forward strand.
GACACCTGTTTATAGCAACACAATTGCAAAGATGTGGAACCAACCCAAGTACCCACCAATACATTAATGGATTAATAAAATGTGGTATATGCATACTATGGAGTACTACTTAGCCATAAAAAATTGTGATCTAGTATCCTTTTGGAGAACCTAGAGGGAACTGAAAACCACTATTCTAAGTAAAGCATCACAAGAATGGAGAAACAAACACATGCACTCGATACCAAATTGGAACTAATTGATCAACACTTAAGTGAACATATGGAAGTAAATTTTGATGAAAATCAAGATGGAGGGAGGAACAAACGGGTAAATTCACATCTTTGGGGTATAGAGCACACTATCTGGGTGAGGGGCACATTTACGTGTACAACTTTGACTCAATCTCTACAAAGCACAGTATGTAAACAAAACATCAGTGCCCCCTAACATTCTTGGAAAAAAAGAAAAGAAAAGAAAAGAAATTTCTGCTCAATCTGTGATATTTTGTTATGGCAACCCAAACTAATACAATTTTTGAATTTTTTATTTAAAAGTGTACTCCAAGACACTTTTTTTTTTGGTAAATAAAAACCTAGGGCCCACGAAGGTAAGAACACAGCTCCTTTTTATGTAAGAAGTTACTGAAAAAATAAGAACCATAATCCTGGAGTACCAGTTTCCAGTCTACCATTTTTTCTCCTACACTCAGCTGCTTCCATTCAAACATGGTGAGTTGCAAAACCTTGCCTGTTATTGATTTAAGACAAAGGCAAAAACAGTTCAGGTTTAATTCTTAAAGTGGCACGAGTGTTGGGAGAGTTACTGAATGATCTTTGTTCTTAATAAGTAATGATTTTCACCTTCTAAATGTAACTCATTAAAAACTCAAAACCTGCCATTCAATCCTATAATTCCTCTACTAGGTATAAACCCAGAAGACCAAAAATCACACTATAACAAAGATATTTGTACCGGAATGTTTATTGCAGCCCAATTCATAATTGCAAAGTCATGGAAAAAGCCCAAGTGCCCATTGATCCACCAATGGATTAATAAATTGTGGTATATGTACACCATGGAATATTATGCAGCCCTAAAGAAAGATGGAGACTTTACCTCTTTCATGTTTACATGGATGGAGCTGGAACATACTCTTCTTAGTAAAGTATCTCAAGAATGGAAGAAAAAGTATCCAATGTACTCAGCCCTACTATGAAACTAATTTATGGCTTTCACATGAAAGCTATAACCCAGTTATAACCTAAAAATATGGGGAAGGGGGAGAGGGAGGGGAGGGAGGGGGGAAAGATTGGGGGAGGGAGGGTGATTGGTGGGATTACACCTGAGGTGCATCTTACAAGGGTATATGTGAAACTTAGTAAGTAGAATATAAATGTCTTAACACAATAACTAAGAAAATGCCAGGAAGGCTATGTTAACCAATGTGATGAAAATGTGTCAAACGGTCTATAAAACCAGTGTATGGTGCCCCATGATCATATTAATGTACACAGCTATGATTTAATAATAAAAAATAAAATAAAGCATATACCACATAAACAAAAAATAAATAACTAAATAAATAAAAATAAATAAAAACTCAAAACCCAGAAATTTCTAGATTGTAATTGCAACGTTAGGACTTGTTAGCAACATCCACAATAATTACAGGACCAACTCATTTCATGAATATAATTATCTGGTCTCTGTTCTTCTAACCTGATCTGCGTGCACTCATCACTGCAGGTGAGGTCCACAGAGCGGGCTGAGGCAGGGAGCCAATTTGTCCATGTCCAGGCTTGACCAGGTTGTTGCTGAGCTATCACATAATAGCCCTGCATTCAGACACACACACAAACCCAGCTGGCTGAATTACATGGAACAAGCAAGGAAACAAGCACAGTGATGATTAAAAAAAAAAAAAAATGAGGAATTGATTCAATTCAGTGTTGAATTAAAGTCCACTGGTGGCTTCAGCATATATAAAGTGGTTTTATTTGTTTTCTTTTAATTAAAATGTATATCAAATTCTGATCTATTTATATGTAAGTAACAAAACAATCTTGAGTATTAAGATTTCCCTCCGAATGGAGAAAAGTTTTAGCATAATAATTACTCTTCTTTTTGAAATTCTATTCTCCTTTTATTTATTGCAACTGTCTCTAATTTTTCTCCCAAGATCCTGCCCTTTATTGCTTGGTTTCTTTTTCTGTCGTTTCGAGCTCATTAAAATGCTCTTGGCCCAGAAGGTACTGACAGCCTCTTCTTGTTCTATGTGGTTTTCTTGGGCAAGCACAATTAATATAGCTGAGAATAGCACCCATAAACTGTTTTTCCCAAACCTTGTCTCATCTATCTTCTTTCTATGCTCTCAGTTTTCATCAGGGGCCTAACCAGCAAGCCAACAGTCTAAGATCCATATTTTAAAGCTATCTTGAACCCCTTGCTATGGGTTGAATTATGTTCCCACAAAAGATATATTGAAATCCTCACTCCTAATACCTCAAAATGTGACTTTATTTGCAAACAGAGTCTTTGTAGATGTAATCAAGTTAAGATGAAGTCATTAGAGTGGGACATATGACTGATGTCCTTATAAAAAGGAAGAAATTTAGACAGAGGTACAGGGAGAATGCTATGTAATGTCAGAGACAGATGGATTGATGCAGCTGCAAAATAAGGAATGCCAGAGATTGATAGCCAACAGAAGCCAGGAAGATGCAAAGAAAGTTTCTCTCCAGAGTCTCATAGGAGAAAGGGAGAATGGCCCATCTAACATGTTGCCTTCAGACTTGCACATACCCAAACTGTCACAAAATAAACATCTGGTGTTTTAAGGCATCCAGTTTGTGGAACTTTATCATAGCAGGTCTAGGAAATAAATATGCTCTCCCATTTCACAGCTTCTCTCTCCTACATGTAATTGATCACCAAATCTCATGAAGCATGCATTTATCTCACTATAAACAGATCAGGAAGGGATTTTCTGATGCTACCATTAATTACAAACAATTTTTAAACCATCAGATTTATTATGTACCATACAATGGCAAAAGAAGCAAAATAAGTGAAAGGGAAAAATTGCAGATATTTCACAACAGTAAAGCTCTTGATTGGTTATAAATATCCCTTCTCCACTTTTACCAATGTTTAAGTACATACAAGGTAGTAATTGTATGATGGTAATATTTTGTAATTACATCTCAAATCATTTATGCTGGTTGGGTTAGGCATTTAATAGTTCATAGGCAGGAAGCAGAAATTACTAATTTCTTGAAAGTTCTTTGAGATCCAAAATTGTAAACTTTTAGTTGTTAGTTAAATACCTTAGGTGTTAAAGGAAGTATATATACTTTATACCTTTTAATTCTGCTGTTTGAAAAGCTTAATGATATAACAAAATAGGCTATTCATGGAAGTATATACATACATAGTTCTGGATAAATGTGAAAAATGAAAACTGGCGACCTGTAGAAGACTGAAACTGGAACCACACCTTTCACCTTTAATAAAAATAGATTCTCACTGGATAAAGGATTCAAAATTAAGACATGAAATTATAAAAATACTAGAAGGCAGTGGAGGAAAAACATTTGAAGAAATCGGCCTGGGAGACTATTTTATGAGGCAGATCCCCCAGGCAATTGAAGCAACACCAAAAATACATTACTGGGATCTGATGAAACTAAAAATCTTCTGCACAGCCAAGAACATAGTACATAAAGCAAGCAGACAGCCCTCAGAATAGGAGAAGATATTTGCATGTTATGTCTCTGATAAAGGTTTAATAACCAGAATCCACAGAGAACTCAAACATATTAGCAAGAAAAGAATAAGTGATCCCATATCAGTGTAAAGCAAGAGATTTAATAGAGACTTTTCTGAAGAAGACAGGGGCATGGCCTACAGACACATGAAAAAGAATGCTTATCATCAGAGAAATGCAAATCAAAACCACCTTGAGATATCATCTAACTTCAGTAAGAATAGCCCACATCACAAAATCCCAAAACTATAGATGTTGGCGTGGATGTGGAGAAAAGGGAACACTTCTGCCCTGTTTTGGTAGGAATGCAAACTAATGCGTTCCTTTTGGAAAGATATTTAGAGATAACTTAGGGATCTAAAAATAGACCTGCCGTTCAATCCTGCAGTTCCTCTACTGAGCATATATCCAGAAGACCAAAAAACACTTTATAACAAAGATATTCTCACCAGAAAGTTCATTGCAGCCAATTCATAATTGCTAAGTCATGGAAAAAGCCCAAGTGCCCATCGACCCATGAATGGATTAATAAATTGTGGTAAATATACACCATGGAATATTATGCAGCCTTAAAAAAGATGGAGACTTTACCTCTTTATGTTTACATGGATAGAGCTGGAACATATTCTTCTTAGTAAGTATCTCAAGAATGGAAGAAATAGTACCCAATGCATTCAGCTCTACTATGAAACCAATATATAATTACCCACACTTCCATATGAAAACTATAACCCAACTTCAGCCCAAGATGAAGGGGAAAGAAGAAGGGGAGGGGAGGGTGGAAGGATGGGTGGAGGGGAAGGGTAATTGGTCAGACCACACCTATGGTGCATTTTACAAGGGTACATGTCAAATCTACTAAGTTTAGAGTATAAACGCCTTAACACAATAGTTAAGAAAGTGCGGTGAAGGCTATGTTAACCAGTTTGTTGTATTTAAAATTGTTTATAAACCCAGCACATTGTATCCCATAAATGCATTATTGTACATAGCTATGATTTAATAAAAAAATTAAAAAAAATAAAATTCAAAGCTAGGTCCCAGTTTGTCAGTAGTAAATGACATTGAAATATGAAATTGTTGGTCGAAAAATGTCAAGCCTACCTGGAAATGCAACTATAATTCTCACTTAAGTTTCAGATAATGCCTTAGGTGACTTTCATCCAGAGGCAGCTTTAAGATAATGCAAATGCTATTGTGGTCAGATTTGAGATCTTGCTTGAAATGATCTGAATCAGGAGTGTTTATTCTAATGACTCGCTCAAATCAGTTGCAATGAATGATTTACTTATCAAAAAATATGTCAATCTACTTACATAGTCCAGCAAGAAAATAAAATTGTAAACAAGGTACACAAAGTCCCTGGTCTCTTGGAAATTATATTTTGATGGGGGTCCAAGTTAAAGGGCATAGATTAGTTAGGAAGGGGTGGAATAGGAGAATGAGAAGGGGATGCTATGAGGGGCTTCAACTTCAATAGAACGGCTCATTTGGATCTTTGGGACTCAGTAACTAGAATATGAGACTATATTCCAGATGATCTAGAAAGGATGCCGATAAAGAAGAGAAAGTCCTGGAAATTTAGTCCTGGTAAACTTAGCTGTCCCAAAATTATACCCAAGGTCTGACTTTGCCTTTCTTCTCCTGGTAGGATAATTGTGAGACTAGCATAAATTACTTATTGATCATAACACATGATCCCTATTTATAAGGGTTTTATATAAAAAACTAAAAAACAAAAACTCAAAATGTGTAATGTGATTTTTTTTCTTAAAAGCCAGGTGTGAAGAATAATACATTTCAATTAGTTGACCTAGTGCCCTTCTTTCAGTGTTTGTACCTGCAGACTCAGTTTAATATTCCAGTTAAGATAAGAGACAAAAATCATAGAAATCAGAGCAGCAATGGATAAACATATTGCACTGCCAGTGACAGGAATTGCTGCCAGGCCTCCACAGATAGTTCTGTATTTTGACTGGTCTTCCTAGTAGTGATGATGTATCACACAGCTGCACCCTTCCCCAACTTTCAGGTTGGAGTGAGTGGAGTTAGTGGATAGCCAGGGAGCAGCCAGCCTAGGTAACCCTCAACCTAGTCAAGGAATGGCAATTTGTTGATTATGTATCTTACATGCAACACAACCTGGTAGTTTCATCTGAAATAGGAGGCTGAAATCAATGGATATTGTTTCCACATGGGAAATAAACTTTGTTTTACCTGCCTCAGTAATTAGAACACGGATTTCCAGTTCCATTCCATAGGTTTTAAGCCAATCTGCCAGTCATGCCTCAAGGGTCTCTGCTAGGGACTGTGCGTATTTACATAGCACTTGCTTGCTACTCTGGAAGAACTTTTGAATTAAATATAAATAAAACTCAACAAAATAAAATCAAGTAATGTGCAATTCGATTTACAGCGAACAACTTGGGCTGGAAAATGAAGAAAGAGAAAAGAAGAAACCAAAGTTATGCTAATAAGTAGCTGTGAAGGTTTGTTTCTCTATTCATCTTGCCTATCCTTGTGCTCCTTTCTCTAATTGAGTCAATGCAGTAAAATCACACTTTGAATTTGCAGCACAGTATTTTTAAAATTAGGCCCTTCAATTGGGACAAATTAAAGCTTCCACAAAGCAAGTCAATAATTCACCAACTTTTCCATAATATGCTGAATGTCATAATTCAAACATGGTCAGGCATTTATCTTCATGCATTTATGTTTGAACCAGATTTCCTTGTTTGCTATAACTTTCCATGGTTCCTTGGCTTGAACTGATAAAGAAAATTATAGAATAGAGAGAGAACAATATTTATTTTTCTTTTTTCTCTTAAATTTTTTTATTAAATCATAATGCAAATACATATTGCATATTGGAAATAGTAAAAATAAATTTAAAAAGTACTTTATGTGAAATGAAGAGACTCAAGATAGAGACTTCTATCTCTTCTAAGAAGCTACTCTGGAAATTTTAATAACAATTACAATTTATGGTTACAGTATATATTCATATATAGGATATTTATTATAATTACTATTAACTTATCATTTATTGGAGTAATAGTATTTTGAAACTAAAAAGGACCCTAGGACTAGCTTATGTAATTTTCTGAATTCTCCAGATGAAACAGCAAAAGCCTAGAAAAGAACAAATTCTTGCCAGTACTTGAACACAGAACTCCTGACTCTAGGCAACTAACTTCACAATGTTGCCAGTACTTGAACTCTAGTCAATTAACTTTTCAAGACAGCACAGATTTGCCAGCAAGAAACAAACAACTCCATTAAAAAGTGAGCAAAAGACATGAACAGAAGTTTCTTAAAAGCAAACAAATTTATTTATTTAAACAAAGAAATGCTCAACATCACTAAGCATCAAGGAAATGCAAGTTAAAACCACTCAGAATGGCCATTACTAAAAAGTCAAAAACAAACCAACACAAAGATGCTGGCATTGATGCAGAGAGAAAGGAATGCTTGTACAGTGTCAGTGGGACTGCAAATCAGTACAAGCTCTGTGGAAAACAGTATGGAGACTCCTCAAAGAAATAAATGTAGACTTACCATTTGACCCAGCAATCCTACTATTGGGTATCTATCCAAAGGAAAAAAAGTCATTTATACAAAAGGACACCTGAACTTGAATGTTTGTTGCAGCACAATTCACATTTGTAAAGATGTGGATCCAACCTAAGTGCCCATTGATTCATGAGCGCATTAAGAAAAAATGGTATATGTAGACCATGCAATACTACTGAGCCATAAAAAGGAATAAAATCATGTCTTTCACAATAATTTGGATGGAATTAGAGACCATTATCATAAGTGAAGTATCTCAGGAATATAAAAACAAATACAATCAGCTAGTTGTAATAATTGGGAGCTAATCAGTGGGCACACACAGGCACAAAGAAATGTAAAGACCACAGGCAAACAACAAGGGGGAAGGGGCAAAAACATAACTTATGCGTTATAAGATATCCATGTAACAAAAAACATTTGTATCCCCTGAATATTTTGAAATAAAATTTTACAAAAGTCAGCATAGATTTGTGCCACATATGATTTTTGGGGTTGGGGCTGACATTCATTAAACATTAGCCCCACATCAGTAACTAGACAAGGCACAGGGTGTGCATCACCATTTATCATCTACCAAATGAGTTATTTATCTTATCCAAGCTTCTGTGCACACTTCAGGATAACAATTAAATAACTATTGACTTTCATTTTTTAAAAAATGCAAAGAAAAAAATACATAAGAAATAATCTTTCTGTGGTCTTGCTTATGTCCATGGATCTTTTCCACTTTCACTACCTAATTTAAATGTAGGCTATTCATATCATACTTGCATTATCTCAGTGGTCTCTTTACTGATAGTCTTGTTTATAGTGACTCTTCAAGTTATCTCATACAACAAAATGAAGTATTAACCTGGTTCTAAGAACTTGTTTGTGTCACTATTTTCCCTTGACATAAATAAATACTTCACACTGCTTTCAGAATAAAGTAAAAATTCCTAAGGCTGAAATTCAAAGCATTCTACTGCCTAACACAAACTTTGTTTATAACTTCATTACTTACTGTTCTCCAATTGGTGTATTGCTATAGTCTGTCTGATCTATTCAATATCTCTTAAATATCTCTTGCTCATTTATTTATCCCTAGGATTCAATTCCCATATCTGAAACACATTTTACCCCTTCACTGATCTAAATTTCATCTATTTTCACAGTTTTTCTCAATGCTCATGGCTCCTTGGATCTCTTTTACATTCTGCCAATTGACAATTGTTTTAATTCCTTCTGAATTCCCATCTTCACACACGACTTTCAAATATAACTATATCAAAATTACCTGTAATGCTTATAAAATGCACATCTCTGTGCCCCATTCTAGTTATTCTGATTCATTAAATCAGTATTGAGTCCATAGAATTTGCATTTTTAACAAGAACCACAGGTAGTCCACAGATGGATCTGTGATTGCACTTTTAGAAACACTAAAGAGCAGTTATTATTTGGTTTACTTATTTGAATCTTAATTCCACACTCATTTACAGTTTGCATATTTCCTATTTGCCTCTTGGAGTACCACATTAGGGTCATAAATTAATTGAGGATAAGGTCAAAATTTACTCTGTTTTTTTCTTTATAGTCCTTAGCATGTATTGCATAGAGCTGGTGCCCAGTTAAAGGCACTTTAATTATAGAAACGAAATAGGCTTATTACTAAATTATCTGAAATTATTTATGCATTTATTTATTTATATACTTAATATCTTTTCCTTTCTATAGAATATAATCTTTATGAAAGTAGGACTTTACCTTAGTCACATCTAAATCCCAATGGTACCTAAAACTAATTTTATGCTCAATAAGTTGTGTTTCAAGAAATGGGTAAATAGGATGGATGAGTGTCTTTCATACTTAAATGATTATTCTCTTCTAGTCACATTTTAAAAACAATAGTAAGAACTATGTACATTATTTTCTCATTGTTTTTCTTTCCATTTTCAATTTTTTTTTTTTTTTTTTTTTTTTTTGGTTTTTGGCCAGGGCTGGGTTTGAACCCACCACCTCCGGCATATGGGACTGGCGCCCTACTCCTTGAGCCACAGGCACCACCCTCCGTTTTTAATTTAAAAGATATCCCTTTGGCTGAACTGTATCACATCAGGTAGTAGATGCTATGATGTGTCATTCAGATCATCTTTCAGCTGTTTAGAGGAGGCCTTCAGATGTCAGTTCTTCTTAAGAGTTGTCTTGGCTGGAGAATATTGCTTCATTCAACTTCACGCTTCCCTCTGCAGTGGTTTTCAACCTTCCTAATGCTTCCTAATGCTGTGACCCTTTAATACAGTTCCTCATGTTGTGGTGACCACCAACCATAAAATTATTTTCATTGTTACTTCGTAACTGTAATTTTGCTACTGTTATGAATTGTAATGTAAATATCTGATATGCTTGTATGTGTCTGGGGCTAGTTTCTAAGTATACTGGTCAAGTCAAAAGGTCAAAGAAGCCCCACTCAGGGTTATGAAGATAGTTAATAGAAATAAAATATAGCATCCCAAGTACAATAATAGAAAAGTAGCCATAAGGAGGAGTGTCCAACCTGGCAACCTGGGACCCACATGGAATATGCTGATTTGGTGAGGAATTTTTTTTGCTTATCTGTGGTTTTAGATATCATAAAAAGTATGGACAGACTCTTTTTTTTTTTGCTACTATGCTTTCCTTAGTATGTGTATATTAATGTGTGGTTCCAAACAACTCTTATCTTTCTAATGTCTGGCAGAGAAAATAAAAGATTGGAGACCTTGCATATATTATTCAATCTTAAAATCAAAAATAAATCATCAGAGGGCTAACAGTTAGGGCAGATATACTGTAAAATGTCTAGATGCCTTACTCCATTTATATGCCAGAGCCAGATTTGGAACTTAAATCCACCGAGTGTAGAAAAGTCTGGGTCACCAGGGGAAAGAACCTACAAAGCCACAACAATTGCACATGGCTGTAATTAATTACTAAGTCCTTTCCCAAAGAGACTTTCAGGGACTTACCAAGGTAATTAGGGTAGGGAAAGAGGAATATTCAAACATTTCAAGGAGTGTTGAACACAAAGCTGTAATGATGTGATACCCTAAGTCCCCCAAAATATTCTACCCCTCCTATTGTGATAGAATCATATGAGAATCTATGATAAAAGAAATCCTGACCCAGGTACAGTTCACAGTGGGTCCGCTAAATTTATAGAATTGCCTAGCTGTCATTTCTAGTGTCCCCAAATACATAATGGCTAGATTTGCCAGTTGGCACCATCCCATACATTGGGTCCTTGGCTTGTAGAATAGGGGCCTTTTAAAGCCACAGGGCAAACTCTGAACCCTCTCTATCTATACCTCTAGCCAAGAGAGTAAATAAAATACAATATCTCATTCTTAGGAAGTGACAGAAGTTAGCATCACTCTTATAAGCCTGAAAGATGTAAGGGTAATAATTATCATAATGTCTCTGTTTAATTCACCAGTATTTTCCCTGTTAAGCAAAACAAAACAAAACAGAACTGATAAATACTGGAGGATAGAATAGATTACTGTAAGCTCAAGAAAACAGTAGCCCCAATTATTGCTACTGTGCCAGATGTAGTGTATTTGCTATAATGGATTAAAATGGATTTAGGAACTTGGTAAGTGGCCATCGATTTGATCTGGCGAATGTTTTCCTTTTTATCTTTATCAGAAAAAAGGAACAGACAACAGAACATATTTATGGTTTTGCTTGAGGGCTCTGGTAGCTATTGTGAGCTCTGTCATACACAGTTTGAAGAAATCCAGACTCTGGAGATCTCACAGAGTATCATAATGCTCCTGTGACACAATGTTCATCCTTTACACAAATATTAAGGTCAAGTTACTACTATTTCCCATTGGTTGGAATAGGAAAGGAAGAGATGGTCAGTAATAAGTCTCTTATTTCTTCCTTTCTGTTTATACTAGAAATTTCAAGACTAATCATTTTGATATTGAATCAAATTTACTTACCTAAAATTTCTAGACATATTTATCATTTATTTTAAAAAATAATTTCCATCCTCACAACTCTCACTGATACAGACACATCTTTATTTAAAATGGTTCTGAAAAAGCCTCAGCTTAAGGTGTTGATGACAAGATGACCAACGAGAGGCATCAGAGCATCCTGGAAGAAAGATAGGAATTCTGATAAAGGAGTGAGAAGAGACACAGAGCAGGCACAGATCATAAAGAGAGATGCCAGAACCTGCTGGGATCTCACAGAGGAAAATTGTGAAGCAGGGAATGTAGAAGATAAAGGAAAAAAGATATTGGTGAGGGTCAAATCTAGAAAGGCTCCCAGCCCAGTTAATGGGTGAGGGAGGAATCCCTCTCACCCTTCCACAAGCACTCCGCGACTGGCAGGCTACTGAGTTTCTTGGAGGCTTTTCCACCTCCCCAAGGCTAGGCCTGGTGGCAAACAAGTACAGGGGAAGAACTTGCATGATCTGAGCTTGGATGCTCTGTATTGGGCTTCCCTAAAAGGAGGATGTCACAAGAGGCCAGAAAACTGGCTTTCTTCCATTCAGAGGCTTCCTTCCCTGCCCCTCACTTGCCCACTGCAAGCAGGAAAGCAGTTTAGGCCAAAAATTTAGACAGCACTCCCCGCCCCACCCAGCAGGTGCATGCTAGAGGCTGAGGCTTTCACAGGCAGTGGGACCCCCCTCTTTCCTCTGGGGCTTGCAGTGGGCCCCAGTGTGGGATTGAGAAACTCCCTGCCTAGTGGCATTTCGTGAATTTTCACACCAGCTGGTCGGACAAGCAGGCTGGACTTTGTGCCCCTGTAACCTGCCCCCACCACACCATCTCAAGGTTGCTGGGGGCACAGCAAGGAGGTCTGTGAGTGGGATATGCCCATATATATATTTTAAAAAGCACATGTATACACAGATATGGACATGTGTAATGTTTTATATAGATTTTATATACATTAACTATACATAAACATACAGTTAACTCTTGAATAACACAAGGGTTAGGGCTGCTAACCCCCCATGCAGTTGAAAACCCCCATATAAGAAACTTAATAGCCTCCTGTTGACTGGAAGCCTCACTGATAACACAGTCAAATAACCCATAGATTGTATATGTATTATACACTGTATTGTTATGATAAAGTAAGCTAGAGGAAAAATGTTATTTAGAAAACCATAAGAAAGGGAACATATATTTTCTATCTATTAAGTGGAAGTGGATCATCATAAGAGTCTTCACCCTACTCACTTCATGTTCAGTAAGAGGCAGACAAGGGGTTGGTCTCATTTCAGGGGTGGCAGAGGTGGAAGAAAATCCATATATAAGGGGATTCACAAATTCAAACCCTTACTGGTCAAGGGTCAGCTGAATATATGGACATATGATTGACAGATGACAAATCAATTGATCTATCGATAGACAGCAGCCTCTGACTTTCTGTAACTGGCCACCTGGCATTAGTTAAGTCTGGTGTTGCTATGAGCTGTCCTGCCACAAATAGGCCTTCATTTTTCTTGCTGAACATAAACAATTTCACAGAACATCAGCATCAGACAAGGCCACTCTGTGACCATGATTAAGCAAGATAAATCAAAACCACAACGTAATCACATCTAAGAGCAAACAAATCATGAATATTTTTCAATCCACAAAATGACCTCTCTCATCTGCCTAAAAAGTGTGACTGCTGCTTCCTTATCAATTATAGCTTTAACCTCCATCAAATGTTCTCTCCTTCTAGATAAGATTTACTGAGACACTCAGTTATAGGATCACTTCACTTCTTGAGAGCATACAATCCTAACCAAAGCCCTATTTATGTAAACTTCTCTGAATCAAACCCTTTTACTGAGAAGCTGCTTTATGGTTCCCTGCTACAAGTAATAAACCCAGCTTCTTAAGCTGCAGATGTTCCTGGTGCTTTATGGAGGCATTATATAGCACATATGTTAGACATTTGAAAATGATCCAGAAGAAATTAAAAACACTGGAAAAAAAAAAGTCATTCATCTTTGCCATTTAGAAACTTTAATTACATAGGATTAAATTGTTTTTCTTATGGTCCACATATTTTATTTGCTTCTACAGTAAATAAGAGTATTTAAAAGATGATTTAAGAATTAAAGGAGAGTATACTTAACTATGGTAATGGAAGTGAATGGATTGGCCAATATTAGTAATCTCGATGCTGCAAAAAAATCAGGATACAGAAGACAGAAGTTGAGACATGAAAGGGGGACAAATAAGATGGGGAGAGTCAGTAGGTTAATAAGTGCCTCGTCTTTCAAAGGGGAGAATCGCTAGATATTGTTAAAAGTTGATGAAAGAAGAAGCACAAGCTTAAAAATAAAGTTTAATGTTAAAATTTCTACATGAAAATCTAGAGATAAATCAGTAAAAAATGTACAATTTGTGGCAGGAGAGTGGGAGACAGTCTAATTGCACTTAATTCTCCAACTTCGACTTCAGACAGTAGCAGAAGCTTGGCAATAGTCTAAGACTATTTCCTCTGTGCTAATGATGGAGCTTGAAATACACATGGCATGGACAGTTGGGAAGGGAAGATGAATAGGAAGTGGGAGAGCACAGGGGCACCTGGATGTATGAGCCAGAGGTGGCTATAACCTAGGAGGACAGAGGGGAACTGTCTCCAACCTTGATGAAATAGCTGCCCTGCAGGAGCTTTGTCAGTTAAACATACCTTGGCCCAAGAGTCACAGAAATTGAATGAGGATCAGGGAAGGTGAGGCAGTTGCAGGCCTGGCTACTATCTCCTCCACCCCGATAGTATCTCTAACTCAATAAAGTGACCAGCAGATAAGTAACACTATGCATGAGTTACAAAGTGCCTTGTTTGACATGACTATAAAGACAAAATAGCTGCTGCTTCATTCTTGCCCTCCAAATTTCTTGTCAAAATATTTCTTTCTTCCTACCTTAACCAGAAACATGTAGACAATTTTGAGAAAAGCAATTTAATCTAGCCAAGTTGGCATCTTTAAAAGCTATCAACTATAGTGATACTTTTATTTATTGTTTTTATTAAATCATAAACACATAGATTGTGTATACATTAATGCATTTATGGGGTACAATGTGCTGATTTCATATAGATGTAAAACTAGTCATGAGTAACTTCCTAGTCTCTGTTATCTAGGTCTTTTCTAATTCCTAGCCTAAGAAGTCCCTAGGGGCCCTCCCCAGATATGGCCCATCTATGCTTATGCTAAATAGTCAAAGGCAGTCCCTTAACCCACCCTTATCTCCAACTGCACCTCAGTGCACCAGACCTCAACAAGGCTCCCAGATGTAACACAGTACCCCACAGGGTTCCTGGATGAATGAATGGCTTTACATTGATTTAAATCACATTCAAATGTGAAGCGCTGGTAACAATGCAGAAGGCAATGTGGAATGGCAGAGGCAACAGAAGAGATAGTCTCTGGGGCTCACCACCTGTCTGAATTTTGGCTCCATTACTCTGGTCTTGGTAAATTACTTAGCCTTTTTCTGAGCTTTTGCTCCCTCTTATCTTAAATTTGATTAATACTATTATAGATCACAGGGTAGTTTTAAGAATAAATATCTGTTAAAATGCTTGCTACTTAGCAGTCACTAAACAGATATACCCTTCTGCTAACCCTTGAAACCCAACAAAAGGCCTTTGACCTCTTGACCCAATATGAAACTAAGTGAAAATTTCAGCCATCAAGCATGTGACAACGTTACCTTTGGCAGTGGTCCCTGGGTAGCCACATCAACCTAGTGTAGGAGTATGAAACTCTACTTCCTCTAAAATATATGATATACATTATATATTTATAGCCCTCTTACCTCTTCATGTATTCCTTTGCTTTTGAATCCACAGGCTCACTAATGAGTAGCAAATTTTGTTTTTCTTCAAGAGCAAACACAACATGGAAGAAGTGGGAGGCAGCTGATAACAGTGAGGGAAAAAAATCAGTGGTGTTGAGAGGCAGCAGGGACAAGGACAGATATTTTTCTAATATATATAGGTCATTATTAAGTCATGGGCTGCCAGTAAAAATTTAGCACTAGTCAATTTTCAGTAGGCTCCAACCCAAGAGACTATGCCGTGTGACATGACACTGTTAAAATTGTTGCCTGGTGTAGTCTCTTTCCTAGAAACACTGTAGGAATAAAGAAGAAAATAGATTGAGAGCAATAGGCACTTAGAAACCATTTGAAAAATTCTTATTCAGGTACTCATTTGCCAGCATCCTATTTATGGCATTAACCTGTTAGATTTTTTTCTCATACTTGGTGGTGATTTGTTCTGCCTTCCCCAGCATCACAAAATTGCCATAGTCTTTGCTTTCCTCTCTTGATTTCTTATGAATTTAGCTCTTTATTCTATTTTTACCCTTTTTGCTTTCCTACTGGAATGGCGGCCTCCTATGTGGTCAAATGTTGGTGATAGGAAGTAAGAGAAGATTTTTTTATTATTATTATTTCAGGTTATTGTGAGGATATAAACAATCAGGTCACAATTTTTGGATTTGTTAAGTAGAGTCCCTCTTGTTGTGTCCCACACTCCAAAGCTATGCCTGTGTACTTTAAGTGGGAGCAACCGAGCCCCACCTCCAGTCTCCCCTCCTCAGTTTCCCTCCCTCCAACTTGAATAGAATTAATTTTTTCTCCTATATGGGTGTGTGATAGATTGTCTACTGGCTTCGTAATAAAATTGAGTACATTGCATACTTGCTTTTCCATTCTTGTGATACTTCACTAAGAAGAATGTGTTTCAACTCCATCTGGGTTAATGCAAAAGATGTAAAGGCACCATTTTTTATAGCTGAATAGTATTCTATGGTACACATATACCACAGTTTGTTAATCTATTCCTGAACTGACGGACATTTAGGCTGTTTCTGCATCTCGGCAATTGCAAATTGAGCTGTGATAAACATCTAGTACAAATGTCTTGAGGATTCTGTGTGGGAAGATATTAACATTCTCAAATTTTGATTTACTTCATAAAGTTTTTCAGAAAAAAATCATCTGTTTGTTCTTTGTTGTGAAGCCTTCCAAATACTTTTAGAAATCTCCACGTATGCTAGCACTTTCAGATACTCAAAATTAAAAACATGAATTAAAGAGTAAGCATTTATTAGATTGGCTATTTAAATATTACTGATATCTACCTTGCAATGCTGAATTTACAACTTAAAACACCATTCACATTTCACTAATACTGATATATTTAGTTCAAGTTAAAATTCTTCAGTGTCAACAGTGTAATTTCCATCTGGTAGCTCACTTATTTTAGATGATAAGAATTTAAATCTAATGCAAATGATCACTTATTTTAGATGATAAGAATTTAAATCTAATGCAATTGCTCCTCTGTTCAAGTACTAACAACATGTCTTAAACTCTAATTCTGTTCCTAGGGGTTAAAAAATGAGTCATATTTAAATATCGTTTTACAAATTCTTTACCACACATGACTTTTTCCCTTCTAAAAGTCACTATATAATTTATGCCTTTCACATCAGAAATTGACACTAATGATGGTAGATGCTGTCCACATTTGTAGCCATGCCTAAAAGGTCCAAGTGTGACTGCCATTCTTACCTACACAGCTCCCATACAAAGCTGGGCTCTCTGAGTATTCTACCCAATAGACCCTGTGCTCAGAATGTCAAAGCATCCTCATGTCTTTCAAAGTGAGATAGAAAAAGACAGAGGAAGAGAAACAGAGAGAACACCATTGTTTAGTGTCTTTTAGACCCAAGAACAAAATGCAGCTTTGACTCACTGTGTGTGATACTGACTCACTGCTGTGAGACTGGCTATGTTTCAGGCATTTAGTTGTGGAACTCCTGCCTTGCCCTGAAATTTTGAAAATGATCCCAGGTAAGGCTGATGAAACAGCTGTGTAAGTGTGGTTTGTTAGCTGTAGCAGGTGCAAGTCTGGCATGTGTTTTTAAAAAACATCTACAAATTGCTTTGTGAAAAGTAGTATTTGAACGTCAGGGACTTTTGAACATACTTTACAAATGGAAAATGTGTTATAAACACAAGTGTCTATTAAAAATGGGAGATTTGTACAAAATCTGGCAGTAAACAATAAAATTTCCCCAATATTTAGGGAATCCCAATTGAACAGAGGAAAGCAGAATTGTTCCAAGATTAGCATTTAACAAATGTTCTGGACTTAAAGGTAGTTTTTTGGGTTTGAGACAAGTTGCTGCTGAGCTAGAGGCCTCATTGTATCCCTGATGTTGGAGTTGATCCTAAGTGACTATTATGTTTTCCACATCCCAGTATGCTTTGCTTCATTTAAACTCCATTCATAAAAAACCCTAAAGGTGGCATCTTTCTTTTTCTGCACGTTAATTCATTAACATACTCTTTTTCCCCCATCCACATTACAAAGCAAAACTAGTTTATGTACTTTCTTTACATTGCAGCCATGTCAGCCAGTGAATCTATGTTACCAGTTACCTACCATGAATGTGCAAAGTGCATTTAACACTATCATTATCTTTATATCTTATCATTCTAGAGCATTTCAAAGTACTATGCAGAAACACTAAAATTAAAAAAAAAGAACAACAGTGCATTCAAACATCTGGAAGTTTAAAATTAGACGTAAGATCCAGTTAAAAGAAATACAATTCTGCTTGATCTTCAAATTATAAATATCATTTGCATAACAAGAGATATAAAATCCACACCTTCTCAGTGGTTTCCTCACAAAAATCACTTAGACATTGAATATCCACTCACTCTAGGCTGGATGAAAGAAAATGCATTTACTAGTAACAATGTTTATACAAAAGCAGGGTTAAACAGAGAGCAAGCAACTGCAGTGATGCACCGCATAATGATTCATACTGACATTTTGGTCAGTGACAGAGCACCTATGTGAGGATGATCCCACAGGATTATATTGGCTGAAAAATTCCTGTCACCTAGTAATGTCTGTGTGATTTTGATCCTGTGTAGGCCTAGGGTATAATCCTGTCCATTTGTTTTAGTTTTTAACAAAAAATTTAAAAAGTTTAGAAAGTTAAAAAAAATAGAAGATAGCTTATGGAATAAGAATATAAAGAAAATATTTTTCTATAGCTGTACAATGTCTTTTGCTTAAGCTAAATGCTACAAAAGAAACAAAAAGTTAAAAGAAAACGTTTAGAAGGAATACAAGTTACACAAAGCTAAGATTAATTTGTTATTGAAGAAAGGAATTTGCAAAATAAATTTTGTGTAGTCTAGGGGTACCGTGTTTATAAACTCTATGGTAGGGGACAGTAATGGCCTAGGCCTTTGCATTCAGTCACCACTCCTTCCCTGACTCACCTAGAGCAACTTTTAGTTCTACAAGCTCCATTCATGTAAGTCCCCCATATAGGTGAACCATTTTTTTTTTTTTTAAGAACCACATACATTTATTATCTCACAGTTTCTGTGGGTCCTTTGCAATAAAGATAGGAGTAGAGGTCTCATCTGAGATTCAAGGACTTCTTCCAAGCTCATTCAAGTTGTAGGTGAACCGTTTTTAATTTTTTGTACCATATTTTTACTGTACTTTTTAATGTTTAAATATGTTTCATTACACAAATACTTGCTATGGTGTTACAATTACCAATGGTACTCAGTACACTAATGTTCTGTATAGGTTTGTAGCCCTGGAGCAACAGGCTGCACTATACAACTTGGGAAGGTAGCAGGCTACACCATCTAAGTTCATATAGGTACTGTCTGTGATCGCATGATGATTAATTCACCTAATGTCTCATTTTCTAGGACATACCTGTCATTATGTGACACATAGCTGTAATTAGTGCTTGTGGTTGAGAATGGAGAAGCTGTTCAAGGGCAGGTAAACAAAGGCCACCTTTAAATTATAGCTGAATATTGAAGTCCTTAAGAAGCAGTTTGGTTTTCAATCTATTACTTCTTTAGCGTTATTTACACTTTATTAGTATTTCTTAGTTAAAGGGAAGCAACGTAAGTGAATTCCTAGTATGTGTGGGTACTCATGCTAGGAATTCAACTCAACTCAAGATGAATTTGAAAAGCTCTTGACCCAATATTCTGACTTGGTGCCCTAAAGGGAAAAATTTGTCTCCAAGTATTATAGTCTTCAGGAATTTGAGTCTACCTGGAAAATTCATATTTGTATGATAATAGCTAAATTCTTCTGGGAGCATGCGAGAATATCCCAAACTTTACTTCGATCTTAATGCTTAATGGCTTAATTTGAATTAGTTATTTCAAGATGTTTACAAATTATTATAGTATGTTGAAGATACTATCTTCGATTTATTTTCTTATCTTTCAACAATCTTTATGTTCTTTCATCATGAAAATGTAATGTTTGCCGCATAATAGTGAACATGTTCTAGAAAAGTTAATGCTTTATGGAAATGTGAATAGAGGAGATCTCAGGTGCAGGTTACGTGTGAACATGAGACTGTGTGCGGGGAGTGTGTTTGTTTGTGTCTGTGTTCAAGTCCATGTAGGTCCTTTAGAATCACTCCCACTTTGGAAGCATTGCTTAGGGTGTTTCCTGAACATTAATTATAGCCCTTCCCCAAAGGTGGAGGGGTACTCTGAAGCACTCCAGAAAATAGGTGGACAAAACAAACTCTAGAAAAATTAATTTTCACTCACCAAACCTAGCCTGTTTTTTTATGAAGGGTATTAGGTCTTTCTCTATTTTTATCAGGAAGTGAAGATGCTGGCAGACCTGAAGTATACTTTTATGATATTTTAGCACATAGAGTCAATCAATGTCTTAAAGTCTCTCTTTTTTTGTTTTCTCATGATATTTAAACTCTGTTGGATTCTTAAATACAAGTGAATGTATTCTGTATGGACTCAACAATGCAGGTATGTAAGGAACAATGTACAATGTCTTCTGTTCTCTAAATTTAGACCTTTGGTTTCTCCATATCCTGTGTACCAACCTCAAAAACCTATTTTCAGTTTAGTGTGGAAAATACTCTTCTTAATATCATTTTATTTAGAAATACTGTATGTATATAAATACATATACAGATATGTATATGCATTTTAATTGTAAATATTTTTTCTGCATATTATTATCTTTCAACCTCTTTAAAAACCTTTCTGGCTAGGACTAACCAACAGCAGCTAGCCAACTTCTAAAGATGGCAAAGAGCCTGGCCAGGAGTGTGTCTCTGACATATAAACTGGCCATGAGAGGCTTCCTCATCTGGTCTGTATACCCTGGTATATAATATTCATCTTCCTTAATTATTCAAGGCTAGGTACCTAGCAACTTGAGACCACCTCTATGGTCAAATCCCACCAGAATTATTCAAATCAACTAATCCTAGACTGTTCTCCCTTCTCTCTCCTGCTTTTTCTGGGGAAAGTTCAATCAAGACAGCAGCCTCAACCTTGTCTGACCTCTCGTCTTCTGCTATCCTGACTGTGTCCCTCAACTGAAAGCCTTATTTCCTCTCAGGTGTGTCTCCTTACTCTACTTTCTCCTCTGAGCTTTGGTAACAGAGCCCACTCTTTGGATTTAGAGAGTATAACCACTGCACTGCTTCCAGTGTTTGGTTATTCAGATAGCTCTTGTGGCCTCCACATGCATGGATTATAGTTTAAAAATGCTCCCTTTGTGGATAAGCCTTATTCAATCATGGCTGGTCTGTTTTCTTGGGACTCTGACTGATAATTACCCAATGTTCAGTTTATTTTCAATATTTTTGACGCAATGAACATTCTCATATATATGTTCTTAAATACTGGTGCTTTTATGCCTATAAAATACTAGCTAAAAGTAGTAATGCTCACTCAAAAGTTAAGTTTATTTGTAATGTTTATAGATATTTCCAGATAACTTTCTATAAGATTTGAAGCAATTCATGCTTCTGTTAGCTCTTTAATTATTTAAGTGTTTGATAGACTTTTAACAAGCATTTTTAAGTGCTTAGCATGTCAGAGTCTGAACACAAGACTTAATAACTCTTAATTCATGTGGTCCGTATATGAAGTTTCCTATGTGCTATCATTTTATGTTATTAATCTCATAATATCTCCACTTCTATGTGTTAAAAATGGTATCTCAACATTTAAATTGGCATTTATTTGGCTGTTAGTGAGGATATTTATTTATCTATCATCTATCTTAAGTAATTACATTTCCTCTTTAGTGAATTGTCTATCATATATTTTGTCTTTCTATTGGACGTTTAAATCAGTGCGACAAATTAGATTGAGAGAATTTGGGTGAACAGTTAGAATCCACAAATATTTAACAGCATTTAAAATAGACTACAATTCAAATGAAATAATTCTGTAAACACAATGAGAAATCCTATACTATCCACTATACTAAGATGCATGCTTCTTCTTTTTTTTTTTTTGCATAAGTTTACACAATATATTTTAAAGGAAAATAAAAAATCTTCTCATAAAAGATTCCCTGAGAATCAGCACAAATTTGGGCATATAATCCTTAAGCAAGCATTTGATTCATATCTAACAAAGTCCTTTTAGCAAAACACACCCAAACCATGAGAAAAAACACAAGATCATAAATGAAACTGAAGTTGACATGCAGGGAACTAAAATACCAGCAAGTTAATTTCTGTTCTTCTTTTGATTTTTGCCTTTCTCCAATTTTTTTTTTTTTTATTAAATCATAGCTGTGTACATTGATATGATCATGGGGCATCATTCACTAGCTTCACAGACCGTTTACCAAGTTTCACATATACCCTTGTAAGATGCACCGCTGGTGTAATCCCACCAATCCCCTTCCCTCTACCCACCTCCCCCCCCTTTCCCCCTTCCCCCTATTCTTAGCTTGTAATTGGGTTAAGGCTTTCATGTGAAAACCCTAAATTAGTCTTATAGTAGGGCTGAGTACATTGGGTACTTTCTCTTCCATTCTTGAGATACTTTACTAAGAAGAATATGTTCCAGGTCCATCCATGTCAACATGAAAGAGGTAAAGTCTCCATCTTTCTTTAAGGCTGCATAATATTCCATGGTGTACATATACCACAATTTATTAATCCATTCGTGGATCGATGGGCACCTGGGCTTCTTCCATGACTTAGCAATTATGAATTGGGCTGCAATAAACATTCTGGTACAAATATCTTTGTTATAGTGTGATTTTTGGTCTTCTGGGTATATGCCCAGTAGAGGAATTACAGGATTGAATGGCAGATCTATTTTTAGATCTCTAAGTGTTCTCCATATCTCTTTCCAAAAGGAATGTATTAATTTGCATTCCCACCAGCAGTGCAAAAGTGTTCCCTTTTCTCCACATCTGCACCAACATCTCTGGTCTTGGGATTTTGTGATATAGGCTAGTCTCACTGGAGTTAGATGGTATCTCAAAGTAGTTTTGATTTGCATTTCTCTGATGATTAAAGATGATGAGCATTTTTTCATATGTCTGAAGGCCACATGCCTGTCTTCTTCAGAGAAGTTTCTCTTCAAATCCCTTGCCCAGCCTGTGATGGGATCCCTTGTTCTATTCTTGCTAATGTGTTTGAGTTCTCTGTGGATTCTGGTTATTAAACCTTTGTCGGAGACATAACCTGCAAATATCTTCTCCCATTCTGAGGGCTGTTTGCTTGCTTTACTTACTGTGTTCTTGGCTGTGCAAAAGCTTTTTAGTTTGATCAAGTCCCAGTAGTGTATTTTTGAAGCTGCTTCAATTGGCCGGGGGGTCCTCCTCATAAAATACTCGCCCATTCCGATTTCTTCAAGGGTTTTCCCTGCACTCTCCTCTAGTATTTTTATAGTTTCATGTCTTAAGTTTAAATCTTTGATCCAGTGAGAGTCTATCTTAGTTAATGGTGAAAGGTGTGGGTCCACTTTCAGTTTTTTACAGGTTGCCAGCCAGTTCACCCAGCACCATTTGTTAAATAGGGAATCTTTTCCCCCACTGAATGTTTTTAATTGGCTTGTCAAAGATTAAATAACGGTGAGTAGCTGGATTCATCTCTTGATTCTCTATTCTATTCCAGACATCTACCTCTCTGTTTTTGTGCCAATACCATGCTGTTTTGATCACTATTGATTTGTAGTATAGTCTGAGGTCTGGTAGCGTAATTCCTCCTGCTTTGTTTTTATTTCTGAGTAATGTCTTGGCTATTCGAGGTTTTTTCTGATTCCATATAAAACGAAGTATTGTTTTTTCGAGATCTTTAAAGTATGACAGTGGAGCTTTAATAGGGATTGCATTGAAATTACATATTGCTTTGGGTAGTATAGACATTTTAACTATGTTGATTCTTCCCAGCCATGAGCATGGTATGTTTTTCGATTTGTTAATATTTTCAGCTATTTCTTTTCCTAGAGTTTCATAGTTCTCTTTATAGAGATCTTTCACGTCCTTTGTTAGATAAATTCCCAAATATTTCATCTTCTTTGGCACTACTGTGAATGGGATAGAGTCCTTAACTGTTTTTTCAACTTGAATGTTGTTGGTATATATAAAGGCTACCGATTTGTGAATGTTGATTTTGTAACCTGAGACGCTGCTGTATTCCTTGATCACTTCTTTGTAGTAGAGTCCCTAGTGTTTTCCAGATATCCTATCATATCATCCGCGAAGAGTGAAAGTTTGATCTCTTCTGACCCTATATGGATACCCTTGATCGCCTTTTCTTCCCTAATTGCAGTAGCTAAAACTTCCATTACAATGTTAAAAAGCAATGGAGACAATGGGCAGCCTTGTCTGGTTCCTGATCTGAGTGGAAATGATTCAAATTTAACTCCATTCAATATGATATTGGCTGTTGGTTTGCTGTAGATGGTCTCTATCAGTTTAAGAAATGTCCCTTCTATACCAATTTTCTTGAGTGTTCTGATCATGAAGGGATGCTGGATATTATCAAAAGCTTTTTCTGCATCGATTGAGAGAATCATATGGTCTTTGTTTTTTAATTTGTTTATGTGCTGGATTGCATTTATAGATTTATGTATATTGAACTAGCCTTGAGATCCTTGGATAAAACAGGATTGGTCATGATGTATAATTTGTTTGATGTGTTGCTGGATTCTGTTTGTTAGGGTCTTGTTGAATATTTTTGCATCTATATTCATTAGTGATATCGGTCTATAATTTTCTTTTCTTGTTGGGTCTTTCCCTGGTTTGGGGATCAGGGTGATGTTTGCTTCATAGAACGTGTTGGGTAGTCTTCCTTCTTTTTCTACCTTTTGGAACAGGTTAAGTAATATAGGTACTAATTCCTCTTTAAAGGTTTGGTAGAATTCAGACGTGAAACCATCTGGTCCTGGGCTTTTCTTTTTAGGGAGGTTTTGTATGGTTGATGCTATTTCCAAACTTGATATGGGCCTGTTCAACATTTCCACTTGATTCTGGCTAAGTCTTGGAAGGTGGCGTGCTTCCAAGTATTGGTCAATTTCCTTCAGATTTTCATATTTCTGAGAATAAAGTTTCTTGTAATATTCCTTAAGGATTTTTTGGAATTCTGAGGAGTCTGTTGTTATTTCATCTTTGTTGTTTCTGATTGATGAGATTAGAGATTTTACTCTTTTTTTCCTGATTAGGTTGGCCAAAGGTTTATCTATTTTATTGACCTTTTCGGAAAACCAGCTTTTTGATTTATTGATCTGTTGTATTATTCTTTTGTTTTCAATTTCATTTAATTCTGCTCTAATTTTGGTTATTTCTTTTCTTCTACTGGGTTTGGGGTTGGAATATTCTTCCTATTCCAGTTGCTTGAGATGTCCCATTAAGTTGTTAACTTCCTCTCTTTCTGTTCTCTTGAGGAAGGCTTGCAGTGCTATAAATTTCCCTCTTAGAACTGCCTTTGCGGTGTCCCAGAGGTTCTGATGGTTCGTGTCTTCATTGTTGTTTTGTTCCAAAAAATTGGCGATTTCTTTCTTAATCTCATCTCTGACCCAGCTATCATTCAGCATAAGGTTATTAAATTCCATGTTTTCTATGAGTATGCAGATTCCTGTTGATACTCAGCTCAAGTTTTATTCCATGGTGGTCCGAGAAGATGCATGGAATAATTTCTATTCCTTTAAATTTACTGAGGTTAGACTTGTGACCTAAGATGTGATCGATTTTGGAGTAAGTTCCATGGGCTGATGAGAAGTATGTATATTCAGTTTTGTTGGGATGAAATGTTCTGTAGATGTCGGCTAAATCCAAATGTTGGATGGTTAGGTTTAAATCTAAGATTTCTTTGCCTAGCTTCTTGTTGTAGGATCGATCCAACACTGCCAAAGGAGTGTTGAAATCTCCGACTATTATGGAGCTGGAGGAAATCAAGTTGCTCATGTCTGTTAGAGTTTCTCTTATAAATTGAGGTGCATTCTGGTTGGGTACATAGATATTAATAATTGATATCTCATCATAGTGAGTATTACCCTTAACAAATATGAAGTGACCGTTCTTGTTCTTCCTTACTTTTGTTGGTTTAAAGCCTATTGTATGTGCAAATAAAATTGCAACACCTGCTTTTTTCTGATTACCATTTGCCTGAAATATGGACGACCATCCTTTCACCCTGAGTCTGTATTTGTCTTTTAGGTTAAGATGTGACTCTTGTATGCAACAGATATCTGGCCTGAGTTTTTGTATCCAGTCAGCTAACCTATGCCTCTTTAGAGGACAGTTTAAGCCGTTCACATTAATGGAGAATATTGATAAGTCTGGTGAAGTTTTGGGTATCGAGTTTTTCAAAAGTCCAGTGGCCATTTTTAATCCTTTCGCCAGTGTGGAAATTGGAGTTCGATCCGAAGTTTCTGAGTGAGTTTACTTTTGTGGTATAGGATTGGGTTTGTCATTATGGAGGATAGGTCTGAGAATATCCTGAAGAGCTGGTTTTGTTAAGGCAAATTTCTTCAACATATGAATGTCATTAAAGTATTTAATTTCTCCATCATAAATGAAACTCAGTTTAGCTGGATACAAGATCTGGGGTTGAAAGTTATTTTGCTTTAGGAGATTAAAAGTCGGTGACACCCTCTTCTGGCTTGAAAAGTTTCAGCAGAGAGATCTGCAGTCATTCTAATATTCTTCCCTTTGAAGGCAATGGTTTTCTTTCTCCTGGTATTTTGAGGATTTTCTCCTTCATATTAACTTTAGTGAAGTTAATTATGATATGCCTGGGGGATGTCTTATTGGGGTTGAGTCGTGCTGGGGTTCTGAAGCTTTCCGCTATCTGAATTTCAAAATCTCTAGGCATGTCTGGAAAATTCTCTTTCATAATTTCATGCAGAAGGGCCTCTGTGCCCAGCGAGGCCACTTCATCTGTTTCTGGAACTCCTATGATTCGGATATTCGCCTTCTTTGAATTATCCCAGAGCTCTCTGAGTGAGTGATCCGTTTTTATTCTCCATTTCTCTTCCTCTTTGAGAGTTTGGGAGTGTTCAAAGGCTTTATCTTCGATGTCAGAAATCCTTTCTTCTGCCTGCTCCATTCTGTTACTGAGGGATTCTACTGTATTTTTCATATCTTTGAGGGCTGCAAATTCTTGCTTCAGTGTGTCTAAGTCTTTCGTGGTTTTGTCTTTAAATTCGTTAAATTCTTGAGACAACTTTTGAATTTCTCCTTGAATTCCTAATTCCACTTTGTTAATCTTGTCTGCAATCCAAATTCTGAATTCGATTTCTGACATCTCAGCCAGTTGTTTATGAATGGGATCTTCAATTGCATCTGCCATATCTTTCCTTGGGGGGGGGGGTTGATCTATTCTGGTTATTCATGTTACCAGAGTTTTTCCGCTGATTCCACTCCATGGTTGTTTTACTCCCTCTGATTTTTTCCCGTGGGGCTTTGTCGAGGGCCCGTACAGTGTTGTGGCCTGAGAAACTGGGGCCCTGTCTGGTGTGGTGGGGCTAAATTGTTCTGCCTTGTTTTCAGCTGGTTTCTGTTCCACCCTAGTGAAACAGATACTTTGGATTGAAGTCTCAGCTGTGGAGAAATATAGCAATTAAGTCACCCCGCCCCCCACCGGCAAACAATTGGAAAAGAAAAATCAAACCTTCCTACTACCATTCACCCAGGGCACCACCTGATTTGTCCTCCGGTGATTGGTTCAGTTTAAAAAGTCCAAATCAATTGTCTCAGTCTGCACCTGTCTCGGGTGAGAGAGTTTAAGAGGTCTCTGGGAACTGGATCACAGGGGTCTGGTGACTACTCTGGTGTGGCTTGCTCCAGTGCTGTGTGGAGTCAGGAGAAGCCACCCAGCCTATAAATCAGTCTGGGAAGGTTGCTGCCTCCCTCCCCACGTTGCACCACTTCACACCCAGTCACTGATAGCCCTGCAGTTGGCTGACCGAGTTGCCTGTAGTGAATCGGTACTCCAGGAGTTTGTACCTGCCTGAATCACAAGGAAGTCTGCCAGGCTGCTGCGCTCTGCCTCTCTCCAGCAGGAGGAGGTGAGACCTGACAACCTTGGGCACTAGATGAAGTTTGAGGGGTTTTCACTCAGGTCCAGTCTCACCCCTGATTAATGTTGCTGACAGAGCAGAACAGAACAACTCTGCGTTTCCCCTGCAGAAGAGAAGCTGAATTGAGTTCCAAATCAGTTTGTGTTTGCTCTTGTATTGTCTATAGGCTAACAATCCCCTGAGGTCCAGGTGCATCTTATGTTTAGTAAAGCGGACCTGTGGGTCAGCCCCGCCCGGGGAGTATCCCTGGTTTGTAAGTTTATGTTGCCTCAGGCAAACTCAGAGTCTCTGGTTGCCCAGGGAGACAGGGGGTGTGGCTTCAGAATATTCTGTAGTGAGCCGTATTGCTAGCAAAAGAGGGCTGCTGCCTTATGGCTCAGGCAACCGCTGCTCTGGTGTAGCTCCCCTCCGGCCAATCATCCTCTCTCCACTCCATACCGCAGAGTCTGCACGGACAGGCTGCAGCCCAGCACTGTCCACACCCCTCGAGCAATCGCCCAAGAGTCCAGACCCCAAGGGGACAGGCCTCCAGACCCTGGAGCGAGAGCAGAGGGGAGCCTGGGGAGTGCTGGAAGCCTGGGGTTACGGGCAGAGAACACACACAGCTTTACACAGTTTTATGCCTGGCCGCATTATCACCAAAAGACGGCTGTCGCACTGTGCCTCAGGGAACTGCCACCCTGGTGCAGTTCCCTCTCCGCCGA
Organism: Nycticebus coucang; assembly: GCF_027406575.1. Taxonomy (NCBI): domain Eukaryota; kingdom Metazoa; phylum Chordata; class Mammalia; order Primates; family Lorisidae; genus Nycticebus; species Nycticebus coucang. The sequence goes on from NC_069786.1 coordinate 58,853,607, forward strand.
CCAACCGGGACTGGCCTCCAGACCCCTGTGTGAGCGAAGGAGAGCACTGGGAGCTCAGAACTCCAGGCAGAGACCACACACAGTTTATACAGCTTTATGCCTGGCAGGAGGACGCTGTGGCACCCCAGTAGGGGAGGTAGGTCCGGTTTTTAAAGGGTCTCTCCCGTGGAGTGTAGTGGGAGGACCTTTGAACTCTGCCCAGTTGTTTGTGGGGCACTCTGAGCCGTTCTCAGGGGGGAGGGGACTCCTGTCCACTTGGTGATGGATTTTGTACCTTTTGTTTGTATCCTTGTGGTCACAGCTCGCCTCAGCGGGGTTGATGTGCGTTCTACAACCTTCTCTCTTAGTGCAGCTCGAATCCACCAGGTTACTTGCTGAATTTTTGTCCTTTAACTCTCCTTCTGAATGGGAGCCTCTGTGGAAAGCTGGCTTCAGTCAGCCATCTTGTCTCCTCCCCCCAGATGCATGCTTCTATTCACGTATCCACAGCCAGTACTTAGACAGTAGAGTATAATCAGAAGAAAGGAGCTAGGTTTCAGTTATACAATGTGAGATGTTTAAAATTGAGAGACTGTAAAAATAATTTATTTCTCCAAAAAGTCACATATAAGATAACAAATTATGGTTGATAGGTGTCTAGAATGTGTAAACATGCCTTGATCATATTTAAAAAGACCTTGGAAAAAATTGCGTAAGAACTTAGTTTCCTGGCAACATAGCAGATCAGTGACATTCAAGTGAAAAGAATCTTATATTAACAGAGCAGAAGATTTTAACTATTTATCTGTTTTTTATTCCTAAAACTTGGAAAATAAAACAGCAAAGTTGAGCAGATCAAATGAGACAATGAGGGTTCAAGTGCTAGAAAACTGATCCAGTATAGAAAGGTAAGACGTTGCTTTAGGAAAACGAGGTCTAGGACTCAGGTGCTCTGGCTTTCCTACTCCAGGCTCTTTGTGGTGACCAAACTCCATGAAATCCTGACCACAGGCATTTTGTATAGACCCTAGATGACTTAGGCAAAGGCATGAAAAATAACTCTTCTGGTGGTGTTTAGTTTCCATGAACCCAGAAATCCTCAAATTTATACATAACTAACTTTTCTTTTTTCTTTACTCAGAGTTCAACAACAGAGGTAATAGTCAAAACAAGCATCTAATACTTTTAGCTAAAAGCTGCCAGATGAGAAATAATTCCCTTCAAGTGGAAAACCCAAGTCTGTGTGTTTGCTCACACACCAACTATATTGTGTTTTTTCTCTCACATTCACCCACTACCCCTCGCATTCACCCACTACCCCTCATAAAGCACTTAAATGATGAAAGTGTAAAACCTCCAACCCTGCTAAGAAAAAGTTTTATTAAGCAAATATGGGTGATAGTAATACAAGGACACATCATACATTTCATGACAAATGCAAAAAGTTGTTCTCAGTAACAAATATCATGATAGTTCAGACCATGCTGTTATTTTCGAATGCTTAAACTAGAAAGTGGTCAGTTTTTCGTTATATATGTACTCTAATATATGGCTCTGATTTTTTAACTTAAAAAATCAATGACTTGCATTTTTCTACTGTAATTTCTAAAGACTGAAATTTACAAATTAAAAATATGTGTAGTTCAACTACACAAAGGAATTGCCATCTTAGCTATGGAAGATCAAAAGCATTTTAAGGTAAAATATTGATGGTATGTACATTCTATCCAGTGCATGAAGGGTATTTCACTTACTATGTTTACTTATAAAAGCTGTTTTAGTTCCAGTGTTGGGTGAGATGGAATAAGCATATTCCCACTGAATGCACCTAAAATCTCTGGGTAGAATGAACGGAGATGATCTCTGAGAATTCTGGAAAATAAGTGAGGGTGGGAAAAGGAAACCAAAATTTAATGTACAGACAAATTTTATTTTTCTTCTGGAAGTTCCCAGGCTGATTTCAAAAGAAGGTTGAGACTGGAAAATCACTGCAGAAAAGCCTCTGGTTCTCATCTGAGAAGTGGGGGAAAAAAAAAATCCTGATAGGTCAGAGAGATGAAGAAATATCTTGTGTTTTGTTTTATTCGTTCTCTTCTGTTCCAAATGCAGGTATTAACATAGCAATGGGGGAAGCAATGGCATTGACAGTTGGACTGGAACCTAAACTCTAAGGCAGGTGAACCCAATTCTCTGTTCCTTGGTACTTTGTTACCAAGAATGTGGACAGAATCATCCCTCTGTGCTCACTTTTGGTACTCTTTTTCCCATCTCTTCATCCTCTAATCACATGATCACAAAGGTAATCACAGTCATTGAAAGTGTGCAACAGAATGGGGAAAATAAAATGCTGGCTTTCTAACCAGAGTGCGTGGAGCAGGGATATGCCAAGTCTCACAGAGCATTTTAGACAGAATGAATAAACATCAAGGGGGTTATTCTGGGAATGCAGGGTTGGCTTAATATTCAAATGTTGATTGAAAATCAAATAATAAAAAACAAATGATACTATCAATTGATGCAAAAATTTTTGATAAATTTAACCTCTACTCAGGATCAAAAATCTCAGGCAACTAGGGATAGCAATAGACATCTTTTAACTGATAACAATAATCTTTGCAAAACCACACAAAAGTAGTGTCAGGCTAACTGGTGGGAGATTGAACACTTTTGCCATAAGATCAGGAATAAGGCAAGGACATACAAATTTGGACAATTAAGTTTGTGAACTCATACTAGAAAAAGTGCTACATACCTCACTGCTGAATATCACTATGGTCACCAGATGGCCAAGGAGAGTTCTTAGAAGGTAACTGTAGTGATTGATACTCAGTAATGTGGTAAGTAGCACATTTTCTAGGATGAGTTCATGGACTTAACTGTCAGACCTTGTATGACAGCTCTGATGGGCATTCCAGACAAAGAGCTCCAAAATTTCTCTGAAGGGTGTACTAGGCACAAGCATTGGTGCCGAGCTTTCCAAGAGGAATGCCTCAAAGGTAATGATATTCAGCAATGAGGTTATGTAGCACTTTTTCCAGTATGAGTCCAAGCACTTAATTATTCCACCTCATATATTCTAACCATTTCTATACAGAAACAGAGTGGATAAATCTACATTTTCAGAAGTGCAAGCAAAAGTAAATAAAGCCAGTTCATTGGTAAGAAAGAATCAAATTATTTCAATTTGCAGATGATGATCATGTATGTAAAACAGCTGAAGAAATTTATGAACAAAGAGACTTCTAGAACTAGTAAGTGACCTTAGCAAGTTATAGAACATAAGAAAAAATCTTATGCAGAAATACTTTCTTTTCAGTTATATGTATTTATAAAAACTGAAACAAAAATGTATAGTAAGAAAGAATTGAACATGTTCTAACTTAATTTGATGGTTTCTTCAAGAGAGTAGCACCTGAACCTCAACTGAGTAGTCTTCAGTGCTCTTTGGGATTTGGGGAATCAACCAATACTTAAATTCACTACATATATATGTTACTGTGGTGATATTTTCAATGTGTCAGTGTGGTAATTTGTAGGTTTCAATAAAACACCGATTGTTTTGTTGGTGTGAACATATTATGTCTATGTGATTAAAATCCATAACCAGTTAATTTGAAGTAATGAAGATTATTTTATCTTTTTTTTGGACTTGCAGCAGCAACAATTTCTTTGGCTGACAATAGGGTTTCTTCTGAAGGGCATGATGTGGCAGGGAGACGCAGCGCGGAGAGTGTGGTGCAGTGGGTGTCTGCCTTAGTCCTGTCTGGCTGTTGTACGCTTGGTGGCTCAACAACAACAGAAATTTATTTCTTACGTGTCTGGAGGCCGGGAAATCCAAGACCAAGCTGCTAACAGATTCAGTGCCTGATGAGGGCTTGCTGTGTTGTCACAGAGCAGAAAGAGCTCCCTCCACTCCTCCACTTCCTCCTTCCATTATAAGGGCACTAATCCCACTTACAAAAAGCTCATGACTTAATCACGTCCCAAAGTCCCTACCTCCAAATACCATCACACTTGGAGATTCGGTTTCAACATATAAATTTAGTGGGAACACAAATAATCTATTGCAGGGATCCAGAACTCAGTTCTAGTCTGTTAATTTGTGTGAGTTCAGAAAAGCCACTTCACTATCTGAGCCTCAGGGCTCCCATGATCCGTTAGTGATCGGGTTGGGCGAGTGGTCTCCAGAGCTCCTCCCATCTGTGATATCTGCAGAGAGTGGCAAGCATTTGTAAGCCTTCATTGACACAAATAACCAGAGACACCAGATTTTAGCAGCAGGGGAAAGAGTACGCATCTTCCCAGATAACTCTTTGTTGTGGGGGGCTGTCCTGCACAGCATGGGATGTTCAGCAGCATCCTTATTCTCCACCTAAAATATAAAAAGGAAAAAAGATGAAAAGGCCTAAAATACACAGAGTAGCAAATGGTTAGTAAAGACAAACGTAAAAACAGATATTGGCTAAAGAATATAAGCCCGTGGAAAGAAGGAAATACTAACCATTGTAAGTACAAGATGAGGGAGAGCCTCAGATGGCAAGAGGCCTCCTCAGAGGAAGTAGCACTTCAGTTAAGCTTTAAAGGACAATCTGAAGTTAGATGATGTAGGAACAGAAAGCCACAGGGAAAGGCAGGGAGTTCAGAAACGTAGATCTTAATGGATAAAGTACAGAGAGACAGAGCAGGCAGAGACTAGTAGAGAATGGCAGGGGCTGTGTGGAATAGAAAGAACTCTAACATTCCTTGAGCCTGGCAACCATATCTGCAAACTTTCCCCATCCCCTCTGCAGTGTTGACTCTGGGGGATCATACAGGACTAGCTATTGGTTTAGGGATGAGAATTTGAGGAAGGAGGAAAAGATGCTACAGCAAGAACCAGATGGATGGGGGTGGAACCGTGAGCTTTGCTGGAAATACATGAGGTCCCCTCTGCAGATGATTGTCTAAAAACGGAGATCATTTTAGATCATTCAGGTGAGCTTGATTCAATCAGTCACAAGAGATTAAAAGCAGAGCTGAATCTTTGCTAAAGAAGACGTTCTGTGGGCAGCAGCTTCACCTGTGCGTGGGAGCACCAGACTGCCCTTCCTGGTCTCCATCCTACAAACTTCCAGTCCTTAAAATGGTGTATGCCAGTTTCTTGCAATAAATCTATTAATTTATAGGTCTATTGATTCTGTTTCTCTGGTTTAACCTTGGCTTGTACCAATACCTGGATTAGGGTTCCAAACAACACATTAACCAGTGAAATAGAGTTTGAGATTACCAAATTGTGTTTACTACCCTCCATAAAAATATTGAGACACCTTAGGAAGTAATTAAAACCAGAAACTACATTTCATTGCTAGAAGGCATGCTTTCAATTTTGTGAATATTTAACATCAATAATTTCTTTTCAGCTATAGAATCTTGCTTGTTTTCATGCTTGATACTTTGAATGTTCACATAAAAGTGTGTATATTATAAATACACATGTGTAAATTCATATTAATCAGAGGACTCCTTTATTCACAACCCTTAGCACTTAAAAATATATGATGGAAATTTGTTTTTAAGTCAAGGAAAATAGAAAACTATGTCATATGCTACCTTTCAAAAGCAAAGTATGGCATTCCCTTTCCCCAGCCAACTCCATCATATAATCAGAAGCTTGAGAAGATGCTTAATTTTGTTCATAAGCTATTCTCCAGGAAAGGTTTAGCCAGAAATACCTTAGGGGTTTCCTTGGAAGTTTGTAAAATAATTTTATTTATGAAAATATCATAATCATGCCTCAAATCCTATTATGTTACAAGTGGCAATGTCACTTAGCCGGTTCAGAATTAACTTTTTCTAAACACCTAATAATGTATAGCAGAACATTCTAATGAATTTTCCCTTCTGTTGTCCCAAGCCTATTTCTGATATTAAATTAACTTCATTTTACACAGGATTAAAAAAAATAAAAAACTTTTCATTATAAGTTCCAAACTTTTCATCACATTTCCAAAAGTCACATCCAGGTTAAATAGCCTATCTAACTCATAGATCAAAGGCAATTTTTTAATTTCATACTTAAAGCCTTACGGTTCAGATGGATAAATCCAGTCTATGACTATGAGGGGAATATGGTGGCAAGGCTCCTGTCTCACTGAGTTTTCTTTGTATTAGCTCTGAGCAAGATTTTATGATGCAAGCAAAAAAAATTTTCTCCTGCCTTAAACCTCATGGGCCATATTTCTGATATGGTGTAGTGATGACATTTGATCGGGATTTTAAGCTCTAGTGTTTTCATTACAGAGCTAAAAAAACAGCCTTGCGATCAATGCTGAGGACCCTGAGTGAGTGGTATGAATAAATCATGTGGCGGTGTATTGACAAATGTACAGTACTAAATATACAGCATTGAATATCAAGGTATTGTGGCTAGATTTTCAAATACCATTGCTAGAATATTATTAGTACTGTTATAAGGTATTTTCCAAAGTAAGAGTCATTTTATTAACATTAGTAACTGTGTCCTTCAATGATGTGCTGCAGGGGACTAGCCTATTGCCTTTGGGGCCCAGAGAGATAGTTACCTAAACTGAAAAAGTAAAATTGATTAGTAGCATAGTGAACTTTTTTCACTCACCATGAAGCTTGAGGGATTTTAAGTATAGCCAGAAGCAGAATACTCAGCTGAACAACTGAACAGTCAGATGCACTGAAATAAATTTGATGTTGCTATCAGAGGCAACTGAATTTTAGTTTGTCTTTTTTTATCGTACCCTCAATTTTCGGAGGAAGGAAAGCACTGGAGAGGTCTATAAAATATAGTTTCTAAGTAGTCAAAGAGCCACTGCTTTCAAACATTATTAGCTTTTGATCCATGCAAACTATAGCTATTAAAATCTTTTAAAATCACAGATGATAGCAGTGAGATGAAACTTCTAAGCATCAAAATCCATTCTCCCCTGGGCCTCTACCCATATCTAAACTATTTAAATCAATGGAAATGTTCTTTTATTTTGGGGACTCATGAGCACTTTGCAAGTATTTATTTTTGAGAACTACATCACAGGAGGGCAGTAGTGTCAGGAATTTATTGAAAGTAGATATCTCTTCCCAGTCAGGCACAGTGTCCCAGAGGAGTCGGGCTTGAATAGAATCTTAAAGCACTGATAGGAATTGGGGAAGCAGAGGAGATTAAAAATTACCGTTTCCTTTAGCACAGTGGTCACAAACTTAATATTCTTAGTGCCTCAGGCTGTGTATTTTATACAATGGGGAATATTGAAAGCTTTGGCTAAATAAAGAATACATTCCCTCCTTGCTGGCAGTCCAAATCAAAGCGAAGAACCGTATGTGGAGACTTCTAAGTAGAATGGAGTAATTTTCAATAAGCTAACATTCCCCACGTGAACACCTGGGAAAAACCAGATAAATTATAAAAATTATGTTTTTTAAGATGTCAGAGAGCTGTGAATACAAAGATAAGAGAAACTAAATTTTTAGAAAAATTTCAGAAAAACATCCATAATTGAGCTCAGGATTTGTAGTTTTCTTTTCCCTGGGAGTTACAATTTTGAGTTTGATCTAGAGCTTGAAAATCTGAGACGTTACATTAAAATGCAAAATGACCTTTATTTCTTACCATTCCACATGACACAAGAGTTACAAAAATACACATCCTGGCACATCCTGCTGTGGTTTTTCTCACCAATCTCGTTCAGTTCCGCAGGTTATTAGTCTTATGTTCCAAAGTTTCAAGAGCCAGGAGGGTTTTCAATGTCACTGGTGCAACACAAAAGTTAGGGCATGAGTGCCTTGGCCATGTTGCTGACTGTCCATCTAAGAGAACAAAACCTAAAAGAACTCCACCTGTGCACTGGAAATAGAGCAGCACAAGGCCTACATTTCTGTCTGGAAAATAGTAAAGTAATTAGGAAAGAATTATTTATCCTGGATAATATGGCTTGAAGGTCCAGCCTTATAAATCTTAAATCTACCACATTTTCTAAGTAGTATAGATTGGCTAGTTACACCTTCAGCTAAAGGTTTATGACAACTCAAAATCACTTTTGCTTTTCTTTTCTTCTGTTTGTATCTTAAATCTTACATATGCATTCCTTATTTGAAGCAAATGTAAAGGGAATGTAGTATTCGCACCTGGATTGCACTATTTCTACATTACATTACAATACACCAAGATGCAGAAAGACTTTAAAATAGTGGAATTTATAGAGATGTTGATATCTTCTTTGGGTGATGAGAAAGGGAATATTCAACCTATTTTTGGCTGCTTTTTAAGAGTTTAAAAAGAATTCTCCTTCAAGTAGCCTTCCTCTCACATTACCCTGTGTTCAACATCCTGAGAACATTGTAATTAACTTGTGTCACTGTTATGTGTGACTTTGGTATCAGTGTAGTTTCTAAGACACTAAAATGAGTTTTGTGTTGAAATAACCAAATAGTCCCCACGCTACTATATTAGGCAAGCAGCTCTGCCAAGAACACCAAGAAATGCAGCAGAAGAGCCAGCACCAACACACCTGTCCTGAGGCCATCAGTTGAGTTGTATTCGGCAATTTTTTGTAGCTCCAAAGCAGTTCATGAATTTGATATGTTAGGAATGAATGCAATTACGATGGGATGTTTGACAATTTGGAGGAACTGCTTATGAAATAGTAAATAATTAATTGTGGAGTATAAAACTAAATATAATGGTGTCTCCCAACTCTGTGTATGTGTGTGTGTGTGTGTGTGGATGGGTGGGTCGGTATGTGCATGCACATAGGGGAAGGGTGATTGGGAAGGCTGCAGAGAAAATGAAATATTTAAGAATTTTATTTTTTTATCAGACTGTTATTCATTAAGGTGTTTCTGCTTACACCGCACAAGATAAATCTTGTGAACATGGGTACTTTTCTAGCAGTCTTATTTATAGAAAAAATAAACAATTTGCAATTTTAAAAGATATATTTGAATAAAAAATTAAATAAAAACTACGTTCTGTTGAAGCAGTCTACAGACAGATACATACAGGAATGTCTCATTTTTGCATGTGCATAGTATGTTCATATTTCTTTTTTATTATAACTACCTTTATCAATCACTAATTTGTATGTATATAATTGGTTATCTTCTTTGCATACATCTCATAACAATCATGACTGATACACATTTTCATCCCATTTCAAGAGTGAGACAGTAGTTTGTTAAGTAACTTGCCGTGGAGCACTCAGCCTGGGATAGCTGAACTGGCATTGGACTCGGGTAGGTCTAACTCCACTGTACTATAATATATCCCCACCTCATTGCTAGCTCTCCAATGCACTAGTGGTCATAAAAATTAAATACTGAATGGCTGTTTTTCTTTGCTCTTCTTTACCTTATTTCATTAGTACTCTATCTCTACACCATTAAATGAAGCTAGAGCATATTTCATTCTAAGGTTAGATCATAATTAGTTAATTTTAACCATGTAATTTTTCATAAATGTTTATTACTCAATTAAAATGTTTATTGATGGCTATCCTGTGTGAAATGTTGTCTTCCCTTAACTATGTTTATAAACATATCTTTGAGTTTTGTTCATTTATTTCTTTCAGTTAAATTCCTGAAAGTAGAATTATTGGTATAAAGAAAGGGGTGGATAGTCACTATATTAAAGGTTAAGAATTTGTAATTAATTAATTTATTTTTTCTCGACAAATTGTATTTTTTAAGGTCATCATGGCAGATAGAAATTTTACAAAATTCAAATTATTGCCAGAAAGCTTGAACTTTATTATTAGTAGTAAACAATTGTCAACTTGGATGTGTTAAAAATGCAAAAATCCACCAATGTAATTAACCATAATAACAGAATAAATGTGAAAAATTGTCTATGTGCAAAGAAAGCATTTGAAATTAACTGTGAACAAATTTGGAATAGAGGTTCCTAAATTTGACAAATGGCATCTATGAAAAGCCGAAGATTAAAAAAAAAAAAAGCAACCAGCTAACATCATAGTTGATGACAAAAGACTGAATGCTTTCCATGTTTCCATTTTGGGTTGGGAGTAAGGCAAGGATTTTTATTATTTATTTTTAATGGACACATAATTATTGTGCACACTTTTGAGGTACAACATGATGCTTTGAGCCTATGTACTACATACACTTGTGTAATGATCAAAGTAGGGTAACTAGCATATTCATCACCTTAAACATTTCTTATTTCTTTGTGGTGGAAGTATGAAAAACCCTCTTCTCTAGCTATTTTGAGATATACAATATCTTATTGTTGATTATAGTCATTTACTGTGCATCAGAAAAAATAGAACTTATTCTTCCTTTCTAATTAGAAGTTTTGTTATTTATAATGCAACCATATGTTTACATCTGTAGTAGAAGACTACCAATTTCTTCACAGCCTCACTAACATAGGATATTATAGCACTTTAAAAGGTATTTTGTTTGCATTTTATATTACATAAGTTATATACTTTTTATACATATGTCCATTGGCCATTTTAATTTTATTCCCACTTTATATTTATGACCTTTGTATAATTTTATAGCAAGCACATTGGCTGTTTGCTCATTTGATGAAATGATTTTAAAAATCATTTCATAAAATGTTCAAACAAGAATACACAAGAATGTTTTGAAAAAGCAAAAAGAACAATGGGAAAATTTGTTCTTTTACATATGCAAAATACCACAACTAATGCTTTAATCGAAATTCAACAATTTATTCCACTTTTGATTTTTGGAGCAGTAAAATTTCCAATTCAATAACACTTATTCCAACACTCAATATAGTCAATTTTGTCTCATTTTATATGTTTTGTTATAAATATATAATATTAGTTTATTCCATTTGTAAATGGAACATATTTCATTGTATTTTGTAAGTATTGACACTTTTCACTAGATAATTTGTCGTGTGAATTTATTTGTGACATATTATTTTGTTTTTCATATGTATATACAGTAGAACCTCTGTAAGTTGACCACCCAATGGACTGGTCAACACACAAAGGTGGTCAACATAAGGAATTAGGTCTACTGTACTGATACGTACATGTGGTGCATGTCCAGTCTATGAAAATTAGGTCAACTTAAGGAAGTGGTCAATGTAGGGAGGTGGTCAGTTAGGAGGTTCTACTGCATTTATATATTTTTATGGACTTAATCTTTTTTCTCATGTTTTGTCAAAACTATATGGTATAAGCTAAATATAACTAATAGTACTAAGAAAAGGATAAAAGAAAACAAAAGAAAGAGGGCAAAGAAAGAAAAAGAGAAAATGGAAAATATATAAGCAAGCAGGGTCATTTTTGTCATTTGAGAATTGCATTAAGAATTGTAGATTGTCTTTGTCTTGTCACCTAGAAAGGAATGAACGCTGAGAATCTCTCTGGACACTTACATTTAGTCATACCAGTTATAGAAATCCTTGGCCACCTAACCCTAATATTTGTATTTGTGGCATTGCACCTTTTTAAATCAAAGGACTCTTCTTTTATATACTTGATATTTGGAACCGCAAGGCTATCCCTCTTCTTGTAGCATACCTTTCACCAGCTTCTGTGCTTCTGCTATAATGTATCTTTATTGGGCAGTTTGCCCCTTACTCAAGTCAAACATTTCACTAACTTTCTATTTTTCATTCTGATTAAAGTGTATTAATAAGGCTATGTGGTATTTTGTCATCAGCACCTTGGAACTAAGATTTTTGTTGTCACTCATAAAGTTCAAAATAATCACCCAACTGGATTTAGTTATTTTCTATTAACTATTAATTTAGCTTACATGTATGTAAATTCATTGTACATTTTTACTATGATGTTCAAATCACTTTCCTTATACTACCTAGAAGCCAGTCTGAACTTTAGAAATATTTGAAAAAACAGAAAATTGGAACACAATTTTGTGATAAAAATAATCACTAAATAATTCTTACTTACATGTATTTCGTAGTTTAAGGACTCATCAAATAAATAATATTCAATAAACTCTAAATCTTATTAAACCACTAAACCCAAATAGGGTACCATTAACTACCAGACGCTCTGTGAACCAAAAAAGAAGAATTCTCAGTGTAGTTTTTGTTTATTCAACTAAGAAATCCTCAGAAGAGATGCATTTTTGCAGGGGTGGGGAGTAATACATTAATCTCTTAGAGGCTTTTTTAAATTGCACCTGTTTATCCCCAGAAAGTCTGGTACACATTCTTCTATTTTTCTTCTAAATGTTCCCAACCAACCTAACTACTTTGCAAGAATTGCTACCACTACCATTTCCTACCATCCACCCATAGAAGAAAAATTAGAATAGTATTAGATATGGTCAGCGTTAGATATGGTAGTTAAATTTAAGCTGAGACTCCTAAGGCTTTTATAATATTTTTCACAAATCATAATTATTCACAAACATATCTTTTCTTTCCTATGGAGGGGGGAATCTTTTTAGTTGCATTTTGTATGATCCTTTTATGTACTTTTCCAACTGTCTTGTCAATGACAATCACTTAAAATACAAAGTGAGTGAATGAAGGTAAACGGTAACACTGAGCTGAGTTGTCAGTTTGAGTTGCAGAAAATTTTCTTTTTCTGTGAGCATATAAATGTTTTACTTAATGTCCAAAGAAATTTTTCTTTTACTTACCCTCTGTAGTAACTTACCTATGAAGCTCTGCAAAACTTACAAAAGGCCATTAACTTCAAGTAAAATTTTTGGACCGTATAAATCCAAATCTCCGAATTCCCAGGTGTATCCCAGGGATTGGAATTCAAGAAATTCACAATAATCTGGAGTAATTTTAAGAACAAAATTTAGATCACAGAAGTGCTTAAAGACATTTAAATGGAAGTTGACACATGTTCCCATCCCATCCAATTTGTAAAAAGTCCAGTTGTCCACTTATAAGCTTCCACGTCAACGTTCCTTTGAGAATGTTGGCCTGGCTTGAACGTCACCTCCTCATGCCCTGCACTGGAGTTCCGCCAGGCTCACACCAACAGGCCCTCAAGTGGCAGTGGCTCTGCTCCACCAGTGCTGCCTCTGCTACCACCTCCAGTCATGGGCATCATGGCCACCTGGGCTGTGGTGCCTGAAGAGGGAGACAAGCCATCTCTGCCCTCAGCTTCTCACTTTCAGCCTGACTATAAGGCAGAAGTGTCCCTTTAGTCCCCAGCTTCTCTTCCTGAGAGGTAGGATTAAGGGGTGTGGCTAAGGGGGAGAGGAGAAACCAAATAATGGCTAGGGACTGTTCAAGGTAGGGACAAATAGTAATGAGCCCTAGTGACCTTACAATCAGCTTGACTCATTGGTCCCATTAGCTTATAATTAAAATTGCAAATTTCAACCCTCCATGTGTTCTTGGGAAGGTTCCAGAGAAGATGCATGCATATTAAGAAGTTTTGTCAAAGGTCATTGGGGGGTGGGGGGGAAGGAAAAGCGGAGAGAGGGAAGGATGGACAGGGGTGGGGCCTTGGTGTGTGCCTCACCTTCTGGGAGCAAGACATGATTGCAAGAGGGACTTTACCTAACAAATGCAATCAGTGTAACCTGGCTTATTGTACCCTCAATGAATCCCCAACAATGAAAAAAAAAAAAAAAAAGAAAGAAAGAAAAAAAAAAGAAGTTTTGTTATATAACTCCAACCTGGCTGTTACCCCAAAAGAAGGAGACAACAGCCAATCCTGTGGGGCTAAACTAGACAACTTAGTGTGTTCAGACGTGGAGTCTCTTCTCCACTTAGGAAGGACCTGTCTTGCTCTTCCAGACGTATTCTCCTTATAGTTTATTTGCCTTTGTTCTACAATATATGTATATATATGGTCATGATTACTTTGCACTTGTAATCATTCCTTTATCTGGTTGGCACCAGTGCTCATTCCTGGCACTGGAGCCAAGATCCAGGCAACATCCACTTCCAGAGGGACCTAGCAAGAAGACCTATTTGACTTTCTGCTAGGCTTCTAGATTTTTTGGAGAGCAGTGAAGTTAGATTTCTGCTCAGTATTATCGCACTTAGCATAGTGTAGGAAAACAATGTCTAGAGAACTCCAAGAATGTTACAACTAGGGCAACAAAGGAAAAGATGGAAGCCAGAAGTCATGTTAGAGAAATATAGACACCAAGGTATCAGTGAATATTTAAGACATGGGCAGATGGGAAGTGAATTGAAAAGCAAATCTGTAGGGAGAAAAGACAGATTGAATACGCAGAGCGTTAGTTTAAGATATATGGGGGTTAGTCCATGTGTATATTGTTCATTTGATCATATTAGGTTGATATCTCAGCAAGGGACAAGGTTACTGGGCAGCTAATAAGTGAAAATTGGGGAAATCGGACACAAGTAGATATTGACCCATGGTCACAGAAGTACATGAGCTTTGAGCCAGGTACCTGTAAACCTGTCCAATTTTCCCACCTTCTCTAGTCCTGCTTTCATTGTGACAGTTTAATAAAAGTAAATAGAAGCCATTTGTCTGTCTTCTTTTGAAAAACTTCCGTTCATGTCTTTTCCCCACTTTGTAATGGAGATGTTTTCTTCTTGCTGATTTTTTTTAGAGTTCTATATAGATTCTGGGTATTAGCTCTTTGTTGGAATAAAGTTTACAAATATTTTCAACCATTCTTCAGGTCTGTTTCCTCCATTGATCATTCCCTTTGCTGTGCAGAAGCTTCCTTTCCATCTCGTAGGGCCAGTGAAAGCATATCAAGTAGCAGTAAATAGTAAACAATGAAGGAAAGTGGCTATTAACTTTTAAGAGGCTTGTGGGGACATGACAAAGGCTTGGGGCCTGTGCAGGGGAAATGCTGTTGTGTTAGAACCAGTAGTGACAAGAAAATGATTTCTCTGTGAGTATTTTACTTTTCCAGTCTGACTTGTCCTTTATAAGCACAGAAATGTTCTTTAATCTGACATAGAATAAAACCGACTGGGGTCAGTCACAAAAGTGGTTTAATAATCACAATTCTGTGGATCCTGAAATATTGGTCATCTTGAAAATTCCTTATCATTCATCTTTGTTCAATCATAGAGGTATCATAGATTAGAGGTGCAACTGTTCTAGTTTTTTAAATAGAATACAATGTAATTAGCCTCTGGTGCCCATCTACAGACCCCCCTGAGGAGGCTGCTGTTTCCCTACCCCCCGTGTAATGCATCTCAAATTCTCCTCCTGCTAAGATCTACAGTGCTGTTTCCTAGATGCTACTTCTCTATTTCCATGTAACAATTGATTTTTTTGAGATAAATAACATCAAGCCATTTCAGCCCCTAGTCTTCCTCATTGCTGTGTTTCACAGCTGTGTTGTCCATGCATTTCTCATTCATGGGAGATTTTAATGCCTGCTGTCTTCTTTTCATTCCAATCCCTTCATCATCGTGGGAGATATCTACTCTCCAAAGATCACTCATCTAAATGCTTAGCCTCTTAGTATTTTAATCTCAACTCCAATTACTTTCACATTCTGTCCATTTTAGCTAATGTATCTTGAATATAATACAAGAAAGAAAGAAGAAACTTCACAAAACAGCACAAATTATATCTTTGTGGTTGTCATCTCCAAATGAGTCCTGAATGCCGCTAGAAAATACTTGTATAATTTGTCGATAACTTAATGTTTCTCAACATTTCCAGTAAATTGGAAAGTAAGCTATTCTGGCCTCCACCCCTCCTCATGGCAAGGATTTCACTCTTTTAAATGTTTGATTTAAATATCTGTCTCCATCCCAGCTGATGGTCTGACAGAGTCAGCAGAAGACATCAGATAAGCATTCTCATTTCCTATAGGTACCACCGAACTTGTAGAATTCCCTGCACTGATCTTTTTCCTCATTTACTTTTTAAAATAAAAGTGGTGTCTTTTCTGTTGCTTATGGTGAATTTCGCCATTTGGTCTTGATCTGATTCTCTTCTGACTCTTCAGGTTTACACATTTTTTTCTTTTTCTTAGACTAGATATTAACATGTTATAATTTTTAATATTTCCATGCTTAAAAAATTATCCCTTGAAATGTATTCCCAGGAGTTTGTCTTCATCTTCCCTATTTACAGTCAAGTTATCCACCAGGCTCCCTGTACTTACCGTTTCTGATTTCTTCCTACTCCTCAATCCGTAACAACTTGGCTTTAGCATTTTCAGCTCCACTGATGTTCACACAGAGCACTGATACTTCCCATTTCTCATTTTTACCTTGTTGATTTCACAAAGGACATGCGACATAATAGATTCCTCCCTCTCATATGAAAAGTGGTTCTTTCTTTGGCATTCATGTACCACATTTTCGTGTTTTTTCTTCTACCTTCTACCTTTCTGGTTGTTACACAGTAATTCTCTTTTAATTAATTCACACGTATATATATCTAATATATATATTAGATATACATATATAGTATTCCTATGGCATATATAGCATTTCTATGATGTTAAGGATCCTCTGAGTACCGTACATTTTGGTCTCACTTTAAGAAATGAGACCTACAGCCTCTAGACCATCTTCTCCCAAACATAGTCTAATACTCTCCTCTACACACTCTGATTTATTCACTGAACTGAAAGTCTATTGTGGGGACCTCCAAACGTGCTGATTTTTCCACGTTGATTATCTCTGCTTTTACTTAACTTCTACTTATTGAACACATCTCAGATGAGATCTAAAATCCTTTGGAAAGCTTTACCTCACTAAATCCCTGTCAGAGGTGCCACCAAGTTCCACCATTCCCCTTTCTTCTCCCTTACAATTGTGTGTTTAAATTGTTTGCTTTTCTATTTTTCCCGCAGGACAGTACAAGCTCCTATAATGTAGAGAACCTATGTCCTCTCACAGCACTGCACCAGACCCATACCCGGTTTACTGTAGGCATTTATTTGTTAATGAATATTTGTTAAACTGGATGAATCAATACATTGTATTATAAATATACATTCAGGTGAATTTCATTTTAAGCCCTGAAAGAATTCAAGAATAAATTAATGAATAGGTCATTTGTAAGCACTTTCAAAATAAAGTGGTGATGATCAGAAGGTGTCATGGGGTCACAAAAAACAAGTCATATCTTGTTGGATATGAAAAATTGGATTTTCTCTGGAAGATAAGAATGGCCTAGATGGAGTGCCTAGGGTTTCTCTTTGGAAATTCTTTGCTTTTAACTTATCTAACAATCTAAGCATTATAATTTCTTATATCATTGTGGGCAAGATGGTGAGATAAGCTAAAATATAAAATACCAGGAACAGTGATGTTTCTAATAGGTATCTGGTGTAGCAGAATTAGCACTTGGCTTTGCCTTGATTACTAATTTTACAAATGCCTTGCGTAAGTACATAGAAGAGTTTTGTTTTGTTTTGTAGTAGGACATATAGAATGAAATACTTGCAAAGCCTTCAAACAGACTCTGGGTGATAATTTCTGTCAGGGATATCCTTGTCAGAGAAGGTATTTCTATCCTGAATGGGAGGTTGGCTATATAATTTCCAAAGTCTTTTCCAATTTTGTGAAGTATTATCATCTCAGGATGTGCTGGATATGTCTGTATAATCATAGAATGTTCTACAAAGAACAAATTACAGAGGATATCTCTAACAAAAAATAAAAGCTAAGTGTAGTACCTTGAGTACATGGGGCTTTTCAAAGAATGCAGAATGAAAAGGATAACAATAAATGTTGTGCCATTATTGACAAGAGATCTTCAGGCCTTACTGAAGAGATGGACTCCTCCAAATTTCATGCACTCTAGGTGATAAAGTTGGGTTTTTCAACTATTATCTATGTATAGAACTTACTTAGAAAATTTCTATTATATGAAAAATCTAGATGTATAATGAATTTTTTTCTTTAGATTTTCATATTGTTTTAAGAACTTTTGAAGTTTTTTGTTGTTATTGCTTTTGCCACCTTCAAAGCTGATCTGTCTGTGCACTGTCACCTTAAGAACCAACAAACCAAATGAAACTTTTATATGGTCAAATTCATAACCTCTGCGTTTTCAAAATCCTTTTAAATGTTAATGAATCTGCATTGCTGTAGAGTTTAATGTTATTTTCCGTCTTCAGTACAGACGGAGGGCTCTTTCCCTGTCAGATATGATTTGGAAAGGACATCAGAGGCCAAGGAACATTGTTGGCTTGGATAAGTTCCACAAATGAAAAGGCCTAATTGAGAGGATTGCCTAAATTTTGGTAGGCACTATATGAGTGAAATGCTGTTTCCAAATGGTGTTTGAATAATTTTATCTAAATAAGAAGCTTTTGTGGTTTGACTTTTGTGACCCATTAAGCAGTAAATTGTCACGCATTTCAACTGAGCTATTGTTTCACCAAACTGACTCATTGAGACTTCTGATTACAGCGGAAGGATCGAAGTACTAAAGTTAATAAGTAGTTGACACTTTCTTTTTTCAGTTATTTCTTTAGAAAAACTATTGCCTCGGACATTTTCTTTCTTTCTCCACTGCCAAGACTCACATTCAGATCTTATTGCCTTTCATCTGCTCTACTGTGTGGACTTTACAATGGGTATTCAGTCCTCCAATTTCTCTCCTTTCCAATCCATTCTACATGAACTATAAGTTATTTTTTTCAAGTACTATTTTGATCACAAATAATTACTTTCTGTAAAAGGAAGGTGAGTCCCCATTGTTCACAAAATAAAACCCAAAGTCCTAGCTATGTGTTCAAATACTTAACCCATCTGTCTATGTCAAAATCCTACTCTCATAAAATAAATTATAATTGAAATTATCTTAATATACTATCCTTAAGTGTTTCATGACAGAATACAGCTTCCCTGGAATGTTACCTTGTACTCATACCTATTCGTGAATTTTTTCTCCTTCAGATTTCCCTAGCTCTTCTGATTGAAGGGAGTTGTACCTTCTCAGGATTCTTAAAGCCATTATTATCCAACCAACTCATCAATGAATAATTAATCTTCTGCAATCTTGTGCCAGCTCTTCTAATTATTATATTTGAAATTTATTTTAATATTTTTATATCTTTCTTATCTTTACTATTTCTTATCGTTTGTTATAGGAAGGGGAATACCTTAATGTCGTCTCTTATATCTAGCACAGTGTCGGCAATTATCTTCTTTGCCTTACGTCTCATTAAACTTCAAATAACTACAGCTAAAATTCATATATTTCCACTTGTAATATCAACCATCTCATCCTTTCTTTAAACTCCAACTTGAGGGATACTCATGTGGTTCTTAGTCTGAGAAGACAGAAGCCAAATTCATTAGTTCAGTATTGTCAATTCATTTTGAAAAGTATCTTCCTAATCATTCAGTTCTTTTCTAATACCAGTGTTCTTTTCTTTTTGCAGGAAGCCAAGCTTATATCCCACTAAGAACCACTGTTCATTTCTCTTGTCATTCTAATCAGATATCGATAGTTTTCCTACTTCTACCTCCATCACTGACTCCTTCTGGCCTCTTTTAAAACTGACTGTCCACTTCAACATGCCTGCCTGATTTTGTCAGGTTTTCCATATACTGACTAGTTTTGCTAACTATTTCCAAGCCCTTATTCTTACAATGTCTTTCATATATTAGATGTTCCATAAATGTTATTTGATTTCATCAAATCGTGGGTTTTGATATCTTTCTGTAAAGCCTGAATGATAAACAACACATGCATACTAAGGTAATCTGACCTCTGTTTTTGATATTCTGTGATTTGAAGCTGGTGGCTGAAAATTGAGCAAAGGTTATGGCCATACTTCCCAATTATTGCATTCTAAGTAATTATTATCCTTCCAGTTTAATCTCTTGTTTTCCTTTTTTCTGTTACGTTCTGCTTAAGAATATTTCTTAAAAAAAACAACAACAGTATTTCTTTTGCTTCTCCTTAGCCATTTTCTACTTGATTTCCTTATTTTTCTCACCAACAACACAAAGACTTTTATGAGGAAAACATTGGTTTAAAAGTTACATTTTATGGTATATGTTTTATAATTTTAAATTGTGAAGTGCACTAATTCTGAAATCTAATAACCTTGTATGTTATCTTCAGAAGTACTCACTTCTGATTATATTCTTCACTTCTGATATATATTCTTCCTGATTATAAATAATGCATTTTTCAGGACTCAATTATAAGAGGGACTTTACCTAACAAATGCAAGCCATGTAATCAGGTTCTTTGTATCCTTAATGATTCCCCAACAATAAAAACAAATAAATAAATAATGCATTTTGCAAGTGACCTTAAGTCTTGCAGTTCATAGAGTCATTCAGTACGCTGATGTTGCTCTGTCACTGAAGGTATTAAGAAATAGTTTGTATAATTCTAGAAAGAGATGTTGTAGAAGGAATTCTAGAACCAAATACTGGTTAAACTAGATCACGGGCTTATCCTGGATACACATCAAAATCACCTGAGAGTATTTTTTAATGTTCTAGCATATTTAAGTTCCACCTTAGTCAATAATTCTTGCAGATGGCACATGAGAGTATGTGTATGTGTGTGTTGTGTGAGTGTATCTCAGTGTATTCAATTGTGAAGTCAGAGTTCAGAAACAGTGAAGTTAATTAGTGATGTTGAAGTTCAATTTCAGTTTCAAACCGTGCTATATTATAATTTTCAATTAAAAATGTTTGTCAACACTAATCTTTGTAATCTAATATAGTCTATAAGTTGTATTAAAGCCTGTTATTAGCACTTAGAATTAAGTTGGCCATTAAAAGAAAAATAGTAACATTTAATTTAGCCAGTCCTCTCAGGACAGTAAGAACTACTAGATTGAAAGGATTGTTTTTCAATTTTAGTGAACTAGTAAAAGTCACATTATTTTTTCAAAACAAGATTCTATTGGTACTGAGAAACTTATTTAGAATTTAGATCTGGCAGGTATTATTGTTCCTTAACATTAAGAGGTTAGTCTCTCTTTGGTCTTTGGAACCATTAACAGAGAAAAGCACTTCAATTGGATAAGCATTCACTGTGCTTCTTCTAGTTGTCCAGGATTTTACAAAGTCTGATATAAATTTAGAGAAGCGTTTGACCCATTTACATTGTCAAGAAATTTGTTGGGAAGAGTAGAGAGCCAACATTTACATTCACAAAGCAATTGTGGGACTATGAGAGAAACTAAAGTGATTAAATAAAACCTAAGGCTAGCATGAGTATGTGTGTTATAAAATGACTCATCAGGAAGAGAAGGCACCAAAATTCAAAGGAACTAAGGTCTGAACAAATCAGATGAAAAGAGATGGGGTCTTGGAAAATATGATGGCTTAGAGAGAAACTAAGAAAATGAGAGGGGGAAAAAAAAGCAAAAGAAAGAAGTAGTCAATAAAACTGTCTATTTTGTGAATATCTTCATCATTGGCAAAACATCCGTAAGAATATCATGTTCTGACATACTAATACGTGTGTAAACGGTTAGAGAACCGTTTTAATTTCAGCCTTGGTTGAAGTCCTTTATGTGTTAGGTGTGACCTCAAAATAAGTGTGCGAGATCATAGATGTTTTTCACCCATCCATTTTTATAATATTTCCCACTACATTTGTTACTATTGTGATAGAGTAGAAGTGGTAAATCAGGAGTCCCACATTCCAGCCTTCAACTCATCTATTGAGTGACCTGGACTAATTATTTCTCTGTGTCTCAGCTTTGGCATCTGCAAAATGAATATGACAGTATCGTTGATTGAAAGTATATAATACATTCAATTATGTTTAGGTAATGTATGTGTTATGAGGATTAACTTAGATAACACACATATTATGAAATTGACACTATCATTATCACACCATAAGCATTGACTGAACGATGGCTGTTGTTATTGCTTTTATTATTATTTCATAGACTTTCATGGATGTATTGTTTCTAAATAAACAGAAGCGCTTTAAAATTAGACCTGTGGACTCATAGAACAACAGGAGAAGTTCCAAACTGGCATACTTTGAAAGCAAGGACCTCCTAGTCATCTTCATGTAGCTGCTCAGGATTTTAATGCCATAGGCTCATCATGCAAACTGTCCAAAGTAGGAAGTCATTTTTTTCCAAGAGGCTAAGAGAAATGTATTGTGCACTCCAGGTTTTTTCCATTCATTTGCTCAAAGATAAGCAGCAAGCTATTACACTCTTATGGGCTGTCTTCAGACACTATTTCTGGTCACCACTTGTGGGAATGCTTTATGAGATGTCAGCATGTGTGAGAAGAGATAGCCTGGTTTGTCATGGGCCGATAGGCTGCATTCTGCTACAAACCGATGGCTTGCTCTTTTATCACTGTCACAGGCTTATTTAACGAGCTGTGACTCTGGGGTTCATCACAAAGAAAACTGTCATCCCCAGACACGTGTCCTGAACATCCTTTCATCTTCCAGGCCGGTAGGATCTGTCATGTGATATCAGGCAGACCAGCAACTCCAGATGGACCCTGCGGCTTCAGCCGTGTAACAAGAAAGATTTGTCTCGGCACAGACCCAGCGTTTACACCTTTGATTAGATTATGTGGATGGGAAAAACATATGTAAGCTTTTAAGTTGTGTATGCTGATAATATATCACAAATATCACTTGAAAGAAAATGGTACAACCAGTTGGGTCTAGGTGATAATTATTTATCATGGTGTTATTCTGAGTAACAGATAAATCAATTAAGATTAATTTGCTCTACCTTCCCTCTGTCTTAAGAAACTGTTCTCATCACTAGGTATTAATCACATGTACTTTTTTGAAGCAACTTTATAGATTTAATTGTTTCTAATCTTTCAAAATTTTTAACAATCGGTTAACACTTGGGGGACATATAGAAATTGTGTAGAAATTCTGCAAGTATTGGCTCTTGTATATAAATGTTAATTAAGAAATATCCAGAATCCAAACAGAAAATTCATGAACATTTCTGAAGGAGCTCTGTGGCCCAGAGTTGAGGAAGTTTCTTAAGTTACAACCTTTCTACAACAGCTTGTAAAACAAATATTAGCAATGGAAACTGGGCCTATCCTGCTGACGTCAGTACATTACCTGACCTGGGGAAAAATTGTTAATGCTGTATCTGTGACTCGGCAGATGAGATGAAACTGTTTTGGGGACATTAAAGTATAAATTTTTCATAGTGCCCTCATGGGGATGATTTTAAACTAAAATACTGTAAAGTCTCAATTGTTTGGTTTCACTGATGATTTCTGCCTTTTTCTTCTCTTTAAATTTTCATATTTTGTAAAGTTCCCTCTTATGGAGTATAGTCTTATCTTTTTGCTGCTTTGTTTTCTTAATAAATGTATATTTAAAGTTGGAATCTTGGCTGTGAAATTTTAAATGTTATGGTTAAGGAACCCATTGGTCAAAAGCATGTTCAACATCCTTAAGAAAGGGTAAGATAATTAATCTGAAAAAAAGTTTTTATTAAAAAGTGAGTATGTAGTTACTGATCACAGAGCAAGAGGGTGGACTCAGGGCTATCACAATGACTGGACACTGCACGAAGTTGCCAGATGAGATTCTGAGTGGGGACTCAGATCTAGCCAGTTCTCAGCTTGCTGAGAAGCAGGCCGACGGGGGTGTATTTCCCAAAATAGAAGCCTTTCCTGACTGATTGCCAAGATACTATATATATCTGCCCAAAGATACCAGACAGGTTAGCAGAGGTGTCAGGTGAACTGAAGTAGATATGGAACAAACAAAATGTCTGTTTATATAAAATAATTGCCTCCTGTATATTCCCACAACTTTGGAAGTGAAAGTAGTCCAAATATGACAGAAAGTCAACTTAAATTATCCTTTAAGTACTAAAACAATGCATAGTACATGTGTAAATTTTTTAAATGTCTCAATTTCTTTATAGAATTTTAAGTTTTCTTGTGAAATCTGTACATTGGCTAAGATAAGGTTTGATCCTTCTTGGTATTCCCTCACCTTGAATACATGGGAAGTACCTTACCTAATCAGGTTCAAATATTTATTTTAATCAATAAATCTATCTCTGTAAATTCTAATTTATCTTGAAAGAAATGTTATTAGCCTTGGTCATGACTATGTTTCAGATGTGGCATTCCTTGTTTGGGCAAGTCAGAGTTTCAATGTTCGGATAACCAAAACTTCTTCAAATATGATGGTGAATATAGTTTTTCTACTTAATGAAAGGAATATATAGAAAAGAATATTTTGGGAGAACTTTGAGTTGTAATCTAAACTTGTTTAATGGCTTCTTAGTCATCTTGGGAAAATAATTTAACTATTCTATGCCAAATTAAATGTCAACAGTGGAAGTATTTGTGATTTTCTCCATTAATAACAATGCATGCAGTGTATTCACTTTAAAAAATTTGTATATAAAGATCAAATGTTCAACAATTTTAGACTTAAAAATAATGTCCATATACAAATCTACTTATTAAATGCAATATACCATTTAAAACAGAAAAAGTTGTGAGCCAGAAGAGCTTAATTTTCTATGAATTAATTTTCTATCTTGATTCTAGGTGACCTTAAAAAGGAAATCACATAGAATGTAAAGGGAAAGCTGAGGAATGTATATAGGTTGGATATCCCTCATTCAAAATGCTAGGGGCCTGAAATATTTTGGATATCAGATTTTTTAGGTTTTAGAATATTTGCTCATACATCATAGGCATAAGTCTAAAAACAAAATTCGTTTATTTTTTCATATTCAATATCTTGCAGACATAGCTGAAAGAGAATTTTTCACAATATTTTTTATAATTTTGTATATGTAACAAAATGTTGACTATGTTTTAACTCCAATCCCTTTTGTTAGATGAGATATGGAAGTTTCCACTATTGCCTCACTGGTGATCAAATAGTTTTGGACTTTGGAGCATTTGGATTTTGGATTTTTAGATTAGGGACACTCAACTTGTGGATACATAGGACTCCTATATTTTAACATTCACATGTAATTAATCTCATGGTCAATTGAAATCCATTAATTCAATGGAAAAAAAAATCAACTGCTCTTTTTTCATTCAAGTGACCAAAGTAAAATCTTTGAATTTAAATCGAATAGTAAATAACAAGTATTAAGTTCTTCACACTTAAAATATCCATGTTTTTGCATATTCAGAAGCACCTAGCAAAATGTGAGCCAAGCTCCATTCTCACACAGAATCTATTGCATTCAGAATATCTGTTAAAATGAGGAATCTTACTTGGTATAAATTTCTTTCACTTTGTGGGGTTTTTTGTTTGCTTGCTTGTTTTTGGAACTGGCTTTCACTCTGTTGCTTAGGCTGGAATGTAGTGGCCTAATCATAGCTCACTGTAACCTCAAACTCCTGAGCGCAAATGTTTCTCCTGTCTCAGTCTCCTCATTAGCTCAGACTATAGGCATACATCAATCAGCACTCCTGGCTGATTCTTTCTTTTTTTTGCAATTTTTGGCCGGGGCTAGGTTCGAACCTGCCACCTCTGGCATATGGGGCCAGCACCCTACTCCTTTGAGCTACAGGTGCCGCCCTAATTGTTTCATTTTTTTATAGATGAGTTTTCACTACGTTGTCCATGCTGGCCTCCAACTCCTAAACTCAAACCACCCTCCCGTCTTGACCTACCAAAGTACTGAGATTACAGGCATAAATCAGCATGTCTAGCTAATTTTTTCCACTATGGTTTACTATCATGGTACAAGCAAGTACATTAGAACCAGTGAAAGCTGACCATGAAATGGACTATAACTGTTCAACCTATGGAGGTGGTCAGCATAAAGAACTAAGCTTCCTGTACTAATACCTATATGTGGTACATGTCTCGTATATGAAAATTAGGTCAACTTGAGGTGGTCAATGCAAGGAGATCATCAACTATGGAAGTTCTACTCCAGTGCAATTACTATCTAAAAGAAAGAAGCAAATGACCAAGTACATGTAGCTTCCAATAAGAATGAGCAATTATCTAGTGCCTCTCAAGTTTTACAGTCAGTGTAGCTTATATAAATCAGAGGAGCTTATATCTCACTGCTTACTGTAATCCAGGCTGGGTGAAAGCCAGGTCAACACTTACGAATCCATATACTACATTTAAGGCAGTTCTTTCCTATGCTTCATGTGTCTTTGAATTCTTATGATGTCCTTTAGCTAACAGCTCTGGGTTTGAGATATCATCAAGGGACTAGCACAAATTAGATGTTCCCTACATATTTATTGAATTGACTTATCAGAGTTTAGGTTATTTATCATTCAGGGCATTGCCTGGAGATCAGGCTGATCTAGTAACCTACAATGATTATAGCAATCCTTCACCCTATAGAAACTCTAATAGGAACTGGGCGGCGCCTGTGGCTCAGTCAGTAAGGCACCAGCCCCATATACCGAGGGTGACGGGTTCAAACCCGACCCTGGCCAAACTGCAACCAAAAAATAGCCGGGCGTTGTGGCAGGCGCCTATAGTCCCAGCTACTTGGGAGACTGAGGCAAGAGAATCGCTTAAGCCCAGGAGTTGGAGGTTGCTGTGAGCTGTGGGAGGCCACAGCACACTCTACTGAGGGCCATAAAGTGAGACTCTGTCTCTACAAAAAAAAAAAAAAAAAAAAATAGGAACTCTAATTTTTTTGAAAATCAAAAAAAAGAGGTGTTTTATTGCAATATAGTAGAATTTCTTATTTTGCCTTTGCATAGCACTGTCTATCCTGAGGCTGTAGGTAAAAGGTCAATACCTGGCTCATACTTTCTAGGCTTTAAATAGAAGTACTATATATTCTTTGAAATTAGATAACATATTGGTTTTATTTCCAAAGAGTAAGTTGTAAGGGCTTTGGTGGCCAATTTTTTTATTTACCTTCTTGAATTCAAGTCATTAGAGGGTAAATTAGATAAGAGCAAAAATCAAAATTGCTGGAGAACTATCTTGGAAAGCTTTTATGAACACCAGCTAGTCCTAGTTGGGACTGTGCAGTAGCATTGTTATACAGTATTTGTCTTCTACTGAGAGATTACGCAAGATTTTTCAGCTCATTAATGTAACTCTATCATATTGACCACATTATGGACAAAGAAATAAATTCCATATACTGTTTTCATATTGTCAACAAGTTCCCCAATACTTTTATAGGATGTTATTTTTACTAAAATATTAATTTTAAATATTAAATTTAAAAATATTAAATTTAATTTGTGATGACTTGTTACAACGAAAATCCCTGGCAAGTTTACATCACAGTTAACAAACACTAATCTGAAATAATATGAATCAAAGAAATTTGGATGGTAATCATTCTTCTCTAAACTCCAAAGATGTGTGGCCTCTGTAAACTGAGATCAAACCAGGAACAGTCACAAGGGGTGCAGGAGCAGCCCGAGGACACAAATAACAGCTTTGCTTTCAAAAGTTAGAGAGGTGAAGTAATATTTTCTATTGAGTTTAGAGTTTGTTCAGTAAGTTATGAAAAATTCTGTAGTTTGGTCTAGGGGAAATAGAAAAAAATGTTTTTTTTTTTATTATTAAATCATAGCTGTATACATTAATGCAATCATGGGGCATCATGCACTGGTTTTATATACAATTTGTAATATTTTCATCAAACTGGTTAACATAGCCTTCCTGGCATTTTCTTAGTTATTGTGTTAAGACATTTATATTCTACTTTAATAAGTTTCACATGTACCCTTGTAAGATGCACCTGTAGGTGTGGTCCCACCAATGAACCTCCCTCCACCCACCCATCCTCCCTGTTCCCCTCCCCTCCCTTTCCACTTTCCCCATATTCTTAGGTTATAATTGAGTTATAGTTTTCATATAAAAACTATAAATTAGTTTCATAGTAGGGCTGAGTATGTTGGATACTTTCTCTTCCATTCTTGAGATACTTTACTAAGAAGAATATGTTCCAGCTCCATCCATGTAAACATGAAAGAGGTAAAGTCTCCATCTTTCTTTAAGGCTGCATAATATTCCAAGGTGTACATATACCACAATTTATTAATCCATTTGTGGGTCGATGTACACTTGGGCTTCTTCCATGATTTAGCAATTATGAATTAGGCTATAATAAACATTCCGGTACAAATATCTTTGTTATGATGTGATTTTTGGTCTTCTGGTATATACCTAGTAGAGGAATTGTAGGATCGAAGGGAAAGATCCCTATAAAGAGAACTATGAAACTCTAAGAAAAGAAATAGCTGAAGATGTTAACAAATGGAAAAATATACTATGTTCATGGCTAGGAAGAATCAACATTGTTAAAATGTCCATACTACCCAAAGCAATATACAATTTTAATGCAATCCCTCTTAAAGCTCTACTGTCATACTTTAAAGATCTCAAAAAAATAATACTTGGTTTTATATAGAATCAGAACAAACCTCCAATAGCTAAGACATTACTCAAAAAGAAAATCAAAGCAGAAGGAATCACGCTACCAGACCTCAGACTATACTATAAATTGATAGTGATCAAAACAGCACGGTATTGGCACAAAGACAGAGAGGTAGATGTATGGAACAGAATAGACAACCAAGAGATGAAGCCAGATACTTATGGTTATTTGATCTTAGACAAGCCAATTAAAAACACTCAGTGGGGAAAAGATTCCCTATTTAGCAAGTGGTGCTGGGTGAACTGGCTGGCGACCTGTACAAGACTGAAACTGGACCCATGCCTTTCACCATTAACTCAGATAGACTCTCATTGGATTAAATATTTAAACTTAAGACACGAAACTGTAAAAACACTAGAAGAAAGTGGAGGGGAAACTCTTGAAGAAATCAGCCTGGGTGAATATTTTATGAGGAGGACCCCCAGGGCAATTGAAGCAGCATCAAAAATACACTACTGAGACCTGATCAAACTAAAAAGCTTCTGTACAGCCAAGAACACAGTGAGTAAAGCAAGCAGACAGCACTCAGAATGGCAGAAGATATTTGCAGGTTATGTCTCTGACAAAGGTTTTATAACCAGAATCCACAGAGAACTCAAATGTATTAGCAAGAAAAGAACAAATGATCCCATCTCAGTGTGGGCAAGGGACTTGAAGAGAAACTGCTCTGAAGAAGATAGGTGTACGTCCTACAGACATGAAAAGATGCTCATCATCCTTAATCATCAGAGAAATGCAAATCAAAACTACTTTGAGATATCACCTAACTCCAATAAAATTAGCCCACATCACAAAATCCCAAGACCAGAGATGTTGGCGTGGATGTGGAGAAAAGGGAACACTTCTACACTGCTGGTGGGAAAGCAAACTAATACGTTCCTTTTGGAAAGATGTTTGGAGAACACTTAAGAGATCAAAAACAGAAAAATATTTTTTAATCATAATTTTTATTCTTTTTTTTTTTGTAGAGGTGTCTCACTTTATGGCCCTCGGTAAAGTGCTGTGGCATCACAGCTCACAGCAACCTCCAACTCCTGGGCTTAAGCGATTCTCCTGCCTCAGCCTCCTGAGTAGCTGGGACTACAGGCGCCCGCCACAACACCCGGCTAAATTTTTATTCTTTTCTGCTTTCAATTTTCAAGATCAAGTCTGGAATTCTGGCTCCCATTTCAAATTACACAAGCTTATATCTACTATAAAGAAACAATAGTTGATTTATATAGGAAGCACCTTTGTGCGAGCTGTTGTGCATGGGCATGTTTGTTCTGCTTTCCCAGCACAATAGCTATTTGAATATTTTATAGCTATTCCAAATTGAGTTGATTCACTGACATCTGTCTCAGCTGGCAAGCATTTTGTGTGCACCTCGTCTATGTTTTCTGAACTCACACATCTTTTATTACTCCTTGAAGATTAGTAATGCAAAGATGAATAATTAGCCACCTCATTTACCTATTTTGTGGTAGTCATCCTTGGATGCCACATTTTATTTGGGAAAACTTTAATGAGAGCATCAACAACAACAATTTATAAAACACCTCAAAAACAGAATCTATGATGGAATACATAATGACAAGCCAAAAAGAACGTGTGCTCACAGACAGACCCACACATACACACACATGCCCTAAACTGGAAAGCTTCCTAGGAAAAGTCAAGTCGTGGTGGAAGGATGTGTGAGGAAGGGATGGAGCTTGGCATGGTGAAGTTAATCGGGAGGTAAAACATTTTAAATCCCCTAAAATAATATTCAGATAGTAAAGGGAAATTTGCTTGCCTATGTTGCTTGAAAAGATGTGCACAGGATGAAATTGATGTTAATAGTGTTCTAAGTCAGGGTTGAACTATCAGTTATTTGCAATGCACCTACCTGGGTTTAATCAAACCACCATCATGAGTCCTCTTTTCAGGAGACTCATAATTCCTCCCACCTCCAACCATAGATGTAGTGGAATGTTTGCAAGGTTCAGAGGTTAGAAATCAGCAGCTTCTGATTCTTGTTTCAGATTGGACACTGCCGGATTATGTGACCTCAGATAAGTTATTTAACCAAACTGTGTTTAGTTTTCTTCTTTATCAGCAGAAAAATTTCTTCTTTATCAGAGAAAATATTTTGAGATTCAAATCATGTGGAAACTACTTTAAAACTACATGAAATGTAGTAAAAATTGCAAATTGTAAATACAACTATATAGAGATGTAGGCATACACAGACTGTGAAGAATGTATAATTCATTAATCAGAATTTTCATCATGCCTTTGTGTTTGAGTTTATGTGTGTAAGATAATTGAAGTGTACTTAAGTCTTGAAGTATTTATAATAATCGTTAATTAAATGAGGGTATAAACTATACATTTTAGTATGGAACAGTCATATGAAAGGATAAGTGTACTTCCATTTATTTTATTATTCAATCTATGATAAACATTCTGAGCAAGTTTTCTTTTTAATTTCACAAAAATAGAAATAAAGCAAGAACATCAAGATAAATAACTCATTTTTGTTTCTCTCATAAAAGGTCAAAGAAATTAAACTTTCAGAGCAGTATCCGGGAAGCAATTATAAGGTTACTTTTAAATAAAAATAATGACAAGCTGGAATAGAGAGAGAACAGTTATTATAGAGAATTAGATTATATAGGCTGAAAACTCTTTTTAGTCACACACAAACTGTGGTTTTTCACATAAGTAAAGTTTTCCATCAAAGCAATAAAACCTATCTTTAACAAATGGTCAAAAAATTATTTTTTTTTTATAAATCTCTGGCAAACTGGCATATGGGTGAAATGGGAGATTTTGTCTATTTAATTGTATGTGTTTGTGTATATATGTGCATATGCAGAAGGGTAGAATTATGGTGGCATATCTAAGCAATAAGGAAATGAATTTATTTTTCCCCTTTGAATTCTTTTCAAATCAACTATAGTAGGTGCAGGGGAAACAAAGCAAAACAAAATAGATAAATATTATTTTGTGTGTCCATTTATGACTGAGTTCTGGATCTAAAGTGAATGATAATAATGGCTAGATATCAGCTAACTATAACATGCACATTTTATGTCTGTAACATGTGTCCATACACATTTGGTGTCAAAGTCATTATTTTTTTACTAGTAAGATAAATTTCTTCCTAGAGTTGTCTAGGCCCTTGTTAACCCACTGTTTATCCTTGTTAATCAAATTTACCACCTGGAACAGATTTATGTCATCAATATATATTTGTTGACTCTGGAAATAATGGAATAAGGAAGGAAGGAAGAAGGAAAGAAGGAAAGAAGAAGGAAGGAAGGAAAGGAAGTCAGGTAGAAAGTACAAAGGAGTGGAGCTGGAGGGGGGGAAGAGGGAGGAAAGAAAGGTGAGAAGTAAATAATGTTAAAACACTATATATAGCCCATCATAAAAGAAATATTTAAGATTTATGGCTAACTGTAGTAAACAGACAAATATTTTATTTTTTTAGTAGACATATATTTTAGTGTCAGCTCAGAGATTTCTGACCTCACTTAGACTGCCAGTGATTTGAAAGTATTCATTCTGATATAATCAATTTATTACAATAAAATCAGTCATGTAGCTATTTTTGTGCTTAGCTTCTATCAAACAAAGACAAGTATAAAAAAAGTTACTCCTAGCAGCCTAATATTAAAAAACAGTTTTTTGAATGTTTCCTTTGGGTCAGTAAATGTTCAGTCCAATGGTGTCTATCTCAGAAGAACAAACACCCCTCAAGCATTTCAAGATCCTGTGTTGACAAAGAACCTGTCAGGTTTTTTTGCTTCTTAAGACAGAGAAGTGCATAAAGATATATTTATAACAATTTGGAGATTTTTTGCAAACCCAATGTCAAAAAAAATGCTCACATTAAACAGAACAGCTCAGTTCTGCAGCATGTTGGTGAACTGAATTTTTTATTACATCCAAAAGCTACATCATCCTCTGGGAATGGAGTCCACCTACACCTTTTGACATGTATAACATGGTTTCATATTTTAAAGCATTCACTATTACTTCAGTATTGTTATTTTATTTATAGCTTCAATACTCTAAGAAGATAAAATTTGTATGCTGAATTCAAACAACTTTTTAAGGACGATTTTATTCTTCATGAATAGCTACTTCATTAATCTACTGAGCTATCATGGGAATATTCACCATATATAATATTCACCAGTATACACAACTATACTCTATATAGTTAAAGAATATCAAGAATAATATCATTAATTACCTATCAAGAATAATATCATTTAATTTTGGTCTCAATGCTTGAATGATGTGAAGTCACCTCAGGAATATGTTGTATTTTGTAGAGATAAATAATTCACTTCTCTTTAACTACAAAATTCCATCTTACTACGAAGGTGCTGGTGTGTTTTGGCTGTTGTGTTTTGTTTTATCTTCCAATTCTGACTTGTCTCTCTTTAAATTTGGGTTGCCAGAAGAGACAGGTGGTGCATGAAGGTTACTTAAAACAGTGCCAATTTTAGCTCTGCAGCAAACATGGGTCAAATCAAGTGGAAACCAATGCCAGGGTAGGAGAAAGTAAGAGAGCTAGAAATGGGCATGATCTTTTCCCATCCTTTGGGTGCATTTGAACAATCTTAACCCTTTCTCGTATTTGGCTGGATTAGCAATAGAGATTTATAAAATTTAGATTAACAGATTGTATCATTGATTTATTCTGTGCAAGACATTGCAATGTAATATCTCATTTAAACTTCACAACATCCCTGTGTGGTAGCTATTATTGTACATACTTTATACATGAGGTATCTGAGGACTAGAGAAGTGAAGTGACCTACCCACTTTGCATGTAGCTAAAAAAATGACAAAACTCAACTATAAATCAGTAGTTAGATCAGTGATTTTCAACGAGGGACAACTCTACCTTCCAGAGAGCATATGGTAAAGTCCAGAGGAGGCTTTATAATTTTCACCATTGAGAAATAGATATTACTGGCATTTGAAATGTAGTAGGCAGGGATACTTGTAAACATCCTCCAGCACACAGGAAAACTCCCCCCAAAATACTTTTCCAGCTCAAAATGTACGTAGTACTGAGCTTGACAAATCCTGAAATAGAGGTGTTCAAACTCAGCCTGTTTTCTCCTTAATTCACCACTATTTTATCCTCTGGGGCTAATAATAAACCCATCAAAGCAATATTATGAAACATAGTATTTGAGATATTGTGCAGATACACAAATAGTGGTGGGTTTGCCTGGGACTCAAAACGGAAATTTTAAAGTGGAAAACTATTACATAATCATTGATACAATACATTTTTTAATCGCCCAGCCCAGTCTTGGAAGAGACAGAATTGAGCAATTAAAATTCAGCTCTTGCTCTCAAGTGACAAGAGAACACGTGTGTGCATGTATGTATATTGTATGCGTATATGGATATATATCTATATGTGTATGTATAAATAGGTAAAGATATAAGAAAATTAACTATATAGATAGCACAGGCAGAGTGCAAGCATGAAGTACATAATAAAAAAATGCTAACATTTAAAAAATAATTCCATGCACAGGTGTACCTGTGAATTACATCTTCAATTTACAATGAAGAACCCGAAGTTCAGAAAGCTTAACTTTTTTTGTTCACTTTTTAGCAGCAATGTACAGTTGTAGAGCTGCTATAAACCCAGGTGTCTGTCTCTAGAGTCTGCTGTTACTGAGTAGGTGATGCCTGTACTGCTATAGGCTTCACCAGGAACTCATAAGAAAGGCAATTCTCTGGTAAGTCTACACTGACTCATGGTGAGATTATAGGAAGGAGAGACCTTGATACATTCAGAGAAGTGGGGAGGCACTTATAATGAGAAAGACTAGGGGAAGGAAAGGTGTTTGTACATTTGGGAGACACTGGCTACAGTGGACATTACATAGGGACCTAGTAGGCAAGGGTATCTAAAATATGTGGTGTGTGCTCAGCAGGTAATCTCACTCCTATTTCAATGAAAAGTTAAAGTTTCTTGCTTGTAACCTACCTTGTCTTCATTTCACTATACCTCACGACTTTAATATTGTTTCCCATTTGTTTGTTCCCACCTAGCAAAGCTGATCCCTCTGTGTACACTGTGGATCAGCAATTCCCCGATGTTATCATGCATGGGAACCAGATAAAGAGCATTCAGATACACGTGGGCTTCATTTTGCAGCTCACTTTTAAGATTCCGTCTCCTCCTCCTTCCTCTGAAATCTTATTCTATAAAGGGTTAGTCCTCTGTAGAGTACAGTTTCCATGAGGGTGGAGATTGCATTGAGTTTATTGTATACTCAGAGATGAACATAGTGCTAAGTAGAAAAAATATTGTTAAATAAATCTGTGTCAAAATAACATATTTTCTTTTTTTCTATGAGCACCTTCCAGGCTGCCTACAAACACATTTGAGTCTCCCTGTTCAAACAAAAGTTTTCCTTTGATATCACTACCATCTTAAGTTCCTGGACTAAATCATGTTAAGACTGAGTTTTTATTGCCATAAAATAGGTTACAAAAATGCCAGAACTTTTGGATTTTAAAATTGCATCAAATGTCTATGAAACCTGCACAGTGTATTGGTTTCACCATTTAAAAGTTGTATATTTGGGGAAATTTTCTCTTTGTGCATTTGTTTCTATAAAATTATTATAGTAGTAATATATACATCATAGGGTTATTATACGGAAAAATTGTGTTATAGGTGAAAGTGTTTTACACAGAATAAGCATCCAGCACAGAGTGAGTGCTCTGTAAAAGTAAGCTACTAAACTATTTTGTTTTGTTTTTTTTTTTATATAAATAGGCCCTCCAAGAAATAGAGTACTAATGACAAAAAAAAAAAAACCTTCCCAGAGAGACTGGGGTGCCATGTGAGGAACTGTAGTTTGAGGAGTGATCCACCTCCTTGTACAATGGCAACTAAGAGTAAGGATGTTATTTTTCTTTTTCTTTTTTTTTTTTTTTTTTGTGGTTTTTTTTGGCCGGGGCTGGGTTTGAACCCGCCACCTCTGGCATATGGGACCGGCGCCCTACTCCTTGAGCCACAGGCGCCGCCCAGGATGTTATTTTTCAAAAATTATGTGCTGAGTTGGACCAGGGGGGGAAAAAATCAGGCAATTGAAAGTCAAGTCAAAGAGAGAGCAAAGAGCATTCAGTGTTTCCAAACCCTGATAGTTGAACAGTAATCAAGAGAGGAAAATAGAGTATAAAATGAAGATACTAGCAGAAAAGAGTAAGAAAATGTGTAAAAGCAAAGCACCAAAGTTAAAGACAAGGAACTTCTTTCTAAAGTGTCTTAAAAGAACCTCAGTTTGAAAAAATGTGCTTTGTTTCTAAAATATTTCTGAAGCTTACCCACTCAGAATCGAATATGTACTAAGCATCTCCTCTATGTCAGTCATCTCACGAATCATTTCCTTGACATGATGGACATCAGTAAATTAGGTAGTATTAACCCAATTTTTACATATAAAGAAACAAGGCTTAAAGGTTAAATAAAATCATTAGTAGTTGGTGGGGCTAAGATTGAAATTGAGAGCTAGCTATTTTAGCTTTAGATATTTGACTATCTCCCATAATAAAAGGAAAAAAATATTCTAAAGTAAATATACTTGGCATAATAATTTCATATTTGTACTTCTTTACCTTCCTAGAAAAAACTTCACAGAGAGTACTATATGAAGGTTTGAAAATTAAGCTCGTGAACTCATCCTAGATAAAGTGCTACATACCTCATTCCTGAATATCACTACAGCTGCCTTTGAAGTACTACCTTTGGGAAGCTATGCACTCATGCCAGCGCCTTGTCCACCCTTCCAAACAATTTTGGAACTCTTTTACCGGAATGGCTATCAAAGTTCTCATAGTATTATACTTGATTTCCTGAACGTTATAAATAGATCTTCATTTCAGTATTTCCTTTATCTTCAGGTAAAGAAAAAAGTAACTGGGGGCCAGATCAACTGAGTAGGGAGGATGTTCCAATACAGTTATTTGTTTACCAGATAAAAACTCCCTCACAGACAGAGTCATATGAGCTGGTGTATTGTCATAGTATAAGAGCCATGAATTGTTGACCTAGATTTTCAGTTAAGATTTTCCTGTTTCTCTATCAATGTTTACTTGGTTTTATATGCTTCTCATGGTTAGCCAGTTATTTTGACATACAATTTAATGAAATTTTGTAGCGTTTTCATCAGTTCTGCTCACTACTGGCTACCCTGAATTCTCTTCATCAGTGATGGTTTCTCTCTTCTCAGAAAAACATTTAATCCATTTGTACATTGCCCTTTTCTTCATGGAATTAATCCCCATAAACCTGGAATAACATGTTCTTCATTTCACTTCACTCTTGCAAAGTTTAACAAGAAATTTACAAATGTTCATTCATTGTTCTAATTCAAGCTCCAAAATTCTCCCAACAGCACACACAAAAAACACAACAATAATGAAACCTACTCAGCAAGACACCACCACACATCAACAGAAACACACCTGTGAGATGCTGATATACCAAGGTTGTGAAAGCTAGGTTCATGCCTAGTTTACTAACTTACTGAGTGTTTGTACAGTGTTGCCAACATAAGTGCACAATGGCAAGCTTTTGAACTCAATTTTCAGAACTTGTATACATCTGCTTATTCTATTTCTTGCCTTTATTTAGTTTCTAGTCTATTATGTTCTTACTTTCACCCATAGAACCCCTCTGACTGCTCTTAATAATGTAAAATAGATCTTCTATATGTCCCTCTCCAATGGACATTTTTGCTCCCACATTTTATTTAACTTTCCAACAGCAATCAGCATAGCTTACTATTTTCTCCTTCAGAAAATATTTTCCTCCATTGTGGTGCATGATGACATGGTATTCCTCACAGCTCTTTCTAATTGCCCCTTCCTATTTTCATGCCTAGCTTCGTCTCCTTTAGCCAACTTTAATGTTGGAGCTCTTCAGGACAAAGTTCCAGGACCTCTTTGATTCTCACTCTTTGCTTATTCCTTAGCAATAGTGTTACCCATTCCCATGGTTGTAATCACTATTATTAGTATTTAAAATTTTTCTTTGTAAGACCTACATTTCTTTCTCATGGCCTACTAGATATCTTCATTTGAATATTTTATAAGTCTTTTAAATTCTTCATGCCCAAGATGGGACTCATCATCTTATTCCCACATCTCCTTCTGTTTCTGTTCTTCTGTTATATTCGAAGTCACCATTTCATCTTCATCATTGAAGTAATGTTCTAACTGGTGTCTTTGCCTTCTTGATGGTGTGTTACTGCCTCACAGGTCAATGATGAAATTTTTCTAACATTAATTGGACTTCTGAATTAAAATTAGAACTACATTAAATGAAAAGAAAAGAACAATGGTATTTCACTATTTTAAAAAACTATTGTCCTGGTCTCACCTTTTCCAATACAATAAATAAATTTCTAGGGCACAAAGAGCTCAATATAATACCTTTGAATTTACTTCTTTTCTATAATTTTTAAAACAAATAGCTCAATATTTTTTCGTGTTATTCATTCAACAAATATTTATTGATCAATACTAGATGCACGATTTTATGATAGGTGCTGAGAATGATGAACATAGTAAACATACTCTTTGCTTTCATAAAGTTTGCATACTAAAGGTAGAAACAGCCAACACTTAAAATAATATATAGAATGCCATACACTGCTGTAAGAAAACCAAAATATACTATGATGTGTTATATGAGAAAAGATGGTGAATTTTTCTATTGTGCTTGGAAACATCTTTAAGAAAGAATGTTTCACAAGGGCCAGTCAGGCAAATATCAAAAAGAAGAGCATTCCAAAAAGAGGGAATATTATGTGCAAACATTATGATATGGGGGGAAAATAATCTACTTGTAGAACAAAAAACCTGCAAAATTGCAGTGGCATGTGATAATAAGCATTTATTTTTTATATGTCTATGCATTGGCTGGAGTGGCTCTGCTGATCTTCTCATGGTGATGGCAGATGGGCAATGGGATAAAAAGGACATGGTGTGCCTAGCCCAGGAAGGCTGGAAGATACATGAAACAAAGCCACATGGCTGACTGGCAGAACTTCGGTTTGAAGCAAAGCTGCCCAGCTGAGTCTACCTAGGTCAATCAAACCCTAGACATGGATATATGAACAAACTCAGCCAAGATCAGCAGAGCAACTCTAGCCAACCTACAGACAAGTAAGGAACAAATGCTTATTACTGGATGCCACTGTGATTTTGTAGTTGTTTATGTCTCAGAATGAGCTGGCCAATATTGTTGCCAAGGTAGGCAAGACCAAATGAGGCATCAAAGAAAATTGCAGAATGTCCTGATTAGCCAGAATGGAGATCATATTACAGTGGCTAGGGGGATAAAGAAAAAAACAGCAATTAAATGCGATATTATTAAAGCCAAGACAGAAAAGTGATTCATAAAAAAGGGAGTGTTCAATTATGACAACCTAAGTCTAATAAGTGAAATAAGACCTATGAAATGTCCATTGGATTTGAAAAACCTTTGTGACTATGCAAAGACAATTAATTTGAATACGAAGGAAAACTCCAAATGGATTGGATAAAGAGCAAATGTGAGACTAAGGAGTGGAGATTTTACCTATGGAGAACTCTTGCCTCACAAAATATACACACATTTGCTCTCCATTTTCTATAGGACAAATCTTTCCCCCAGCATATAATATGGGAATTATTTTCTAGCCCTAGTACTTGAATTTAAATTCAGCAGTACTTCTAAATTTCTTAAGGAATCTAAGTAGTTTCTTAAGAAGCTATTGTTCACTGCCAAACAAAACATTTTAAATTTTAAACAGATATTCAGAGAAAGTTATATTAAAATACCGTATTATATAGAAAATATACTGTAAATAATAAGTCAGAATGTGTATACATGTTAGTATTGCTAATTCAATTTGTATAACAATGAGGAAAGCTTGATATACATATCACCTATGTACCTTTAACAAAGTATTCATTTAGATCATTTTTATAATGTTATAGAAGAAAGAGAAAATTTATCACATGGAAAAAAAGCAGAAAATGAAAAATTAGGATCTTCAGAGATAAGTGAAACTATATATGGGGGAAACAATCCTCAGTAAAAATCTCTGTAGACAGATGTTTAAATTTATTTAAGGCCAATAGAAGTGAGACGTAGTTTAAACTCAGAGAGACAATTCTTGACCAAAATGGTAACCACACATCTGTTCCATCACAGTGAACAACACAAATCTAAGAAGG
The DNA here is from genome assembly GCF_027406575.1 of Nycticebus coucang. NCBI lineage: Eukaryota > Metazoa > Chordata > Mammalia > Primates > Lorisidae > Nycticebus > Nycticebus coucang. The sequence goes on from NC_069786.1 coordinate 58,893,084, forward strand.
ATTTATATCCTGTATCTAATAGGCCATTAGCATATAGCACATTCAAATTGAAAAAACAAACAGAACAAAATATGTCTTGTTCTCATAAAACTTCCAAGAATAACACTGAATACAATTACAAATATTTTTGATGTGTGGGAATACATACAATAACGTGCCAAAGCACACCCAGGCAGTTAGTGACATTTTTTGCTTTGGAGCACAAATTTTTCATATTTCTGCCAAAACAATGAATCTTTTTAGGATGGCACATCTCCAATTTGATAGCTATTTTATCAGCCTACATGCTAAAAAGGTAGATTTTTAAGCCATTAAAAATCATAGACAAACCCATAACTGATACTTAATAAATGAAGGATGCACTAATAATTGAAAAAAAAAAACAAAAAACCTAATCCCTGCATGCAGCAACCAAAGATATCATGTACCCAACTACCAAGATACACGAGAACAAAAACAGAGATCTGATGGTGAGAGATCTAAGAGGGAGTGTTAGAAGATAAATATTTATAGGGCTAGACTGAAAATGCCCTGGGCAGAATAATAATTTGATATCCTTTTCAATTGATATTCTTTATGTATTTGTCAACATTTATTTAGTGAGGTTAGAATAAGCATCTTTTAGAAGTAGTTTGTTTGTTTTCCATTTGGAGGATTGGTCTGATATAGTGAGAGTGAAACCAATTTAAAATTAATAATTTTTATGGAGAGACAGGAGATTATAAACACTATTTTTCCCTGTTTGTGGCAAGCATGGATTTGTACTATTTGAATTTCTCTTTAAGAAAATTTGCAGCAGAAGACATAGATAACTGAGTGTTAATGCACTTTTGATCTTACACGACAGCTATTCCATGGCTGTACTTCCCTGAAACTGCCTGAAGCAGTGAGTGATGACAGCAGAAGTAACAGAGCCAAGCCATTTCTGTCTGACATGGGACTCCTCCAGAAAACCTTTTCTGAAGACTCTACATTATCTTAGATAAGATTTTCTATTGTACTGTAGTCTGATGCCCTTCCAAACCATTCCTGTTATCTTCCTTTTCTCCTTCTATATATGTAAGCCTGCCCTCAGAAAATAGGACAAGAAATAGATTAAATCATATGGAATGGACAAAAATATTCATTTTACTGTTTTGCCTCTGGGTTATATGAACTCTCCAACTATCTTTCGTAATATAGTCTGAAGAGAGACACCTTTGGGACATTCTGCAGAGCATGATATATTCTTGATGATCATTGACATTATCATTTCATTGTGGATATCGTGGTGATCAAGACACAGTGAACATAGAGAGATTAGCATATTGGAGGGTTTGGTAAGACATATGTACTGAATGAATAGAGATTGATCCCTGTGAAGACTGAGAGATTCAGAGACTTTCCATTTGTTTAAAAATGTTAGAGAATCCATGGTCAAGAGTATGTCAAGTTATTCATTCCAGGGAAAGAGACAAATTGCTGCAATTTACATCCACTATTACAAACAAGGAAACATAGAAGTTTCTAGACCTCTTCAAGTTCTGGAGTCAACACATTTCACCCCTAGGACTTACTGCTCCAGCTTACAAACTGTGTGATGTGGAAGATGGCCTTGATGGTATCCCAACTAGGAAATAGCACCACTGAAGGTGCAGATTGTTTCTAGGTCATAATATCTGTGATATTGGAGGTATGAGTGGTGGGGAAAGATTCAATGTGGAGTTTCTGACAAGCCCAAGTTACTCACAATACAGACTTAATGACATTCTGGAACAAATCCATGCCATTCATAGTGGATGATAGTGTGTTTTTAAGGAAACGGTTTCTATCATGGTCTCTGTTAAGAGAGAAATGTTTGACTATTGACTCTGCCAGATGACTGTGTGCTTAGAACTGCCTGTCATCAGATGGCTCCCTGTGGACTAATTATCTTATAAAAGTAAACAGGCCTGGCATCAGTCCTCAGATGAAAATGGGACCTCTAGTAACAAGCTTGAGGAGGAGCAGAATGCACAAGTAAGGTGCATGCGCCCATAGCCCAGCCTTGCCATACCATTCTACAGCTCTCTCCTGTGGTCTTATGGAAGTGGGGGAGGCATTGAGGAAAGAGCTCAAGCTTTGTTTACTACTGAGCCAGCATTGCATATGGTGGAAGCTAAAAAAAAAAAAAAAAAAAAATGATGGCTGCACTGCAGTATAGCCAATCTCAAGAATGGCTTTGGAAAGCAGTGGGAAGGGAAAATCTTTCTAAAGAGTGTAGCTGAGAGGAATCTACTATATTATCCAATTCTCATGGAAGGAGAAGTCACCCAGTCCTCATGTCATCATCTACCAAATAAGAGGCACTGAGCAACCTTAAAGACAAAATGACTTGACTAGTTGATATTTGCTAGTTTTTTTTTTAATTTTTTATTTTTGGTAGAGACAGAGTCTCAGCTTACCGCCCTCAGTACAGTGCTGTGGCGTCACACAGCTCACAGCAACCTCCAACTCCTGGGCTTAGGTGATTCTCTTGCCTTAGCTTCCCAAGTAGCTGTGACTACAGGTGCTGGCCACAATGCCTGGCTATTTTTTTTGTTGTTGTTGCAGTTTGGCCGGGGCCAGATTTGAACCTGCCACTCTCAGTATATGGGGCCAGCGCCCTATCCACTAAGCCACAGGTGCCGCCCAAACATTCACTAGGTTTTATCATTGGTCATTCCTCGTTGGTCAGCATAATACACAAATTAACAGAATAGCCATTGTGGCAGAGGTGTAGTTTACTCACAGGTCTGCTTGCAAAAGTCATTCTAGCTGCGGCTGCACCTGAACTTCCAACAAACATATCAGCAGCAATGACCAACAATGATACACCAATATGAGGCTATTCCTCAAAAGCCAACTGGCCATTTAATGTAAAGTTAACTGTGCTCCTTCTATTCTGAAGTGTCAGTGACTTGTCTTCATCCAGGTATGATTTTGCCTTTCCTATCTACAGAACCTCAGCTAGCAAAACTATCCATTGGCTTAAAGAATACCTGATCCATAGGCATTAAATTCTATACAATGTAGTATCAAAACAAAGGACCACTTTCACAGCAGAGAATATGCAAGAGTGGGCCCACAACAAAGTGATCCACCAGTTATATCACATCTGCAACATCCAGAAAAGCTGGTCTTCTATAATCTTGGGTGGCCTACTAAAGTCAGAGCTCGAGTGCCTGCAGAGAAGTAATATTCTGTAAGGATGTAGTATCATCATTCATGTTTCAAGATATGCACTAAATCAGAGACCTCTGTGTGGTTCTGTATTCCCCCAAAAGATCAATACTTTGGTGTGGTAGCAGAAGTAGACCTGCTGTCCATCTCCCTTGACACTGAGTTTGGAAATTGTGTTTTTTCCCTGCAGGGTTAGAAAACATAGTCTACCAAAAATGTACTCTTGGGACACAGCAAACACTACATTGAACTGAAAACTACAGCTGCCACCATGATTCTTTGAATTCCTTGTGAGCACTGGCCAGCAGAAAAATCATTGTCATATTCTCCAAGAGTAATTAGCCCCTTCAGTAAGAGGTAGAGAGGTTTCTGCAAGATGGCAGCATCTTACTCAACTTAAGCTGCTGTATCAAAATACCATAGACTAGGTAGCTTAAAAAACAGAAATCTATTCATTTTCTCACAGTTCTTTAACCTAGATTCCCAAGATAGGTAAGGCAATCATACGTTTGAATTCTGGTAGGGCCTTCTTCCTGATTTGCTGATGGCCACCTTCTCACTGTGTGCTCACATAGCCTGTCTTGGGAGAGGCTTGGAGAGAAGAAAGACATTTTACTCTCCCTCTGTTATAAGACTACCAAAACCATTAGTGTGAGATCTTACTCTTATAACCTCAGTTAGCCTTAATTGCCACCCCTAAAATTCCTGTCTCCAAATATAGTTACATTGGTGTTTATGGGCTTCAACATAGAATTAGGAGAGGAGATAGCAGGTGATGAGGAAGAATGCTTGTGAAACCCAGCTGATCCTACTTACAACTGAAATGGAGCAATGGAGCAATACTGCCTTGGGAAGCTAGGGATGTCCAACTTTTAAAACTTGATTCTAAAATAGGGAAAATCTAAAAATATCGTATTAACATTTAATGAAATATGATTGGAGAATCACACCTAATAGGAATAGAACACTGATCCTTTACCTATCCAATTATAGAATATTCATGCTAGCATTTTGTATACGGTTTGCAATAAATGTCTCACTTATTTTCTTGTAATAGAATTTAATTCAGTTAATATCCAGTTATGGGCCCTCATCTGCTCTGCTGGTCACAAATAGGTATTCAATTATTTTGGAAGTTTCTATTTTGTTTTTTGTTTTTCCCGGATTAGGTTAAATCTCCTACTTTTCTTTTGAGAATGGACCTGATAAATTACAAGATGAATTATCCATCTACGAATGACCTTTGATGTTTTGCCTTTATAGTAACTTTCTCATAACTCCAAGTAGATAAGCCCACATGCCCTTCAGGTGTCACATAGTAAACATATACATTTGAAAAAGGAGCTTAAATCCAGGATGCATGGGTTACTACAAAGGGGGATGCTGGTCATATACAATGGCCAATCAATGACACAACACTAAAAACGAAATCAGTGCAATTACGGGTCACCTCACAGATCCTCAGCACTTACTTGAAGAACAAGGACATTTTCTACTTGCTAGAGTTTGGGCAGTATTGATTTTTTTTCTTCTAAAATGTTTATTGATTTTGATATTTGCAGAACATAAAGCATTAATGTGTGGGCTGAGTATGTCTTATCTCTAAAATACTCAATTTCTTAAAAGCCACAGCTGTTAAAAAATAGATAACAGAAAATACCATGTACTTGTCATACCACAGGATGATGGGGAAACTCAAAGATATTTTGAGTATAATAAATTCCAAAAGTTCAATATCTTTCAGAGGAAAAATAGTTATTATAATCTATGTAAAGCATGCAAGGTTTAAATCTATTCAAATTGTTCTTTGAAAAGGAAAAAAATCTGTTTTAGATGAAAATCATCAATTTCTAAATTCATATCATTAATGCTTATGAATGTTAAGCAAATCATCAGAACTTCTGAACTTAGGCTGAGAAAAAGAATAATGTTGTATAGCCAATATGAGTTGTCCACAAATTCAAGTTTGTAAGAGATAGTCCTCTCTTTGTTTTCTTTTAATCTAATTAAATTCAATGATGGTTAATGATTAACTCTCATTTAGTTGAGAAACAATAGCTCATTTATTTTTGGTATTTCCTCTATTCCAGAGAGCTACATATTATGAAATGCCAGGATTCTTATACAATGCATTTGGGGGCAGCCCCCTGCTTTTTGGCTCATGCTGGTTACCACAGAAACACCTATTTTTTCTGGTCTCCTGAAGTCCTTAGGATCCACCATCCCAGTAGAAAGTGGGATATAGGGATAGATGCTAGGTGGCCTCTGCCTCAAATGGGAAGGTAAATAATAAAGAAAGTTCACCTGTTGTTGCCACAGTGTATGGAAACAATGAAACAGACAGACATGTGGAAAGTGTAGAAACATCAGGTACTCATGTTCCTTGCTTTCTGTCTGTCAAGGTGGTAAATCACAGGTGTGAAAAACAGAATTGGAAAAATACCCTCCAAGGGGTGAGGACTATAGTCCATTGACACTAGTGGCATATTTTCCTATGAAGGCCCAAATTTCTACATATAGCTCTAGGTAGAGCGACATTTATTACGATGTGGCAGTATTGCCTAGCATGACAGAAGGTGCTTAGAAAATCTTTTGAAATGCTTCTGGTTCCCAAGGCCTGTATAAATCACTGGTGATCCAAGTGTCTCTGTGTGTCTTGCTTGGAAAGCCACATAGAAACTGAGAAGGTTGGTGACTTTTCAGAGGCCTGGATCAAGACAAAGTAGCCTCCAAGTCAGAGCATTTTCTACTCAAGGAGTTGAATCCTTTAATAGAGTTCGATGGCTGAATAGGACCAATCTCACCTTGGCAATCTAACCACATCACAGCATTTGCCATGGAGCATCCAAAGTCACCATGTGGGTCAAAGGCCCTACCTTTATTCATTTTCCTCAGAAACAAGTCACATAAGCGCCCTAGTTTTATTTTATCTAGAAAGTATCTAGGAAAGAATTGGGGAGGGGAGGAGATTATCTTCAAGATTTGTTTTGACCTGAAAGAAACAGATTAAAATATAAGATTGGGTTGTGTTTACTAGACTGAACTAAATTTATTTAGAATTTTTTTCTGAAATAAATAAATGCGGTGCATTAGTAAAATAAATAAATACATAGATAAATAAAATAAATGGATGTGGTGCATTAATTTCAATATAGTAGATATAATTAGTGGTAGGATATTTTAAAGAAGGTGAAATAATAAGAAATAAATAAGATATTTTTCTGGGAACATATGAGCATAAAGTATAAATTTGTGATTCTGTCAACAATAACATGAAAACTCCAGGATGTAGCAGTGACATTGAGTGATTAGGCAGGATAAAGCCAAATTATTTATAGATAAATTGTTTGTTTGTTTGGCCTTCTCCTCTCTTGGCCACTTACTACTGAAGGGAATGCTTTGGCTCCTCTGGTTAATATAATTCATACTAATCTAGAACATTTCCAATAACAGGTTCAAATGTTACCCATTCCAAAAGTATTTGCATTTACTAGTGAATATCTCCAAAGTATAGGTTCACTAGCCAGATAATGAATGTTTAATTTACTGGAAGAATTGTGAGTGCTTGCTTAATATTCACAGTAAAAATTACTAGCATTTATAGAGCATTTACTCTGTACCATACACAGAACTAGAAACCTTTGCATGCATTTTATTGATGGGTTTTTGAATATATAGAAATGCAGTAGGAATAAGATATTTTGGAGTAGACTGCCTCTTTTTTTCAACTCATCTCACTGGATGGTGATGAATTTCAATATAGTTTTCTCTGCTTTAGGTAGGCACATTCATGCCAAGTTTGTGAATAGAACCAGTTAGTTGATGAGAACTGTGTTTTTCAGCCATGCAGCTACCTGAATGACAAAGAAAAATAAGTGTAATGAAACTTTTGTCAAGTATAAATTCAAGTACCTCTTCTAAGCCATTCAACCCTCTGTGAAAGAAAAGACGTCATTGCACAATTAATGAGATGATTTTATTCAGGTTATTGCAATAAAGAAAATGTTCATTAATAAAAAAAAATATTTATATAGAATCAGGTAAACAAGAAAGTCACCATCAAGTCTTATGGGAGTGATGAAGGGCAGAGATGAGTCAGATCTGAGTCACTGAGGAAGGATGGGGGTGAAAGGAAGTCTTTTTTTGGAACATGAGAAAGCAAGAAGGTCCTTTGTGGTTATGTCAGCTATTTCTCAAAAGACAAAATGGTGAGAATATTTCAAAACCAAAATGGTAGGAGGATTTCTCTGCTGTCTTCTGTGGCACACAGCTCAGAAAAAGATTAACATTATCAGTTTCTTCATACTGATGACAAAAATATGGGGAAAAATAGTATAATACAGTGTAAGTTTATGATGTTTCCCCCAAAGTCCTTTAAATCTTAATTAAATTGATCAACCAATAGGACATTCTGTCAGTAATGGGGCTTTGTCTTTCAAGCAGAACATAAAAATTTCAAATGGTTTTTCTTTTCTTTTCTTTCTTTTTTTTTTTTTTTTTATAGAGTCTCACTCTGTTGCCCTGGCTAGAGTGAGTTGGCTTCAGCCTATCTCAGAAAAACATCAAACTCCTGGGCTCAGGTGGTCCTCTTGCCTTAGGCTCACCAGTAGCTGGGATTACAAGAGCCCATGAAGATGCTTGATTAATGTTTCTATTTTTCTAGAGACAATGTCTCACTTTTCTCAGGCTGGTCTCAAAATTCTGTGCTCAAGTGATCCTCCTTCCTGGGCCTCCCAAAAAGCTAGGATTACAGGTGTGAGCCACCTGGTTGTCCTCAAATGGCATTTTTGATATAGAAAGTTCCTCTTGTCACTGATTTAACTTTAACACTAAGCTAAAACTATAGAGAAAAAGTATAGCATAATATAAATAAAAACAAGGATGTAAAAGAGAATGGAGATTCAAATTCAAGGGAAGAATTTAAAGAAAAGCTAAAAAGAAGAAATAAAGGTAGAGAATCAGGTATGAATCCATTGCTAGAGAGAGATTCTCCCTTATTTTGTTCCATACTCTTCTATATTAAGTAATCCCTATTGGATTAGTAGTAGCCTCATTCTTCAATGTGCAAAAAGAAAAGAAATAGAGTGCATACGTATGTCAGAATACTCTCCTAAAGAATGAAAAGGAAGATAATAACATAGCATAAAACTCTATTGAAACTTAAAAAAATTTCAAAACAACTGTCTCACTGTATAGACATTTCATTAACTGACATAGTGTCACTTTTCAAATTTTTAGCGCAGGATTTCTCACAAATGATGTTCTGGCCCTCTTCCTAATTGCACAAATGCAAACACCTGCCATTATATTGCGGCTAATTAGCAATTAGAAAAACAATTAAATTAGTTTGGCTTCCCTACTGTGTTCATAAAATTCTTCAAAGACAGCACAAATGTTTAATTACTGACAGCAAGCTCAATACTGTGTATCTTAGCAGAGGTGAAGATCCACCAGAATGAATCCATTGTGAAAGACAGTGCAATAGAGTGAGGAGACCTTATGTCTCCCTTCAGCCTTTCCTGTCTTCTCTCCTTTCCAGCATTTCCTACATGAAGTCTTAATCTCAAGGTATTCATTTTTTCATTTTTTTCTTCTCTTTAATATTGTCTGTACCTGCTCAGCCTTAGTTTTTTCTCTTTTAGCAGTAAGCCAGATAGGCCTTGGTTTGAGTGAGCTGTGTGAACTGGGAAAAATTACTGAAACTTTCCTGTTTTCTTACTTATATTGAGGAAACAGCAACTATTGCATATGGTTATTGTGAAGATAAGTAAGAGATCATATAAAAAAGGTGTCTATGAGTGACAGCATGTGGACACTTGGAAAACACTGTTCAAGACTTCTTTCTTTTCTCTGTTCCTTTCTTCCTTCTATGATACCTTAAGTTTTAGGGTCCAGTCCCGTGACGAATGTTAAGATTGTTTGTCTCTTCTAAATTGGCCAGAATCCTAATGGATGAGATTTTATTTCATTGTTTCTTCACTAATGATTGATAATCAGTTGATGCCATGATTATCACCATTCCTTGCTGTGACTACCTATGTCAATGTCCAAGTCATCACCCCCACTAATCCTTAAGAGCCTCCTACTGGGGACTTAATTTTCAGGGTCATTTTAGATACTTTACGTGTATTATGTACTGTGTTTTTATGCCATGTTTGTAGATCTCCTAATGTACTTGTTCTTCTTATCTTTTTATAGCAATTGCTGCAGTTTCTATCCTCCTACACCAGCTCACAAATGCTAAGAATCAACTCAGTCTTCCACACTGTGGTCCTTTCTGTGTATTGAGTACAATAAGACTTAGTTTATTTATAATGATGGCTGCCAAAATAGTAGGAAAAATTCTGCCCTTTACAGCACCCAACCATCTTCAAGTTTTGCTCAGAGGCCATTACTTACCACTCAGGGCCTCTTCCACCCAATGACTTGTGTCTAGTTTTTCCTACTATGACACCATTAGCATTTTTCCCCACCTGCCTTCACTTTTACCTTCTGTGTCTCAATTCAAATGTCACTCCTCAGAAAAGTCTTTTCTGAATTCTTTCTAAAGTGTTTCCCCCTCAGTCTTTCTTCCTCTCAGCACCCTGGTTGTTACCTACATAAAACTTATCACAATCTGTATTTATCTTGCTTATTATATTTGTTCATTCATTTAATTGATCATAGTTTTATCCTAAATTAAGATGCATGCTCCATGAGGACAGAAATGTATTATCTCAATTTTTTCCCCCAATTAGAATTTGAGACACGTAATGGGAAGTAAGGAGTTTATGTAAGAGATGATCCCAGGAAACACAAAAGCAAAATGGGCAAACAATTCCATCTATTACAGGGCAGGAGATACAAACAGAATCTTCTCCAAAGAAGACAGACAAATGGCTAACAAACATATGAATAAAAGTTCATCATCCCTATTCATCAGAGAAATGCAAATCAAAACCACCCTGAGATATTACCTAACCCAGTGAGAATAGCCCACATTACAGTCCCAAAGCTGCGATGGTGGCATGGATGTGTAGAGAAGGGAATACTGTTATGCTACAAACTTCTACAGTCTGTTTGAAAAGAAGTATGGAAAATCCCCAAAGAACTCAAAATAGACCTTCCATTTGATCTCTCAATCCCACTACTAGGCAGAAGAAAAAAAATCATTTTATCATAAGGACATTTGAACTAGATTGTTTATCACGGCTGAATTTACAATGACCAAGATGTGAAAGCAACCTAAATGCCCATCAACCCAGGAATGGATTAACAAGCTGTATATGTACACCATGGAATATACTATTCAGCCATAAAGACGATGGAGACTTTACATCTTTTGTATTAACCTGGATGGAGTTGAAACACATTCTTCTTAGTAAGATATCACAAGAATGGAAAAGCATGTATGCAATGTACTTACTACTAATATGAAGCCACTAGACAATTGGATATACTCCCACACAAGAGAAAAGCTCAGTTCAATTCAAGTTGGGGGCCGGGGAAGGAGAAAAAAGGAAGACCGGAAGGGGTAGGGGAATTACTTTGTTCCCCTAATGGGCACAATGTAAAGGTATAAGGCACACCTCTTGGGTGTGGGACACAACTACAACAGGGAACTGTTGTAGGGAGCATTGTAACCTAATTGTTTGTTCCCTCATATAAATCTGAAATAAAAAAAATAGTGAGATGGGGAAGACACAACAGCCAATTAATGGGTCTGTTAATAAGAAAATTACTGTTTGGCCAGTTGGGTTTCAATTCCTCTGGGGAGCCTCTGCGAAACAGAATATAGAAGGCACCGAAATAATGTGGCAAATGTGTTCCAAAAAAAAAAAAAAAAAAAATCACCACTATACAAAATCAGGTAATAAAAACCCCACAGAGGTGGGTGGATTACCTGAGCTCACAGGTTCAAGACCAGCCTGAGCCAGAGAGAGAGACCTTGTCTCTAAAAATAGTTGGGCATTGTGATGGGTGCCTTTAGTCCCAAATACTTGGGAGACTGAGGCAAGAGAATCGCTTGAGCCCAGGAGTTTGTGGTTGCTGTGAGCTATGATTGATGCCACAGCACTCCACCAAGGGTGACAAAGTGAGAGTCTGTCGAGAAAAAAAAAGACCTACAGGGTTTATGGGGGAAAATGTAATTGGGACAGAACACTCAACAACAATATCAGTAACACATAAAAGAGATACAATCTTTAGAAATGGTAGTACCATTTCATGTATGATGATTTTAAGAAATACATACAATCTACAATAAATATGGTCCTGTTGTTTGCTTGTGGAAGGGCCTGATGGAAGGGTTACTGTTTGTGAATTATTGCAAAGTGGTGTAAGAAGAGTTAGGTAAAAGTTGATAGACGGTTGCAATGCTGTAACACCTGGTGCAGCGGTTGGTAGCTCAGGACATATGCAGTGACTGAGGTCACTAGCAGACATTTGAGATGTGTGGAGTTTTCTTCTTGTTTTTATTTTTAGGTTTTTGCTATTTTTTTTTTTTTTTGCATTTTATGTAGCTTTGGTCAGTTTGTGCTATTTTCTTTATTCATCTAGATCAGGGATTATCACACTTTTCCTGAAAAAGATCTAATAGCAAATATTTTCAGTATTGCAGGACATATAGACTCTGTCACAGTCACAGAAAAGAGGTAAAAAATGGAAAGGTCTGTGCTCCAATAAAACCTTATTTACAAATCAGTAAGCCAGGGTTTTTCTGATCCCTAATTTAGTGCTTCTTATGGAAGAAATCATACATAAGCAAACACAAAATTCGGTTTACACTTAAATTTTTTCTTAGTATCTAGTATCCTGAAACTAATTCACATTTTCAAAACAAGCATTATAAGAGAACTGGCTGTACCTCAGAATTTCCCCACTGAAGTGATTTCTCCTTAGAATGCTGAATTACCAGCACTTCTGGCTGCCTGTTGTGTGAAATAAACAACTTCCTGAGTCATAGAGAAGGCCTAAAATGTAGATGGAGAAGCAAAGTACTTAGGGAGAAAGCTGTAAGTACCCACAGAAATTGTCTTCTAAGGCTAGAGGCTGAAGTTATACAGGATATGGCATCACCTGCATCTAGTCCCCTTGTTTGTGCTCCTCACTGCTGCATCCTCAGTGCCGAGGGTGCATTACATACCTGAAATAAATGACTTATTTTGACGAAGAGGTCCACGAACTGAGGCAACCAGGAATAAAGCCAGCCTGATCCGTGTAATTGAGACTTTTGCTTCACTTGGTCAGACTTGGTAAAATTCTCTAGAATGCTTCATTTTCGTGGCTACAGTAATGCTGAATCTTCACAATTTCTTCAACTCTCTTTTCTGCCTTCCTGTATTCTACCAAGACCTCTTTTTACTCTTTTAGTCAATTTGTCAAGTTAGCATATTTATTCTACTTCTAAAAACTTGATGTAAATTTTTCAACGCAATTATCAAGTGATCCTACATTTCTAGCCCTCTAACAAAATATATTCTATATTCATTTTAACTTAACCTAATAAATATCTCTGCTTTAACATAAAAGATTTTCCACTTAATAACAGCAATGGCTCTGACCTGTAGGTGGTAATGCAGATTTCACAGTGAGAGCAATTGATACTCCAAAAGAAAAAGAATATGGTTACTATTAGAACTTTGGTTTTGTTATGGATGGAACTGGGCCCCTACAGAATTCATGTATTAAAGCTCTAGTCCCTAATATGACTTTATTTGCAGATAGAGCCCTTACGGAGGTAAAGTTAAATGTGGTCATAAGAGAGGGGTCCTAATCCAATAGTTCCATTTTCTCTCTCTCCCCACTCCCTTGCCCACCCTGTGTATGCTCCATACACAGAGGAAAGGCGAGGACAGAGAAGGTGGCTGTCAGAAGAACAGGGAAAGAGGCATCACCAGGGACCAACAGTGCTGGCTTTGATCTTGACTTCCAGCCTATAGAACAGTTAAAAGATAAATTTCTGTTGTGTAAGCCACCCAGTCTGGAGTATTTTGTCATGGCAGCTTGAGCAGATGAATTCATATTTTGGTACCAGAGATGGAATGCTGCTGTAACAAATACCTAAAAATGTGGAAGTGGCTTTGAAACTAATTGAATGATGGGTAGAGCCTGAAAGAGTTTTCAGATATATACTAGGACAATCCTAGATTGCCTTGAAGGAATAGTTTGTAGAATTACAGATGTTGAAGGCTCAGGAGGAAAAGAGGAGAGCTGTAGAGAAAGCGTCTATCATCTTAGAGGAAACATATATTATCACAAATAGAATGTTGAAACATAAATATTAAGGATGTTTTTGGCAAGGCCTCAGAATTTCTTATTGGAAACTGTTGGAAGATCCATTTGTCTTATGTAGTGGTAAGAATCTTAGGTGAATAATGTTCTAGTGTTTTCTGAAAGGAAGAACTTATGAGTGAGGACATTGGATATTTATCAGAAGAGATTTCTAAACAAAATGTTGAGGTTGTGGCCTGCTTTCTTTTATACCTTATAGTAAAATAGAAGAAGAATGAGAGGTATTGAAGGAATTTTTAAGTAAAAAGAAATCAGAACTCAAAGACTTGGAAAATTCTTAGCTTATCCATATTGCAAAAACAATAAAATGAATTTTCTGGAGGAAACACCAGGGGCATGCCTGTACTATCACTCCATAAAAATAATATTTATAGATTTAATCAGCATTTCAGCTGAAGCCAGCCATTGAGATGGGATTATACCAACAGAAACACTGACAGCTGGAAGTTTAAGGGACAGAGAAAATGAGATAGAATGAAGAAAGACTTCATTCAGTCAGAATTCCAGGATTCTACAGTTTCAGGCAATCAAACTATCCGACATATTCCTTCTAAAGATGAGAATAACCTCAAAGACAATTCAGAATTATCAGACCTACCATTCCTACCACAGACAGAAAGGACAAGATGGCTTCCTGCTGGGTTTCACTGGGCCCAGATGCTACCCCTCAGTGCTTCTGGGGCAGGTCAACCCACCCAGCTGAGGGCCATGGGGATGATATTGCCACCCAGTGGGCACAGGGGGCAGAGCACTCAACCACAGAGGATTAGTCTCAAGTCTTAAGATCTAATACATTTTTTTCATGCTAGGTTTTAAATTTCTTTTGTACCCTTCATCTCTTCCTTCCTTCTAATTTCTCCCTTTTGGAACAGATATGTTTATACTATGCCTGTACTATCATTGTATTTGGAAGCATACATATTACCTGGTTTCACAGCTTCATGATGATAGTTAGATGAGACTTTGGACTTGGAGTTGATAGTGATGTAGGTTAAGACTTTGGAGGTTATTGGGAGGCAGTGAATGTATTTTGCATGTGAGAAGGACATAAATTTTAGAGGGTCAGACGAAAAAATGTTATGGGCTGAATCATGTCCCTCAAAAAATATATGTTGCAGTCTTAACTCCCCAGTGCGACTATATTTTGAGATAGCACCTTTAAGAAGGTGGATAATGTTACACGAGGTCATAAGGGTAAGCCCCTTGGTCAATGAGGATTAGTGTAATTAGAAGAAGAGGAAGGAAAAGACGCCAGAGATGTTTCTCTTCTATCTCTGTCATCTCTATCTCTCTATATCCCCTCTGTGGTCACGCAGAGAATTGGTAATGTGAGGACATCACAAGAAGGCAGGCATCTGTCAGCCAGTGCAGGCACAGCCAGAAGCCAAGTCATCTGCAGGTGGTCTATTTCACCAGAAATCAACCCTGCTGTTACCCTGATCTTGGATTCTAGCCTCATGAACAGTGAGAAAAAAAATTTATGTTGTCTAAGCCACCAAGTCTGGGTATATTGTATGGCAATCTAAGTAGACTAGTGAAGGGGTATTTAGTATCAGGGAGAAAAACACAGGTATAGAAAGATTCCTAAAATAATAAAACTTTTTTTAAGAGCTGTCAGAAGCAACCGTGAACCCAAGCAGAATAATTCAATGAACATTTATTAAGCCCTGAATCAAGCAGGCAGTTTAATCAATAGTCATTGCCTATTGCTCTACCACCACCACTTCTGCTTTAATCCCAGCGTAACAGGTCTCCTAACAGAGATATACAGGTTGTCCTAGAAGGCACCATACATGGGGAAACTTGCCCAATAGATATCTTGAAATGCATTCACCATGAATGGTAGAGAAGACTTTGTGCTTGTGTAAAAGGAGGTGACCTGGCTCAGCACCCATAGCACAGTGGTTATGGCGCCAGCCATGTACACTGAGGGTGGCAGGTTCAAACCCAGCCTGGGCCAGCTAAACAACAATGACAATTGCAACAAAAAAATAGCTGGCATTGTGCCTGTAGGGAGGCTGAGGCAAGAGAATTGCTTAAGACCAAGAGTTTGAGGTTGCTGTGAGCTGTGACACCATGACACTCTAGCAAGGACAACATAGTGAGACTCTGTCTCAAAAGCAAAACAAAACAAACAAACAAACAAAAAACAAGAAAGAGGTGACCAACACATACAGAATATTTTCCAAATATTTGTAAAATTTTGCAATGAATATTTATAAATAAATGTACATTTAACTAAAATTTCCCATTTTCTTCTTCATATGGTGACTTTAGGAGACAGCCTGTAGAAATAGGAAAAAATAGCAAGAACATCTCAGAATGTTTGAGTCGATTTTATCACGTGATTTTTTTCACAAGGAACTGTATAACAGAGACAAATTTATCCTAAAGGAGGATCGTCTGAAGGGAGAAAGTGAAGAAAATACTGTCTTGAGAAAGAAGCTTTGTCTATAACAATCCTTCTAATTATACAGAGTCCTTTCATGTCATGATTCTCAGAGTTTATAAAACCAATTTCTCTATCTTCCAACTGCAGTTATTGCCTTCAGAGAATTAGGAGGTACATGATTTTGCAGAAAATATAATTGCTGAGAGTGAGACCTAAGCCTGTTATGAGGTTCTCTCATTAGGCAGTCTCAACCAAAGAAAATGAACAAATTTTATTAAAAAGGAAATATGATTAATGATTACTGGATTCAAGGCGAGTCAATTAAACAAAAGGTTAGGTGTGGGAAGAACACGGAATTCAGTGTAGTCAGGATCTCGGTGGTAGTTATTTACCCAGTATGCTTACATTATAGAAAACTGCTAAGTTTTTGAGGAGACTGTATTGGTATAAAGGAACTTAATGACTTGGCAGCAACCAATGAATGTTTAATCCCAAATCCACCAATTTAAGAGCAGTAGGATGGACCCATGCAGTCATTGCGGGAGCCGAGCTGCGCAGCTGCTGGTCCGTGACCTAGGAGCTAGGAGTATAATGTGAGGGTTAAAAGTCCCTGGCTTCGGAGGGGGAGCAAGATGGCAACCGAGTAACAGCTTCCTTGCATCTGGGCACCGTGAGTCTGGGGAGATAGGACTCTAAGCATCTCTGGCTGGTGGGATATGCCTATCATCACCCCTGCGAGGATACAGGGAGTCAGTAAGAGACTTCTGGACCCCAAGAGGAGGACTAAAACAGTGGAAAATCGGCAAGTGGTCACGTGTGTTCAATCCGTCTAAACCCGCCCGCAACTGTAAGTTCAGTAGCAGCGAGACTGCAAACCAGAAAGGCCTTACCTGTGAACTATTTTGGTGCCTTTGGACTTGGCACTCAGTTGAACTGCCTTGGGGAGAGCCTGAGCGGGAGTGCAGAGAACTTTGGCCGTTGTCTAGGGACCCAGTCTGAGCCGCTGAGCCAGACGGAGCTAATAGTGTTTGGCTGTGGGTCACAGGGAGTCATTGTGAGCGATCTGCCCGGCAAGCTCCGCCCTAAGGGTCGCAGAGCTAGAATTGGGTGGGAGCTGGTAACCCAGCGACCAAGTAGCCTAAGGCGGGGTATGAGCCGCCTTGCAGCCCTAACCCTCAGGGGCAGAGTGAGACCAGTTTTGGCACACTGTGTAAGTGGATAGCCACTTCAGCAGTGACTCCAGCGACAAGCACTTTCCTGGGAAAGCTTCTGCTCAGCAAGTGAACAAGTTCAAAGTGCCTTTTAAGTGGGCTGAAGAGAGATTTAGGGTGTCTACCTGCTGGGGTTTGAGAAATCAGCAGCCTCCAGTCGTATCAGAACTGTGATTAACATCTCATACCCCAGAAGACCACGTGTTGCCCAGACAATATTCAATAACATATACATACTGCTTTGTTTTTGGTTGTGTTTTTTTTTTTTTTTCAGTTTGGTTGTTTTTTTTGTTTACTTTGATTTGTTGATGTTGTTTTGTTTTTTAAGTTCAACCTTTTCCATACAGATCTTATTTCTTTCTCAATTTTTCTAGTTTAATTATAATGTCCCATTGCTGCCTTTTTCAATAATTAGAACTTCATTTTTCCATTTTTCCTAGTGTTTCTACCGCTATTATTTGGTTTTCCACCCAATTTTATCCCACAAAGTTTTCTGTTTGCTTGTTTTGGTTTGATTTATATCATTTTTGTCTTTCCTCTCTACTTGGTGGAGGTGGGGTACTGTATCTGATCAGGTTAGCAAAGAGCTACTGACCTCAAGGGAACCACCCAACTGGGAACCCCCAGAAGGTGGGGTTTTTTTTAAGGTTGTGTCAAAGTACCCTACTGTACACCTACATTGCTCTGCCTCCCTCTTTCTGTGCCTCTCTTCTTTTTGTCAATATTCCTTTTACCCACCCCCTCTCCTTTATCTATTTTTCTTTGTTTTTCTTACCACTTGGTCCTCCTTTCTTTCATCCCGGTTTTGCTCTTCAACCTTCTCACCCTTCTGGCCCTGTAACCCTTAGTCCACAGGCACGAGAACTTAAAGAGCAAGAGGAAGTGAAAGGAAAATTAGGGCAAGGAAACAGATAAAAGAAATCACTCATGAGGAAGAATCAGCAGAAAACTCCAGACAACATGAAGAACCAGTCCAGAACAACCCTGCCAAGGGACCATGAGGTAGCTACTGCAGATGATTCCAAGTATAAAGAAATGTTAGGAATGACAGAAAGGGAATTTAGAATACACATGTTGAAAACAATGAAAGAAATGATGGAAACAATGAAGGAAACTGCTAATAAAGTAGAAAATAACCAAAAGGAAATCCAAAAACAGAATCAAATAAGAGATGAACGATATGAGGAATATAAAAAGGATATAGCAGAGCTGAAGGAAATGAAACAGTCAATCAGGGAACTTAAAGATGCAATGGAAAGTATCAGCAACAGGTTAGACCATGCAGAAGAAAGAATTTCAGAGGTAGAAGACAAAGTTCTTGAGATAACTCAGACAGTAAAAGAGGCAGAAAAGAAGAGAGAGAAAGCAGAACGGTCACTGTCAGAATTATGGGACTTTATGAAGCATTCCAACATACGAGTTATAGGAATTCCAGAAGGGGAAGAAGAATGTCCCAGAGGAATGGAAGTCATACTAGAGAATATTATAAAAGAAAATTTCCCAAATATCACCAAAGATTCTGACACACTGCTTTCAGAGGGATATCGGACCCCAGGTCGCCTCAACTCTAACCGAGCTTCCCCAAGACACATTGTGATGAACCTGTCCAAAGTCAAGACAAAAGAAAAGATTCTGCAAGCTGCCAGGAGTAAGCGCCAGTTGATCTACAGGGGCAAATCCATCAGAGTGACCGCAGACTTCTCTAATGAAACTTTCCAAGCAAGAAGACAATGGTCATCTACCTTTAATATACTTAAACACAACAATTTCCAGCCCAGAATTCTGTACCCTGCTAAGCTAAGCTTCAAAATTGACGGAGAAATCAAATCATTTATGCATATACAAACATTGAGGAAATTCGCCACAACAAGACCAGCTCTACAGGAAATACTTCAACCTGTTCTGCACTGACCACCACAATGGATCAGCAGCAAAGTAAGAACTCAGAAATTAAAGGACAGAACCTAACCTCCACACTGATGCAAAAGATAAAACTAAGCAATGGAAACTAAACAATCTTCTGTTGAATAACAGATGGGTGCAGGAAGAAATAAAACAGGAAATCATTAACTTCCTTGAGCATAACGACAATGAAGACACAAGCTACCAAAACCTGTGGGATACTGCAAAAGCAGTTTTGAGAGGAAAATTCATCGCTTTAGATGCCTACATTCGAAAAACAGAAAGAGAGCACATCAACAATCTCACAAGAGATCTTATGGAATTGGAAAAAGAAGAACAATCTAAGCCTAAACTCTGTAGAAGAAAAGAAATATCCAAAATCAAATCAGAGATCAATGAAATTGATAACCAAAGGATCATTCAGAAAATTAATGAAACAAGGAGTTGGTTTTTTGAAAAAATAAATAAAATAGATAAACCACTGGCCAGACTAACGAGGAATAGAAAAGTAAAATCTCTAGTAACCTCAATCAGAAATGATAAAGGGGAAATAACAACTGATCCCACAGAGATAAAAGAGATCATCTCTGAATACTACCACAAACTCTATGCCCAGAAATTTGACAATGTGAAAGAAATGGATCAATATTTGGAATCACACCCTCTCCCTAGACTCAGCCAGGAAGAAATAGAGCTCCTGAACAGACCAATTTCAAGCCCTGAGATCAAAGAAACAATAAAAAATCTTCCAACCAAAAAATGCCCTGGTCCAGATGGCTTCACTCCAGAATTCTATCAAACCTTCAAGGAAGAGCTTATTCCTGTACTGCAGAAATTATTCCAAAAAATTGAGGAAGAAGGAATCTTCCCCAACACATTCTATGAAGCAAACATCACCCTGATACCAAAACCAGGAAAAGACCCAAACAAAAAGGAGAATTTCAGACCAATCTCACTCATGAATATAGACACAAAAATTCTCAACAAAATCCTAGCCAATAAATTACAGCTTATCATCAAAAAAGTCATTCATCATGATCAAGCAGGCTTCATCCCAGGGATGCAAGGCTGGTTTAACATTCACAAGTCTATAAACGTTATCCACGATATTAACAGAGTCAAAAATAAAGATCACATGATCCTCTCAATAGATGCAGAAAAAGCATTTGATAAAATCCAGCATCCTTTTCTAATTAGAACACTGAAGAGTACAGGTATAGGTGGCACATTTCTAAAACTTATTGAAGCTATCTATGACAAACCCACGCCAATATTTTACTGAATGGAGTAAAACTGAAAGCTTTTCCTCTTAGAACTGGAACCAGACAAGGTTGTCCTCTGTCACCTTTACTATTCAACGTAGTGCTGGAAGTTCTAGCCAATACAATTAGGCAAGACAAGGAAATAAAGGGAATCCAAATGGGAGCAGAGGAGGTCAAACTCTCCCTCTTTGCTGACGACATGATCTTATACTTAGAGAACCCCAAAGACTCAACCACAAGACTCCTAGAAGTCATCAAAAAATACAGTAATGTTTCAGGATATAAAATCAATGTCCACAAGTCAGTAGCCTTTGTGTACACCAATAACAGTCAAGATGAGAAGCTAATTAAGGACACAACTCCCTTCACCATAGTTTCAAAGAAAATGAAATACCTAGGAATATACCTAACGAAGGAGGTGAAGGACCTCTATAAAGAAAAGTATGAAATCCTGAGAAAGGAAATAGCAGAGGATATTAACAAATGGAAGAACATACCATGCTCATGGATGGGAAGAATCAACATTGTTAAAATGTCTATACTTCCCAAAGCAATTTACCTATTCAATGCCATTCCTATCAAAATACCAACATCGTACTTTCTGCATTTTGTATGGAACTGGAAAAAACCCCCTATAGCTAAGGCAGTTCTTTGTAACAAAAATAAAGCTGGGGGCATCAGCATACCAGATTTTAGTCTGTACTACAAAGCCATAGTGCTCAAGTCAGCATGGTACTGGCACAAAAACAGAGACATAGACACTTGGAATCGAATTGAAAACCAAGAAATGAAACTAACATCTTACAACCACCTAATCTTTGATAAACCAAACAAGAACATACCTTGGGGGAAGGACTCCCTATTCAATAAATGGTGTTGGGAGAACTGGATGTCTACATGTAAAAGACTGAAACTGGACCCACACCTTTCCCCACTCACAAAAATTGATTCAAGATGGATAAAGGACTTAAATTTAAGGCATGAAACAATAAAAATCCTCAAAGAAAGCATAGGAAAAACACTGGAAGATATTGGCCTGAGGAAAGACTTCATGAAGAAGACTGCCATGGCAATTGCAACAACAACAAAAATAAACAAATGGGACTGCATTAAACTGAAAAGCTTCTGTACAGCCAAGGAGACAATAACCAAAGCAAAGGGACAATCTACACAATGGGAAAGGATATTTGCGTATTTTCAATCAGACAAAAGCTTGATAACTAGGATCTATAGAGAACTCAAATTAATCCACATGAAAAAAGCCAACAATCCCGTATATCAATGGGCAAGAGACATGAATAGAACTTTCTCTAAAGATGACAGACGATGGGGCGGTGCCTGTGGCTCAGTGTGTAGGGCGCCAGCCGCATATGCCGAAGGTGGTGGGTTCAGACCCAGCCCCGGCCAAACTGCAACAAAAAAAAAAAAAAAAGATGACAGACGAATGGCTAACAAACACACGAAAAAATGTTCATCATCTCTATATATTAGAGAAATGCAAATCAAAACAACCCTGAGATATCATCTAACCCCAGTGAGAATGGCCCACATCACAAAATCTCAAAACTGCAGATGCTGGCATGGATGTGGAGAGAAGGGAACACTTTTACACTGCTGGTGGGACTGCAAACTAGTACAACCTTTCTGGAAGGAAGTATGGAGAAACCTCAAAGCACTCAAGCTGGACCTCCCATTTGATCCTGCGATCCCATTACTGGGCATCTACCCAGAAGGAAAAAAATCCTGTTATCATAAGGACACTTGTACTAGACGGTTTATTGCAGCTCAATTTACAATCGCCAAAATGTGGAAACAGCCTAAATGCCCACCAACCCAGGAATGGATTAACAAGCTGTGGTATATGTATACCATGGAATACTATTCAGCCATTAAAAAAAATGGAGACTTTACATCCTTCGTATTAACCTGGATGGACGTGGAAGACATTATTCTTAGTAAAGCATCACAAGAATGGAGAAGCATGAATCCTATGTACTCAATTTTGATATGAGGACAATTAATGACAATTAAGGTTATGGGGGGGAAGCAGAAAGAGGGACAGAGGGAGGGGGGCGGGGCCTTGGTGTGTGTCACACTTTATGGGGGCAAGACATGATTGCAAGAGGGACTTTACCTAACAATTGCAATCAGTGTAACCTGGCTTATTGTACCCTCAATGAATCTCCAACAACAAAAATAAATAAATAAATACATAAAAAAAAAGAGCAGTAGGATGTGGACTACTAAGGCAGTGTAAACATAGGAAAAGTCCATCTCTGTTGTGTTTCTTCTGTTTTACTTTCTCGAAATCAGAACTAATATCTCTTGATTGGCCAACAATGATGCCTATTCCACCAGCAGACAGGGACTCTTAGTTATTTCTATCTAGCAGTAAATGCATGCTATGGAGAACAGACTGCTGCACTTCTTATTCTATTCTCTTTCAAAAACAGAAAACTGATGTCCTTGTAATAGGTATCATATTTCTTTTCTACCATTTTGTATCATGAGTTTGGGAGGTGGATAACTAAAGACCACAGGTGCCTCACACACCTGAAATGTGCTGTTCACAGCTGCCTCCCCTGTACCAGGGTCTGGCCTCTTATGCTTTGCTTTTGTTCTTGTACATCAGAAAAAAATTTTAATACCCATCACATTGTATACCATCATCAAGGCTGTTACTTAAGAAAGAGGAATTGCTTTTTACTCCGGGGAAGGAAGATCCTTTATATTACTTAATTGTTATAAAGTATACATAGCAAAAAGTAAACAATTTTAAAGTGTACAATTTCATGGCATTTAGTGTGACTGAAATGCTGTCCAACCATCACCATTATCTAGTTCCAAAACATTTTCATTACCCTTATAGAAAACCCTATCGTACCCTCACTCTTCTGTGCTCCCTGCCCCGTACTAAACAGCTAATAGTCTGCTTTTTTTCTCTGTGGATTTGGCTATTTGGAATATATCAGAATTTCCTTTTATTGTGTTGTTTCCCCCTAAAATCCACTCAGCTAATTGTCTTATTATTATTATATTATTATCTTTTATAATAAAAAGATAATAATATAATAATAATAAGACTTTATTATTTCTCAGTGATCTTTCAATATTACTACTGCAATCATTTTAGGTACCATGACGTGTACCCATGCCAGCCACCAAATGGAGTTAGTAAATGCTATATATGTCCTGACTGCTTCACTGACCAGCTGTTCTCCCATATCCCTTTCCTTGGGCCTCCCTGTTCTCTGCAACAAAACAATATTAAATTTAGGCCAATTAATAACATGTACAATGGCTTCTAGGTTTTGGAGAGAAAGAAGAGTCTCACATCAATCACTTTAAAAGTTACAAATGCTTAAGCTTAGTGAGAAAGCCATGTCAAAATCCAAGGTAGGCTGAAAATTAGGGTTCTTGCACAATACAGTCAGCCTGGTTGTGAATGCAAAGGAAAAGTTCCTGAAGGAAATTAAAAGTGCTACTCCAGTGAACACATGGATAATAATAAAGTGAAACAGAATATTGCTGATAGGGGGAAAGTTTTAGTGGTCTGGAGAGAAGATCAAATCAGCTGCAACATTCCCTTGAGCCAAAGCCTAATTCAGAGCAAGGTCCTAACTCTGTTCCATTCTATGATTGCTGATAGAGGTGAGGAAGCTGGAAAAAAAAAAAAGTTTGAAATAGCCGGGCGTTGTGGCGGGCGCCTGTAGTTCCAGCTACTCGGGAGGCTGAGGCAAGAGAATCGCTTAAGCCCAGGAGTTGAAGGTTGCTGTGAGCTGTCTGATACCACGGCACTCTACCGAGGGCCATAAAGTGAAACTCTGTATCTACAAAAAAAAAAAAAAAAAAAAGTTTGAAGCTGGAGGAGGTTGGTTCAGGAGGTTTAAGGAAAGAAGCTGTCTTCGAAACATAAAAGTACAAAGTGAAGCAGCAAGTGCTGATGTAGAAGCTGCAGCAAGTTATTCAGAAGATCTATCTAAGAACACTAAGAAAGCTGAGGCAACCCTCAACTGTAAGAAGATGGCATCTGGATTTTTATAGCTTGACAGGAGACATCATGCCCGGCTTCAAAGTTTCAAAGACCAGGCTGAATCTCTTACTGGGGCTAATGAAGCTGATGACTTTAAGTTAAAGCCAATACTCATTTACACATCTGAAAATCTTAGGGCCAAAGAGAATTATGCTAAATCCACTCTGCCTGTGCTCTATAAATGGAACAACAAAGTGTAGATCACAGTACACCTGTTGACAGTCTGGTTTACTGAATATTTTAAGCCCACTGTTGAAACCTACTGCTGAGGAAAAAGGATTACTTTCAAAATACTACTGCTCATTGACAAGGCACTTAGTAACCCAAGAACTCTGATGGAGAGGTACAAAGACACTGATGTTGTTTTCATATTTAACACATTATCCATTCTGCAGCCCATGGATCAAGGAGTAATCTTGACTTTGAAGTCTTATTATTTAAGAAATACATTTTGTAACCCTATGCTTCTCAGAGATAGTGATTCTTATGATGAATCTGAGCAAAGAAAATAAAAAACCTTCTGGAAAGGATTCACCATTCTAGATGTCATTACATTTATGGGAGGTAAATATACTAATACTAATGGCAACATGGAACAGCTTGATTCCAACCCTCATGAATGATTTGAGTAGTTTAAGAATTTGGTGGAAGAAGTAACTGCCTATGTAGTGGAAATAGCAAGAGAACTAGAAATAGAAGTGGAAAGTAAAAATGTGAGTAAATTGCTACAATCTCATAATAAAACTTGAATGGACAAGGATCTGCTTCTTATGCATGAACAAAGAAAGTTGTTTCTTGAGAGGAATCTACTGGTGGAGATGCTGTGAACATTTTGAAATGACAACAAAGTACTTATAATATTACATAAACTTAACTGATAAAGCAATGCAAGGGTTTGAAAGGACTGGCTCTAATTTTGAAAGAAGTTGTACTGTGAGTAAAATGCTATCAAGCTGCAGAAGCAGAAATCTTTCATGAGAGGAAGAGTCAATCAATATGGCAACCTTCACTGTTGCCTTATTTCGGAAATCACATAGCCACTCCAACCTTCAGCAACCCCCTTCCTACTTAGTTAGCAGCGGTTGAGAGGAAGCAAGACCGGTCACCAACAGAAAGATTACATCTTGCCGAAGACTCAGATAATAGTTATTTTGCAATAAAGCATTTTTAAATTAAGGTCCATACTTTTTTAGGCACAATGCTATTGCATATTTAATAGACTGTAGTGTAAAGTATAGCATAACATTTTTTAAATGTTTTAGATTCCTTGCTAGATTAACCAGAAATAAAAGAGAAACAACCCAAATAAGATCAGTCAGAAATAAAACAGGAGATGTTACAACTGATAACACAGAAATACAAAATATGATCCATAAATACTATGAACAAAGTCTCTGTGCACATAAATAGAAAACATGGGGGAAATGGACAAATTTCTAGAAACACACAACCTTTCAAGACAGGAAAAAAATGAAAAGCTTGAACAGACCAATAATGAACAGCCAGATTGAAGCAGTTATTAAAAAAAAAAAAATCTCCCAACAACACAAAAAAGCCCTGGACCAGAAGAATTCACAGCAGCATTTTACCAAAAGAGCAGGTACAAATACTGTAGAAATTATTCCATAACATCAAGGAGAGAATAGTCCTTTATTCCTTCTATGAAGCCAGTATCACCCTGATGCAAAAGCCAGGAAAAGACACAACAAACAAAAAAAACTGAAATTCATAAACACAGAGATGTGGAATCAACTAGGCACCCATCAAATCATGAAAGAATTAAGAAAATTTGGTAAATATATATGTATATATCATGGAGATTCCACAAAAAGGAACAAATTAATTTCTTTTGCAGCAATTAGGATGGAACAGCAGACTATTATCCTAAGTGTAGTGTGTCAGAAATTGAAAAACAAGCATCATATATCTTCTCTAATAGTTTGGAACTGATTGATGAGCATGAAGAGAAATAAAAGTCATTGGAAATCAAGAAGAAAAGGGGAAGGAAGAGTGGGTAAAAATCTACCTAATAGGTATAATAAATACTCTTTATGAGGTAAGCACAGTAATAACCTTGACTTAAGCAGCACAAAAGCTATCCATATAACAAAAACAAAAAAATTTCAATTTAGTATATTGAAATAATAAAAAATTACAGAACAAGCTCAATAAAAAATATTTGTTAGATGCTAAAAACTTTTTCACAGAAATGAAGAGAATATTGAGTATTGGATGAAGGAAAATTGAAAAAGTAAAAAGCTGAAGAGTGGTCTAAGAAATCCAACATCTGAATGATTGAGATACCAAAAAGGTAACAATATAAAATAAGGTAAAAATGATTACATAAATATAAAGAATAGTTTGCATAACTCAGATTCATGCTGCAAGAGTGACAGAGACACTGAGTGCCTAGAACAGTGAATGAAATGACACACAAAATTATGACATGAACATTAAGGAAATCTGTGAAATGAAAGACCTAAATGAATGATAAGGGGGAAAAGTATATATATATATATATATATCAGTAATAAGTGTCTATCAGTCATATCAGGAATTCAGAATGACACCAGACCTCTTAACAACAGAATATAAAAGACTGTGATAGATACATAAGTTCAAAATTTTTAGAAAAAAATTTATTTCAGAATTCTTCAACCAGCAAATGTATCATTTAAGTGTGTGTCGATACTAAACTCATTTTTGATGTTCAAGATGCACAAAATTCAGTTTTTATGCTCCATTTCTTATTGTAAGAGGTGCATTTGAAGTATTTAGAAAGAGGAAGAGATGAGAACCAAGGCAGAGAAAGTCACATGCAGGAATGAGATGGAGGGCAGCAGAAGTTGATGGGAAGGCAGATCCTAAGAGGATGGCTCAAGGTAGACTTTAAAAGCATCCAGCATATTGGAGCAGGGCAGGAGGCTCCAGAGAGGCATCTCCAAGAGCACAAAATTGAAAGAAAATACAATATACTGTGTTTGAAGACAGAGAATTTTTAACTAAGTCAAAAATAAATTTAAATTGGTGATAGCAGTATATAGTTGTAAATTTCTGGAAAACACTATTTGCAGAAAAAGAAATATGAAGGCTCAGATATGAGAATATTCAGACAATCATAATAAAGCCCTTAAACATTTTATCTAACCAATAATTATGGATTCATTGTCTTAAAGCAACGTGGCAATAAGAAGAGGAAGGGGAATATGTTTATTATGGAGGGGACAAAAAATATTTATTTATATAGTGAATATATTGTAAATAATTCAAAAAACAAAATCTTGATAAGCTGCAGTATAAACACAATTAAATATTTGAAAATAACTACTGATAGGAAAATACTAAAGGAATTCTAGATGGATTATTTTTGGGAAAAAGAATGAGGATGGAGCTGGTGGTAAAAACTGTTTTTTCTCTTAGATGCCTTGTAAAACTACTTTATTTTTATATTATGTGTAAAACAAAAATTAAGTAAAAACATTGAAAAAAAAAGCTATTATGAATAGCTAAGAAATGTTTCTAGAAAAGAATATGACGAGGGGATGCTCACCCAGATTTGTTAAACACACATTAAAAAGTTATAACAATCATGAATGTGATATAGCAGTTAAGAATTGGAAAACATATAACAAAAGCAACATATATGGTCCACCTACACACACACATATACAAACAAGCACACGCATACACAAATGCAGATATCAAATGGAAAAAAATGACATTTAGGTAATTGGATATTTGTGAAAAATATTCAATTATTTTCAATTATTTCAATTATTCAAAAATATTCAATTAGGGGAATAACTGTGGTAGGCCAGGTTTGACATGCAATTGTGGATAAGTCACAAAGGCAGATTTTAAAGGTAAATTTTGCATTCAGAAATCAAAGAAACAGTCCCAATTAACAGTCAGGTATTAATGAGGTAAATTAGGGAATGAAAACTTGATTTGAAACCAACAAGATGTTACTGGTGTTAACAAGTCCTAAGGGGGATGAGATAAAGCCAGGTCTCATCCCCCCCAAAGGGGGATGAGGTAAAGGCCTCATTACCTCACTTTTGAAAAAAGAGTGTTAAGGATTTCAAACAGATTTGAACACATAGAGCACATCAAAATAAAAATCACATGTGTGAAGACAAATTTAAAAAATAAATAATAAGATGTTTGATAAAATTTTGATTAATATTTAGCTGATCTCTCATAATTAAAAGAACGTCTAAGCCTCTATGCAATGAAAAAAGTCACCAAGTACTAATAAATTCTGCTCTTTAAGTAAAATTTCTATATATTTCTCTTGATGCACATTATAGATAAAATGAAAGAAAAACCAGATGAACATTTGCAATCAATATGTCAAAGGTTCATACGCATCTAATATTTAAAGAGGTCAGATTGATTGCAACAAATGAAGTGTTACACATAATAATCAGAGAAAGGCAATATGCATAAGCAAAAATATTATAGAAAAGAAAACATGAATGGCCATTAGATGCTGGGGCAACTATTTAGATTCAGTAGTAATAAGAATGTACATTTTATCATTTCAATAAATCTTACCACTCATAGCTGGTCAGAAATTGAGAAGACATTCACTCTTACATACTTCTGGGAAGTCCACGTTTTACAAAAAACTCAGAACTATTACATTTCAGAACATCTATCAAGAGTATGTGCATTGTTGATAACCTTTTCAATCTAATTTCTAAGAATTTATTTGTGAGATAATTAAAAATGTAGACCTTTTATGTAAAATATGCTTAGTGGAGTATTACACCGACTAGCTCAAATTGGCAAAAATCCAAGTGTTAGGATTGAAAAAATGTTTAAAAACATTGTAGCAGAATAATATTAAAAATTAATAATTATAAGGTAATCCTTTTATAAGATTTTTAAAGACATAATTTAATATGTAAAAAGTGAGATACAAAATATATTTTAATCAAAGAGACAATAAGAGTTGATATGGATGTAGTGAAATTGAAAGCCTTTTGCACTGTTAATGGGTAGGAAATATTACAACTAATTTGGAAGAGTTTGGAAGTTCCTCAAAAAGTTAGTCATAAATTTACCACATGACCAAGCAATTACACTTTCAAGGATATAAAACAGACTTTAAAACATACAACTACACAAGAGCTTATACATGAATATTAACAGCATTACTCTTAATAACCCCAAAGTGGAAACAACCCCTATCCCCATCAACTGATGAATGGATAGACAAATGGGTTTCAGCCATAAAACGGAAGTATTTATACATGTTACCACGTGAACGATTCTTGAAAACAATACACTAAGTGAAAGAAGCCAAACACAAATGGCTGCATATTTCATAATTCCATTTATATAAATGAAAAGGCAAAGCCTGAGACAGATCATGGTCATTGTTAGGAGCTGGTGGAAGAGGAGAATAAATAGCGACAACCCATGGACATAGGTTTCATTTCAGGTTGAGGAAAATGTTGTGGAGTTAGGCCACGGTGATGGTGATACAACTTTGTAAACATACTGAGAACTATTGAATTTCATATTAAACCTTTAAAGGAGTGAATTTTGTCTTATTCACTTAATATATATTAAAAAAGTGAAAATATATATTTAAATACTAATTTCAATTATGTAAAATATATGCATAAACATACAAAGTAGAAAAAAATATTATAATAGCATTCCAAATTGTTAGTGCTGGATGTGGACATTTCTAGATCTTAGAATTTTGTATTATCTCATGGTTATTTTTTCATGGTTTCATATTTTCCAAATTCTCTATAAAGAACAAAGATCTCTGGCGTCAGATAAACTCAAGTCAGAAATATGCTAACTATTAAGTTTGTAATCTTGGGCAAGGTTCATGATTCCTTGGAACCTCAACTCCTTACCAATAAAATTAGGATAATTATGTTATATACTGCAAAGAGTTGTAAACCTTAATTGTGATATTAATTGAGATATACATACATGTACATACACATACATATCTGAAGTATATGAAGGGGATAGAAACAAAACTAAAGTAGAAATTACAAATAAAGGTAAAGGCAGATTTATTTCAGGAGGGATCAACAAAATACAAAAGTCACTAGGTATGTTAATCAAGAAAACAGTAGGCAAAAGATAAATATAGAACATTTAAAATAACCAGTTGGGGCAACTTATTCACAACATCTTCTGTTGTATTGGAAACTTCCTATCTTCTATAAACTATTGCTTTTGCTTAAAAAAAAAAATAAAAAGCATTTTGCTTTAATTTTATAACCTCATATGATAAAAATGTGATAACAGGATTAGATGTTTACTAAGAAACTATCTTATTCCAAGGTTCTGTGATTCTAAGGTGGTTATGATATAAATTATAATATCTCATTATAAATAAGTATATATTTTAAAATGTGGGCTTAATACAAAATAGTAAAGAGAGGAATTAACCATTAATCAATAGCTGTAGAGGCCTGGGTGTTGGGACACAGTGGCAAGGCCAGGAATTTTGGGTGTTTAAGCCTTCCCCTAGAGGACAAAATTTGGAAACTGGAGAAGAAACTACTTGAGTAAAAAATATCACAACTAATATTTTCCATGCTCATCTTATGTCACTTTGGAAAAGTAGCCTTTGGAAACAGCTTCTGTGAACAGTAGAGAAAGACCGACCCCCCGCCCCTTCCCACACACACACATTATATTTCCCATTTCTTTTCATCGAGCCTGTTAGTGAAAGATACTTTTATTTCCCTAATCCTGGATTCCATTAGGAAATTTCTTTTTCTAAGCATACTGTTCACTTCCTTGGTCATTGGAAGTTTAGATGATTTGTGTGATTGGCAAACTTGAGGCAATTTACCAGGCATGCTCAGCTCACCGCTGCCTTCTTCCTCTTGAGTGCAAGCTGTCTGCTGCAGAGATACTTAGTGCGAGACTGGGGAGACTGCTCCAAGAGCACTGCCTCTTGGGATGATGACCAGGCCTAATGGTCCATAATTTTAAGTTCAACAAAATCAGGTAATAAAATATGTCTTTTGATAGTGTATAATTTTTAGCTTGTCCTTTGCCTTTTGTCTTTAATTCTCAGAAGTCTACTATGACATGTAGAAATATCATAGAAACATATATTAGTTAATTTTTAAATTACAATCAAAAGTGTCTAAGAAAAGCACAGACTTGCTCATGAGACGAGTTTCTTGTTCTTGTAGGTAGTCAAACAGAAGCTAAATGAATGATTACTTGGTAGGGATGACAATAACTTCTAACTCACTCAAATTATTTCGCATTTGATCCTGCAATGCTATTACTAGGCACCTACCCAGAAGAAAGAAAATCCTTTCTTCATAAGGACATTTGCACTAGACTGTTTATTGCAACTCAATTTATAATCACCAAAATGTGGAAACTGCCTAAATATCCACCAATCCAGGAATGGATCAACAAGCTATGGTATAGGTATATCATGCCACTATTATGCAGCCATTAAAAAGATGGAGACTTTATATCTTTTATATTAACCAGGATGGAGGTGAAACACATTCTTCTTAGTAAAGCATTGCAAGGATAGAGAAGTAAGAATCCACTGTACTGTATTCAATATGAAGGCAGCAAATGAGCTAATACAAGGGGGGTGTTAGGGGAGTGAGCAAGTGGGGAGAAGGAAGGAGGACAGGGAATGGGAGTAACAGTGTATGGCACACCTCTTCAGGGTAGGACACAATTATAAGAGGACTTTATCTAACAAAGCCTCAGTGTAACCTAATTCTTTGTACCTTCAAGGAATCTCAAACAATAAAAAATAAATAAGTAAATAAATAACTTCTAACTCAATGTTTAATAGATACCCTGATCTCTTTCTGTCTTTCCCATTTTTTAAATTTGTTATAAATATTTCAGCATTTTTCTTAATCATTATTTAGCAATAATAAATAATTATTAACATCTATCAAGCAAACACTACTCAGAAGTTTTTTTCTTTTGATAATTTTCAGTTCGAGAAAATGCTTTCCTAATATACATGCCAGTTTAGTCTTTGCCTTACACACTAAAAACTTTTACTTTATTTAGAACCATTTTATATCTGTTACCTGAATGTTTCACTCTCTCCTTTATGAGATGGTTATATCACCCAGGAATAATTTATTTTAAAGTGTAACTACAATTATGGGCTCATAGACTCATATTGTAAGAAAAGCATACATTGTGCAAATCAATTGTGCCTTGCTCTATGTGTACATTAATGTTGGAAAACGTACAGAAATAGTGCTGTTATTCCTAGTTTCTTGACCACTAATCCATCAGTCTCTTCTCTTGAGAGGGAATAGACCCTTGACATCCTACGCAACATAGCACAGTTAGAAAGCATTGCCAATAGAGCCAATCTGGCCTGTAAATTACTCCTGTAATCTAATTGCAGAAGTATACACCACCATGCCAAACATCTAGTGTATTTTGAAAAAAAGATCTGCTGTGTCACTGCCTGTAACATATGAGGCCTCTTGAATGTTTCAACAAATTTAGAGGATTTTTGTTTGTTTGTTTTTTTGTTTGTTTGTTTTTGTAGAGACAGAGTCTCACTTTATGGCCCTTAGTAGAGTGCCATGGCATCACAGCCCACAGCAACCTCCAACTCCTGGGCTGAAGCAATTCTCTTGCCTCAGCCTCCCGAGTAGCTGGGACTACAGGCGAAATTTAGAGGATTTTAACAAGATCATGGATGTGACTCTGACTCTGGCAAGTAGCACTTTGCCAAGTAGATTACAACAAATGGCGTGCACCTGCCCGTGCTCGGTAACTATGAATTGAATAAATTTCACCCAATTAAATCTAAGGAAGCTACAGCTTGAAAATTTTCATATTATTATATGTTGCATTTGTATAAGTTTTTTTAATCACTGTATAAATGCAAGTCAAAATTAAGCAACTATTATGAGATAGAGAAGCAACAGGAATAGGTAATATAATTAAGTCATATTCAATCAAATTTTGCTGTTACTTAGTCTTAGTGATGCAATTTCTATTTTAGCACAATTGTTTTTAGGTGTCTTACATTTATAGCGTCCATGAGTTAACCCCAAAATACAAAACAAAATTAATGAGTCATTCACATCCATAGCTGAATATAAGAGCCAAACATAACCATGATACTAAATCCAACATACTGTAATAAGAATCCAATCACAGGGCGGTGCCTGCGGCTCAAGGAGTAGAGCGCTGGTCCCATATGCCGGAAGTGGTGGGTTTAAACCTAGCCCCGGCCAAACCCCCCTCCCCCCAAAAAAGAATCCAATAACATACAATTTATTGAAAGATGGAAATATATTTATCAGAAGCAGCAGTGAGGAGAATAAATATTAAGAAGGATAAGGAATAATATAACAACTCCCTCCCCCAAAGCACATACACACTTTACTCAATGGATGTTCTTCTCTCTCTCTCTCATCAGCGGGTGTCAAAGAATACAAGAAAATCCAATAGACTCTACCTGATTGACAAGCAGGGGAAATATTTGACAATAAACAGGATTTGAAAAGAAAACTTCTACCTTAGTGAAAGAAGGCAAATGCTGAACACCTACCAGAGAGTGGCGTAAATTAAAAAGAAGGCTGCTAGCAAAATAAATTATTTATAAAATTGAAATGATAGGCTGAAAGATTAGAGGGGGCAAGAGGAGAGTGAAAAAGAAGAAAGAAGGAGAGAGGGAGAGAGAGAAAAAGAGAGAAGGCAAGAACATGTGATATAGAGATAAGAAAAATATGCACACGTATGAGCATTATATGTAAAATAAATATTAATCAGTACTCATTCTTGTCTTCACAAGGAAAATGCATAATGGAGCCACGTAGAGAGATAACATCCAAATCTTTGATAAAATTGGGCAATGTTGAAAAGCTCTTAGCCAGTTACCATTTTAAGTTATTTGTTAGTATTTTAAATATATTATTTTTAGGCCAGTGTTTAGAATCTGCAAGGATGCTTTTTAAATAGTATTTACATATTTAAGATAAGAATCTTAAAAACTGAAAACTGTTAAGAAGAAAAAAATAAAGGAAAAAATAAAAAATTCAAACAAAATTTTATGTATAACCAATAAACAACTTTGTTTTTTTCTTATAGATCATATGTTGAAACTTGAATTGCGTATTTGCGGTCTATTTGGAAAACAAAGTCAGGGTGTAAAATAAAATGCAGGGCTTCCATTCATTTACAAGCACAATAAGAAAGGAAAGGCTTAAGAACAAAGGCTTAAGCTTAGGAAATAGAAAAGATAGGCCACTATGTGGACCTAGTTGGGAAATTCAGTGTTTAGGCTGAAGTGCTCATTATTTCATTCTTTGAACATAAATGTAGGCCTATTTAATTCATTCTTCTATAAAAAATTATAATGATATTTGTAAGGAGGACTTAATTTTGGTTTCTAAAATCATGTATTGAAGTAAGTCAGAGAAAATTGCCCTGAAATCACATGAGTACAAATTTGCTTTAGGAAATCAAGCTTCCTTAGTCAAGGTGAACTGCTGATTACTCTATTATCAGTTAAAGCTTTTTGCAAGAATTATGCATACTTTAAGGAGACTTTTAAAAGAGAGCAGAAAATGACATCTGTTAGCACCAATGGTTTCTCATGAACATCCCCTAAACACATTCTTACGTAGCTTGTAGCTTTGCAAGTGCAGATGCACACAGATCACTGCCAGACATTTCATTATTGATTGAATAATTCCATCAGTCAGAGAGAGAAAATCATATTTTTCACAGAATCTGATGAAAACATTTAAAAGCTTTCTGTTATTTATTCCTCCTTTGAAGTCTTAGATACAGTAAATGAAACGATTCCAGGTACATTAGAATTTGCAAATTTTATGTGAGACTTAGTCAAAAAATTAGTCTCTAGAATAATATTATAAAGGCAAATTTTACATTCATTTGACTATTTTGTTTTTTTATCAACTTATTTTATATTTTATTTAAATTAATATTTGTTCAAGTAAAAACAAAACCAGATTCCTGAATTTCAAAAAACTATTGGAAGGCACTTTATGCCTATCATCTAAGAAATTATCCGAGAGCTATTATTTCCATTTTCTTCCATCATCTTATCTTTATCTAGTTGGTAATTTTTTTCCTTGATCACAAATATAAATGGAGAGAATTTCGGTTTCGGTATAGTGGAGTAGTGTTTATTGTTATAACATAACCCTCCTCTGAAGGACAATAATGAGTTTTGAAAAAAAAATTTAAAAAATAGCTATTTGAAGACATGCAAGGTCAAATAAATATAGGCACAAAATTAAGAGGCATTAATTATTAAAAGTGAGTTTCACATTTCTACTAAAACACACAGTAGTCTAAATAGTATTAGTGATTCAAGTCAAGCAGAAGACCAAAGTCTCAGGCACAGTTGCTGAAAATTAAGGGCAAAATTCTGGAAAGTAAGAGGATCCAAAAGGATAGCCCCCAAATCTGTATGTAATCACCGTTAACCACTGGCCATTTCTTAAACTATACCATGCATGATGATATCATTTTACACTAATGATAATAGTGTAAAACATCAAGCAGAAGACTGAATCAGCTAAGCAGATCAGATCCCTCCTAATAAAATGTAAAACTAGGTTCCCATAGATGAAGGCTAATGACCAATAATTTGTCTGAAAAATAAAAATCAACACTCTTTAGAGAAAGTAAACGGAATCCAAATCTACAAAATGTCATCTACCTTGTCTACTACACAATAAAAGCTACTAAATAGAAGAAATTGAGGCAGAAGGAATCTGTATTTCAGAAAAAAAAAATCAATGAAAAATACTGAGAGATGACCCAGATATTGGGATTTCCATGTAAGGACTTTATAGCATCTATCAAAAGACATATTCAAGGATCAAAACAAAAATACAATCCAAATGTGTAGCTATATGAAGGATATCAGCAGAGAAATGGGGAATATTAAAAAAATAAACAAATTGACATTTAAGAATTTAGAATCACAATATCAAAAACAATACACTGAAATTGATCATTAGATTTTTTAGAGATTAAAGAAAGTATCCATGTTAGTGGAGAGTATTCAACAGAAGCTACATAATCTGAAAAACAGAGAGAACAAATAAGAAGAAAACAAAAGAACTTCAGTTATATGTGCAATAAAATCAAGTGGTCTACCTTGTGTAATTGCAATTCCAAAAGGACTGCAGAGAGAAAAAGAGGCATAAAGAGTATTTGATGATATACAAATTTCAAACTTTGTTGCAAAACATAAAATGCAAAGAGCTCAGTAAATACAAGACAGGAAAATACAAAACCCCATCTAGGTACATATCTTAAAAACACTAAGGAAAGGGAATGGTGCAAGATGGCCCAAAGGAAACCTGCTGCAATTGTCTCTGTGCGTGAACAGCAAATTCAATAACCATTTATGCAAACAAGCACCTTCAGAAGGACCAGAAATGAGGGGAGTGGCTGCCTCATTTAATAGCTAGTGGCTTTAACATTGTATCAAGAGAGGAGGCACCGAAGAGGGCAGAAAAGACAATCTTGTGTCCCCAACATCCCCAATCCCTGGGCACTGCTGTAATAGCTCATATAGTGGAGAGAGAATCTGTGTGCCCATGGGAGGGTAAAGTAACTGCGGGACTTTGCAGGGCTGCCTTGGCACAGGGAAACACAGCAGAGAAAGGAATTCAGCCAGTGTTCATGAAGGGAACATTTAGATTAGCTTGGCTAGAGGGAAACCCTCTACCCCAAAAGCTAAGTTTCTGTTCACCCCACCACCAACTGACAAAAAGCCCGGGACCTGAGTTAAATTTGTAAGGCAGTCGAGCCAACCTGTTGAGACAGTGCTTCTGTCCCTCTTTCCCCCAAATCTTGGCAGTGCAGGTCAGGGGCCATCTTCTTTCTCATGGGGAAAGGAGAGAAAAGAATTCAGAGAAATTTGTTTTGCAACTTGGGCACCAGCTTAGCGACAGTAAAATAGAGTACGGAGCAAACTCCAGAAGACTGAGTACAGGCCTTTGTTCCTGGAGGCTTTTCCAGACCTGCCCTAGACCAGAAGGAAACCAGCTGACCTGAAGGGTATGACCCGGTCCTAAAAGGATTTACCACCTGCTGACTAAAGTGCCCTCAGCCTTTCAATAAACAATAGAGGTATCCAGGCAACAGTCTCCATTGGCTTTGGGTGACAGTAGGCTGGCTTCAGGAGGGACCTGGTCCTAGTCCCCAAGGAAGTGCCCTCATCACTCCTCCCCCAACTCTACTAACCCGGCACAGAGAAGGAGGGAAGAGAAAGAGAGACTTTGGCAATTCAGGGAATTCTCCCGTATCTTATCCAAATGTACCGAGACAGTAACACTAGGAGTCTGCAAGAGTCACAGCATTGCTTGGCTTGGGTCACCCCCAGTGCTGATATCACTATAGTGAATGTAAGTTTACAAAACTCAATTCCCTTTGAATATCTGAAAAGCCTTCTCAAGAAGGAGGGGCTCAACCCATCCCAGACTATGAAGATTAAAATAAATATCTAACTCTTTAATGCCCAGACATCAGCAAATATCCACAAGAATCAAGAACATCCAAAAAACAGGACCTCACCATATGAACTAAATAAGGTACCAAAGTCCCATCCTGGAGTGATGGAGATATATGACCTTTCAGAAAAAGAATTCAAACTATATGTAGCAGTCCTGAAGAAGTTCAGTGAACTTCAGGACAATACAGAAAAGGAATTCAGAAACCTATCAGGAACATTTAACAAAAAAGACTAAAATAGAAAAAAAAAAAACAAAAATTCTAGGCTTAAGCTTCAGTTGACTAATTAGTGCATCAGAGTCCCTTAATAGCAGACTTGACCAAGCATAAGAAAAAAATTGTGAGGTTGGGCGATGTCTTTGGCTCAAAGGAGTAGGGCGCCGG
This sequence comes from Nycticebus coucang, assembly GCF_027406575.1. Taxonomy (NCBI): domain Eukaryota; kingdom Metazoa; phylum Chordata; class Mammalia; order Primates; family Lorisidae; genus Nycticebus; species Nycticebus coucang. The sequence goes on from NC_069786.1 coordinate 58,931,220, forward strand.
CCCCATAAGCTGGAGGCGGCGGGTTCAAACCCAGCCCTGGCCAAAAACTGCAAAAAAAAAAAAAAAATTGTGAGGTTAAAGGCAAGCTGTTTGAGAATGTATAGAAGAGAAAAAAGAAAAATTAATAAGAAAGAATAAAGTATGCCTACCAGATCTAGAAAATAGCCTCTGAAGGGCAAACCAAGAGTTACTGGTCTTTAAGAGGAGGTAGAAAGGCTGGAGTAGAAAATTTATTCAGAAAAATAATACCAGAGAACTTTCCAAACCGAAGATAAGATAGAAATATTCAGGTACTAGAAAGTTATAAGGTCACCAAGCAGATTCAACCAAAACATAACTACCTAAAGGCATTTAATAATCAAGCCCCCAAAGGTCACAGATAAAGGAAAGATCCTAAGGACAGCAATTATAAATAGAAAGATACATACAAAGGAGCTGATTCATCTGGCAGCAGACTTCCCAGTGGAAACCTTGTATACTGGAATCGAGTGGCATGACATACTCAAAGTGCCGAAATCTTAATCCTAGAATATTATATGCCACGAAATTGTACTTCAAACATCAAAAAGAAATACTTTCCCAGAAAAGCAAAATCTGAGTGATTTTGTCAACACCTAACCTGTACTATAACACATGCTAAAGGGATTATTCAATCTGAAAGAAAAAGACATTAATGAACAGTAAGAAGTCATCTAAAAATATACAGACAACTGGTAAGAATAATCACACAAATACAGATCCCCATTGCTGTAACTGCAGGGTGTAAACCACTTACATCTTGAGTAAGCAGACTAAAACACCAACCTCTCATAATAACTGCAACAAGTTTTTGAGCAATAGATAACATTAAAAGATAGGTATGGAATCAAAAGTGAAAAAGAGGGAAGGGATAAAGTGAAAGGGAAGAATTTCTGTTAGATTTGTCTTTTCTTGTTTGGAAGCAGAGTTGTCATGTGTTCAAAATAATTGATTATGAAATTATTTTGTAAGGCTTACGATAACTTCAACAAGAAAACCCTCCAGTAGAAATACAAAGAAACAAAAAGCAAGACATTAAAACATAGTTCTAAAGAAAATCGCTTTTAACAAAGCAAAGAACCTAACCCAACATGTTCTGTGAAGTAAACATCACTGTGATACCAAAACCAGGAAAGGACCCAAATAAAAAGGAGAACTATAGACTAATTTCACTAATGACTATCAATGCAAAAATACTCAATAAAATCTTAGCCAATAGATTATAGCTATACATTAAAAAAAATCATGTATCACAATCAAATAGGCTTCATCCCAGGGATGCAAGATTAGTTTAACACATGCAAATTCATAAATTTAATTCATCGTAACAAAAGAAGCAAAACCAAAGACTATATGATCCTCTCAATAGAAGCAGAAAAAGCATTTGATGAAATTCAGCATCTTCTTCTAACAAGAACGCTTAAGAAAATAGCGGCACATTTCTTAAACTGACTGAAGCCATCTACGACAAACCCACAGGTAATATCATACTGAATGAAAGCTTTTCCACTCAGAACTGGAACCAGACAAGGATGCCCACTATTGCCACTACTATTCAACATAGTTCTGGAAGTTCTAGCCAATGCAATCAGTCAGGAGAAGGATATAAAGGGCATCCAAAGGGGGCCCTTTTATGTTCTTTTATGTTTACCTATATGGAGTTGGAACATACTCTTCTTAGTAAAATATCTTAAGAATAGAAGAAAAGGTATCCAATGTATTCAATACTATTATAAAACCAATATGGAAATATTTACACATTCATAAGTATGATAAAACACAAAGATAGTCCAGAAAGAAAAGTGGGGGCGGGGAGGGCGAGTGGAGGGAGGGTATTTGGTGGGATCTCACCTAATGTACACAATGCAAGGATACATTTCAAAACAACCAAGAGCATATTATAAATGTCTTACCACAAAAATAAGTAAGTGAGGTGATGGTTATGTTAATTAGTTTGATTTAAGCATTCCACTTTGTATATCAAATCATCACATTGCACCCCGTAAATGTATACAGTTATGATTTAATAAAAATTTGGATAAAAAGTACCTTTAGGGCGGTGCCTGTGGCTCAAAGGAGTAGAGCACTGGCCCCATATGCTGAAGGTAGCGGGTTCAAACCCAGCCCTGGCCAAAAACTGCAAAAAAAAAAAAAAAACCCAAAACAAAAAAAAAATACCTTTAAAGAAAAATTAAAACAACATGTGGATTATTGAGATTGAACAAGCTGTATGTATAACCTGGTGGTATCACATACCAGAGAGAATACCTGGAATTTAGAGACACTGTCTATGGAGAAAACTGGCACCCACAAGGCATATACAGAGATAACATTTCCTGCATAACTTTGTCATAAGAAATATATTTTTGTCTATAATACATATTTCCCAGTGGCACATGGGCAACTAGCACACAGTGGCATGATATACTTGATAAATAAAATAACATCTACTAGCAGATCAAAGAGAGCTTCAGGGGGAAAAAGAACTGGCTTAGGAATATTCTAATAAACAGAATTTGATTTAAGAGAGTTCTAAAAGTAAAAATAACTTCTTGCCTGAAAGTGGTTTAAGAGTATTATAATCTGTGAAAAAGACACAATATTGCAAGATGTTGTTTCTGCTAATACAATTTTAACTAAATAGGTTTTAGGAACAAAGTTAAGACAACATGCCCAAACACAACAGTGAACAAATACTTTATATTCTAACACAGGCATGAGTCTTAGACATATTACTGTAAATGGAAGCAAAAATGGGCTATCCCTAATACACTACTGCAGAGGCACCGGTAGTCTATTCATGAAAAACATGTGAATCCTCCCATTAATATGTGTCCAAATGAGGAGTATATTTTACATCAATTCTTTTTAATAAATTTGGCAAAATCAATAGATCATAATATGACAACCCAATTGCACAATTTGCAAATACAGAAAAAATATTAAATATTACATGAATCTCCCAAAAGAAAGTTGAGGCCTCTTTAAGAGATATCTTCCATTTAAAACTTATTTTTATTTAATTCTGGGTGATAAAGAAAGGTATCTTCCTACAGGACACAAGAAATTTCAAATATTCACTTTTGCGATACAGACTGCAATTTATAATATTGTACATAATAATATTGGCACATGGGAAATATCAATAATTAATACTGGTAAAAGCAACAAAAATATTACCATCATAATTTCTAATTTATTTTATAATTATATTTTTAATATTCATAAAATCCCATAATTTGGTGCAATACTAAGATCGTTATTAAAGTCATTTGATAAATGGCAATGAATGACATAATAATGGAGACAAAATTGATGAAATACACTGGGGCATTGAATTAATATTTGCTTAAGAGGGGTAGATACGATAGTTCATACCTGTAATCTTAGCACTCTGCTCAAGGTGGGGTGATTGCTTGAACTCAGGAGTTTAAAACTAGCTTGACCTAGAGCGAGACTCTGTTTCTAAAATAAAAATAGAAAAATTAGCCAGGTCTGATGGTCCACACCTGTAGGCACAGCTAGTCAGAAGGCTGAGGCAGAGGGATTGCTTGAATCTAAGAGTTTGAAATTACAGTGAGATGTGATACCAGTGCACTGTAGCTGGGGCAACTGAGCAAGCTTGTGTCAAAAAAAATAAATAAATAAATAAAATAAATAAATAAATAAAAAATCAGGAGGTAATCACAGTGAGAAATGATGGGCCACAGGGAACTTAATTTCATTAATAATGAGTTAATTATTTATTATAATAAATAAGCTTATACTTTAACTAAAGTAAGCAAAAATTTAAGATAATTATTAAGTTGGTACAAAAATTTGATAAAATTTCCACAAGAATTGTATGCTAGCATATTTGTTTTTTTAAATCAACTCTTACATCTCATCGGTAATTAGAAATGTTTCATATAGACATTTTCCTATTGTCAGTATTTAAGCTATTATAACAGGGCAGATGTAACAGGACCCATCCATTGTTAAAGGGCTTGATCAAAGGTTATATGGGTGGTATACATAGTTTAGGTTCATTTCAGCTGGTCTGAATTGACATCATGCTCAACTTTGGAGCTATCAAGGAATGCTCAGGAATCTATTAGTCAAAGATAAATGACGTTCTATAACCACGGGCCTGTGATTTGTTTCAGACCAGGATTTAATAGTCTGACAGCATCATTTAGAAGTAATAATTGAATTCACAATTTGCAACTATCGAGGTTCCAATAGTTATGATTGATTACGTAATTAGAATAGATCTACAAACCCCTTACTCTAAAAAAAACCTTCACCATGAATAAATTTTAGGATTTCTGGTACTGAGGTGATTTGCTTTTAGGCAGACTTGTAATCGTTTCAGACCTTCAACAACAAAAGCTGTCTTGTGAGTATAAATTGTTTGAGCTCTGTGACCCATTTGCAACAGTTGAACAACAAAGTTGATTAATACGTAATTAACATAATAGGAGATTTCAATACCATTTTTTCAATTACTGAAAGAACAAATAAAAGATGAATTAAAGAACACTATCAACTTTGCCAAACTGACATTTTAAATACATTTCTCCATTATAGATGAATAGAGATTCATTTAAAGTACATAGAACACTCATCAAGGCTGAGTTCCGTGGCTCGTGTCTGTAATCATAGCACTCTGGGAGGCTGAGGCAGGTGGTATCAGGTGAGCTCAGTGAACTCACTCTTTCTCAGGCTGAGTTTGACACTAGCCTGAGAAAGAGCGAGGCCCCATCTCTACTAAAAAAACACACACACAAAAATAGAAAACCTAGCTGGGACTTGTGGTGGGTGCCTGTAGCCCCAGTTCCCTGGGAGGCTAACGCAAGAGAATCGCTCAAGCCCAGAAGTTTAAGATTGTTGTGAGCTATGATGCCATAGCACTCTACCCAGGGCAAGAGAGTGCAACTCTGTCTCAAAAAAAAAAAGAACATTCATCAAAGTAGAATATATTCTACATAAAAAATGAAAACAAATTTTAAAAGATTGAATACAATGTTATCCAAATAAAACAGAATTAAATAAGAGAAAGACAGGTAGAAAATTCTTGAATATTTGAAAATTAAAGAACACACTTTGAGAAACCCCATAGTTAAAAGATAAATTACAAGGCAAATTATAAAATATTTTGAAGTGAATGAAAAAGAAAATACCATATATAAAAATTTGAGCTATGCAGTTAAAGCATTGCCTGCAGAGAATTTTATAGCATTGTTAAATGATCCCTTTAGAAAAGAAGAAAAGTCTCAAAGCAGTGATTTAAACTTTCAACTTAAAAATTAGGAGAAAAAAACTAATGCAAAGTAAATAGAGGGAAAGAAATAACTATTTAAATAAAATGAATGAATTATAAGATGAAGTAGAAAATAAACAAGTAGAGAAAAATCAACAAATTCTAAAGTTGGTTGCTTGAAATGATCAATAAATTGGTAAGCATCTAACTAGATTCATTAGAAAAATATAAATAATCAATATGAAATTAGGGATATCACCATACTCATTAAGTGATATTAAGAGGAATATTATGCCAATAAATTTCACTACATACATGAAATGTACAGATTCTTCGAAAAGTATAAATTGCTAAAACTAAATGAAAAAGAAATAGAAAAGCTTAGTAGCCTTTTATTGTTAAATAAAACTAAATTCATAATTAAAAATTTTCCAAGAAAGAAATCTCCAAGCCTAGGTAATACATTTTATCAATATTTGAAAGAATAAATGACACCAATTTTACACTAGCTATTTCAGAAAGCAGAAAAGAACATTTCTGAGGTCATTTTATAGAGCCATCATTACTTTTATTTCAAGATTGGACAAATGTATTCAAAGAAAATAAAACTACAACCCAATGTACCTCATAAACATAAACTCAAAAAATGTTCACAAAATGATAGAAAATTTATTGCATCAATATATGAAAGAGATAATACAATGAGACCTAGTAGAATTAATCCTAGAAGTGCAAGATGAATTATAAATCTGAAAACCAACCAATGTATTTCCCCTAGCAGACAATGAAAAACAAGACCTGATCATATTAGCAGATGCAGAAAAGGCATACCAAAAAATTCAGTATGTATTCATGATAAAATCTCTTAGCAAATAAAGAAGAAAAAATTCTTGAACCTGTTAAAGGAATTTACTTATAATCTACACCTAGCATTGTACTTTACAATACAGTCTCTTAAGACTGGAAACAAGGAAATTAGGTCCACTCTCACCACTATTATTTAATAAAATGCTAGGAGCCTAGCCAGTGAAATAAGTCGAGGAATGTAATAAAAGCCATCCAGATTAGAAAGAAAGAAGCTGTATATATTTGTTAAAACTCATTGAATTATATGCTTAAAATTATTAAATGTTTTTACATAAATTGTGACCCAATAAAATGGACTTTAAAAATAAATTACTAATACATCCAACAACATAAATATATCTCTTAAATATTATATTGAACAAATTAAATCAGACTCAAACCAATAAATACTCTATGATTTTATTCATATGATGTTCAAGAAAAGACAAATTATCTAGAGTTATAAAAATATAAATCAGACAGAGGTTGTCTATGGAGATGTTGGTTGACTAGAATCTTAACCAGAGTATTTTCCAGGTGATGAAATTATCTGTATGTCTATTGGTGTGCTGGTTACCATAAAGTATACATTTACTATTACATCAAAATGTATACTACGGAATTAAAAATTGTTTTATGTAAATTTACTTCCATAAGAAAGAAAGAATCATTTTTCCTATTGGGACCCACACTAAAACTGGATAATTTGGCACTGTCTTATGGTTTCATACCATGCCATTTATGTCTGGAGTTATTAAAACATTCCACTGTTTTGTGGTTTGTACTTTCCAAATGTTATGAATAGAAAATCACCTAATGAACATGCTTGACCAAAAATCTACCACTTCCAAACTCCCTATTTATTCTATTAGTAAAATTGATGTGCGTGTGCCTGAGGTCATCTCTTTCTAAATTTTCCTGACCCCAGAGTAGCCTCCGTTGTGAACAAGGCACATTTGATTTAAAAACAAGAAAAATTTTCAGAGATGTTCTTTCTGCATTATTCTATTAAGGTGCCAAACTTTCAGACCCTCTATCTACTATGCAAACTTTGCATATAAATTGGGTCTCCCCTTAAAATTTTTAATTACATATGCAAAGCGTTTCTGTTTAACACATCTACTGTAAATTCTCTTTACAATGTAAATATTTTTTATTCTTCAATTCTTTGATAGTTTAAAAATAGAGGATTACCTTTATAAAGATGTTAGCATTGGCAATTATGTTAATTCATACTTTAAGTTGCGTAAGAAACACAGATCAAAGTGGTATAAGCAAAAAAGATAATGTATTGACTTACCTAACAGAAAAGTATATAGTATAGTTTTAGACACTGATAACAGCTCTTTAAATCTCCATCTGCAATTCCCAGATCTGCTGGTTTTATTTCCAACCCAGTGGCCCACAGAAGTTTGATGCCAGAATCTCAGTAGTTAATTGAACCTTACATCCTTCATATTAACCTGGATGGAAGTAGAAGACATTATTCTTAGTAAAGCATCACAAGAATGGAGAAGCATGAATCCTATGTACTCAATTTTTATATGAGGACAATTAATGACAATTAAGGTTATGGGGGGGAAGCAGAAAGAGGGATGGAGGGAGGGGGCAAGACATAATTGCAGGAGGGACTTTACCTAACAATTGCAATCAGTGTAACCTGGCTTATTGTACCCTCAATGAATCCCCAACAATAAAAAAAAAGAAGAAAAAAATAATAATAATAAAATGTAAAAAAAAAAAAAAAAAAGAGAAAGAAAAAAGTTCAATAGCAGTTTCTATTTCTCAGTAGTTTCAGCAAAATTTCCTGAAACAGCTTGGGTAAATCTATGAACTAATTACCGTGGACAAGTAAAAAGAATTTTATTCTTGGCCAAGGAGTGATCATATGCTCATCCTTGGAACTGCAGTATGGTCAATATGCCCCAACCACACGAACTGAGTTAGAAAGCTATGATTTTCAAACTGTGAATCGATATTCTTGTGAGAAAATTTGGAGATTTGAGTCTAGACAGTCCTCAAATATAACAACAACAAAAAAAAATGGAAAACCAACAAACAAAATCTAGCCTAGGCAGTATTGAACAAGGTGCTTAAATAAATCCTTTACACAGAGTTGTTTAAGAAATGTTTTCATTGAACTACAGTGTTTTAAAGCTTACTTTTTTGTCTAAAGCCATGTTGTTCTTAAAGATGGAAAGGTTTCTCTCAAAATTACCAAATCTTGCTAAACTTTAGATAATTATTTTGGTATAGATTTTTAAGGGAAAGCTGTAAAATTCCTCTCCTAATTTGTCTTCTTCCATATTTTTCTTTTACTGATAGTAATCAGTGCCAAAGCTATTTCAGAGGCTTTCTTCATTCCAGTAAGGCTTTGGAGGGCAGGGTTGAAATAAAACCATAAAGGAGTCCTCATATATCCTTAAAAGATCACTGATTTAAGACTTACTCACACAGCATGGGCTGTAGGTTATTTCATATAAAAATAGGAAAACAGATTGTGCTGAATCATGTACATGGTCTGTTCGTGAACTTTTCATTATCAAAAATAAAGATTTGCCAGAATGCTGGCCAGAATTAGGAATACAATGGAACTGAGATTTTCTCTCTGTAAAGCTAGGTTAACCACTTTGATACCTAATTATCTGGCTTCATTATCACAAAACTTCTATTGACCAGGTCAATAATTTAAAAATCAATAGTAAAGAACATTGGGACTTTGAAATCAGAATTCTGACAGTCCAAATTATTGAGATCCCCATGAAGTTTCTTTTCCCTTGACACTGAGTTTCTTATTACCTTACCTTCAAGTGTTAATTGGGCTTGACTTAAACTTACCATAGCAGCAATAGTGTTCCCAGAACTGGGCATCTGATGAAAGTCTGGCTAATGAGAGTTTAATCCAACTATTGGCAGGAAAAGAGTAAAAGCCTTTCTTTTTTCCTGTAGGACTAGAAGGAAATACAGAATGGGGTCAACAATGCTGCATTAGGTGAAAATATAGAGAGGAAATACCAGGTCCTTACTTGAGTGCCAAGATCAATCCTTACTTGAAGCAATTCTTGTTATGGGAGCATTTATTTACAATACTAGTTACACCAGCCTTGCTAATTAAACTACTTATTATGAGAGCAGGAGCCAATAAATTGTCTTTGTTGTTTAGATTTAGCTACTTTTTGTGACTTCCAACTGAAAATATTCTAAGATTTAGGGTACATATTAAAAAATAATGACAATAAATTATTAATACTCTTAATAAAAATTGAGATTAAAGCAACATCGAAGATAAAATTCTTAACAATATGTCAGGGAACCATGGTTTGCAAATAATAAGCTGTGAAATTTGTCTGGGTTTTTAGTTGTTTTTAGCTCTAACATGGCACTAAAATTCTGTCCATTTTTGAGGCTTAAATAACATAACATACATAAAAAGACTTCCTGATAGCTAAAGAATCATCAAAACTCAATGTAACGTGGTGTTGGGGCTAATGAAAGGGTGATGCCAATGTTGTAAGAGCATCCTAGACCATTAGTTTTGTCTGACAACTAATCACACTTAGTTTATACTCAGGGTGGATAAATTTAGGCCATGTCTCCATTGACAAGACAAAGCTTAAAATGAGGTCATTTCCCCAGGTAATTCAGATAGCAAATTCACCTGCTCAGGGAATGACCTGATTCCCCCTGATTCACTGGTCAGTTGCCTCAAATGGGTGCTTTGCTCAATGAGCGTGGGGTTACCACTGTATCCTGCCCAGGGAGGAAGAGGGGCTCAGCACATTCTGTTCCCTGACCTTCTCTCTCTCTAGGTTTCCAGACCTCTGATGATCTATGTTGTCCCACATCATCTTTTAATATGAAGAAGATGAAAGAAAATATGAAAACCAACTAAGTTTTTTTTTTAATCTGATACTGAACCACAGAAATTTCTAAAATTTTACCTAGATACAGCATATATAAACATATTGCTTACAATTACTGAGCTAAAGTTCACCAAGAGTGATTATTCAGATTTCCGAGTTATGTCTCCACACCCAGAGATCCCTTTTCAGGAGGTCTGAGACAGAGGTCACAAAGATGCAGTTGTGATATGCCTCCCAGGTGACTTTTAGGCACATGAAATCTCTTGAGAAACATTGACACAAGTCAGGTCTTGTGTTTTTCCATCCCTTGCTAACTAATTATTTGATCTTTATAGATAATTCTAAAGGCACAGAAAGACAAACTCTCATGTACTCACATGTGGGAGCTAAAAATAAAAACAATTGAAGACACGGAGATAAAGTATAGAATGATGGTTACCAGATGCTGGGAAGAGTAGCAGGGAGGTGGGGTGGAGGAAAAGTGGGGATGGCTATTGAGTGCAAAAATACAGTTAAATAGAACAAAAATGATTTAATATTTGATGATATAACAGGGTAACTATAGTCAACAATAATTTGAAATTGTTTAAAAAAACCAAAAAAGACAGATTGGGGGGGCAGAGATAAGATGGCTGACTGAAGCAAGCTTTCCACAGAGGCTCCCATCCAGAAGGAGAGTTAAAGGACAGAAATTTAGCAAGTAACATGGTGGATTAGAGCTGCACCAAGAGAGAAGGTTGAAGAACACACATCAATCCCGCTGAGGTGAGCCGCAACTCCAAGGATATAAACAAATCCATCCCAAGCAAATGGGAGTCCCCTCCCCCATGAGAACAGCTCGGAGTGCTCCACAAACAAAAGAGTAGAGTTCAAAGGTCCTCCCACTACACTCCACGGGAGAGACCCTCTAAAAACTGGACCTACCTCCTCTACTAGGGTGCCATGGTGTTCTCCTGCCAGGCATAAAACTGTATAAAACTGTACATATTCTCTACCTGCAATTCTGAGCTCCTAGCACTTCCCTCCACTCTCACTCTGAGGTCTAGAGGCCTGTCCCCCAGGAGTCCAGATTCTTGGGTGATTTCTCAAGGAGTGTGAACAGGGCCTAGACTGCAGCTGGTCAGTGCTGATTCTGCGGCATGGGAGTGAGGAGAGGACGGTTGGCTGTGAGGGAACCACACGGGAGCAGCAGTGCCCTGAGGTGCAGAGCAGCAGTTGTTCTTGGCAACAATAGGGCTCACTCCCAGATATTCCAAAGCCACACCCCCTATCTCCCTGGGCAACCAGAGGAGGCTGGGCATCTTCTCAGGTGGCAACCACCATGGAACAGATCTGGGACGGAAATGCAGGCCCCATGAGTAAAGGGTTTGCCTGAGGTGGTACCGGCCTGGGTAGAGTGCGAGGACTAGAAAATGCCCAGGCAGAGCCGGGAAATTCCCAGGGCAGGGCTGACACAGAGGAACGCTTTACTGAGCCTAAGATGCACTGGCCCTCAGGGGATCGTCAGCCTATAGACAAAGGAAGGCAGGAGGCTAGAACTGACAGCTAACCGAATACAAACCTGCAGAAGCAAAGACAGGGCCTGAGGTGCAGACTCTGGGAACTCAAAACAGCTTCTCTTCTGCAGGGGAATTTAGCAGGGACAGAGACAAATTCCTGCAAAGTTGTTCTGTTCTGTTCTGTCAGTAACATATCAGGGGCGGGGCTGGAACTGAGTGAACACCCCGCAGCCTCCATCAAGCACCCCAGGTTGTCAGGCCTCACCTCCCCCTGTTGGATAGAAGCAGAGCACAGTGGCCTGGCTGAGCAGAAATAGATTTCCTTGTGATTCAGGCAGGTACAAACCCCTGGAGTATCTGTTCACTAGAGGCAACTGGGTCACAGCCCCATGGGGCAATCAGGGACTGGGTGTGACAGAGGTACAAGGTGGGGAAGGAGGCATCAACCTTCCCAGAATAATCTATTTGCTGGGTGAGTACTGCTGACTTAACAGAGCACCGGGCAAGTCATATCTGAGTTGTCACCAGACCCCTGCAATCCAGTTGCCAGTGACTTTTTAAACTCTCCCACCTGAGACAGGTGCTGACTGAGACAATTGATTTGGAGCTTTTGAACTGAGCCAATCCCCCGAGGACTATTCAGGTGGTTCCCTGGGTGTGTGGTTGTAGGACAGTTTGATTTTCCTTTTCCAATTGTTGCCTGTGGGGGCAGGGGTGACTTAATTGCTGGTATTTCTCCACAGCTGAGACTTCAACCCAGAATAACTGTTTCACTAGGGTCAGACAGAGACCAGCTGAAAACAAGACAGAACCACTTAGTCCCACCACGCCAAAAAGGTCATCCCCAGTTTCTCAGGCCATAGTACTGTATGAGTCCTTGACAAAACTCCAGGGGAAAAATCAAATGATGTAAAATAATCATGGGTTGAATCAGCTGAAAAACTCTGGTAACATGCATAAACAGAATAGATCAACCCCCCCCCCCCAAGGAAAGATATGGCAGATGTAACTGAAGATACTGTTCATAAACAGCTGGCCGAGATGTCAGAAATTGAATTCAGATTTGGATTGCAAACAAGATTAATAGAATGGAGGGAAATTTGGAATTAGAAATTCGAGGAGCAATTCAAAAGTTGGAATTAGAAATTTGAGGAGAAATTCAAAAGTTGTCTCAAGAATTTAATGAATTAAAAGACAAAACCACCAAAGATTTTAATGCACCGAAGCAAGGATTTGCAGCCCTCAAAGATCTGAAAAATACAGTAGAATCCCTCACTAACAGAGTGGAGCAAGCAGAAGAAAGGATTTCTGACATTGAAGACAAAGCTTTTGAACACGCTGAAACTGTCAAAGAGGAAGAGAAATGGAGAGCAAAAACAGATTGTTCTCTCAGAGAGCTCTGGGATAACTCAAGGAAGGCTAATATCCACCTCATTGGAATCCCTGAAAGTGATGAAGTGGCCTCACATGGCACAGAGGCCCTTCTCCATGAAATTATGAAAGAGAATTTTTCAGACATGCCAAGAGATTCTGAAATTCAGATACCAGACAGTTTCAGAACCCCAGCATGACTCAGTCCAAATAAGACATCCCCCAGGCATATCATAATTAACTTCACTAAAGTTAATATGAAGGAGAAAATTTTGAAAGCAGCCAGATGTAAGAAATCCATTACCTACAAAGGGAAGAATATTAGAATCACTGCAGATCTCTCTGCTGAAACTTTTCAAGCCAGAAGAGGGTGGTCATCGACTTTTAATCTCCTAAATCAAAATAACTTTCAACCCTGGATCCTGCATCCACCTAAACTGAGTTTAATTTATGATGGAGAAATTAAATACTTTAATGACATTCATATGTTGAAGAAATTTGCCATAACCAAACCAGCTCTTCAGGATATTCTAAGAACTATCCTCCATAATGACCAGCCCAATCCTTTACCACAAAAGTAAACTCACTCAGAAACTTTTGATCAAACTCCAACTTCCACAGAGGTGAAAGGATTAAAAATGTCCACTGGACTTTTGAACAACTCGATACCCAAAATTTTACCAGACTTAACAATATTCTCCGTTAATGTGAATGGCTTAAACTGTCCTCTAAAGAGGCACAGGTTAGCTGACTGGATAAAAAAACTCAGGCCAGATATTTGTTGTATACGAAAGTCACATTTTACCTTAAAAGATAAATATAGACTTAGGGTGAAAGGATGGTCGTCCATATTTCTGGCAAATGGTAATCAGAAAAAAGTAGGTGTTGCAATTCTATTTTCAGACACAATATGCTTTAAACCAACAAAAGTAAGAAAGGATAAGAATGGTCACTTCATATTTGTTAAGGGTAATACTCAATATGATGAGATTTCAATTATTAATATTTATGCACCCAACCAGAATGCACCTCAATTTATAAGAGAAACTCTGACAGACCCGAGCAACTTGATTTCCTCCAGCTCCATAATAGTTGGAGATTTCAACACTCTTTTTGCAGTGTTGGATAGATCCTCCAATAAGAAGCTGAGTAAAGAAATTTTAGAGTTAAACCTAAGCATCCAACATTTGGATTTAGCAGACATCTACAGAATATTTCATCCCAACAAAACTGAATACACATACTTCTCATCAGCCCACGGAACATACTGCAAAATCGATCACATTTTAGGTCACAAGTCTAACCTCGGTAAATTTAAAGAATAGAAATTATTTCTCGCATCTTCTCAGACCACCATGGAATAAAAGTTGAGCTCAGTAACAACAGGAATCTGCATACTCATATAAAAACATGGGAGTTAAATAACCTTATGCTGAATGATAGCTCGGTCAGAGATGAGATTACGAAGGAAATTGCCAAATTTTTGGAATAAAACAACAATGAAGACATGAATTATCAGAACCTCTGGGATACCACAGAGGGAGTCCTAAGAGGGAAATTCATACCACTGCAAGCTTCCTCAAGAGAATGGAAAGAGAGGAAGTTAACAACTTAATGGAATGGAACATCTCAAGCAACTCAAAAGGAAGTGCATTCCAACCCCAAACCCAGTAGAAGAAAAGACATAACCAAAATTAGAGCAGAATTAAATGATATTGAAAACAAAAGAATTATACAACAGATCAATAAATCAAAAAGTTGGTTTTTTGAAAAGGTTAATAAAATAGATAAACCTTTGGCTAACCTAACCAGGAAAAAAAGAGTAAAATCTCTAATTTCATCAATCAAAAATGACAAAGATGAAATCACAACAGACTCCTCAGAAATTAAAAAAATCCTTTATGAATATTATAAGAAACTTTTTCTCAGAAATATGAAAATCTGAAGGAAATTGACCAAGACTTAGCCAGAATCAAGTGGAAATGTTGAATAGGCCAATATCAAGTTCTGAAATAGTATCAACCATACAGAATCTCCCTAAAAAGAAAAGCCCGGGACCAGATGGCTTCATTTCAGAATTCTACCAAAACTTTAAAGAGGATCTAGTACCTATATTACTCAACCTGTTCCAAAATGTAGAAAAAGAAGGAAGACTACCCAACACGTTCTATGAAGCAAACATCACCCTGATCCCCAAACCAGGAAAAGAACCAACAAGAAAAGAAATTATAGACCAATATCACTAATGAATATAGATGCAAAAATATTCAACAAGATCCTAAACAACAGAATCCAGCAACACATCAAGTAAATTATACATCATGACCAAGTCAGTTTTATCCCAGTGTCTCAAGGCCGGTTCAATATATGTATAATCTATAATTCAGCACATAAAGAAATTAAAAAACAAAGACTATATGATTCTCTCAATTGATGCAGAAAAAGCTTTTGATAATATCCAGCATCCCTTCATGACCAGAACACTTAAGAAAATTGGTATAGAAGGGACATTTCTTAAACTGATAGAGGCCATCTACAGCAAACTCACAGCCAATATCATATTGAATGGAGTTAATTTGAAATAATTTCCACTCAGATCAGGAACCAGACAAGGCTGCCCATTGTCTCCACTGCTCTTTAACATTGCAATGGAAGTTTTAGCCATTGCAATTAGGGAAGAAAAGGCGATCAAGGGTATCCATATAGGGTCAGAAGAGATCAAACTTTCGCTCTTCATAGATGATATGATTGTATATCTGGAAAACACCAGGGATTCTACTACAAAACTCTTAGAAGTGATAGAGGAATACAGCAGCGTCTCAGGTTACAAACTAACATTCATAAATCGGTAGCCTTTATATATACCAACAACAGTCAAGCTGAAAAAGCAGGTAAGGACTCTATTCCATTCACATGAGTGCCAAAGAAGATAAAATATTTGGGAGTTTATCTAGCAAAGGATGTGAAAGATCTCTAAAAGAGAACTATGAAACTCTAAGAAAAGAAGTAGCTAAAAATGTTAACAAATGGAAAAACATACCATGCTCATGGCTGGGAAGAATCAACATTGTTAAAATGTCCATACTACCCAAAGCAATATATAATTTTAATGCAATCCCTATTAAAGCTCTACTGTCATACTTTAAGGATCTTGAAAAAATAATACTTCGTTTTATATGGAATCACAAAAAACCTTGAATAGCCAAGATATTACTCAGAAATAAAAACAAAGCAGGAGGAATCACGCCACCAGATCACACTATACTATAAAGTAATAGTGATCAAAACATTATGGTACTGGCACAAAAGCAGAGAAGTAGATGTCTGGAACAGAATAGAGAACCAAGAAATGAACCCAGCTACTTACCATTATTTGATCTTTGAAAAGCCAATCAAAAACATTCAGTGGGGAAAAGATTCCTTATTTAACAAATGGTGCTGGATGAACTGTCTGGCAACCTGTAGAAGACTGAACTGGACCCACACCTTTCACCATTAACTAAGATGGACTCTCACTGGATTAAAGATTTAAACTTAAGACATGAAACTATAAAAATACTAGAGGAGAATGCAGGGAAAACCCTTGAAGAAATTGGTCTGGGTGAGTATTTCATGAGGAGAACCCCCCGGGCAATTGAAGCAGCTTCAAAAATACACTACTGGGACCTGATCAAAGTAAAAAGCTTCTGCACAGCCAAGAACACAGTAAGTAAAGCAAGCAAACAGTCCTCAGAATGGGAGAAGTTATTTTCAGATTATGTCTCCCACAAACGTTTAATAACCCGAATCCACAGAGAGCTCAAGTGTATAAGCAAGAAAAGAACAAGTGATCCAATTGCAGGCTGGGTAAGGGACTTGAAGAGAAACTTCTCTGATGAAGACAGGCACATGGCCTACAGACATATGAAAAAATGTTCATCATCTTTAATCATCAGAGAAATGCAAATCAAAACTACTTTGAGATATCATCTAACTCCAGTAGTATTAGCCCATATCACAAAATCCCAAGACTAGAAATGTTGGTGTGGATGTGGAGAAAAGGGAACACGTCTACACTGTTGGTGGGAATGCAAATTTATAAATTCCTTTTGGAAAGATGTTTGGAGAACACTTAGAGATCTAAAAATAGATCTGCCTTTCAATCCTATAATTCCTCTACTAGGTATATACCTAGAAGACCAAAAATCACATGGTAACAAAGATATTTGTATCAGAGTGTTTATTGCAGCCCAATTCCGTAGCCATGGAAAAAGCCCAAGTGCCCATCGATCCATGAATGGATTAAGAAATTGTGGTATATGTACACCACGGAATATTATGCAGCCTTAAAAAAGATGGAGACTTTACCTCTTTCATGTTTACATGGATGTAGCTGGAACATATTCTTCTTAGTAAAGTATCTCAAGGATGGAAGAAAAAGTATCCAATGTACTCAGCCCTACTATGAAGCTAATTTATGGCTTTCACCTGAAAGCTATAACCCAGTTATAGCCTAAGAATAGGGGGAAGGAGGAGAGGAAGGGGAGGGAGGGGGGAGGATCGGTGGAGGGAGGATGATTGGTGGGATTACACCTATGGTGCATCTTACAAGAGTATATGTGAAACTTAGTAAGTGTAGAATATAAATGTCTTAACACAATAACTAAGAAAATGCCAGGAAGGCTATGTTAACCAGTGTCATGAAAATATGTCAAACGGTCTATAAAAACCAGTGTATGGAGCCCCATGATCACATTAATGTACACAGCTATGATTTAATAAACAAAAAAACCCCCAAAACCAAAAAAAGTGAAATTGGAATATTTCTAACACAAAGAAATAACAAATGCTTCAGGTGATGGCTACCTCAATCATCCTGATCAGATCATTGTACAATATTTGCATGGATCGAAATATCACAAGTATCCATCCTCAAAATACAGGGCCTATTTGTATTGCACTTAGAAATACAAAAAAGTCGGGGGGAAGTAAATTTGATTATATCATGAAATAGTCATAGAAGAAAGTTCAAGTAGTTTTCCATCACAAACAAACTTTATTACAGGCAATTAGGGCTCTACTATAATGGCCATGGAGGAAAATAATCAAGTACTTTAAGCTATACATTAAATTAGTATTTCCTACATTCCCTTATTATGAAGGGGATGTTGGTCAATGGAACATAATGGTGTAATGAACACCATTACATTAGTCCTGTTTTTAAAATAGCAGATCCCAGTCACTTAGCCTCTGAGGTAACTCATCCAAGTTTTTGGTGGAAATTTTTAGCACGGGCATATTGTACATGCATGGCACCAGGTTATTTTGGCAAAATTACATCAGATTAAAGATCCGCTGAGACATCCTGTAAATCTAGATAAAACAGCTCCCAATATCTGCAACTGTCAATGACAGAACTCCAAATGCTCACAGTCTGCATAGCAGCAATAACTTATATAACTGTCTACCTATAGCTAGATTTTTGGCAAAGCACTACAGATAAGTGAGAATGTATCCAAACACTGTAAACTAGATGTGTAAAAGGTAGGAGGGAAACATGAAAGCAAATAGAAACATTATCAACTGAATAAAAAACATTCTGCTTCCACATATATCCATTCTAAAAGAAAGAATAATGGAGCAAAGGAAGGAAGGAGAAAGAAAACAAATGAAACATTCCAGGTGTAAAATAATATTATTAATACCATATTTCCGTTTGCAGAAAAACATGTACAAGTAATTTTACTATATTTATAGGAACAAACTTTAATTTGGGATAACAAAAACTGCAGCTCTCAAATAGATATTTTGCCAATATCAAAGTTTTATTATGTGAGTGAAACCCTTTGAATCTTACATAAAATTACAAGTACTGTCTGATTTCTTTGTGGGTGAGAATAATTCCATAATAAGGAGCAATGGGTTTGCACTATTTCCTCAGAGATCCCAGGACTAGAGATCAATTGATCCCTCGTCTGCCCATGGAGTTAACACCTTCTATTTCTTTCTTTCTTTCTTTCTTTTTTTTTTTTATTAAATCATAGCTGTGTACATTAATGTGATCATGGGGTACCATACACTAGAGGCGGGCAGAGGGAGGGGGATTGGTGGGATTACACCTGCAGTGCATCTTACAAGGGTATATGTGAAACTTTCTATTTCTAGCTATTTTTCCAGCCCTAAGGGGACAATTGGGAGGGGAAGCTCAGAACAGGTTCACTTTGAAGGAAGTTTAGTTCGGATTTAGTAGACTCAGCAAGCACATGCAAATGGTGCACCTACTCTGTGAGAGCCTATAGTAAAGCACCTACTCTGTGAGAGAGTAAAAAGACAATAGGGTGAGACACCGTCCTTGTTACGAAGAAATTACAATTTGGTGATGGAACTCTCCTTTGCCGTACTCCACCTTAGGTTGACCTGATTCTAATTCTTTGTGTGCTAAGACTTAGAGGATGTTCCCTTTTTGATAATCAGTCTTCCAAGGCTTTGTTTTTTTAGAATAAGAATTGCCATCCTTTAACTACAATTTTTAAGAAAGTCATCCTTCACTGTTTGTAATACTTAACCTTCCCTTACAGTTTGACTTCTGTTCCTACCATTTCACTGAAATTACTTTTGTTAATGTCCTCACTTATAAATGCTATTAGGTATTTTTAGGGTTTACTTGAATAAAACTCTGTAGGGTATTTTACATCACTGTTTGATTCATGCATTTAAAATTTATTGAGTGTCCACTAAGGAACAGACACTCAGACCAGAGGGTGCTGAGGATTATTGGTGAACCAGGCCGGCAAGTACCTTGCTCTCATGGAACTGACATTTTAAGTAAACCCTGAGGTTGGATATTCATACAACTCCTTAGCGTCAGTGAAGGTAAAAACTGTATGTTTGGTTTTTCTTCCACATCTCTGACCTTCCCTGTTCAGTTTCCTGTATTTTTACTTTGTATTCGATTCATTAATATTCTTTCCATGGTTTTTCCCTCAGATGATTTTTATATTTTCTCTTCATTCTCTCCTAATATAATTTTATCCATTCTACTACCATGTATCAATCATGAGTAAATTTCCAAATCCAGCCCTGAAATTTCGTTGAGCCTGAGACTTTCACATCTCTGCTGGATAGCTACCTTTGACTTCGTGCCTTAAAGAACCTCCAAATTAACATTCCCAAGGCTTAACTCATCCTATTGCTCTGCTCCACTTCCTAATTTCTCCTGTATTCTCTATCTTATCCGGTAAAAGTATTAATCACTCACCCTCAATTCTTTACTATCTTAGGGTTGTTCTTCATCTCCTACATGCAAGTAATCATAAGAAAGAGGAAATGTAATCTTTACTATGTTTTGAATTCTTTCCTACTTATTTTTTCATCTCTTTTGCAGAATATGCAAAGCTTGGACATTTCCATCCTGAACCATGGTATCACTTTCCAAATGGGACTCAGTGTCTCAAATTCATCTCCCACACAGCATCTATATTAATTTCTCTGCTTACAACTCTTCAATACTCCCTATCAACAAAAAGTCAGGAAAACATTTTGACACACAGTATTTACCAAATCTTTGTTCAACCGGACTGATCTATATCTGATAAATTATTTTTGCCTGCAACATAAATATTTTTCAGTAAACAGAGCACATACCGATGCAGAGTAAAACAATAATGTGACAAAATGCAGTACAAGATTACTAAATAACCACAGGCTCTACTTATAAATTCTGAAGATTGAATTGTGAGAGGAATAAAAAGTAATAATAGCATCAGTTTTTTAGTGAGAGTCCCAAAACATGAAAATTTTTAGGCAAACCAAATTTATGATGTTTCACTCTTATACTAGAAGCAGTTTACTTAAAAAAAGAATTTGTGATTTTCCAAAGCTTATTGTAAAGAGGCTCATATTTTTATAGGCAGAATTCTTTATCAATTAAAATAAAGAATCTTTGGAATTGGTTCTGGATATAAAATGTTCTCAAATAAATATTCTTTCATTAATATTCTAGAAAATAAATGGTAATTTTACAAGTTTTACTAGTATGTAAGCTTACCAGCTACTTACTACTAGGTGCTTGTTTTCTATATGAATATTGACAATGACAAATCACAGAATTTATTAGATAATTCAAATCCAAAATCATAAGCTCATTTATGGCTTCTCCTTTGAGATAGCCAGCTTCCCTCTCATCCTTGTATACTAAAGATCGAGTTAGATGTTTATAGAAATTACCCCTTCATTTGCCCCTATGTTCATTTGTCCCCAGTTTCTTCAGACTCAAATCCCTGCTTTTTCTAGTGCCAATTTTTGAGTAAGTGGGTTAGGTATCTTTTTTACATGTTCTCTATGTGACAAAACTGTGTGAACATTTTGTCATTCTGTTAATACTATCAATAACTGATGTATACACTTAATGTATAAAGATGGGTTATTAAAAAAGTCAACAAATTTGACAATTAAGATTGTCTTATTGAGTTCTAGAGGTTATAAAAAATCATATTCCTTGCCTTCAGCACATTAATATTACCTTCAGAAGTAATAATGTGGCCTGTATGACACTTGAGGCCAGCATGGTCCTTTCATAGGGTAGAAATCACAAAGAGTTGTTTATTTAATACAGCGTTTTGAATAACATTCCCAGTATGCATAATTCTGCATTCTTAATGAAATCAGATCTTCTCATAATACACAGACATGAACACCATTTCAGAGGAATCCTGTGAACATTTCCTTGCTGTTTTAAACACGTGTGTGTGTGTGTGTGTGAGTGTGTGTGTGTTAGGCTATTTTCTGGTTCCAAACAAAGTGTAAAATTTTTTTTCCTATATCTGTGAAATATTATGTTGGTATTTTGATGAAGATAGCACTAAATCTGAAAATCGCTTTGGGTAGCATGGAGATTTTCACAATGCTGATTCTCCTGATCCATCAGCATATGTTTTTCCATTTGTTTGTATCATCTGTTATTTCTTTTCTCAGTATTTCATAGTTCTTTTTACAGAGATCTTTCCCCTCCTGTTATCAGTGTACAGAAATGCCACCAATTTGGGTACATTGATCTTATAGGCTGAGACTTTGTTGAAGTTACTTATCAATTCCAGGAGTCTCTTGGTAGAGTCTTGGGGGTTTCCAGACATAAGATAATATCATCAGCAAAAAGCTACAGTTTGGCCTTCCCTTTCTCAATTTGGATACACTTTATTTCTTTGTGTTGCCTGATTGCTCTGGCTAGAACTTCCACCACTATGTTGCTTAGAGGTGGTGACACTTACCTAGTTCTAGTTCCTGCTGGGTATACTTTCAACTTTTCTAAATTCACTATGATGTTGGCTATGGGTTTTTCATAAAGGGCTTTTTATCATTTTGAGATATGTTCATCCTATGCCCAATTTGTTGAGGGTTTTTATAATGAAAAGGTGCTGAACTTTGTCAAATGCTTTTTCTGCATCTATTGAGATGATTGCACAAAATTGTCATCTAAAATTTCTCCTTCTTTCTGATGTGGTCTAACACCTAGTGTCTCTGGCTAGCCATCTTGTCTACCACCCCAAGTATGTAGAAAAGAATATAGCTAACAGTCTCGAGATACTTTTATGACATCTGAACTTTGCTTTATAATCTTTTTATTATATAATTTTCCTTAAATAAAACAAGTACATTATTTGATAAGAAAATCTTTATTGTAAGCACTTGCTAATGTGATGCTCCATAGCTTTGACGTATTATTACTTGTCAAATTCAGAAAAAAAAAAAAAAAAAAAAAACTCAGTATCAATTTCTTCAGCACTTCTGGATTTAAGAGAGTATCTGATTTTTTTACATTAAATCTTAAAACATAGTATTAATTTAATATTTCTTTGCCCATAGCAGTACTTCTTACTTGCTGTCCTAATGCATAGATTTGAGGCATTTTGACTATAATGGGTGTTCTGTCAATGTATTCAGTCAGGAGTCACAAGCCTGAAGGAAAGTTTCCTTGCTACTTTAGAATTTTCCCCCAAACAGAGAAGGATTTAATGCTAGAGCCAAGATGGGACTCAGGTGCTCTTACTGACACTGTGACATTACCAAAGTCTGTCGTGTTAGCTCTCTTCACTTTTAACTACTGTTATTTTCTCAATGTTCCCTTTAGGAAAAGGCTGGGGACCATGTTGTAGGAAGGCTGCATCTGTTCAGTTCTGCTGACACCTCCCCTCTTGTCAGATTCATGTGACAGGCTTAGTTGAATATTTATCTGTGACTAATAGAGACCTCTTTTCTCAACTCCAATTGACTCACTGCATTTTGAAAAGGCAGTGATATTGACATCCCAGTTACCACCTCTGGGAGTGCTTCTCAAGCTAGAAATAAGAGTGTCTGCTGCTCTGTTTGTGTTAGACGTACCTGTGTGGAAAATGTCATCAAAGAAGCAAAGGCCTTCATTTTCTAGCTTTTTCAGACACATGTAGCACCTTATTTTTTGCTACTCCCCTGGCAAATTAAAACAGAACCTATCTCCCATCCATATATACAGTGTGCTGCCATACTTCCAAACCCTGTTCAAGGTTTCCTCTGTCAAGAATCTCTTTGTTCATATATTCATAGTTTACTGATCCTTCAAGATTCAAATCAAATGTCATTTCATCCACAGTGCCTTCCCTGAGCTCTACCCCCAAACAGCATATGGTATTTCTATTTTTGGAGTGCCACAGAACTTTATCTCTACTTCTGCTATAAAATAGACATTTTATACTTTGCTCAAACCATTATTATTATTATTGTCACAATATAGATAACTATAAAAGTTTTCTATTTTTATATCCCCTTTGCATGATAGTTAAGTTAGTCCAATTATGTATTCTTGAAAATTGTAAGTTAGATTTGTGGTCACAAACTTCCAGACTGATACAGGTGTGTGACCTGCTAGAAACTGGTCTGTATAGGAGGAGGTAAGTGGTGGGAAAACTAGCAGAAACTTCATCTGTATTTACAGCCATTCCCCATGAGTTGTGTCACTGCCTGAGAACTGCCTTTTGTCAGATCAGCAGCCACGTTGCATTCTCCTGTGAGCGCGAACCCTCCTGTAAACTCACATGCAAAGGATCTAGATTGGGCACCCCGACTGAGAATCTAATGCCTGATGATCTGAGGTAGAAGTGAAGCAGGGGTGCTAGTGCTGGGACCATTTAAAAGCAGGAAAACAAGCTCCAGCTCCAGCTGATTCTTTGTTATGGTGATTTGTATAATCTTTTCATCATATATTACAAGGTAATAATAACAGAAAGTACACAATAAATGAAGTGTTCTTGAATCATCCACAAACCATCTTCCCCACCCCCAGGCTATGAAAAATTGTCTTCTGTGAAATTGGTCCCTTCTGCCAAAAAGGTTGGGACGGCTGATGATTATCGCAACTGCTGAAGTTTAACTTTCCCAGATAGCAGGTCATAATACTGAACACTTAATGTTCATCGTCTCATTTTATCCTTATAGCTGTTTTATAAATATTTTGATTATTCTCATTCTTTTTTTATTTTTTGTAGAGACAGAGTCTCACTTTATCGCCCTTGGTAGAGTGCCGTGGCATCACACAGCTCACAGCAACCTCCAACTCCTGGGCTTAGGTGATTCTCTTGCCTCAGCCTCCAGAGTAGTGGGGACTACAGGCACCTGCCACAACACCTGGCTATTTTTGTTCTTGTTGCAGTTTGGCCGGGGCCAGGTTTGTACCCACCACCCTCAGCATATGAGGCCGGCACCCTACCCACTGAATCACGGGTGCTGCCAGATTATTCTCATTCTTAAAAAAGAAGGATATTGGATGCCAAAAATTTAAGTATCTTTACAGAATATGCTTATTTATCCAATGGCACAGTAAGAATCCAGAGCTCAGTCTCCGAACCACTACATCATATGTCTCTACGTTGTATACCTCTTAAATTAGTTGATGAATTCCACAGAATATATATATATATTTATATACATATATATATACTTTTATTTTTTTTTTTTGAGACAGAGTCTAAAGCTGACACCCTTTAGAGGTCCCGTGGCATCATACCTCACAGCAACCACCAACTCTTGAGCTCAAGTGAGCCTCTTGCCTCAGTTTTTCTATTTTTAGTAGACACAGGGTCTTGCTCTTACTCAGGCTGGTGGTGAACTTCTGAGCTTAAGCAATCCACCCACCTTGGGCTCCCAGAGTGCTAGGATTATAGGTGTGAGCCACTGCACCAGTCCTATAAATATATTTTTTGAAGTAATGTTTATTTTAGTAAGAGTCAAGACGTTTTTCATGTAATTAACAAAAGCCTGTCTGATGTAGCTAATATAATACAGAATTTGGAAAGGCTAACCACAGTAAAATCACAGGGCACTAGATAAATTGCAGACTCCTGAGCAGCTCCCTGCACCTACAGAATCAATTGATAGAGTCTGAGTTACAAATTCCAGGATGAAGCTGACACATTAAATTTTGTGATGCTCTGGTTGAAACAAAAACACAGGGCATTTTCTTCTTTTTCTATTATGACGTATCCTGTGGGGGAGGTTGACCTCTCCTGGGTGTGAGTCCCTCCTTGCTGATCTCAGGCTTTCTCCTTGTGGGCTATGACGTGGCTGCTCTGATGTGTGGCCCACACCTGGCATCTCTTGTCACTCTGTTGTGCAGGGCCTGCAATTCATCATGCACAGTCCGGTCCAGATTCTGCACTCACACTTGTAAAGAGGTAGGTCTAATGAAAACAGAAACTGAAATAGAATTATAAATTTATGTCATCTTCTTTTTTAACCAAAACCTTTGAAAACCAAAGGTTAACAAATTTAACAAATTTTTATTTCACCTTTCTTTCCACCCTCTTACCACTACTGAATAGATATATTCATGTGAAATAAAACGCCAAGAAAATGATAGCAGAGATGTGTAGTTGCAGCAAAGAAAAATGGTCCTCTACATATTGGACTGATAATCAATAATCATAGTAAATTCCTTCCGTTCTCCTCCTTAGAGGGTCTCCTGGGGTAAGGCAATGATTCATGATATTAGTTGGCATCATAATTGCCTAAAGAGCTAGTTAAAAATGTAATTGACCAATCCCTGGAAATCCCAATATAGTAAATTTGGGGTAAAGTTTGAGCAAGTACGATTTTAGCATGTTCTGCAGCTAATTATGATGTACTGTTAAGCAACTTAAGAGCCTCTTTACAAAGCAACAATAATGACTGGTCACAACATCTCTAAGTTTTTGCTAATTGGCACATGTACAGGATTAGGTTAGGACAGAAATCGATTCTCTGATTTTGAAGAATATATTACCAGACTAAGCCAGTGAATTGCTTGGGTTTTGTTTTAATTTTTAACAATTTTTTACCTAATCAGTTAGTCATTTAGTCACTTCATGATATTTAACTTTCCACCTTTGTTGTATAGACATCTTTTGTCAGTTTAGAAAAATCTATAATATAGGAATCCTGCTTTTTTTCTTTTTTTCTCTCTAAATTTGTAGTCTATATTTTCCAAATAGGCCATTCCTCATACAGTAGGTCAAATGGTGTAGGTGCAGGCTTTTCAGATGTGTCTTGTGCTGTGAAAAGTAAACACGGTGCTGTGCCTTCCTTGGGGATCATATTGGATTTTCAAATGGCACTCATGCATTGATCAGCTGTCTCAAAGATTTCAGCAGGGACAGAATCCTGAGTGTAAAGAATTATCAGTATTGAAAAGTTACTTACATTCAGCAAGAAGAGAATTGTGATTTTCAATTTGTATATTCCCATGATGTGTATTGAACACCTGAGCAATGAAGCAAATCAAATTGTACATACTCAGCATGCTGGCCACCAGGCGTGTAATCCTTCAGGGTAAACAATGGCAAAAGTTTAAAATGGTGTCCCAGAGCAACACAAATAAATAACTAACTGCCAATCTCCTTAAGAGTGGCAAAAATACTTCCATGGTGATATACTTGAGCTTGGTTTCTAAGATAATTTTCCAATAACCATTCAACTTTGGCAGATATTAATGACACATTTTTACCAATATGAAAGTCTGGAATTTAGAACAAAAACAATCTTGTTAAAATGGAAGCATGGTAACTGATGAACAAAGAAAATTATGTCAAATAGAACTGCACAACTTTTGCCTTTCTATAAAGATTTTAGAATCAAGTTTATCGCTATTGATGAAATGGCTTTCTGGAATTTAGATTGGGAATGCATTGAATCTATAGATAAATTTGGGAGAAATGCTACCTTTATTATATTGAGTTTTCTAATTGGTGAACACACAGTATCCCTCCATTCATTTATGTCATCTATAATTCCTTTCATCAGATTTTTATAGTTTCTCCCATGTAAATTCTCGACACATTTTGTTAGATTTATGCCTGTGTTTGATTTTTTCGATGCTATTGTACATGGTATTTTTAAAATTTTAAGCTCCAGTTCTCTATTAACGGTTCATAGGAAAACACTTGACTTTTATATCTGACCTTGTATCTTACTACCCACTATACTCATTTATTTGCTCCAGTAGGTTTCTTAAAAAACAACAGAAGATTCTTTGGTAAATTCTTCATAGATAATCATTATGTCTGAAAATAAAAGCAGTTTTATTTACTTCCATTAATTCTGTATACTCTTTATTTTTACATGTCTTGTTGCACTACCTATGCTTTCCAGTATGTGTGGTATATGAGCGGTGAAAGAGGACATTTTTGACTATTTAATTTTAATTTTTATGATTGTCATTTAGCTTAAATTCTGACATAGTCCAGAAAATATAAATGCATATCACTTTTTATTTATAATGAATATAATTCTTTTTGGTTAGGAAAGATTTTTAGGAAAGATTCTACTTTGTTCTAGTAATTACACTTATATTTATGTCTATTGTAGTGCCTGAAATTAAATAATCTTGTCCTATATAGTGGATCAGTTCTGAATGATGTTCATTGACATAATTACCTTTTTCAAATTTTTCCTTCTCTTCTATTTTTATTTTATTATTTTATGATTTTTATTTTGTTGTTCTTGTTGATCAATTAGTTCCAATTTAATAGTGAGTACAAGCAGTGTTTATTCTCCATTCTTGTGAAACGTCACTTACAAGCATCGTCCCCAGTTCCATCCAGATTGTTACAAAAGGTATTAGTTCAGTGACTTTTTTATGATTGAATAGTACTTATGGTATACCACATTTCATTAATCCAGTCATGTATTGATAGGCACTTGGGTTGGTTCCACATCTTTGTGATTGTGAATTGTGTTGTTATAAACATTTGAGTGCACGTATCTTTTTGAAAAAAAAAATGATTTTCCCCCTCTTTGGGTAAATACCTGATAGTGGAATCTTTAATTAAATTCTTTCTATTTTATCAGAACATGTAACATTTATATACTATTCTCTCATCCACTTTTCTTCCTTTTAGCATCTGATTTACAATTAAATATATTAAATAATCATTAGCAGTCCACTTACCAGGGCTTCTATAGTATGTTTGGTTAAACTCATCCTTTAGGAGATCCCTCATGAATGACCCACGTATGTAGACAACATGCCTTGGGTTCTCGCATGGTTGAAACTGTTTGTCTGTAGGTCTGATTCTTTGAGGACAGCATCTTGGGATATAAAAATCCTGGCTAACTTTTCATTTGTTAAGTATTTTGAAAGTGCTATTCTGCTGTTGCTTGTATGGTATGTTGCTCTTGAGAAGGCTCATACAAGACTAATATTCTTCCTATTGTAGGTAATTTGATTGTTCTGTTTAGAAGAACTGGTGATATTTTTTTCTTGAAAAATATAACAGTTTCACTAAAATATTTCTCAGTCATTTCTTTTGGGTCATTTCTCAGACACAAGGTAGGTCCTCTTAGAATGCAGAAATAGGGTGCTCCTGTGGCTCAAAGGAGTAGGGCACTGGCCCCATATGCCTGAAGTGGTGGATTCAAACCCAGCCCCACCCAAAACTGAAAAAAAAAAAAAAAAAGAATGCAGACATAATCATCTAATTTCCAGATAGTTTTCTGGGCTTATACATTTAAATATTCCATTCTGTTTGATTTTCTTTTCTAGAAACTTAATTATACAAAGAGCAGATTTTTGTTTAAGTCCAACAATATAAAAATTTATTTTATTTTATTTTTTTATTAAATCATAGCTGTGTACATTAATGCGGTCATGGGGCACCATACACTGCTTTTATAGACCGTTTGACATATTTTCATCACACTGGTTAACATGGCCTTCCTGGCATTTTCTTATTGTGTTAAGACATTTACATTCTACATTTATAAGTTTCACATATACCCTTCTAAGATGCATCACAGGGGTAACCCCACCAATGGCCCTCCCTCCGCCCACCTGCCCCCTCTCTCCCCTCCTTTAACCCCTTCCCCCTATTCTTGGGTTATAACTGGGTTATAGCTTTCATATGAAAGCCATAAATTAGTTTCATAGTAGGGCTGAGTACATTGGATACTTTTTCTTCCATTCTTGAGATACTTTACTAAAAAGAATATGTTCTAGCTCAATCCATGTAAACATGAAAGAGGTAAAGTCTCCATCTTTCTTTAAGGCTGCATAATATTCCATGGTGTACATATACCACAATTTATTAATCCATTCGTAGATGGATGGGCACTTGGGCTTTTTCCATGACTTAGCAATTATGAATTGGGCTGCAATAAACATTCTGGTACAAACATATTTGTTATGATGTGATTTTTGGTCTTCTGGGTATATGCCTAGTAGAGCAATTATAGGATTGAATGGCAGGTCTATTTTTAGATCTCTAAGTGTTCTCCAAACATCTTTCCAAAAGGAATGCATTAATTTGCATTCCCACTAGCAGTGTAAAGTGTTCCCTTTTCTCCACATCCACGCCAACATCTCTGGTCTTGGGATTTTGTGATATAGGCTAATCTTACTAGAGTTAGATGATATCTCAAAGTAGTTTTGATTTGCATTTCTCTGATGATTAAAGATGATGAGCATTTTTTCATATGTCTGTAGGCCACGCACCTGTCTTCTTCAGAGAAGTTTCTCTTCAAATCCCTTGCCCAGCCTGCAATGGGATCACTTGTTCTTTTCTTGCTTATACGTTTGAGTTCTCTGTGGATTCTGGTTATTAAAGCTTTGTCGGAGATATAACCAGAAAATATCTTCTCCCATTCTGAGGGCTGTCTGCTTGCTTTACTTACTGTGTTATTGGCTGTGCAGAAGCTTTTTAGTTTGATCAAGTCCCAGTAGTGTATTTTTGAAGCTGCTTCAATTGCCTGAGGGGTCCTCCTCATAAAAAAGAGCAGATTTTTAATCTTGTCTGTCTTTCATCTAATTTCTTCCCCAAAATTTTATTCTTTTTTAAAAATCTCAAATTTACTCTTTTAATTGTTTTCCTACTTTTACACAATACCCTTTATTTTAGAGGGTGTCCCAAAGTCACCATACACAGGGAAAAGTGGAGATTGTAGCCAAATATACTTTTATTACCAAAATATTCACTATAAAATTTTAGAAAGAGGTAGCCAACACATAGAGAATATTTTGTAAATATTTTGTAAAATTTTATAATGAATATTTTGTAAATAAATATTTATAATATTTATAATATCCCATTTTTCTTATGTATGACAACTTTTGAGACATGCTGTATTTTTATTCTAATCCTTGCCCTCTTAATATCTTTTAATTTCTTTATTTCCTTATTGATTTGGACTTCTTTAAGTTGTTTTCTGAAATTATGACCCTTACTACATTTCTTTCTGTGTTTGGGTTTTTTTTTCCTGTTAGGTTTCTAAATTTCTGATTCAATGCATTTTAAAAAATATAACTAAATGTGTGTTCAAAACTATCTAATTCAGATGGAAGTGTTTGCTAGTATTCTGCTTCCTGATATTTTTAAAAGAATATTTATCCTGTACATAGTTTCATTTGGATTTTCTATTTATTTTGCATAGTACTTTTATGGTGAATAATTTTCTTAATCCAGAGCCTTTTGTTGACAATTTCTTAGGTCACGAATTTTGCACACTGCTACCAGTATAATAAATGCATCTTTAAAAGTTGAACGTGTTGGTGATGGCAGTGATGGTGGTAGGGAGAGGAGAGATGGCATGTCATGTTTGTCTTTTGTTTCTGTGAGATCCTTAAGTTTTAATTTTTCCTTTTCCTTTTTTCTTTTTACTGCTACCTCTTCCCTATCTGAGAATCTATATTTCAGATTCCCCCCTGCTCAGAAGCAATGCTATCCAAAGGCTAATTCCTCGAGATCTGCTTACCTTCAAGCTCTATTTTAGAAGCTGATGGTTAGAAGTACCAATTTCTAGACTTTTGCTTAGCATTTTGGTAACCTGTTGTAATTCCTTCCTTTTTTCTTGGTTGCAGTTTGGCTGAGGCTGGGTTTGAACCTACTGTCCTCAGTATATGGGGTCGGTGCCCTACTCACTGAGCCACAGGTGCCAGCCTGTAATTCCCGTTAATAAAAGTGATTTTGGTGTCTTCTATCTACATACGCTATTCCAGTCTTCATTTCAGCTTTTAAGTTTCTGCTCCCTTATTCTTCGTACCTGGAGGCTTTTGCCAGTCATGAGAGTGAGAGCTTTTTAGAATTTGTTTTTTATTTCTGTACTTACAAGTAATTAGAAGTTTATGGCATTTTTTGTCCCCTAGTAATGTCTAATGCATGGATGACTGCAATTTTATTTATAGTCACGGTTCATATTGTAGTTTTATAGAAGATGGTGTGAACAGATTCAGAGTTGGGTGCTCTTTGTTATGCTCCATACATAGACAATTGCTCAGGAAAGATTTAAAGCAAGAAAATGGCAGTTTTACAAGATAAATAAAAGCTCTACTATTGTATTAAGAGGGTGGAATTAGAGATGTGGCAATAATTGTTCAGGTTGATAAAGTGACTCATAAGAATAGCAGTAGAATGATAAAGTTAGGATGGATTCAAATTGTGCCCAAAGTAATTTCTTCAGTAACTTTGGTCTCTATTTAAAAGTACTGTTATTTATGGAGTAAATAACAAAATAATCAGTTCATGAATTAAGATAATCTGATACCAGTGAGCAATAAAGATTCTACTGGGCACTGACCATGGGGGAAATTCTGAAAGGCACACTACTGAAAACTATTTGTTATAATGTAATCACCTCAATTCACTGTGCCACATTTTCACACAGTATTCTCATTTTTAAGTAGATGTTTTTGGTTTTTCTTTAATTCACTTAATTTGGTTTCCTGAATTGTTTTAAATTTGGATAAAATTTAATTATTATACCACTTAAAAGACATAAGGCATAGAGGAGTTTTGCTACTGGCAAAGTGAACTAGTTTGTGTTAAGCAAAGATTTATATTATCTACAACCGACGTAAATCATTTGAGGAACTGAAATAACCTACTAGAGCTGTTGTAACTGTTATGATGTTAAGAAGCGTTAAATTCTTGATATAGCATATAGCACATTGTAACTACTCTATAAATACTGGGTATGCTTGGGAAATGATCTGTGCTAACTTTTATTTTGTTTGCACAGCTCTTCTTCTAATAGAAGAAATTGAAAAAAAAAAGTATTTTTGTAGGTCATTTCTATCTGACTGTGGTCAATAACACCAAAAATATCTTGAGAACTTTTCCATTTTTAGAATCTAAAGTCTAAAACAGAGAATTTTCCTGAAGTGGTCATGCTTTTTTTTAAAAGCAAGGACTACTATTATGAATATGGATTATGACCAAAGAAGAAGGTAAGGATTTAGTACAAAAGAACGTGAAAAATGCTTCTAAATTGCATGTCTTTTATAATAACTTCTACTCCAATTTCTTAGTGATATATTTCTCTTTTTTTTTGGTCTTTTATTTATTTATTTATTTATTTTATTGTTTCCATAATTTATTTTTTATTAAGTCATATACATGAGATCATGAATACATTTATGCATATGTGGAGTACAATGTGTTGATTTTTTTTTTTTTTTATTGTTGGGGATTCATTGAGGGTACAATAAGCCAGGTTACACTGATTGCAATTGTTAGGTAAAGTCCCTCTTGCAATCATGTCTTGCCCCCAGAAGGTGTGGCACACACCAAAGCCCCACCCCCATCCCTCCGTCCCTCTTTCTCCTTTTCCTCCCCCCCATAACCTTAATTGTCATTAATTGTCCTCATATCAAAATTGAGTACATAGGATTCAAGCTTCTCCATTCTTGTGATGCTTTACTAAGAATAAGGTCTTCCACTTCCATCCAGGTTAATACGAAGGATGTAAAGTCTCCATTTTTTTTATAGCTGAATAGTATTCCATGGTATACATATACCACAGCTTGTTAATCCATTCCTGGGTTGGTGGGCATTTAGGCTGTTTCCACATTTTGGCAATTGTAAATTGAGCTGCAATAAACAGTCTAGTACAAGTGTCCTTATGATAAAAGGATTTCTTTCCTTCTGGGTAGATGCCCAGTAATGGGATTGCAGGATCAAATGCGAGGTCTAGCTTGAGTGCTTTGAGGTTTCTTTCTCCATACTTCCTTCCAGAAAGGTTGTACTAGTTTGCAGTCCCACCAGCAGTGTAAAAGAGTTCCCTTCTCTCCACATCCACGCCAGCATCTACGGTTTTGACATTTTGTGATGTGGGCCATTCTCACTGGGGTTAGATGATCTCTCAGGGTTGTTTTGATTTGCATTTCTCTAATATATAGAGATGATGAACATTTTTTCATGTGTTTGTTAGCCATTCATCTGTCATCTTTAGAGAAAGTTCTA
The DNA here is from genome assembly GCF_027406575.1 of Nycticebus coucang. NCBI lineage: Eukaryota > Metazoa > Chordata > Mammalia > Primates > Lorisidae > Nycticebus > Nycticebus coucang. The sequence continues at coordinate 58,964,773 of NC_069786.1, forward strand.
TTCATGTCTCTTGCCCATTGATATATGGGATTGTTGGCTTTTTTCATGTGGATTAATTTGAGTTCTCTATAGATCCTAGTTATCAAGCTTTTGTCTGATTGAAAATATGCAAATATTCTTTCCCATTGTGTAGGTTGTCTCTTTGCTTTGGTTATTTTCTCGTTAGCTGTACAGAAGCTTTTCAGTTTAAGGAAGTCCCATTTGTTTATTTTTGTTGTTGTTGCAATTGCCATGGCAGTCTTCTTCATGAAGTCTTTCCCCAGGCCAATATCTTCCAGAGTTTTTCTTATGCTTTCTTTGAGGATGTTTATTGTTTCATGCCTTAAATTTAAGTCCTTTATCCAACTTGAATCAATTTTTGTGAGTGGGGAAAGGTGTGGGTCCAGTTTCAGTCTTTTACATGTAGACATCCAGTTCTCCCAAAACCATTTATTGAATAGGGAGTCTTTCCCCCAAGGTATGTTCTTGTTTGGTTTATCGAAGATTAGGTGGTTGTAAGATGTTGCCGCACCCCCGGCATCAAGCCGTGGCGGGATGGCTCTGTCCGCGTTGTAAAAACTGTGGTAAGGCGGTGGGTGCTCTTCGGAGCGTTGCCCCCAGTCCCCCTGGTTTGCGACAGCAGCGCATAAGTTGCCTAGCATGCCTTTTAGTGAACGTAGGAAGTCATGAGGTGCGGCATAAAAGCCTAAGAAACTTTTGCCCTGAAACCTGTCTGTTCAGTTGAATGACTGATTATTGCCTGATTGTTTTGAGAAACTAAGAATAAACACAGTGACTTACTGATCCACAATTAAACACAGCAAGTATGGCTGTGCCGGACTCAGTGGCTCCAAGAGAGCCTGTACAACAGCACGTCCCCACCATAAATGTCAGTGAATTGAAATAGTACATCGAGAGAATGCAGACACGGCAAACAGGATGTTCCAACATGACACCTCCAGCAGTAGAACTTTACTTAGAAAAATGTCTTACTTCACTAATTTTCATATGTAACACAAATCAATAGAGTAGTTTAATGCCTAACAAGCAATTAACTATAAATCAAAATATAGTTACTAATTAGAGTAAAAATATATAGAAGTAGTCAAACATTATACATAAAAGAATATGTTCAGCTGTTTTTAAGAGAGATCATAAGAAACTGAGACCAATTAAAGAACTAAGAGAAGTTACAAGCCTTGACATTCCTAGATAAGAAGAAGCAACCAGGTGTTACTAATGAAACCACTTCTTTAGAACAAAAACCTTAAAAATATACAGTACATCAAAAGAATATCCACCCACCCTTTCCCCCTATCTCTAACCTTGTCTTTCCTAACCTCACTTTCAATATAGTTTAGTTTTCATACAATATCCTTTTATTTCTCATGTTTCCTTCACACTTTAATCACTTATATGATTCATAATAAACCTCTAATCATAACAACTATATATAATCATGAAACTAAAACTATGAAAGAAAGTAGTGTTATATATTAAAAAACACATTTCAACTTTAGATAAAAGGAGCTAAGAAGTAACTGCTGCTTATCAGCTACCTCACAGCTGCCATTTGTTCCCCCTTGCAGGCAAAACACTGTGAAAGATAGATGGTTGAATGCCTGCGTTTGTAAGACAAGATAAGAACTTGTGACCATCTGCAAGTCATAAAAATGTCTTTTGTGATTTGTAATGCTTTGTCAAAAATGTATAAAAGACACTCTTAAAAATCAGTAAAGTTACAGCTACTTTGTAGTCTGTCAAAAACCATCCTGCGTCGACCTTTTCAATCAACCTGTAACGTTCCGCCCTGAAAAGCCCTCAGACTGAGACTCATTCGACTGGCGGTCCGCGACAGCTGGCGCCCGAACAGGGACCTGAAGGACAGGTGATCTTTCTTTTTCTTTCTTTCCTCTCTTTTCAGATTGAAGGCGACTCTCACCAGGGAGCTCGAGTCCCGCCGGTAAAGGCTGACCGGTTAAGTGTGAGTAATCAACAGGTACCATGAGGCACGCATTGATCAAAGAGGAACGTATATTCAGTGTCATGTTACAGCATTTGTTAGTTAAAAATGGGTTCAATGTGTCCCTCAAACGGTTGGAGGAGCTTATACATTTTCTTATTAAGCAAGGTGCGGAGGAGCCGTACCAAGACTTTATTTCAAGGCTGGAAGAAACCATTAACAGAATGCTCCCCCCGTCTGAGGGCACATCACTGTTGCTCAAACAGTTAGAAGCATGCATGGATGCCTCACCAGCTATAGCCCAGGGTATGGCTTATGCTGCAGCAATGCAAGGGCAGAAATTTAGCTCATATGTGAAAAACTCCTTCAATAAAGGAGGCAAGGGGCCAACAGCTCCTACTAACACTTGCTACAATTGTGGCAAGCCAGGACGCATGCAGAAGGACTGTAAACAGTCCCATGCCAATAAGCCGAGGGGGGACCCACCCGGCTTATGCCCTCGCTGTAAGAAGGGCAGACATTGGAAAAATAAGTGTAAATCAAAATTTCATAAGGATGGAACCCCCTTGAATGACAAGGGTGACACTGATCCTGAGGATCAGGACGTACGGAGATCAAAAAACTAGTAAAAGGGGCATTCTCCCAGCCCAGGCCCCAAGGGAGAGCAGGCTGTAGCTTGTAAAACACAGCCTTTATCTACTTTGAATCCTCAAGCCCCTGAATTTACTATTCATGACCTTTCACGGGGCGCTCCTGGAAGTGCAGGTTTAAATTTAGCAAGTGAAAAGAATGTCTTATTATCCAAATGGGACGGTGTTACTTTAATCCCCACTGCAGTAAAAGGGCAGCTTTTGCCGGGGACAGTTGGAATTATAATTGGGAGAAGTTCAAATTATACTAAAAACTTTGAAGTTATTCCAGGAGTAGTTAACTCAGATTCAAAAAAGACAACGCAGAAGAAGACGCCAGCGGCTGCTGCAAGATCTCACCCGCCGCTTGGAGAAAATGAAAGTACACTCGCCGATAGCAAACAAAACCACCGGCACCCGGCACATTTCCACTGACTCCAAGACGACTGAAAAGACCCAGCGGGGAAGGAAGCTGAGGGCCCCCCTGCCCTTCGTGGGGCGGGCCTGCCTCCCAAGTGTTACAGCCCCCAGACAACAGCACTGGCGGAATCCCAAGGGTGAAGTTTAAAACCTTTATTATTGACTCTTTGCCACTAGTAATTTATATAAATAAGAAAAATATTTTTACAAACTGAATCTTTGTCAACGGATAAAATTCTTGTCTTTTAAACCTTCTAATTATCAGTTTAGCTGAGTGAATAAGTAACTTCATGGTAAACTGGAATCCTGTTTGATGGAAAGTGAGTTTTTGAGAGTAAGAGAAATTAAACAGAAAGGAGAATGGCATTGTATAAAGAAAGAATCTTGTGTGATAAATTTTGTCCTGAAACAGAATAGTTATGTAAGAAAGTAAAAGGCAGAACAAAAGTTCAAGAAAGTTTAGAATGTTTGTAGATGGTCTGTGCAAGTTAAATGAAGCTCATAAAAGAGAATTTGTGAAAGAATTTACATGTGATCCAGTTAACTATGTATTTCCTTTAAAATCTTTTAACTTGTAAAAATAACCAATTGTATTGCTTCTTCTGGTATATTTCATGTAAATAATAGATTGCTGAATGTTATGTTAATTGTAAAAAAACCTTCATATGTAATGTTACCTGTTAATTTACAGAATAATCCTTGGTATGATAACTCTGCCTTACAAGTTTTACATACTGTTAATGAATTAATTAGACCTAAGAGATTTATAACAACATTAATTTTAGGAATTTTAGCTTTAATTTCTATAGTCACTACATTTGCAGTGGCTACAACTGCCTTGGTACAAAAAATACATACGACTCACTTTGTTAACTCTTTAAGCAGTAACATTACTCTCGCCTTAATGACTCAAGCCAGCATAGATAATAAACTTGAAGCAAAACTTAACATCTTAGAAGAAGTAGTTTTAGCTCTAGGACAAGATATAAAGTTCATACAACATAAACTTCAAACTAGATGTCACTCTGCTTTTCCAGCTATCTGTGTCACTCCTCTACCTTATAACCTCTCCACCTCTTGGGACAAAACAAAGGCACATTTGCAAGGTGTGTGGAAGGATAATGATATTACACATGACTTACATACTCTCCAAAAGGATATCACTGCCATCAGTGAAGCTCATCTACCTAGTACATCTCTCGATGCTCTGGCTCAATCACTCTCTGACAATCTTAAGTCTTTAAATCCTATATCTTGGATTCAGTACATTGTGTTTATTGTTATTATTGGATGCCTGATATTCTGTGTTGTTTTACTGTTACCATGTCTTCTTCGTTGTGTCTTTTCCTCCTTAAAGGCTGTTCGCCAAGACCTCTTTGAACTACGTTTCATTAACAAAAAAGGGGGAAATGCCGCACCCCCGGCATCAAGCCGTGGCGGGATGGCTCTGTCCGCGTTGTAAAAACTGTGGTAAGGCGGTGGGTGCTCTTCGGAGCGTTGCCCCCAGTCCCCCTGGTTTGCGACAGCAGCGCATAAGTTGCCTAGCATGCCTTTTAGTGAACGTAGGAAGTCATGAGGTGCGGCATAAAAGCCTAAGAAACTTTTGCCCTGAAACCTGTCTGTTCAGTTGAATGACTGATTATTGCCTGATTGTTTTGAGAAACTAAGAATAAACACAGTGACTTACTGATCCACAATTAAACACAGCAAGTATGGCTGTGCCGGACTCAGTGGCTCCAAGAGAGCCTGTACAACAGCACGTCCCCACCATAAATGTCAGTGAATTGAAATAGTACATCGAGAGAATGCAGACACGGCAAACAGGATGTTCCAACATGACACCTCCAGCAGTAGAACTTTACTTAGAAAAATGTCTTACTTCACTAATTTTCATATGTAACACAAATCAATAGAGTAGTTTAATGCCTAACAAGCAATTAACTATAAATCAAAATATAGTTACTAATTAGAGTAAAAATATATAGAAGTAGTCAAACATTATACATAAAAGAATATGTTCAGCTGTTTTTAAGAGAGATCATAAGAAACTGAGACCAATTAAAGAACTAAGAGAAGTTACAAGCCTTGACATTCCTAGATAAGAAGAAGCAACCAGGTGTTACTAATGAAACCACTTCTTTAGAACAAAAACCTTAAAAATATACAGTACATCAAAAGAATATCCACCCACCCTTTCCCCCTATCTCTAACCTTGTCTTTCCTAACCTCACTTTCAATATAGTTTAGTTTTCATACAATATCCTTTTATTTCTCATGTTTCCTTCACACTTTAATCACTTATATGATTCATAATAAACCTCTAATCATAACAACTATATATAATCATGAAACTAAAACTATGAAAGAAAGTAGTGTTATATATTAAAAAACACATTTCAACTTTAGATAAAAGGAGCTAAGAAGTAACTGCTGCTTATCAGCTACCTCACAGCTGCCATTTGTTCCCCCTTGCAGGCAAAACACTGTGAAAGATAGATGGTTGAATGCCTGCGTTTGTAAGACAAGATAAGAACTTGTGACCATCTGCAAGTCATAAAAATGTCTTTTGTGATTTGTAATGCTTTGTCAAAAATGTATAAAAGACACTCTTAAAAATCAGTAAAGTTACAGCTACTTTGTAGTCTGTCAAAAACCATCCTGCGTCGACCTTTTCAATCAACCTGTAACGTTCCGCCCTGAAAAGCCCTCAGACTGAGACTCATTCGACTGGCGGTCCGCGACAAGATGTTAGTTTCATTTCTTCGTTTTCAATTCTATTACAAGTGTCTATGTCTGTTTTTGTGCCAGTACCATGCTGTCTTGACCACTATGGCATGCTGATGCCCCCAGCTTTATTTTTATTACTAAGAACTGCCTTAGCTATACGGGGTTTTTTCCGGTTCCATACAAAACGCAGAATAATTTTCTCCAAATCTTGAAAGTACGATGTTGGTATTTTGATAGGAATGGCATTGAATAGGTAGATTGCTTTGGGAAGTATAGACATTTTAACAATATTGATTCTTCCCATCCATGAGCATGGCATGTTCTTCCATTAGTTGATATCCTCTGCTATTCCCTTTCTGAGGATTTCATAGTTTTCTTTATAGAGGTCCTTCACATCCTTCGTAAGGTATATTGCTAGGTATTTCATTTTCTTTGAAACTATGGTGAAGGGAGTTGTGTCCTTAATTAGCTTCTCATCTTGACTGTTATTGGTGTATACAAAGGCTACTGACTTGTGGACATTGATTTTATATCCTGAAACATTACTGTATTTTTTGATGACTTCTAGGAGTCTTGTGGTTGAGTCTTTGGAGTTGTGTAAATATAAGATCATGTCATCAGCAAAGAGGGAGAGTTTGACCTGCTCTGCTCCCATTTGGATTCCCTTTATTTCCTTGTCTTGCCTAATTGTATTGGCTAGAACTTCCAGCACTATGTTGAATAGTAAAGGTGACAGAGGACAACCTTGTCTGGTTCCAGTTCTAAGAGGAAAAGCTTTCAGTTTTACTCCATTCAGTAAAATATTGGCTATGGGTTTGTCATAGATAGCTTCAATCAGTTTTAGAAATGTGCCACCTATGCCTAACTCTTCAGTGTTCTAATTAGAAAAGAATGCTAGATTTTATCAAATGCTTTTTCTGCATCTATTGAGAGGATCATGTGATCTTTATTTTTGCCTCTGTTAATATGGTGGATAACGTTTATGGACTTGCATATGTTAAACCAGCCTTGCATCCCTGGGATGAAGGCTACTTGATCATGATGAATGACTTTTTTGATGATAAGCTGTAATCTATTGGCTAGGATTTTGTTGAGAATTTTTGCATCTATATTCATTAGTGAGATTGGTCTGAAATTCTCCTTTTTGGTTGGGTCTTTTCCTGGTTTTGGTATCAGAGTGATTGCTTCATAGAATGCGTTGGGGAGGATTCCTTCTTCCTCAATTTTTTGGAATAATTTCTGCAGTACAGGATTAAGGTCTTCCTTGAAGGTTTGATAGAATTCTGGTGTGAAGCCATCTGGACCAGGGCATTGTTTGGTTGGACGATTTTTTATTGTTTCTTTGATCAGTGCTTGAAGTTGTTCTGTTCAGGAGCTCTATTTCTTCCTGGCTAAGTCTAGGGAGAGGGTGTGATTCCAAATATTGATCCATTTCCTTCACATTGTCATATTTCTGGGCATAGAGTTTCTGGTAGTATTCAGAGATTATCTCTTGTATCTCTGTGGGATCAGTTGTATTTCCCCTTTATCATTTCTGGTTGAGGTTACTAGAGATTTTACTTTTCTATTTCTAGTTAGTCTGGCCAATGGTTTATCTATTTTATTTTTTTTTTTTCAAAAAACCAACTCCTTGTTTCATTAATTTTCTGAATGATTCTTTTGTTTTCAATTTCATTGATTTCTGATTTGATTTTGGAGATTTCTTTTCTTCTACTGAGTTTAGGCTTTTCTGATTTGATTTTGGAGATTTCTTTTCTTCTACTGAGTTTAGATTGTTCTTCTTTTTCCAATTCCATAAAATGGCTTGTGAGATTGTTGATGTATTCCCTATCTGTTTTTCGAATGTAGGCATCTAAAGCGATGAATTTTCCTCTCAAAACTGCTTTTGCAGTATCCCACAGGTTTTGGTAGCTTGTGTCTTCATTGTTGTTATGCTCAAGGAAGTTAATGATTTCCTGTTTTATTTCTTCCTGCACCCATCTGTTATTCAACAGAGGATTGTTTAATTTCCATGCCTTGTGTGGGGTCGAGCATTTTTGTTAGAGTTGAGTTCCACCTTTAGTGCCTTATGGTCTGAAAAGATACAAGGTAAAATTTCAATTCTTTTGATTCTGTTGGTATTTGTTTTGTGTCCCAGGATATGATCAATTTTGGAGAATGTTCCATGGGGTGATGAGAAGAATGTATATTCTTTATCTTTGGGATGGAGTGTTCTATATGTGTCTATCAAGCACAGTTGTTCTAGGGTCTCATTTAAATCTCTTATATCTTTGTTTAATTTCTGTTTAGAGGATCTGTCCAGCTCTGTAAGAGGAGTGTTAAAGTCTCCTGTTATTAGGGTATTATCAGACATCATATTGCTCAGACTGAGTAAGGTCTGTTTCAAGAATCTGGGAGCATTTAAATTGGGTGCATAAATATTTAGAATTGAAACATCTTCTTGTTGTATTTTTCTCTTGACCAATATAAAGTGACCATCTTTGTCTTTTTTGACTTTAGTTGCTTTAAATCCACATGTATCTGAAAATAAGATTGCAACTCCTCTTTTCTTCTGAATGCCATTTGCCTGAAAAATTGTCTTCCAACACTTGACTCGGAGCTTAATTTGTCTTTTGAAGCCAGGTGTGTTTCTTGCAGACAGCAAATGGATGGCTTGTGTTTTTTAATCCAGTCAGCCAATCTATGTCTCTTCAGTGGGGAATTCAAGCCATTAACATTTATTGATATCATTGATAAGTGTGGTAGTATTCTATTCATCTTATTTTGTGAGAGTCCATTGCTTAGTTTCATCTTTTGCATCAGTGTGGAGGTTAGGTTCTGTCCTTTAATTTCTGAGTTCTTACTTTGCTGCTGATCCATTGTGATGGTCAGTGTGCAGAACAGGTTGAAGTATTTCCTGTAGAGCTGGTCTTGTTGTGGCGAATTTCCTCAATGTTTGTATATCCATAAATGATTTGATTTTTCCATCAATTTTGAAGCTTAGCTTAGCAGGGTACAGAATTCTGGGCTGGAAATTATTCTGTTTAAGTAGATTAAAGGTAGATGACCATTGTCTTCTTGCTTGGAAAGTTTCATTAGAGAAGTCTGCGGTCACTCTGATGGATTTGCCCCTGTAGGTCAACTGGCGCTTACTCCTGGCAGCTTGCAGAATCTTTTCTTTTGTCTTGACTTTGGACAGGTTCATCACAATGTGTCTTGGAGAAGCTTGGTTAGAGTTGAGGCGACCTGGAGTCCAATATCCCTCTGAAAGCAGTATGTCAGAATCTTTGGTGATATTTGGGAAATTTTCTTTTATAATATTCTCTAGTATGGCTTCCATTCCTCTGGGGCATTCTTCTTCCCCTTCTGGAATTCCTATAACTCGTATGTTGGAATGCTTCATAAAGTCCCATAATTCTGACAGTGACCGTCTGCTTTCTCTCTCTTCTTTTCTGCCTCTTTTACTATCTGATTTATCTCAAGAACTTTGTCTTCTACCTCTGAAATTCTTTCTTCTGCATGGTCTAACCTGTTGCTGATACTTTCCATTGCATCTTTACGTTTCAGTTCCTTCAGCTCTGCTATATCCTTTTTATATTCTTCATATCATTCATCTCTTATTTGATTCTGTTTTTGGATTTCCTTTTAGTTATTTTCCACTTTATTAGCAGTTTCCTTCATTGTTTCCATCATTTCTTTCATTGTTTTCCTCATGTGTATTTTAAATTCCCTTTCTGTCATTCCTAACATTTGTTTATAGGTTGAATCATCTACAGTAGCTACCGCATGGTCCCTTGGCGGGGTTGCTCTGTACTGGTTCTTCATGTTTCCTGGAGTTTTCTGCTGATTCTTACTCATGAGTGATTTCTTTTATCTGTTTCCTTGCCGTAATTTTCCTTTCACTTCCTATTGCTTTTTAAGTTCTCATCACTGTGGAATAAAGGTTAGATGAGTCCTTTTGGTACAGGACCAGAAGGGTGAGAAGGTTGAAGAGCAAGAAAGGGATGAAAGAATGGAGGACCGAGTGATAAGAAAAAAAAAATACAGAAAATAGAGGGGGTGGGTAAAAGGAATATTGACAAAAAGAAGAGAGGTACAGAAAGAGGGAGACAGAGCAATATAGGTGTACAGTAGGGTACTTTGACACAACCTTAAAAAAAAACCACCTTCTGGTGGTGCCCAGTTGGGTGGTTCCCTTGAGGTCAGCAGCTCTTTGCTAACCTGATCAGACACAGTACCCCACCTCCACCAAGTAGAGAGGAAAGAGAAAAATGCTATACATCAAACCAAAAGACTCAAACAGATAACTTTACAGGATAATATTGGGTGAAAAACCAAGTAATAGTAGAAACAGTAGCAGAAATGAAGTTCTAGTTATTAAAAAAGGCAGCAATGTGAAATTATAATTAAACTAGAAAAATTGAGAAAGAAAAAGGATCTATACAGAGAAGGTTGAAATTAAAAAGCAAAAGAACATCAACAACATCAAAATAAACAAAAAAACAACCAAACCAAAAAAAAAAAAAAGAAAGAAAACAAACAAAAGCAAAGAAAAAAACACAACCAAAAACAAAGCAGTATGTATATGTTGTTGAACATTGTCTGGGCAACACATGATCTTCTGGGGTATGAGATGTTAATCACAGTTCTGATACGACTGGAGGCTGCTGATTTCTCAAACCCCAGCAGGTAGACACCCTAAATCTCTCTTCAGCCCACTTAAAAGGCACTTTGAAGTTGTAAACTTGCTGAGCAGAAACTTTCCCAGGAAAGTGCTTGTCGCTGGAATCACTGCTGAAGTGGCTATCCACTTACCCAGTGTGCCGAAACTGGTCTCACTCTGCCCCTGAGGGTTAGGGCTGCAAGGCAGCTCAGACCCAACCCTTAGTCTACTCGCTGGGTTACCTGCTCCCACCTGATTCTAGCTCTGCAACCCTGAGGGCTGATCTTGCCGGGGCAGATTGCTCACAATGGCTCCCTGTGGCCCACAGCCAAACTCTATTAGCTCCGTCTGGCTTAGCGGCTCAGACTGGAGCCCCAGACAATGGCCAAAGTTCTCTGCATTCCTGCTCAGGCTCTCCCCAAGACAGTTCAACTGAGTGCCAAGTCCAAAGACACCAAAACAGTTCACAGGTAAGGCCTTTTCGGTTTGCAGTCTCGCTGCTACTGAACTTACAGTTGCGGGTGGGTTTAGACCTATTGAACACATGCGACCACTTCCCAGTTTTCCACTGTTTTAGTCCTCCTCTTGGGGTCCAGAAGTCTCTCGCTTACTCTCTGTATCCTCACAGGGGTGATGATAGGCAGATCCCACCAGCCAGAGATGCCTGTAGTGCTATCTCCCCGGACTCACGGTGCCCAGATGCAAGGAAGCTGTTACTCGGCTGCCATCTTGCTCTGCTCTCACAATCACTTTTAATGGCTTCATACTGGACCTTTGCCAATAAACCCTGTCGAGTTTCAGTTCTGGATTAAAATTTCCTGTGTAGAATGTGTGTGCATGATCCTCACTCAGTGATCCTGATCTATTAGACACACGGAAGAATGTAATAAACTAGGTGAGAAGCTTGGACTTTAGATTCTCTCTTTTCTTCTTCTCACTTCCTGCCTGGAAAGCCCCCAAATAAAAGATCTTATGTATCTGTTAAAAGGTAATGAGTAGAAACTAATGGAATCAGAGATAAAATGAACAGAAAGAACTAGAAGCTGTCAACTCTGAGGCACCCCAGAAGCTGGGTCTAAGAGGAAAAGCCTTTTGTGCCAAGTTTAATTTTAATATGCTCCAATTAGAGAAATGCCCATTTTATAGGTCCCCCCCAGGGAAGAATGCCGTTACTTTCTGAACATACACATTCTGAGAGATAATAATGGAAATATTAATAGAAACAAAAAAAAAGAGAGAGAGAGAGAGAAAGATACACAAGGGCAATGTTTCTTTGGGTGGCAGTCTGGCTTTGGACCCCCATCTACTCCTGTCTGGCAGAACAGGATGCGGGCCATGGAAGGCGACATCCCACTCTTTCACTTACATGAGTATATTTGTAAACCCTTGTGCAAGTACCAGGACTAAGAATGTTTATCTGTGGTACTGAAACATAGACCTTACAAGCTTGTTCTTACCAAGGGAGAAATAAAAAGAACATCACCTTCTGCTTTCTACCTCCATTAAACTCTTATAAACTCATCCATGAATACCCAAACCTGCTCTCTCGCTTGCCAGAGAAAGTAGGGAGCTGTATAGGGAGAGTAAGCACAGCCTACTGTGCACGGAACCCAATTTTCATCAGTTACAGCACTGAACATGGCTCACACATTTGTAAGTACTTTATAACATCTATGAGGGAGCTCTAGACTTTTAGTGAAAAAGGTAATAAATACTAAAAAGAAGTAGAAATTGTATATTCTCAGCTAAATGCTTTGGTAGTTACTGTTTTGTAAGTGATGGGGTGCTAAATATAGATGAGTTCAGATCATTATTCTGTGCAATACGCAAATTTTACAAAGTCCCTGCAATGGAAAACAAAAGCAAGTGGATCATATGACAAACAAATCATATTTGTTTCTAAAATAAAACCATATAAAGGCATATTCAGTAAAACCTCCTTACAAAGGTTACCATAAAAAGTTATTGCTACATTTTATAATCCATTTTTTAAAAACTTAACATGAGATCTGTTTTTATTGAAGGGATGTTTAACTATTGGCTTTATGTTTGACTCTTTATAGTCGATGTAGCTTAGATCACCAGCTCAATTTAACCTTGAGTTTAGAGGTAGAGCACATAAGAACATTGCTTAATGTCCTCAATCACCAATTTCCTTGCACTTTAGGGGAAAAAAAAAAAAAAACCAGAAGAGGAGGTGGGTGGCAACAGATGCTACTTAGAATTCCACTTGGGCTATTTTAAGATTTAAATCCTTTATAGTCTGAATTTATGATTAATTTTCTATTCATGTGGTGTGATATTGTTGTAGTTGAGAAACAGAAGTTTGGCCAACAAATGTGCAGAGTAAACTACATATTCGTTTTGAATATGGCTTTAATTAAACAGCTTTGGATAAATTGCCCGACATTGCTTTTCTTCATCTAAGATGAAATTAATTCCTGCTTTACTTTCTTACCATACTGTCATAAGAATTCTAAATGTATCTACAATACTTTTATGGAAACATTTTGTCTAAAGCCATCGTAATAAAAAGTGAAATGTAGAGGTCAAAATGATCCTGACTACCATAAAAATAATCACCAAGTTAATTAATTAGGACACATAATCAGGTGCTGAAAAGCCATTTGCTTTTATTAGGATTATTATGAGGCCATAGAGCTAACGAGATTTCAGTCGCTAATACAAACTAGTAACTTTTTTAAAAGGTCAGTGCCGCTCAAATATAGAAGGAAAAATGTGAGCAGAGTTTTAAAAAGGCAAAAAAGTCATGTTCAACATATGCCAAATGTGTAAAAAATAGGGAAAACCACAGAGTTGAGATAGAAACATTTTTTTCAGTAATCTCTTTAATACATTATTTGAGAGATAATAGCAAATATCTAATTAGCTCTTATTTATCTTTTTTTATGTACACTTTATTTTATAGAGCAGTCTTAGGTTCACAGCAAAATTAAGTGAAAGGTAAAGACATTTCCCATATATTCCCTATGTATAGGAATTCCCTGCTCCTATGTATACATAATCTTCCCCATCATTGATATCCCCACCAGAGTGGTGCTGTCGTTACAGCTGATGAACCTGCATTGGCACATTATCACCCAGAGTCCATAGTTTACCATAGGGTACACTCTTGGTATACAGTCTATGGGTTTGAACAAATTTATAATGACATATCCACAATCAGAGTATCATCCAGAGTAGATTCACTGAACTAAAATTCTTCTGCAGTCCACCTATTCATTATCTGACAAATGCTAATCTTTTTTCACCTCCATAGTTTTGCCTTCCTCAGAATGTCACACAGCTAGACTCATATAACATCTAATTTTTTCCACTGGATCCTTCCATACAGTAATATGCATTTAGGTTCCTTCATGTCTTTTCGTGGGTTGATAACTTACTGATTTTCTTTTTTTTTTTTTGGCTGGGGCTGGGTTTGAACCCACCACCTCTGGCATATGGGACCGGCACCCTGCTCCTTGAGCCACAGGTGCCGCCCAAGTTGATAACTTACTGATTTTCACCATTGAATAATAATCCATTGTCCAGGTATACCTTTTTTTTTTTCCAATTCACCTACTAAAGGACACCTTGTTTACATCCAAGTTTTGACATTTATGAATAAAGTTGCTATAAATATTCACATACAGCTTTTTGTGTAGATGGACTTTTTCAAATATTTAGCATAGATAACAAGGAGCATGACTGCTGGATGATATAGTAAGAGCATGCTTAGTTTTATAAGAGACTGACAAACCGTCTTCTGAAGTGTCTATCCTGTCTTGGATTCACACCACCATAAAGGAGACACCCTGATGCTTCACATCTTCGCAAGCATTTGGTGCAATCAGTGCTGAATTTTGGCCATTCTAACTGGTGTGCAGTGGTATCTCATTGCATTTTATTTGCATTTGCCTGATAACAATAATGTGGAGCATCTTTTTATGTGCTGTATTTGCCATCTCTGTATTTTGAAGGGGGTCAAGTGTCTGTTAAGATCTCCAGCCAATTTTTAAATAGTGGTATTTGTGTTCTTATTATTGACCCTTTTTATTGCTGGGGATTCATTGAAGGCACAAAGAACCAGAAATACTATATACGTACTGGATGGGAAAGTGCGTGAGAACAAGAAAATCTGATGAATGGAATCATAATTATGTGATGACAAGTTAATAAAGGGTCTTTTCTTGGCAGATGACTATGGATATACAGGCCCTGTTGGATTAAAAGGCTTCAATAGCTTCAGATACACATCAATCAGGGTGTTAGAAGTATTATATGGTAAAAGTAAGTAAGTGTAGGAAGAGTCAAAAAATGAAAATTAATTTGGATCAGATGAAATAAAAAAAAATTTATTTGCAACTTTGAGATGTAAGTTTGGGGGAGGAAATTTCAGTGGGTATTTATAAAAAAATACTTGGAAATTCAACAATTGGGTCTCCAGAGTGTTCTGCATACACAGACTTGGCAATACAGGCTCATAATAGAGAAAAGCAAGATCACCTACTGATGTCAGCTCTAATTTGGCATATCTAATTAATAATTATTTTTGCAGCTACTTTGTGTCAGGATCCATGCAAGTCTCTGGATATAATATGAACATATTGAATTTAATCTTTTTGTCTTTCCCTAGGCTGTTCTTGTTTCCTGGGATGTTCTTTCTTTTGTCTTAACCTTTTCAGCAGTAACAAATTGTATGATTATATAAAGTGTGAATTTAATTCTACAGATTGTTATCTACAGGAACTCTATTTTATTTCTATAATTCTGCTAATTTTTATTTCACCTATTTGAATAATCTGTATGAACTTCTAATTTCAGTAGTTCTTTCATAACTTGGGATTGTGTCCCAATTCTTGAAGTTAATATACTGATCAAGGGCATAAGTGAGGGACTGGAATATTGGGTATTTAGCTATTGCCTATAAGAAATCAACTTCCAAACATCTTTCCAAAAGGAATGTATTACTTTGCATTCCCACCAGCAGTGTAGAAGTGTTCCCTTTTCTCCACATCCACACCAACATCTCTAGTTTTGGGATTTTGTGATATGGGATGTTTGGAGAACACTTAGAGAAAAGTATCCAATGTACTCAGCCCTACTATGAAACTAATTTAGGGTTTTCACATGAAAGCTATAACCCAGTTACAACCTAAGAATAGGGAGAAGGGGGAAAGGGAGGGGAGTAAGTGGGGAGGTGGGTAGAGGGAAGGGGATTGGTGGGATTACACCAGCGGTGCATCTTACAAGGGTATATGTGAAACTTGGTAAACGGTCTGTGAAGCTAGTGAATGATGCCCCATGATCATATCAATGTACACAGCTATGATTTAATAAAAAAAAAAAAAAAAGAAAGAAAGAAAAAAATACTAATGAAAAAAGTGAACCACAAGGGCAAGTAAAATTTCCAAAATATATATTGAACAATGTAACTTGAAGCATAAAATGGTCCTCATTTCCAGTATCAGAAAAATATACACAAAGCTCCATGGTCAGATGGTTTTTGGTCTTTAAACTGAATTATTATTTATGTACCGAAGTTAGCTAAGTTAATAATTATTCTCTGTCACCAGCTATAAACAAATACTCTTAAAATAAAAATAAGCTTTTCACTGTGAACTGTTTAATATTCATTTTTAAGTTTAGTTTTATCATATTATTTGTATGGAAGTTTATTTCTTTTTTTATTATGATTTAATCATAGCTGTGTACATTAATGCAATCATCGGGCACCATACACTGGATTTATGGACCATTTGACACATTTTCATCACTCTGGTTAACATAGCCTTCCTGGCATTTTCTTTGTTATTGTGTTAAGACATTTACATTCTACATTTACTAAGTTTCACATATACCCTTGTAAGATGCACCGCTGGTGTAATCCCACCAATCACCCTCCCTCTTGCCCCCCTCCCTTTACCCCTCCCTCCTATTCTTAGGTTGTAACTGGGTTATAGCTTTCATGTGAAAGCCATAAATTAGTTTCATAGTAGGGCTGAGTACATTGGATACTTTTTCTTCCATTCTTGAGATACTTTACTAAGAAGAATATGTTCCAGCTCCATCCATGTAAACATCAAAGAGGTAAAGTCTCCATCTTTCTTTAAGGCAGCATGATATTCCATGGTGTACATATACCACAATTTATTAATCCATTTGTGGATGGATGCACACTTGGGCTTTTTCCATGACTTAGCAATTATGAATTGGGCTGCAATAAACATTCTGGTATAAATATCTTTGTTATGATGTGATTTTGGTCTTCTGGGTATATGCCTAGTAGAGGAATTATAGGACTGAATGGCAGATCTATTTTTAGATTGCTAAGTGTTCTCCATATCTCTTTCCAAAAGGAATGTATTAATTTGCATTCCCACCAGCAGTGCAAAAGTGTTCCCTTTTCTCCACATCTGCACCAACATCTCTGGTCTTGGGATTTTGTGATATAGGCTAGTCTCACTGGAGTTAGATGGTATCTCAAAGTAGTTTTGATTTGCATTTCTCTGATGATTAAAGATGATGAGCATTTTTTCATATGTCTGAAGGCCGCACAGCTGTCTTCTCCAGAGAAGTTTCTCTTCAAATCCCTTGCCCAGCCTGTGATGGGATCCCTTGTTCTATTCTTGCTAATGCGTTTGAGTTCTCTGTGGATTCTGGTTATTAAACCTTTGTCGGAGACATAACCTGCAAATATCTTCTCCCATTCTGAGGGCTGTTTGCTTGCTTCACTTACTGTGTTCTTGGCTGTGCAGAAGCTTTTTAGTTTGATCAAGTCCCAGTAGTGTATTTTTGAAGCTGCTTCAATTGCCCGGGGGGTCCTCCTCATAAAATACTCGCCCATCCCGATTTCTTCAAGGGTTTTCCCTGCACTCTCCTCTAGTATTTTTATAGTTTCATGTCTTAAGTTTAAATCTTTGATCTATAGATGTCTGCTAAATCCAAATGTTGGATGGTTAGGTTTAAATCTAAGATTTCTTTGCCCAGCTTCTTGTTGTAGGATTGATCCAACACTGCCAAAGGAGTGTTGAAATCTCCGACTATTATGGAGCTAGAGGAAATCAAGTTGCTCATGTCTGTTAGAGAGTTTCTCTTATAAATTGAGGTGCATTCTGGTTGGGTACATAGATATTAATAATTGAGATCTCATCATAGTGAGTATTACCCTTAACAAATATGAAGTGACCGTTCTTGTCCTTCCTTACTTTTGTTGGTTTAAAGCCTATTGTATCTGCAAATAAAATTGCAACACCTGCTTTTTTCTGATTACCATTTGCCTGAAATATGGATGACCATCCTTTCACCCTGAGTCTGTATTTGCCTTTTAGGTTAAGATGTGACTCTTGTATGCAACAGATATCTGGCCTGAGTTTTTGTATCCAGTCAGCTAACCTATGCCTCTTTACAGGACAGTTTAAGCCGTTCACATTAATGGAGAATATTGATAAGTCTGGTGAAGTTTTGGGTATCGAGTTTTTCAAAAGTCCAGTGGCCATTTTTAATCCTTTTGCCAGTGTGGAAATTGGAGTTTGATCCAACGTTTCTGAGTGAGTTTACTTTTGTGGTATAGGATTGGGTTGGTCATTATGGAGGATAGGTCTGAGAATATCCTGAAGAGCTGGTTTGGTTATGGCAAATTTCATCAACATATGAATGTCATTAAAGTATTTAATTTCTCCATCATAAATGATGTTTTCCTAAGATGAATGAACCCTATGCATTCTGAAAAGACAGAGGAGACTCAGAAGAATCAAAGTAGAATTATAACTTCAGCTCTATATTTAGCCAAGATTCATTTTTCTCAAAATGACATATAAAGTAAAACTCTAAATATTTGATGAATGACAAACATACAGATTCTCTTTTATAAATTACAACTGACAATATTTGCTTTTTAGAACTTTTTAATGCAAATACTGCATATATTAATGTAGAGCGAATAACGTGGTGTTGCTTTATGCTGTATATGATTTTCAATTTTTTTGAACTCTTAAAACTTTTGTTTTATCTAGAACAGTGGTTTCCAGACTCTGTTCATAGCCTGTTAGTAACTGGGATACACAGCAGAAGGTAAAAGGCCAGGAGAGGGAAGCTTCATCTCTATTTACAGCTGCTCACACTGGTTGCATCACTGCCTGGGCTCTTTCTCTGGTCAGATGAGTGGTGGCATTAGATTCTCATAGGAGTGTGAACTCTATGGGTAACTGCACATGCCAGGGGTCTAGGTTGTGGCTCCTTATGAGAATCTAATGCCTGATGATCTGAGGTGGAGCTGAGGATATAAGACACACACTTTGGGAGTCACTGTCTCCCATCACCCGCAGATTGGACCAGGTAGTTGTGGGAAGACAAGCTCAAGGCTCTCACTAATTCTGCCTTGTGGAGAGTTGCATAATTATTTCATTATATGTTACAAGGTAATAATAATAAAAATAAAGTGCACAATAATGTAATGTGCTTTAATTATGCTAAAATAATCCTCCCCTCCCCTACTCCATAGAAAAATTGTCTTCTGTGAAACCAGTCCCAGGTGGCAAAAAGGTAGAGGACTGCTGATCTAGAATCCCAAACCATAAAATTCCTCCCACCTTATTTACATAATAATCATGCAAAATGAATTACTTAGTAAAGATTTTTATGCTATTTTAACACTTTGTAACATACATTCAAAATGAAGAATAAAAGTATGTCCTAACCATGCTCAGTTTTAGAATATCTTATTGCAATTGTCAACACAAGAAAATAAATTTGCTTAACATCTACCTGATTAAGATACAATATTCACAAATGAGTATTTGTGTGGAATTTTTAAAAGGAAAGAAAATATGGCAGTGATGAGGTTTGGAAACTTACACGAACAATTATATGTAAAATGTTTTAGAAATTAGTGACATTGGTGGGATACCTATTAGTAACACAGTGTAGAGTTTAATACAAGGTGAAAATAAACAGATCAGGTTATTGTAGTGAAATGGAAAGCAAAGGAGAACTACAAGAATTTGGTAGCTAGACAGGTCTCCCAAAAGAAGACTAATACCATCGTTATATGCCAAATTATTTGGTTAATTAAAGTAACCCGCAAATCAACTTTTTATTTGTTCTTTAGAAGTGATACATATTTCTTATATAAAGCAAGCTAATAACAGCACTGAGCTAAAATAAAAAAGTGAATACTAAAAGAGAATGAAAAAAGTACTGATATTCCTTACAAACATAAATGTAAAGATCCTAGATAAATTATTATAAATTTGAGTCCAACAGATTGTTTGTAACCAAGTAAGATTTATCCTAAAATGGAAAGATAGGTCAATGTTAGGGAAACTATAAGTAATTAAATTTTTCCAATGAGAAATCTATAGTATTTTTTTTTTAATGGAAGGTCAGAAGTAGAAAGAAACTGTTTTAAATTAATGAAGTGCTGTCTTTTAAAAAATAAGAGAGGCCCATATGCTAAATGGCAAAAACAAAATTGTATAGTATCATACGAAAAAAAAAAAGGTTGATGATTATTGGAACTGAGGTGAGACAACTATGGGTGGTTTTTCCACCCTAAGAAAAAAATTGCTGCAATGAAGAAAGTATTAAGAATGTTAAAAACTACAAAGAACTAGTGAGAAATGCTGGTATTTCTCCTCCTTGTGCTGAAGTAGAGATCATCAACAGAGCTCCCGGATAAATTTAGACACATTATGGTAGGGAAGGCCTATGTCCCACTTCATGTGAAGAGACCCGATAGGAGGCAAGTGTCCTCTCAGTTCCACATGATGCCACAGGGGAAGAGTGAAAATGGCTACCTGGACATGTTTAAGCAAACAGACCTATCACAAACCCCAAATCCCCATGGATCCCAGTTCACATAGGTGTGAACAAGCATGTTCCCATGTGGCTGAGAGTGGATTGATTCCAAGTAGCAATGAACGTCAGCAGCCTGGAGTATGACCTAATACTGGGACCAGGAGCATCTGAGCAGATTTTATATGCAGGAGGAATGGCCAAGGACCAGCGTCTCTGCACAGATGTCAGGATGTCATAGGTGATGATGTTATGAAAGCCCTTGGAACTTAAAGGTATCCCTGAGCCAATTGAAAAATGCCTGAATAGACTGAGTCTGCCTTGAATTTGTGAAAACAAGCTTTCCATTACCGAGAAAATAAGGACACATGAGAAGTTCAGGTTAAAATGTACTCAGCCCTACTATGAAACTAATTTATGGCTTTCACAGGAAAGCTATAACCCAGTTGCAACCTAAGAATAGGGTGAAGGGAGAAAGGGAGGGTAGGGAGGGAGGAAGGGGTGGAGGGAAGATGATTGGTGGGATTACACCTGTGGTGCATCTTACAAGGGTATATGTGAAACTTAGTAAATGTAAAATGTAAATGTCTTAACACAATAACTAAGAAAATGCCAGGAAGGCTGTGTTAACCAGTGTGATGAAAATGTGTCAAACGGTCTATAAAACCAGTGTATGGTGCCCCATGATCGCATTAATGTACACAGCCATGATTTAATAAAAAAATTAATGTTTAAGTAATATAATTTGGTCAAAATTAATTTATGTGGAAAAAAAAAAAAAAGTACAGAAGACATTTTTTTCTCCACAACACAGGTGGTGACCCATTTCAAAGACTAATATGTACTGTTTATATTTGTCCCTATTTCTGTATCTAAATTTATATTCAGAGCATTAATTTATCTTCATCAATAATTACATACACACACAAATAGAAAAATATCTTAAAGAGCATATAACAAATTAACTCTGGAAGAGTGTATGGGACCTACAACTTTTTGCTGCTTTTTTTTTTTTTTATCATTGGAGGATTTGAAAAGAGAATGAAAATTCATGTTTGAACTTTTAAGGAAATTAATTAAAAAGACAATTTTTCAAGTTTATATAATATACATTATTCATGAGTTTAAGAATAAGTGGATTTTATAATTAAAAATTAGTGTTCGGATGAGATATTTTTAATTGAATATTTATTAACCAGTTTGAAAAGCAGTAGGTTTTCCAAGTAAGTATCCTTTACAATAATCATGAATATCTCTGACTGTAATGGATATAATAGCTTTGAGAAAGACCTCTATTTGGGTTATCAGAGTTCTGCTTTGTGTATTCAAATCAGAGTGAGACTTAAAGCAGTGCTGCTCAAGTTTTAGTATTTGATTCTTTTAAAAATTCAGATTCTAATTTAGTATGTCTGGGGAAAGACTTGATATCTAACAAGCTCTTGGATGTTATTTGCTGCTAAAGACTCTTAAAAACTATCAACAAAATACTCAAAATATTAAAAATTAAAATGTTAATTATTTATCTACATTAATTAAAAATTAAAACAAACTGATAGATTTATGTTGACAAATGTCCAGGAAATTAGATGTTGCTATTTTCATCTGAGTATTTTCCCTAGTATTGGAATGTCTAAATGACCACTGAATCATGTTATATCAAAGATCATCTGACTGTCTTGGTAGGTTTCATCCAAGGACCATTAGCTCCAACTAAGTGAAACAGACAGTTGTTTGGAAGGGAGTAAAGTAGCTTACAGAATTTAAAGGAAAAATGAATCACTGAGCTTAGAAATGCCAGGTTCAAGGCAGTTCTCCAGATCTGGAAGGAAGCAACTGACAATCTCTTCTGGGACCATGGAAGATCTTTTTGTCACTGTTCACACTTCCAGTTTCAAGGTGAGAGTATCTATTGACCCTAGCTTTGATCTGCCAAATTAAAACGAGAGTGCTGTTAACAGTAGACAAAAAAAGAGACCATGAGTGGTAAAATAACAGATCTCTAAACTGTCATGATAAACAGAAAAATCAATTTACCAAGTAACAGGAAAAGTAACTAGACCAAAGTACTGCTAGTCATTTCATAAATGCCCCAAACTTGCAGGGGTATCCAACTTTTTTTCTTTTCTACTGTGCATTGAAAGAGTAAGAATTGTCTTGGGCAACACATCAAATACAAAAACACTAATGAAATCTGATGAACCCCCTCTCTCCCCGTAAAGCATTTCCTTATTTGAAGCAAAGAGTGTAAAGGGTAATAGGCAATAGTTACCAAAGAGAAATAAGAGTCTACACACCCTGAGGTTTTGAGATAACCTAGGAATTCAAACATTCTTCACTTTCTTCTTAGAATCTACATATAAAAGTTGCCAGATTTAGATTTGGGGAAGGAAAAAAGAGAATTTTTAAGAGAAACTATTTAATAGTTTAGTCTGCACTAAAAGCTCTCAGAAAAGGAAATGCTAAATACTTGTGGGTTCTCTTTTTCCACATTAAGCCTGTGTAAATTTCCTACCACTTGTGGGTTCTCCTTTTCCATATTGAGCCAAGGTAAATTTCCTACCACTTGAGTGAAGAACTGGGCACTTTTCTCTTAAAAATAGATTTTAAGTGAATATTAAGATTATTGATTTTATGCAGCTTCTAGAAAAACAAATGACCATGTAAATAAAAATAGCTGACAATGTCAACTTAAAATTCATTGATTTGTATTTCAATTGTTTTTACCTGTACTTAATAAATAGTGAGATTACTAGTGTAATTAATATAGTTAATGAAGCATATTTCTAAATAAAATTGGGTGCAAGCTTAATATTTTTAAGGTTTATCTTTCTCCAGCAACTTACGTTATGCTTTTGTATAAAGAGTCAATTAAGAAGTATCTGTTATGTATTTCTTAGACTTCTGGCTAATTTTCATTTTTTGTTACTGGATTTCTCTATATTACCATTAGGTTTTTTTTTTGTATTCCATTATTCTAGCTTTGTAGTAAAACAAAAAATAGTATATAAACAAACCCTGAAGCACATCATAAATAATATTGGATAAATCTTTTTATAAAATAAAAAGTAAATTTATTTTGTAATATATCCAAATACATTGTAACATATGAAAAATAACACAAAATTGCTTGAGTAAGGTCAAAGACTTTGAGAATTTGATTAATATTTTATTCTTTTGTGTGGAAGATATATTGTTTAGGGACTTAGATTTAGTATAAAATATTAATATTAGCAAGATCACAACACATGAATACATCTATGAAATTAAAGTATGTATTTATGGAACTAATTGTCATGTGCCACTAGTTAACTGCGAAATAATTTGATTGTCACTGAAAAATATAAATATAGCCATTAGTATCTTATATAAAATTTTGCCATGTGAAAAGTGAAATGCAACAAAGGATAAAGTATTACACTAAGTTTGAAGGGCAATTAAAAAATATTAGCACTAACACTGGAAGAAAATACGTACATATTATACCCTTCCTTTCCTTTTGTTGCATAATTATAATCTCCAAATTCAAAAGAGCCCACAGGTTCAAATAAAATCCCATGTCATTCCTAAGAAATATTTTAAAGAAAAAATAACATTTTGGCTTTACCTTTATAAATAATTCTTAAAACTTAAAAAGTTTTGAAGTATTAAAAAATCTTGCAGAAAATACACATAAATACTACAAGCAAATCATCAAATAAAACCCTTCCAAATCAGGTGGGTTTACCAAAACTCTTAGTACTTTAATTAAGCCAAGACTCAAAGTTATTATCAATTTGGTCTAGATATTTTGAATAATAAAATATGAAACAGTAGAATTTTGCATGAGATCCTAGAATATTAAAAATAATAAAAAAGAATATTTAGTCCTGTGAAAAGTGATTTACAGTCACCTGCCTTGCTACCACTGTAACTTGGGAACTGTGTGAATGTTGCAATATGGAGAATATACAGTTTAGTTGTGTTTGTAAGGGTGCAAAGTAAAAATCAATGGTACTATAATTTGTGGTTATTAGGTTCCATTTCTAATTATCAATAACTGGGTAATAAATTAAGCATTGATACTTATTTGAACATGAGAGCACTATATCTGCTACATGGTACACAGATATATAAGCCTTGGTTGGTTTTCACTTTAATTAAATTTAACCTGTTTCTCATTATCACAGTAACTCTGAAGGATAGTGGGATGGGGGTGATCAACTTTGCCACAAAATGAACAAAAGGTTGCAAGTGTCCAACAGCTTTTCAATATACCTCACAATGGTAAAGGAGAAAGCATCAGGTTAAAATGTTACCAGTTTTCAATGCAAACAAGAAATGTGAAATGAACTGTTGTGCTTGATAGCATTTCAGGTATTAAAAGTATTCTGTCAATAAATAAGCATAAAAGGCTTTTGAAAAGTTTTTCAGCATAAAAATAGACAAGAACCCACAGCAATTTTGTTAAAAAGTGTCATTGTGGCATCTTTTAGGAGTCTCTTCACAAATACACTCAATTACCTAAATATCATCTTAAATCCTACTTTGGCCGTTTTTTTTCCTTATAAAGTACTAAAATCATAAAGAGGAAAGTACATTGAAAGAGGCTAAATAGCACTTTTAGACATGTAGGTAAATTCAAATACCTCTTTTGCTCTGAATCTTAATCTAATTCTACTATTTTTTTGAATTCTGATTATGTGCCAGCCAGTGTTATACGGATTTAATAGGCATCTCATTTCTTTTCACTATAATACTATATGGTAACTATGATTTTGTCCATTTTTAAAATGAGAAAAATTTTAAAAGAATTATTAGTTTGTCCATGGCTGCAAAGCTATTTATTCAGCAACATGCCTGGAGTAGTAGCTCAGATATGTTCATTCCAGAACTTACTTAGTTTACACTTGTGTCTCATTGCAACATTTACTCAATTTCTAGTGACCTTGATATTTTGAGAACATACTTCAAAATGCTATTATTTGTAGAAAAGGGCAGTGTTCTCCTGGCTTTTCGAATTAGTTGTTTGTTCTTGGGGAAAAAGTCATTTTTATTTTCAGAAAGTATTTAAAAAACAATATCTTCTTTGCCTACTTTTCAGAGATGTTGTAGGAAATGAAGGAGTTAATATATGGGAGAACATGTTAAATGTTGTAAGGTGTTATGAAAATTTATTGCGTAATTGCTATATACTATCAGTATACTATACAATAAACTCAGAAGCCTTCCTTGAAATTCCAAGGCTTTGGGGGAAGTGTGAGTACATGAAGGTATATGGCAATCCTAAGTGTTATACTGAGGAGTGAGGATTCTCACAGGCTCAGCTATTCCTGCATAGGAGCTTTGAAATAGTTTTATACTGCCGTTAGCTTTCTTGAGGCACCTATTTCTGGGCTCATTATACACAGACAACGTGATAAATTACAATGACCTAAAAACTGATGTTTCTGGATGTCACCTCCTGGAAGCTGTTATGCTTCCAGGTGACATCCAGGGGCAGTTTTTATATCTCAAGTATCCCCTAGAGTGGGACATGCAAACTCAAACACTCAAGTGACATGCAGAACACACCAGCTGCAGGGATTACACTGATGTAAGCTTTAGCTCATTTCTGACATTAGGGAATGCGGGACTACTATTTCTAGGTCTTCTCATTTCTAAGAGATGGCAGGAATTGAATTTTTGAGGGAAACACTCCTATTTTTTAAATGTTAGAAACTAACTCAAATTGAAACAAGACAAGCTGGCTGAATATGTAATTCTATTTGTGGGATTTCATTTTGCTGTTTCCCGATTCATAATCTCTAAATCAGACTTCTGTGGTATATTCTTCATGCTATTTTCTATAAAATACTGTCTCATTATCATTTGATACTTAGTATCGTGTATTTTTTCTAATTGAAGGCAAACGTGAAGTACTTTTTCAAGAAAGCATAGTTAAGCAGCTATTCTGAGTCACTATTGTCAAAGGAATCCCTTATTTCTGGTTCCAGTAGAAATATCAGGCTTTATATTCTGGCCCAGCTTTTAGGTTGTGTACTAAACATAGGCTGCCTCTGTCTCTCTGCTGCACCTGCTGACTGTGTATGGATATAGCTGAAATTTGCATGTCAAAAGAGCAGGTGCTTTGCTGGGAAGAGCTCCAATTAAACACAAGACCTAGAGAAGCTCAAGAGTACTTGACCATTGCTGTGGTGGAGGGTGACACTTATTTTCACAAGCTTCTGTAATAAATCCAGACACTCTCTGACAATTATGTAGACCCAATATCTATGCACAGTGGGATCTTCCTGCTAAATCCTGGCACAGGGCCAACTTCTCTCCAAATCCCTGGTGCAAGGTGACTCCTATTACAGTAGAAGTAATACTGCATGCTTCTGTTGAGTGACTTTGTAAAAAAAGGGGGTGGAAAGAAAATAAAGAATTTGAAACACATTGGAGCCCTTAGATATAAAGCCATATTGCAAATCCAAAGTGTTGGTGGAACTGGGTGTGGTTTCTCCCTGTAATCCCAGCACTTAGGGAAACTGAAGTTGGAAGATCTCTTGAGACCAGGAGTTCCAGGTGGTCCTGGATAATATAGTGAGACCTTGTCCCTCAAACAAATAAGAAAAATTAGCTGGGTGTGATGCCATGTGCCTCTAGTTTCAGGTACCCGAAAGGCTGAGATGGGAGTGTCACTTGAGCCTAGGAGTTGGAGGCTGCAAGGAGCTATGATTGTGTCACTACACTTCAGCCTGGGCAATACAGCAAGACATTGTTTCTAAAAAGAAATTTAAAAATTAAAAATGAAATAAAATTAAATAAAAATTCAAAGTGTTAGTATCAGATGATAAAACAGTGTTAAGGAACCTTCCTACTCTCTTCTCTGGCTCTAAGATAGCTGCTCTAACTCTATGCCACACACTCAACTTTTCATTCATAGGTTTCATGAAGAGAGTGAGACAAGTTCCAGAGGAATTCGGATTAACATCTCTGTGACATTTCTCTGTAGGAATGGGAGAGAAAGAAAAAAAAGAAGAAGGAAGAAGGAAGAAGAAGAAGAAGAAGGAGAAGAAGAAGGAGAAGAAGAAGAAAAACAGAAATATATATAGTCTCTTAAACCCATGGTCATCTCTATTAATTTTCTAATTTTCACCTTGGAACGTCCTTGCAGATTTTATTATGCCTCTTTGAGGCCCCTTGAAGGGTTCTTGATACTGTATTAATTACAAAGATATCACTGGTGTTGTTGAAGTTTCAAAAAATTAGGGCAGCATCCTAACATCTGCTATGCTTAAAGTTTATTTCTGAAGGTTAAGCTACCTTGATCAGTTTTGGCAAGGGTCACTTTTAATGTAGATTGGCAATTCAAAGCTGGAAACTATGAGCACTCCCTGACTTTCAAGGGGAAGTTCAAATTGACTTGGAAGATGACACACTTTTCAAAATCTAATCTATTTATCTCTTAGTAAATACAAAACCTGACTCTAGTTGGGAACCATCATTTCCTTCAAAGAATGGGGAAAACTAAATACCTACCCAAATAAAATGCCTAAAGGTAAATACTATTTTATCATCAGGAAGTTATGGATTAAAACATGTTTGCAATGTATTTTTTCTGGCTTTTTAATATATATTGCCAACTTGAAAAATTTAGTTTCCTATTGATGCAGGCTTAGCAGAAGGCAGTAAAGCAATTCTGTTATAATCTTTTGTATATCTGTGTTTAAACTAAGGACACATGATTGTCAGATTTTAATTCCATTTTGGGAAAAAGACATCAAGTGGCTTAAAGATAACTATCAAACTTTGAGAGTCAAATGTACAAATTATTAATAGATCAATGCTACTGCTTTTAATTCCTACACTGAAAACTCAATATCTTTACCAAGTAAAATTTCCTTTCAAGGTGTCTTGGAAAAATAGGTATGAACCATTTTAAGTTCTATTTTTGTTAGTGTGTCAGCTCTGTTTATAACTCAAATCTATATTTTAACTCTTAACATAGGAACCAAGGGAGCATGAAACCTAGAATAAATTCTCCAAGGTACTTCTAGGTCATACCAGGATGTCAATAATGCACTCTTGGTTTGGATTCAGTATTTTTTTCTTACAAGCTTTAATAGAACCCTTTTATTATGTACTCAAAGAACATTATTGTAGTTTATAGAAATATTTGTTTATATCACATATAAAAATATACTCATATTTCCCAAAGTATGTTTGTGAAGCACTATTTCTATCATGAGATGCTAAGAGCAAAAGAAAAAGGAATTAAAGAGAATTTACAATGCATATTACTACATTCTGAGAAGTCTTGCAATGAATTATGTTCTTTACCAATTACTAACGTTACATCACAAATTATGTGACTGCATTTTGAGTGTGTGTATGGTGTGACATGGAATCATTGACTTATATTTGGTGAAAACTGAAGGACAAATAATTGTTTATTTGATGGAAATGATGTAGGTAAAATAGTGTTTTCTAAACTCTTGAAATATGAGTAGAAGTTCAGGATCAACATGTAAAAGATTTTGCATTCATGCATTTGTCTAAAAGTTCTCAAATATATCTAGTAAAGGAAAGAGGGGAGTAAGATTTGTTTTCTTTGTAGGGAATTGAAATACTAAAAATAAAGGATATAAAAGTGCGCAAGGCAATCCATGTATATAAATAACACCTTCTTAGAGAGAAAAGGTTGAAGAAAATCATGTTTAAAATAGAGACCCTTTAATATTGTGTCACTGGATAGTGTATTTAAGGACACTAAAATAATTTATAGGCATTATATTTTCCAGTGGGGGATGAAGTAGGATAAAATATAAGAAGAAAACAGAAGTATATCAAGAAGGATTGAAAGAAAATTTTAAAGACCGGGAAAGTAAGGGAGCAGTGCTTGGAAGGAAAAGACAGAGTGAGACAGGATGATATGGAGGCCTGGGATAGTAAGCAGTTTCTGTGTATACAAACTGCTATGGTTATGAACTACAAAACACTTGAGCTATGAACTTGGGGAGAAAACCTTCCACCAGATTCCTTTGAAATATGAATTGTCTGGTCAAACTTTATTTGCAGATCTTCATTTGCTCTTTGTCCTAATTCTCAAAGAAAATCTTTGAATGTGGCAGATACAAAAAGCCCAGGAGGAAAAAAATTATATTTTTGTGTTTCCCAGAAAATGGCCAGAGAACTCCAAAATCAAGATAAAGAAAAGAATCTTATTACTGGAGAACTCTAGAATAAAAAATAAAACAGAAAGGGAAAAAACTGAACAGTGGCAATAAAGGAAGCTAGAACAAGAGTCGCCCAAGAAACAGGAATGGGTTAGAGGAATGAGTTTTGAGAAGAGGCCCTACCCTGGAGTCCGTATTTATCCATATCCTCTCTAAAACATTCTGGCTCTTCACTGGCAGAGCAATGTGTGATGGCATTTGAAATTCAGGCAGTACCATTTATTAGACTTGTAATTTTAGGAAAATTCTCTAAATTCTCAGTGCCTCCATTTTCTCAACTCTTACATAAGGATACTAATATCTAGCAAATGCGGCTGGTCTCCTAGTAAATATTAATACCTACCAAATTATGTTTGCTTATCTCTGTTTCACAGACTATAAGTCTTTTCCCCATCTATCCTTGCATTAACATTTCGTATATGCCATCATAATGGAGCTTTCCTCTTACCTTCTCCGAACTACAAAAATCTTTTTCTTTTCTTCTATCGTGTATATTACATTAGCTAGCACCGACTGCACATGTGTCTGCATCTTGACTTGCCTTATTGGTGTAAATCTTCTGTCTTCAACTAGTGTGCGTAATTGTGGATCCTGGGCCCCGACCCATTCAGGGAGGCTGAATGACTTAAACAAAGGAAGCCCAGGTGATGGGCCATCCCAACCTCCTCATCTGCCCCACCCCTCCACACTGGCAGGGCAGAGCATGACTGAGATCATGTGGACCACTAGGGAAGGCTGCCCTACTGTACCTGACAATGCATATCATATCTCCAAGTTAATTGTCCTGTGTTTGCACTTGTATTATCATTTGGGGGGCAGAGAATTTCCCAACCTGTGGCCAACAGAGCCTTGGCACTTAAGCTTCCTGAATATACTATGTTTCTTTGTCCTCCAGTTTCATTCTTTGCTATTGGTTCACATTATTGAGAGGCTTTAAAGACTTTTTTTTTGAAACAGAGCTTCAAGCTGTCACCCTGGGTAAAGGGCTGTGGCATCAACAGCTCACAGCAACCTCCAACTCCTGGGCTCAATTGATTCTCCTGCCTCTGCCTCCCAAGTAGCTGGGACTACAGGCACCTGCCACAACGCCCAGCTATTTTTTGGTTGCAGCCGTCATTGTTGTTTGACAGGTCCGGGCTGGATTCGAACCCACCAGCTCAGGTTTATGTGGCTGGCGTCTTAGCCACTTGAGCCACAGGTGCTGAGCCAAGAGGCTTTAAAGACCTTTAATCAGCAGATCAACTATCAACTAATCTGCAAATGACTTCCAAGTTAGCTTGAGTGCTGTCTATTGCTGGGGTCCTGCCCCAGGAGCAGGATCCTTTAAGACCTGTGGAACCGGCAGGGATCAACTGGGGGAAAGTGAAAGTAAAAGCAGAGAGAGATAAAAAGGACACACAGAATAGAATTTTGAAGGGTGAGCACCTAGGACCACCCCTCCTTGGGGGGCTTCAGAAAGTGGCTCTGAGTGCTTGTTCCACACAGCTTTTATTGAAGGCTATTTTCTCATTTAGCCAAGAGATTAAGCTAAGAAAGGGAGAAAAAACATCAGCAGTTTCTATATAAAAATGTAAGAGTAAGCATGCTAGTTCTTACTCTATCTATAATCATCATGTTAACAGGCTGGGAAGCCTTGAGAAATCTGGAACCTGAGCCTTGTGTGGGGGCAGCCTCCTGTCTGTGGTCACGCACACAGATTACTTGGGGGAGGTTAGACCCCTCTAGTTTCTCTGTGGGGCAGACATGGTGGCATCAGTTCTTCTGTGAAGAATTGGTGGAAAAGAATTTTCCCCTTATCTCTTCCCAGAGGCAATTCCTTTGATGGTTAGGGTATAAGCCCTCCTGCTCATATCTCAGGTCTTGAGCTGTCCCCCTGGATCTCTGCCCTGGCCATTATTCAAATCCCCCCACTGAGTATTTGCTTTTGGAAGGTTGTTGACTGTTGACTGGGCAGGGTCTGCCTGGTTAATGTTCTTTCCCAGACCTTGCACACAGCCTCTGCTACAACCATTGTTCTTCAGAGTGCTTACAGACCCAGCAGGGGTGTTTGCAAGCTGTATCCCCTATAGGCCAGGCTTCCAGAAAAAGCAGAAGCTGCCCAGACAAGTAATTCCATTGTTAGTTTAAAAATGAGCTAGCTAAATTGTTTTTATTCTATCTAGCTCAGCTTATTTCTTTGTTTTTCCACTTTTCTGGAGGTGTTTTCCCTTGACAAGAATGGGGTCTTTGGTCCCCATTCTTCCTGCAGTCTGTTCCTTGGAATGTGCAGTACAAGTGAGGAGTAAAAATAACTGGGAGAAGATTCTTAAACCACAATTTCCTGTCAAGGGCGGTTAAAGGTAAAATATAAGAACTTTCTGCCTATTTTATTCACTAGTACTCAACTAACTTAAAATATATTATATTTATACAGTTAAAAAAATGTTAAAGTTATGTGGACATAATAGAAGGTCACTGCTTTGGACTAAACTCTTGCACTAAGCCCAACAGACAAAACCAAGGTGGAGATACTGGTGCTGAACTAAATGCCACATCAGCAAACTGAAACTCTACGGAAGCAGATAGATCCCAAACCAGACCATATTTTCTCTAAAATGAGAGATTCTTGTCTACTTGAGTCAGCATAAGGACGTCTCTACTTTAATGTTAACTAATCATTTTCTTTTTCCTATCATTCTGGAAGTTTTATTTCCACCTTATAAAACCACTGTGAACTAAAAATAAAATTTTAAGCCTTCCACTAACTGAACAAATCTCTCTTGGCCAAAGGGACCCCAAATAAACCTAAAACAGAGTTTCTTCAGAGTGCTTACTGACCCAGTAATGCGTGATGGGATAGGAGTTGGAACATGCTTCATTTACTCCTCCCTAGCTAGTGGCCATCAGACTTTATTTCCTAAGAGCCAAACCAGCATTCTTTCCTGATAAAAGAGCATCAACCTTGAAGGTGTTTTAACATCTGCAGAACATGTGCAGAGGGGCTTTTGTGTCCTTGTTTTACCTTTTTGACATAGACGTCAGCCATTGTTAAATTGGACCCCGCAAAAGGAGAGAAAGCCCCATTACACAGGCTTACACTTATCTTTTTATAAATGTTCATGACTTCACCTATAGCTCATCAAATATGTATATTTAACCACCCACTCAGTATAAAATCTTTTTGTCCTTCTCTTGAAACATGTTCCTTGCTTTTCAGCCTGCCAGAGTGACCACCACAGCCTAAAAACCTTTAAAGACAAATAAAGTTCTTCTTTTCCAAATAATATATATTTTTTCCAGTTAATGCCACTTTTTTGCTATTTCCCAGTAGGAGTTTTCTATTTTGTATATGTAAAATGGAGGTTTCTGTGATTCGTGAATCATGAATAAAAGCCAATTAGATCTATAATTAAACTTGTTATAATGTTGTCTTTTGACAGTTCTGGTGACCCACAAAAAGACTCTGATAACAACTTCCAAGACCCCATGTGGAACATTAGAGAAGTCTCCTGGCTTCCTCCCAGAACCCTGGGGTCTGTAAGCTTCTCTTGGGAACAGCTCTTGGGAGTTGGCTTGGTTCTTTTCACATTGAGCCCCCAGATTATAATTTTGGCTTTCAAATCCAGGGTTACTTTGAGCTGTGACAGAACAAATCAGTGTTCCTGGTTATGCCAACTGATATGTTAATTAGGTGCACCTAGGTGTGCTAACCAATCCAAGCCCTGAGGTTCCACAGTGACTCAATAGCCAATTATATGTGCTGCATGGTTTATTGAAAGGCTTTCACACGCTACCAGTCATGCAATTAATATTCAACTCAAAGGCAGAAAAAAAAAAAAAACAGGGGGTGAGGGTATGCAATGAATGACAGCAATGGCTCGAGAAACCAGTGCACAGGGAGATGAGACAAATGGGTCTGGGTGGAAGGTTGCTGCCTCTTGAGGTCAGAGGCTAAGGCTGTCAAGACAGGAGAAGGATCCAAAGTAGAGAGGCACAGCCTCCAAAGGCATCTTGAACAAGACTGGGTCCTCACTGCTTTAAATTTCCTCCGCAGATGGGTTTGTTCTCATTATCTCAGACACCTTTTCCTTTCCATCAATTCATTTCAGGTCTCAGGTGGTACCAAGACAAAGCAGGGTATTATTACCTCAGTCCATTATATTTATGTTTATTGCTTTGAGGGGTCAGGCGAACAACTTTACTTTGGGCTTAATATGACTTGACATGAATTAATACATTTTTGAGACATTAAGATCACAAATAATTATGACATGCCAATGATGTTAGAGTCAGTACCAAAGATTAGTTTGTGCTAGGAGAAAGCATATGACCTTTTGGTTTTGTGGTGGATGACAAGCCACAGCATGGAGCTGCAGTTTTAGATATAACTGCAATGGTTGCAATAAAGTAGATACTACTTACGGGAGCATGAACTCCAGCCTTTAGACTTTGCAGGAATTTGGGATCTATCCTCCTTGCTCTTGCATCCTTAGGGAGAGAGAAATCATTGGCTAAGTTGGTAGAGGGGAACACAGGGTCAAATGCACAACTGAATGGTCAATAGTTTGTGCATTTTAGAGTTATTAGAGCAACCTATCAACAAAAAATAAGACGACCAAGAGAGGACAATCTAGACACAGATCAGGATGGCGACCACCAGCCTCAAGAGATGTCCATGCCAGCAGGCACGTGAGGAAGTATTACATGACCCAGTCCTATAGTGTTTCCTTCTCGGCTTTTTATCTGGACTCTGGAGACCTAAGATTCAACATAAAAGAACTAGGTACTCCACCATCTAGGTGTGCTTGCCTTGCCTTTGATATGGGTAAATATTAGGCCCTGGAAGAAGCAAATACTTATAAAAATGGTAAAATCTTACTAAAGATAATATAGAATAACAATGGCCATCATGTGGAACATTCCAGATGAACAACACATTCCAGATAAACAACACTTTAATAAGCACTTTTAAAAAGGAGGACTCCCAAATTAGGCCACCCGTGGATGCCCGTTAATGTACAGAAACATCTAAAAAAGTTTAAACAAATAAATTGTGTTGCTTTCTTTAGAAGAATCTACAAAAGAAAAATGAAAAGCTTAAGTCAATAACTGTTTAAAAAATTAAATCATTTAACCTTTCACATAGTTATTATTCACCCAAAAGGTAACAAGAAATCTAGATGAAGTGCTTTTAAAATTTAGCATCTCAGGTCAAGCAGATTTGCTTCTTTTCCAGAGCTATGAATGCTGAGTCCAGGCATAGAAACTGCTTTCCTAGCTCTATTTGTTAATGGGCTCTTCCCTGAACTCAGAATCCAGTTCAGGAATAAGAACGAAATTGAAGGGCCACCTAGCTAGGTAAATTTGTCTCCAAAATATGACTTTGTGGCATGTAGCAGTTATTTTGAATAGACTTCTGAATTGTCTTTCAGGCTGATCTATGTACTTCTTTGTAAAGACCTATAGTGAATTCCTGTAATGTTTTATTGCCTTGTCATTAATTTTGAAACTTCCTTTTGTGTCTCAACTGACATACTTGAACTTAGTTTTCCTCTTGGTCGGGGATCTCTGAGACATTGTGTGTCTTGATAGACCCATCAGGACAGGGTTAGAGTTTATAGTCATGCTCCAGTCAGAAACCTCAAGAACAAATTAGAGGACAGTGCATCAAATTCAGTTTTAACAGAAATTAATGTTCTGTCCATCCAGATGAGCTTTGGAGTCATTCATACTTAATATTTAATCCACAGCTTCAATAAAATTTATTTCTAATAACGTGCAACATGCCCTAAGCTCTCTCTGAGGAAAAAGTTGCATTCTTTTTCCATGACTTTGAGATACAATTTTTCACATAAGTGTCATCGTTTTAGAAGTATAAAGTTAGAGTTACCTAGCTAGCAATTGCTTTAGGCAATGATACAGATAACTGAAAGATCAATAATCTGAAAGGGGGAGAGAAACTACTTAAAATTAGGCAAAAAAAGTCTCTTAAATGAGAATAAGATTTGCTCTTGCCTGTATTTATGTATGTCTAAATATGTATGTTTAAATATGCATGTGTGTTATGTATATGTGATATTTTTCTACTCCAGATCACATTGCCAAATATATAAAGATTTCTATTTAGTTGGCTTAGAAGAGAAAAGAAAGTGCTTAAATAAGTCATCTATTTTCTCAGACAAATAGAAACTAACTTAAATACCTTTCAGTGCATGTGATCTTACGTAATCTTTGGTAAATAAAGCTAGTTCTAAAATTGTTGGCAAAATCCAAACAAGAATGTGTTCAAAGTTGTCACCATTAATTATAATGCAAACATACTTTTTTAAACCTAGATTTTCTAGGTAAACAAGCTTTTTCTCTCCTAGAATGTAGAAGATCAGAAAGGCACAAACCCAACTTAAGAGCAGAATGCACAATGAATATAAATTGTTTGATACGTCAGTGATCAAACAAAAGGGGGGGGGACCTTATGTTTAGCTTTTTAGTTTCTTTCCTTTAATATTTTTGGTACTTGCCTTATTTGTCCAAAAATAAACTAAGGTGATGGCTATCCTTGTTTTTCATGAGTGATTCAAACATAAGTTTGCAGACCTAGTAAATTAGGTGAATGTACATAGGATATGTATTCATAAATAAAGTTTCTTTATAGTTTTAAAATTATCTTTCAATAACTTTAAACTTTAAAGTTATGTTAAACTAAGTAATAGATGTCTAAATCATTTCTAAGTAATTTAAAATACTAAAACATTAGTAGCTGAGTATAAGTTTAATATACATGTATTTTAGCATCCTGATTTTATATGGTATAGAGGAGCTAAATATATTCAAGTCTGTTCATAAACATGAAAAATTTGTTATGAGGAAATAGGTTTCTAAAAATGAAATGGCACTCATCCACAAAATGCTAATATAAAGAGTTCAAAATTTCTTGTTTCTTTGGTTCTCAGTAGAAACTAAGTTGCTAAAAAATAAAAAAACTTACTACTAGAAATGATAAGGCAAATAACAAAAGAAACAACTCCTCATGTGGGAAAAGTAAGTTGTACTCTTGATAAGTAAACCTTACTTGAGAGATGCATTTTTATTAAGGGAAAAAGCAGATGATTGATTATTTCAATATGAAAAGGAGGAAAAGTATATAACAAGTAACTGAAGAGATATAAAAATGTTGTAGAAGTTTTATGGAAGATAAATCTTGTCGGGGGAATTATTTTGTGATCAAGTTGGCTAAAATTTTATTATTTATAAGTTTTCCTAATACCGAAAGTAGACTGATGCAAAACTAGAATTTGGACCTGTTTAAAAAAAGAAAAAAGATTTTGTTTTTTTAAGAGTATTGATCTGCTCTAAAAAAGAAATAGTGAAAGGTATTAGGTATTTGGTCTAGCAAACAAAGATACTATGTTTTATCAACATGATTCACTGTGTTTCACATTGTCTTTTTTATAACTCTGATCACTTACAAAAGTTGAGTTTTCTCCACCAAAGAACTAAGGTTTTGTCTATAACTATGTAACTTTCTGTATTTGCCTTCTGAAGTGTTTTAATTATCATTCTGGCTAAATGAATGACTACTATTTAACAGTAACCTGTGACCCTATTTTGATCAAGGATTTTAAACATTTGACATTTTTGACAAATTTCCCAAATTCAAATTCTAAATTGTAAAAGAGAGATAGTAAGATAACTAGGCTTATTTGATATGTTAAATTATATGAGATCTATTTTCAAATAATAACTGATGCTAAGCCTTCTTTAATTATATTTATGGATATGTTATTGATTTGAGTATTTCAAAATTTGTATGGGATTCCTAGAAATCAACTGTTATCAGGCATAATTTTAATTATGATGTTAAAATGATATATACCATAAAAATAATCAACTTTCCTTGTCAATTGTTTATTGAATTCTCATCAATTTCTAACCATGGCAACGCTAAGCCTTTGTCATCCACAGTTATTGTTGTGATTCTTCTCTTAAAAACATTTTCCATGAGCTACAGTCTAAAGTTGCTCCGTGTTAAAGGAGATGCATGGAAATGATTCTGACAAGTAGTTTGAAATACAGGTTTCTTATAATGTTAAGAAAGTTGGACTGGGTAGGAATCTCCAAAGCTCAGAAGAGACTGATGGGATTGTGAAACTGCTAACCAAGATCAAAATCAAGAAGAACAAAAAATAATTACATGGGACTAATAGAACTGATGAGAACATGTTTTAATTATTTTGATTGAAAATTTTGCCATTTCTTAAAGTATTTTTTCCAGACTTAAGGAAACTTTTTGTAGGCTATCTATAGTTTATAGCAATTTGACATAATATACTTTTATGAACAAAAATTTAAGCATTTACTTTTTTTTACAACCAGATCCCTCCAGAATTTACAAACCATTCATGAGTATTCTAACTTTAATGTTAATACAGTTATTTGCCTAAGTTCAGTAAGAATCATCTCTCTTTATAGTAAGATAAAGTTGGAAATATTTGGTGATATTGGCAAGGCTTTGATTAGGATGTTATATTTGAAAGTGTGCATAGAATGTATCTATAGATACTGCAGCGAAAGTGCAAAGTCTACCTTGTTTTGGATTTCTAGAATCAAGAGATTTTTAGAGATTCTTTTTGAAAGTTCCAACAAAACACACTTAAATCTTGCTGCACTTATACAAGTTTGATGAGACTATACTTTATTTGGCAGTAAGTTAGTCTTACTTTGATTATCTTTGGTAGAAATGAGAATGACTATAGAGAGGGAAATTAGATTTCGGAAGAAAAAATGATAGTACACCCATTATTAGATTGTTGCCCGGTCATTATTTTTGACTTTTAAAAATCTACCTAAAGGCTGGACTGGATCCTGAACTCTTTTAGGTTCCTCCAACAAAAACTTTTCAGTTCCTAAGCCATATAAACTGGAGCTGGACAATTCAATGTAATTTTGAGACAAGCCTCATGTCTAATGTGTAGGCCACTCAGAATGTTCACCAAAATGCCCAATGCCATTACCAGAGACATTCAAACCGCAAACTAGGATGAAAAGTTAATAATCTCATGCCATGGACAACTTTTCCCAAGATGCCCAAATAAGACTCTGCATCATAATGAGCATCTTGCCCTTCTATATTTCTCTTGGCATATTCCTACCTCTTTTGCTTGACAGGATAATGCTATAATGAGAATTGCACAATCGGCAGCCTCTGCAGGTGACTTGACAGTGTTGGATCTTCACATAATGTAAGGGATCCTTTAGTCCACCTAATCCTTAACTTTAGCAACATACCTAAAGCCTTGTTCAAATAGGACTAGTGTTCCCATCTATAGAGCTAAACTTTTTTTTTTTTTAGTATAACAAAAAGAAAACTGACTTAAGAACAAAAAGAAAGCTTAGAGCACTTACAAAGAGAGTTGGAAGTGGGTCCTTCTCAAGAATGAGAAGAGGTGAGAGAGACCAAGATGCAATGACAAGACAGAGATATAAATACCTCTTCCTCTCTGTTTGAAATCATTGCAAACTCTTTCATTGGCCTTTCTGTACCTCCAAGCATTATTACCCCTTTCTATTGGTGGTTGATTATTGTCCTTTTCTATTAGTCATTGGTTACCGAGGTTACCTTATGCCCACATTCTTTTCCCTTTTTTGGTGAGAACTGCTGCATGATGAATGATCCTATGGGCCCTCCAGACTTCCTTATTCAGCAGGCCAATTTGAAGCCCCTTTCTTTGTGTCTCTTCTCATTACCCCCCTGCTGAGATACAGTTCTGAGTTCTTGAAGGGAAAAATGGGCAATGACCCAATCAGGCTTCTTCCTGTTGTCAAAAAGAGGAACCTCAGGTTCTGTACTCTAAAGGAGTTTCTGGGGATCAGAAGTTTCTGTCCACCTTGTCAATGAATTCCATTGATATTTTTTGGAATTTCTGTGTCACCATTATTTTAGCATGAAACAATTGGAGCTGGCAACATCCTCCGTGACCCACAGCTTCTCTTGTTTTATTTTGTTAACAGGATCAGTTGAAAAGCCTGGGCCCCATCAATCCAAAGGTGAGTATTCATTCATTCTGATCATTCATTGTCATCTCCTTGGTCACTTTCTTAGGACAGTCACAGATCTGGTGTCCCAGGGCACCACAGTGGAAGCAGGTAGGGTAATACCCTATCTCCCCTGCCATCTGACTTAGGCCACTTTGGGTGGCATCCTCTCTTCAGATGGCCTGATTTGTCTTAGTTTAAACATGTCTGGCCAGATTTCACACTGCCACCTGAGGGCAGTGGTCTCCTTTGCTTGTCTCATACTGGACCATGGACCATGGGGATTGGCTGTGATTGCAGCTCCTAGCAACTTAGCATTTTGGTTTTACTTACTTTACTCTTCCAGGTTCAAACAGTTATGGAACACTGTGGTGGCCAGGTTTAGTAATTCTTTTGAGTTGAGTCCCAATGCCTTACTCTGGAGTTTACTATAGTTTTCAGTAAGGAAAATGCAATTTTCCCTCTACATTTGGTCATCTCACAGGCCAGAGTAAAAGTGGACAGATAGGTTCCACAGTATTCTGTGAACTCCCCATGGATCCTCCCTGCTCTAGAGCTAAACATTTAAAACTTCTTCTCTTTTCTTGTTCAAATTTAATCTAGCCTTGAGATGCTACATAATAGAATTGCTACCTACTACCTGAATAGGAAGGAGTCTGTTGCAATTGCTAGCACTTCTTACTGCACATAGATAAATACATCAAGTATTGTAGAATTTCAGTTGCAAAAATTAACACATAAGCTACTGGGTTAAGACAGGTAGTGTCTTAATCTGACTATTCTTTAATGTATTAATTATAGTTGGTTTGGTTCAAGGACACCCCTGCTGAGGAATATCCTTCAAACTCTTTGAAGTATCCTCCTGATAATCATAATGGTATTTTCCCTAGTATACTCTATTTTATAAAAAGTTTTAAATGTTTGCATGAAGCCATCTATGAAGTGTCAAACAGTCTTTCTTCAGCTGGAATAATAAAAACTCAAAGAAATGAATGATCATGAAGGTACTATAAGGTATGAATAACTTGAGCCCAAAAAGCCAAATTTATGGTAACTAGCAAGAGTGCTAAGGGCCTAAGTTTTGGTCAAATCCATTACAATGTTAAAAAGCAGTGGAGACAATGGGCAACCTTGCCTGGTTCCTGATCTGAGTGGAATTCAATTTAATGCCATCAACACAATATTAGCTGTGGGTTTGCTGTAGAAGGCCTCTATCAGTTTAAGAACTATCCCTTCAGGCGGCACCTGTGGTTCAGTCAGTAAGGCGCCGGCCCCATATACCGAGGGTGGCGGGTTCAAACCCAGCCCCGGCCAAACTGCAACCAAAAAAAAAAAAAAATAGCCGGGCGTTGTGGCAGGAGCCTGTAGTCCCAGCTACTCGGGAGGCTGAGGCAAGAGAATTGCCTTAAGCCCAGGAATTGGAGGTTGCTGTGAGCTGTGTGAGGCCACGGCACTCTATCGAGGGCCATAAAGTGAGACTCTGTCTCTACAAAAAAAAAAAAAAAAAAAGAACTATCCCTTCTATACTTATCTTCTTAAGTGTTCTGATCATGAAGGGATGCAAGATATTATCAAAAGCTTTTGCTGCATCAAGTGAGAAAATCATATGGTCTTTGTTTTTTATTTTGTTTATGTGATGAATTATATTTATAGATTTACGTATATTGAACAAGCCTTGAGACCCTGGGATAAAACCCACTTGGTCATGGTGTATAATTTGTTTGATGTGTTGCTGGATTCTGTTTGCTAGGATCTTATTGAATATTTTTGCATCAATATTCATTAGAGATATTGGTCTATAATTTTCCTTTCCTATTGAGTCTTTTCCTGGTTTGGGGATCAAGGTGATGTTTGCTTCATAAAATGTGTTGGGTAGTCCTCCTTCTTTTTCTATATTTTGGAAAATGTTAAGTATTATAGGTACTAGTTCCTTTTTAAATGTTTGGTAGAATTCTGATGTGAAGCCATCTGGTCCTGGACTTTTCTTTTGAGGGAGATTTTGTATAGTTGATGCTATTTCAGAGCTTGATATAGGCCTGTGCAACATTTCCACTTCATCTGGCTAAGTCTTGGAAGGTGGCATGCTTCCAAGTATTGGTCTATTTCTTCAGATTTTTGTATTTCTGAGAATAGAGTTTCTTGTAATATTCATTAAGGATTTTGTATTTCTGAAGAGTCTGTAGTTATTTTGTTTTTGTCATTTCTGATTGATGAGATTAGAGATTTTACTATTTTGTTCCTTGTTAGGTTAGCCAAAGGTTTATCTATTTTATTGACCTTTTCAAAAAACCAAATTTTTGATTTGTTGATCTGTTGTATAATCCTTTTTTTTTCTTTTTTTTTATTAAATCATAACTGTATACATTGATATGATCATGGGGCATCATACACTCACTTCATAGACCATTTGACACATTTTTATCACAATGGTTAACATAGCCTTTCCGGCATTATCTCAGTTACTGTGCCAAACCATTTACATTCTACATTTACCAAGTTTCGCAAATACCCCTGTAAGATGCACCACAAGTGTGATCCCACCGATCCCCCTCCCTCTATCCACCACCCCCTCCCTTTCCCACTTCCCCCTATTGTTAGGTTGTAACTGGGTTATACCTTTCATGTGAGAGCCCCAAATTAGTTTCATAGTAGGGCTGAGTACATTGGGTACTTTTTCTTCCATTCTTGAGACACTTTACTAAGAAGAATATGTTCCAGCTCCATCCATGTAAACATGAAAGAGGTAAAGTCTCCATCTTTCTTTAAGGCTGCATAGTATTCCATGGTGTACATATACCACAATTTATTAATCCATTCGTGGATCGATGGGCACTTGGGCTTTTTCCATGACTTAGCAATTATGAATTGGGCTGCAATAAACATTCTGGTACAAATATCTTTGTTATGTTGTGATTTTTGGTCTTCTGGGTATATGCCCCGCAGAGGGATTACAGGATTGAACGGCAGATCTATTTTTAGATCTCTGAGTGTTCTCCATATATCTTTCCAAAAGGAATGTATTAATTTGCATTCCCACCAGCAGTGCAGAAGTGTTCCCTTTTCTCTGCATCCACGCCAACATCTCTGGTCTTGAGATTTTGTGATATAGGCTAGTCTCAGTGGAGTTAGATGATATCTCAAAGTAGTTTTGATCTGCATTTCTCTGATGATTAAAGATGATGAGCATTTTTTCATATGTCTGAAGGCCGTGTGCCTGTCTTCTTCAGAGAAGTTTCTCTTCAAATCCCTTGCCCAGCCTGCGATGGGATCCCTTGTTTTTTTCTTGCTGATGCGTTTGAGTTCTCTGTGGATTCTGGTTATTAAACCTTTGTCAGAGATATACCCTGCAAATATCTTCTCCCATTCTGAGGGCTGTTTGTTTGCTTTACTTACAGTGTTCTTAGCTGTGCAGAAGCTTTTTAGTTTGATCAAGTCCCAGTGTATTTTTGTATTTAGTGTATTTTTGAAGCTGCTTCAATGGCCCGGGGGGTTCTCCTCATGAAATACCCACCCAGACCAATTTCTTCAAGGGTTTTCCCTGCATTCTCCTCTAGTATTTTTATAGTTTCATGTCTTAAGTTTAAATCTTTAATCCAATGAGAGTCTATCTTAGTTAATGGTGAAAGGTGTGGGTCCAATTTCAGTCTTCTGGAAGTTGCCAGCCAGTTCACCCAGCACCATTTGTTAAATAGGGAATCTTTTCCCCACTGAATGTTTTTAATTGGCTTGTCAAAAATCAAATAGCGGTAAGTAGCTGGATTCATCTCTTGGTTCTCTATTCTGTTCCAGATATCTACTTCTCTGTTTTTGTGCCAATACCATGCTGTTTTGATCACTATTGATTTGTAGTAAAGTCTGAGGTCTGGTAGTGTGATTCCTCCTGTTTTGTTTTTACTTCTGAGTAATGTCTTGGCTATTCAAGGTTTTTTCTGATTCCATATAAAACGAAGTATTGTTTTTTCAAGATCTTTAAAATATGACAGTGGAACTTTAATAGGGAGTGCGTTGAAATTATATATTGCTTTGGGTAGTATGGACATTTTGATAATGTTGATTCTTCCCAGCCATGAGCATGGTAT